>NC_054467.1:53081463-53681463 GCF_017639515.1 Carcharodon carcharias | reverse complement strand
CGTGCTGTCTCTCTCTCTCTCTCTCTCCCTCACGCTGTCTCTCTCTCTCTCCCTCACGCTGTCTCTCTCTCTCTCCCTCATGCTGTCTCTCTCTCTCTCTCTCCCTTGCGCTGTCTGTCTCTCTCCCTCACGCTGTCTCTCTCCCTCGTGCTGTCTCTCTCTCTCTCTCCCTTGTGCTGTCTCTCTCTTTCCCTCGTGCTGTCTCTCTCTCTCCGCCTCACGCTGACTCTCCCTCTCCCTTGCGCTGTCTCTCTCTCCCCCTCGTGCTCTCTTTCTCTCCCTCGTGCTGTCTCTCTCTCTCTCCCTCAAACTGTCTCTCTCCCTCTCTCTGTACCTCGCGCTGTATCTCTCTCTCATGCTGTCTCTCTCTCTCTCTCTGGTTCTGAGTCACAGTGAGTGAGGGCAGGCTGCTGGGTGAGTCAGAGTGGTTGAGAGTGGGCAGCTGAGTGATTCTGAGTGAGTGAGGGTGCGTGGCTGAGTGAGTCACAGTGAGTGAGGGCAGGTGGCTGAGTGAGTCATAGTGAGTGAGGGCAGGCACATGCTGAGTCAGAACGATTGAGAGCGGGCAGCTGAGTGATTCTGAGTGAGTGAGTACAGGTGGCTGAGTGAGTGAGAGTGAGTGAGGACAGTGGGGACTTGAGTCAGAATGGTTGAGGCCAGGTGTCTGCTTGTGTCAGAGTGAGTGAGGGAGGCTGAGTGAGTCACAGTGAGTGAGTGTGGACCGATGTCATGAGTCAGGGTGAGTGAAGCCGTGCTGCTGGGTAAGTCAGAGTGATTGAGAGCAGGCCGTTGCGTCAGTCACAGTGAGTGAGGGTAGACGGCTGAGTGAGTCACAGTGAGTGAGGGTGGACAACTGAGTGGGTCAGCGTGAGCGTAAGTCAGGGTGAGTGAGGCCGGGCTGCTGGGTAAGTCAGAGTGATTGAGACCGTGCAGCTGAGTGATTCAGAGTGAGGGAGGGTGGGTGGCTGAGTAATTCACAGTGAGTGAGGGTGGGTGGCTGAGTGAGTCAGAGTGAATGAGGGTGGCCAGCTGAATGAGTCAGGGTGAGTGAGGCCAGGGGGGACTTGAGTCCGAATGGTTGAGGGCCGGCATCTTCTTGAGTCAGAGTGAGTGAGGGCAGCTGAGTGAGTCAGAGTGAATGAGGATGGGCAGCTGCATGAGTCTCAGTGAAGGACTGCAGCTGCTTGAGTCAGTGTGAATGAGGGCAGCTGAGTGAGTTAGAGTGAGTGAGGGCAGGCAGATTAGTGAGTCTCAGTGAGTGAGTGTGGGTGACTGAGTGAGTCACAGCGAGTGAGGGCAGGTAGCTTAGTGAGTCACAGTGAGTGAGGGCAGGTGGCTTAGTGAGTCACAGTGAGTAAAGGTGGGCAGCTGCTTGATTCAGAGTGAGCGAGGGCAGCTGAGTGAGACAGAGTGAGTGATGGCGGCTGAATGAGCCAGTGTGAGTGAGAGTAGCTGAGAGTGTCAGAGTGAGTGAGAGCGGGCAAGTGCATGAGTCAAAATGAGTGAGCACAGCTGCTTGAGTCAGAGTGAATGAGAGTGGTTGGCTGCATGAGTCAGAGTGAGCAAGAGCAGCTGAGTGAATCAGAGTGAGTGAGGGCGGCTGAGTGAATCAGAGTGAGTGAGGACGGCTGAGTGAATCAGATTGAGTGAAGGCAGGCAGTTGAGTGAGTCAGAGTGACGGTGGGTGCATGGCTGAGTGACCCAGAGTGAATGTGAGTGGGACTCTGAATAAGTCAGAGTGTGGGAGGTTGCGTGGCTGAGTGACCCAGAGTGAGTGTGGGTGGGTGTCTAGGGGAGTGAGAGTGAGTGAGGGTGGGCAGCTGAGTGAGTCACAGTGAGTAAGGGTGGACAGCTGAAGTGAGTCACAGTGAGTGAGGGTGGACAGTTGTATTGAGTCAGTGTGTCTGAGGGCAGGTGGTGAGTGAGTCACAGTGAGTGAGAGTGGGCTGCTGGGTGAGTCACAGTGAGTAAGGGTGGACAGCTGAAGTGAGTCACAGTAAGTGAGTGTGGACATCTGAAGTGAATCACAGTGACCGAGGGTGGACAGTGGTAGTGAGACAGCGTGACTGAGGGCAGGCAGCTGAGTGAGCCACAGTGAGTGATTGAGGACGGCTGTGTGAGTCAGGGTGAGTGAGGCCGGGCAGCTGAGTGAGTAACAGTTAGTGAGGATGGACAGCTGTAGTGAGTCAGGGTGAGTGAGGGTTGGCTGCTGGATGAGTCAGAGTGATTGAGATTGGACGGCTGAGTGAGTCACAGTGAGTGAGGGCGGGCACATGGTGAGTCAATGCGATTGAAAGTGGGTGGCTGAGTGAGTCAGAGTGAGTGAGGGGGGCCGGCTGAATGATTCAGAGTCAGTGAGAGCGGGGGGCTGAGTGAGTCAGAGTCAGTGAGAGTGGGTGTCTGAGTGAGTCAGAGTGAATGAGGGTGGCCGGCTGAATGAGTCAGGGTGAGTGAGGGCAGGGGGTCTTGAGTCAGAATGGTTGAGGGCTGGTGTCTGCTTGAGTCAGAGTGAGTGAGGGCAGCTGAGTGAGTCAGAGTGAGTGAAGATGGGTAGCTGAGCGAGCCAGAGTGAGTGAGGGCAGGTGGCTGAGTGAGTCAGAGTGAGTGAGGGCGTGCAGCTGAGTGAGTCACAATGAGTGAGGGTGGGCAGCTGAGTGAGTCACATTAAGTTAGAGCGGGCAACTGCATGAGTCTGATTGAGAGAGGGCAGCTGAGTGATTCTGAGTGAGTGAGGGTGGGTGGCTGAGTGAGTCACAGTGAGTGAGGCCGGGGGCTGAGTGATTCACGGTGAGTGAGGGTGGGCACATGGTGAGTCAGAGTAATTGAGAGCGGGCGGCTGCGTGAGTCAGAGTGATAGGGGGCAGGTGGCTGATTGAGTCAAAGTGAATGAGACCGGGGGGCTGAGTGAGTCAGAGTGAGTGAGGGCGGGTGGCTAAGTGAGTCAGAGTGAGTGAGGGTGGCTGAGTGAATCAGGGTAAGTGAGGGTGGGCAGCTGAGTGAGTCACAGTAAATGAGTGTGGACAGCTGAAGTGATTCACAGTGACTGAGGGTGGACAGTGGTATTGAGACAGCATGACTGAGGGTCGGTGACTGTGTGAGTCAGTGAGTGAGCAGGTGGGGCTGAGTGAACCAGAGTGAGTGAGGGAGGTCAGCTGCATGAGTCTGAGTGAGTGATGGTGACTGAATGAGCCAGCGTGAGTGAGAGTGGCTGAGAGTGTCAGAGAGAGTGAGAACGGCTGCTTGCGTCAGAGTGAATGAGAGTGGGTGGCTGCATGAGTGAGAGTGTGTGATGGAGGCTGATTGAATCAAGGTGAGTGAAGGCAGGTGGCTGTGTGAGTCAGAGTGAGTGTGGGTGGGTGGCTGAGTGACCCAGAGTGAGTGTGGGCGGGCATCTGAGTAAGTCAGAGTGAGGGAGGGTGGATGGCTGAGTGAACCAGAGTGAGCGAGGGAGGTCAGCTGCATGAGTCTGAGTGAGTGAGGGCATCTGTTTGAGTCAGCATGAATGAGGGCAGACGGTTGAATGAATTAGAGTGAGTGAGGGCGGGCAGCTGAGTGTTTCAGAGTGACTGATGGTGGCTGAATGAGCCAACATGAGTGAGAGTGGCTGAGAGAGTCAGAGTGAGTGAGAGAAGGCAGCTGCATGAGTCAGACTGAGTGCAGGTGGCTGCTTGAGTCAAAGTGAATGAAAGTGGGTGGCTGCATGAGTCAGAGTGAGTGAGGGCGCCTGCTTGATTCAGAGTGAATGAGAGTGGATGGCTGCATGTATCAGAGTGTGTGAGGGTGGCTGAGTGAATCAGGGTGAGTGAGGGTGGGCAGTTGAGTGAGTCAGAGTGAGGGCGGTTGAGTGGCTGAGTGACCCAGAGTGAGTGTGAGTGGGCCTCTGAGTAAGTCAGAGTGAGTGAGGATGTCTGAGTGAGTCAGGGTGAGTGAGGGTGGGCGGATGAGCGAGTCACAGTGAGTGAGGGCGGGCACATGCTGAGTCAGAGTGAATGAGGGTGGCCGGCTGAATGAGTCAGGGTGAGTGAGTGAAGGGTGGCTTGAGTCAGAATGGTTGAAGGCGGGCATCTGCTTGAGTCAGAGTGAGTGAGGGCAGTTGAGTGAGTCAGATTGAGTGAGGGTGGGCCGCTGCATGAGTCTCAGTGAGTGAGGGCGGCTGCTTGAGTCAGAGTGAATGAGGGCAGCTGAGTGAGTCAGAGTGAGTGAAGATGGGTAGCTGAGTGAGTCAGATTGAGTGAAGGCGGGTGGCTGACTGAGTCAGGGTGAGTGAGGGTGGGCAGCTGATTGAGTCACAGTAAGTGAGGGCGGGCAGCTGCATGAGTCCGAGTGAGGGAGGGCAGCTGAGTGAGTCAGGGTGATTGAGGGCAGGCGGCTGCTTGAATCAGGGTGAGTGAGAGCGGGTGGTTGAACATAACAGCGTGAGTGAGGGCAGGTGACTGTTTGAGTCAGTGAATGAGCTGGGGTGGCTGAGTGACTCTGAGTGATTGAGGGTGGCTGAGAGAGTCAGTGTGAGTGAGGGCGGTCAGCTGCATGAGTCTGAATGAGTGAGGGCGTCTGCTTGATTCGGCGAGAATGAGGGCGGACGGTTGAATGAGTCGGAGTGAGTGAGGGCAGGCATCTGCGTGAGTCAGAGTGAGTGAGGGCGGGCAGCTGAGTGAGTCAGAGCGAGTGATGGCGGCTGAATGAGCCAGCGTGAGTGAGAGTGGCTGAGATAGTCAGAGAGAATGAGAATGTCTGCTTGTGTCAGAGTTAATGAGACTGGGAGGCTGCATGAGTCAGAGTGAGTGAGGGCAACTGCTTGTGTCAGAGTGAATGAGAATGGATGGCTGCATGAGTCAGAGTGTATGAGGGTGGCTGATTGAATCAAGATGAGTGAGGGCAGGCGGTTGTGTGAGTCAGAGTGAGTGCTGGCAGGCTTCTGAGTAAGTCAGAGTGATTGAGAGCGGGTGGCTGAGTGAGTCAGAGTGAGTGAGGGCGGTGGCTGTGTGATCAGAGTGAATGAGGGGGGCACATGGTGAGTCATAGCAATAGCGAGCGGGCAGCTGATTGATTCTGAGTGAGTGAGGGCAGTTGGCTGAGTGAGTCACAGTGAGTGAGGGCACGCGGCTGAGTGAGACAGAGTGAATTAGGGTGGCCGGCTGAATGAGTCAGGATGAGTGAGGACAGGGGGGACTTGAGTCAGAATGGTTGAGGGTAGGCGTCTGCTTGAGTCAGAGTTAGTGACGGCAGCTGAGTGAGTCAGAGTGAGTGAGGGTGGGCAACTGCATGAGTCTGAGTGAGTGAGGGCAGCTGCATGAGTCTGAGTGAGCGAGTGCAGCAGGGTGAGTCAGGGTGAGTGAGGGCAGGTGGCTGAGTGAGTCACAGTTAGTGAGGGTGGACAGCTGTAGTAAGTCAGGGTGAGTGATGGCGGCTGAATGAGCCAACATGAGTGAGAGTGGCTAAGAGAGTCAGAAAGAGTGAGAATGGCTGCTTGTGTCAGAGTGAATGAGAGTGGGTGGCTGCATGAGTCAGAGTGAGTGATGGCGACTGCTTGTGTCAGAGTGAATGAGAGTGGATGGCTGCATGAGTCAGAGTGAGTGAGGCAGCCTGCTTGAGTCAGAGTGAATGAGAGTGGATGGCTGCATGAGTCAGAGTGTGTGAGGGTGGCTGATTGAATCAAGGTGAATGAGGGCAGGCGGTTGTCTGAGTCAGAGTGAGTGCGGGTGGGGGGCTGTGTGCCCCAGAGTGAGTGTGAGCAGGCTTCTGAGTAAGTCAGATTGAGGGAGGGTGGGTGGCTGAGTGAACCAGAGTGAGTGAGGGCGTCTGTTTGAGTCAGCGTGAATGAGGGCGGACGGTTGAATGAATCAGCGTGAGTGAGGGCGGCCAGCTGAGTGTTTCAGAGTGACTGATGGCGGCTGAATGAGCCAGCATGAGTGAGAGTGGCTGAGAGAGTCAGACTGAGTGCGGCGCCTGCTTGAGTCAGAGTGAATCAGAGTGTGTGGCTGCATGAGCCAGAGTGAGTGAGGGCGGCCAGTTGAGTCAGAGTGAATGAGAGTGGGTGGCTGCATGAGTCAGAGTGAGGGCACCTGCTTGAATCAGAGTGAATGAGAGTGGATGGCTGCATGAGTCAGAGTGCGTGAGGGAGGCTGAGTGAATCAGGGTGAGTGAGGGTGGGCGGTTGAGTGAGTCAGAGTGAGGGCGGGTGAGTGGCTGAGTGACCCAGAGTGAGTATGGGTGGTCCTCTGAGTAAGTCTGAGTGAAGGAGGATGGGTGGCTAAATGACCCAGAGTGAGTGAGGGTGGTCTACGAGGTGAGTCAGAATGAGTGAGGGTGGCTGAGTGAGTCAGGGTGAGTGAGGGTGGGCGGATGAGTGAGTCACAGTGAGTGAGGGTGGGCACATGGTGTGTCAGAGCGATTGAGAGCGGGTGGCTGAGTGAGTCAGAGTGAGTGAGGGTGGGCGGCTGTGTGAGTCAGAGTGAGTGAGGTCGGGCGGCTGAGTGAGTAATAGTGAGTGAGGGGGGCACATGGTGAGTCAAAGCAACTGAGAGTGGGCAGCTGTGCGATTCCAAGTGAGTGAGGGCAGGTGGCTGAGTGAGTGAGGTCGGGCGGCTGAGTGAGTCACAGTGAGTGAGGACTGCTGAGTGAGTCAGAGTGAGTGAGGGTGGGCCGTTCCATTAGTCTGAGTGAGTGAAGGCAGCTGCTTGAGTCAGAGTGAATGAGGGCAGCAGAGTGAGTCAGAGCGAGTGAAGGTGGGCTGCTGAGCGAGTCAGAGTGAGTGAGGGCAGGTGGCCTAGTGAGTCAGAATGAGTGAGGGTGGGCAGCTGAGTGAGTCACAGTGAGTGAGTGCGGGCATCTGAATGAGTCCGAGTGAGTGAGTGCGGCAGGGTGAGTCAGGGTGAGCGAGGGCGGGCGGCATAGTGAGTCACAGTTAGTGAACGTGGACAGCTGTAGTGAGTCAGGGTGAGTGAGGGTGGCTGATTGAGTCACAGTGACTAAGGGTGGACAGCTGTAGTAAGTCAGGGTGAGTGAGAGTGGGCTGTTGGGTGAGTCAGAGTGATTGAGAGCGGACGGCTGAGTGAGTCACAGTGAGTGAGGCCGGGCGACTGAGTGAGTCACAGTTATTGAGGATGGACAGCTGTAGTGATTCAGGTTGAGTGAGGGCTGCTGAGTGAGTCACGGTGAGTGAGGGTGGACAGCTGTAGTGAGTCAGGGTGAGTGAGGACGGACAGTTGTAGTGAGTCAGGGTGAGTAACACTGGGCAGCTGAGTGAGTCACAGTGAGTGTGGGTGGGCCGCTGAGTGAGTCAGAGTGATTGAGAGTGGACAGCTGAGTGAGTCAGAGTGATTGAGGGCAGGTGGCTGCTTGAATCAGGGTGAGTGAGAGCGGGTGGTTGAACTTAACAGAGTGAGTGAGGGCAGGTGACTGTGTGAGTCAGTGAGTGAGCGGAGGTGGCTGAGTGACTCAGAGTGAGTGAAGGTGGCTGAGTGTGTCATTGTGAGTGAGGGCGGTCAGCTGCATGAGTCTGAGTGAGTGAGGGCATCTGCTTGATTCAGCGAGAATGAGGAGGACGGTTGAATGAGTCATAGTGATTGAGGGCAGGCATCTGGGTGAGTCAGAGTGAGTGAGGGCGGGCATCTGAGAGAGTCAGAGTGAGTGATGGCAGCTGAATGAGCCAGAGTGAATGAAAGTGACTGAGCGAGTCAGAAAGAGTGAGAACGGCTGCTTGTGTCAGAGTGAATGAGAGTGGGTGGCTGCATGACTGAGAGTGAGTGAGGCCGCCTGCTTGAGTCAGAGTGAATGAGAGTGGATGGCTGCATGAGTCAGAGTGTGTTAGGGTGGCTGATTGAATCAAGATGAGTGAGACCGGGCAGCTGAGTGAGTCACAGTGAGGGAGGGTGGACAACTGTAGTGAGTCACAGTGAGAGAGGGCGGGCTGCTGGGTGAGTCAGAGTGATTGAGAGTGGGCAGCTGAGTGATTCCGAGTGAGTGTGGGCAGGTGCCTGAGTGAGTCACAGTGAGTGATGGCAGGAGGCTGAGTGAGTCATAGTAAGTGAGGGGGGGCACATGGTGAGTCAGAGCAATTGAGAGCGGGCAGCTGAGTGATTCCGAGTGAGTGAGGGTGGGTGGCTGAGTGAGTCAGAGTGAGTGAGGTCGGGCGGCTGTGTGAGTCACCGTGAGTAAGGGCACACGGCTGAGTGAGGCAGAGTGAATTAGGGCGGGCGGCTGAGTGACTTAGAGCGAGTGCGGGCGGGTGGCTGAATGGGTCAGAGTGAATGAGGGTGGCCGGCTGAATGAGTCAGGATGAGTGAGGACAGGGGGGACTTGAGTCAGAATGGTTGAGCCCAGGCGTCAGCTTGAGTCAGAGTGAGTGTGGACTGCTGAGTGAGTCAGAGTGAGTGAGGGTGGGCAGCTGCATGAGTCTGAGTGAGTGCGGGCAGCTGCTTGAGTCAGAGTGAATGAGGGTGGCAGAGAGAGTCAGAGCGAGTGAAGGTGGGCAGCTGAGCGAGTCAGAGTGAGTGAGGGCAGGTGGCCAAGTGAGTCAGAATGAGTGAGGGCGGGCAGCTGAGTGAGTCACAGTGAGTGAATGCGTGCATCTGCATGACTCCGAGTGAGCGAGTGTGGCAGGGTGAGTCAGGGTGAGTGAGGGTGGGCGGCTGAGTGAGTCACAGTTAGTGAGGGTGGACAGCTGTAGTGAGTCAGGGTGAGTGAGGGCAGCTGAGT
This sequence comes from Carcharodon carcharias, assembly GCF_017639515.1. Classification (NCBI taxonomy): domain Eukaryota; kingdom Metazoa; phylum Chordata; class Chondrichthyes; order Lamniformes; family Lamnidae; genus Carcharodon; species Carcharodon carcharias. The sequence continues at coordinate 53,672,766 of NC_054467.1, read as the reverse complement.
GAGTCACCGTGAGTGAGGGTGGACAGCTGTAGTGCGTCAATGTGAGTGAGGGCGGCTCCTGGGTGAGTGAGAGTGAGTGAGGGTGGCTGAGTGAGTCACAGTGACTGAGGGTGGACAGCTGTAGTAAGTCAGGTTGAGTGAGAGCGGGCTGTTGGGTGAGTCAGAGTGATTGAGAGTGGACGGCTGAGTGAGTCACAGTGAGTGAGGGCAGGCAGTTGAAAGAGTCAGTGAGTGAGGGCAGGCATCTGGGTGAGTCAGATTGAGTGTGAGCGGGCAGCTGATTGAGTCACAGGGAGTGAGGGCGGGCTGCTGGGTGAGTCAGGCTGAGTGAGGGTGGCTGAGTGAGTCAGGGTGAGTGAGGCCAGGCGGCTGAGTGAGTCACAGTTAGTGAGGATGGGCTGCTGTAGTGAGTCAGAATGAGTGAGGGCAGCTGAGTGAGTCAGGGTGAGTGAGGCCAGGCAGCTGAGTGAGTCAGAGTGAGTGAGGGCAGTTGACTGAAGCAGGGTGGGTGGGTGGCTGTGTGACCCAGAGATAGTGTGGGTGGTCAGCTAGGGGAGTCAGAGTGATTAAGAGTGGGCAGCTGAGTGATTCTGAGTGAGTGAGGGCGAGTGGCTGAGTGAGTCAGAGTGAGTGAGGGCAGGCGGCTGAGTGAGAAAGTGAATTAGGGAGGGCGGCTGATTGAGTCAGAGTGAGTGCGGGCGGGTGGCTGAATGAGTCAGAGTGAATGAGGGTGGATGGCTGCATGAGTCAGTGTGTGAGGGTGGCTGACTGAATCAAAGTGAGTGAGGGCAGACAGTTGTGTGAGTCAGAGTGAGTGCAGGTGGGTGGCTGAGTGTGAGCGGGCTTCTGAGTAAGTCAGATTGAGGGAGGGTGGGTGGCTGAGTGAACCAGAGTGAGTGAGGGCGGTCAGCTGCATGAGTCTGAGTGAGTGAGGGTGACTGTTTGAGTTAGCGTGAATGAGGGCAGATGGTTGAATGAATCAGAGTGAGGGCGGGCAGCTGAGTGTTTCAGAGTGACAGATGGCGGCTGAATGAGCCAGCATGAGTGAGAGTGGCTGAGAGAGTCAGAGTGAGTGAGAGAAGGCAGCTGCATGAGTCAGACTGAGTGCGGGCGGCTGCTTGAGTCAGAGTTAATGAGAATGGGTGTCTGCATGAGGCAGAGTGAGCGAGGGTGAATGCTTGATTCAGAGTGAATGAGAGTGGGTGGCTGCATGAGTCAGAGTGAGTGAGGGTGGCTACTTGAGTTAGAGTGAGGGAGGGTGGGTGGCTAAATGACCCAGAGTGAGTGAGAGTGAGTGAGAGTGGCGGAGTGAGTCAGGGTGAGTGAGGGCAATTGACTGAAGCAGGGTGGGTGTGTGGCTGTGTGACCCAGAGTGAGTGTGGGTGGGCGGCTAGGTGAGTCAGACTGAGGGTGGGCAGCTGAGTGAGTCACAGTAAGGAAGGACAGCTGAAATGAGTCATAGTGAGTGAGGGTGGACAGCTGTATTGAGTCAGTGTGTCTGAGGGCAGGCGGATGAGTGAGTCACAACGAGTGAGGGCAGGCTGCTGGGTGAGTCAGAGTGATTGAGAGTGAGCAGCTAAGTGAGTCAGAATGAGTGAGGGCGGGCTGCTGGGTGAGACAGAGTGATTGAGACCAGGCAGCTGAGTGATTCTGAGTGAGTGAGGGCAGGTGGCTGAGTGAGTCACAGTGAGTGAGTGCAGTTGACTGAAGGAGGATGGGTGGGTGGCTGTGTGACCCAGAGTGAGTGTGGGTGGGCAGCTAGGGTAGTCAGAGTGAGTGAGGGTGGCTGAGTGAGTCAGGGTGAGTGAGGGTGGGCAGCTGAGTGAGTCACAGTGGGTAAGAGCGGACAGCTGAAGTAAGTCACAGTTAGTGAGGATGGACAGCTGAGTGAGTCAGGGTGAGTGAGGGCAGCTGAGTGAGTCAGGGTGAGTGATGCCGGCGGCTGAGTGAGTCACAGTGAGTGAGGGTGGACAGCTGTAGTGAGTCAGGGTGAGTGAGGGTGGGCTGCTGGGTGAGTCAGTGTGATTGAGAGCAGGCAGCTGAGTGAATCACAGTGAGTGAGGGTGGACAGCTGTAGTGAGTCACAGTGAGTGTGGGCGGGCCACTGGGTGAGTCAGAGTGATTGAGAGTGGACAGCTGAGTGAGTCACAGTGAGTGAGGGCGGTCTGCTGCATGAGTCCGAGTGAGTGAGGGCGTCTGTTTGAGTCAGCGTGAATGAGGGCGGACGTTTGAATGAATCAGAGTGAGTGAGGGCGGGCAGCTGAATGTTTCAGAGTGACAGATGGTGGCTGAATGAGCCAGCGTGAGTGAGAGTGGCTGAGAGAGTCAGAGTGAATGAAGGTGCCTGCTTGAATCAGAGTGAATGAGAGTGGATGGCTGCATGAGTCAGAGTGTGTGAGGGTGGCTGAGTGAATCAGGTTGAGTGAGGGCGGGCGGTTGAGTGAGTCAGAGTGAGGGTGGTTGAGTGGCTGAGTGACCCAGAGTGAGTGTGGGCCGCCCTCTGAGTAAGTTAGAATGAAGGATGGTCGGTAGCTAAGTGAACCAGAGTGAGTGAGGGCGGTCTGCAAGGTGAGTCAGAGTGAGTGACGGCAGCTGAGTGAGTCAGGGTGACTAAGGGGGGGGGGCGGATGAGCAAGTCACAGTGAGTGAGGGCGGGCACATGGTGAGTCAGAGCGATTGAGAGAGGGTAGCTGAGTGAGTCAGAGTGAGTTAGGGCGGGCAGATGGTGAGTCAGAATGAATGAGTTCGGGCGGCTGAGTGAGTCAGAGTGAGTGAGGGCAGGTGTCTGAATGAATCAGAGTGAATGAGGGTGGCCGGCTGAAGGAGTCAGGGTGACTGAGGGCAGGGGGTCTTGAGTCAGAATGGTTGGGAGCGGGCGTCTGCTTGAGTCAGAGTGAGTGAGGGCAGCTGAGTGTGTCAGAGTGAGTGAGGGTGGGCAGCTGCATGAGTCTCAGTGAGTGAGGGCGGCTGCTTGAGTCAGAGTGAATGAGGGCAGCTGAGTAAGTCAGAGTAAGTGAAGATGGGTAGCTGAGCGAGTCAGAGTGAGTGAAGGAGGGTGGCTGAGTGAGTCAGAGTGAGTGAGGGCGTGCAGCTGAGTGAGTCACAGTGAGTGAGGGTGGGCTGCTGCATGAGTCCGAGTGAGCAAGGGCAGCTGAGTGAGTCAGGATGATTGAGGGCAGGTGGCTGCTTGAATCAGGGTGAGTGAGAGCGGGTGTTTGAATTTAATAGAGTGAGTAAGGGCAGGTGACTGTGAGTCAGTGAGTGTGCGGGGGTGGCTGAGTGACTCAGAGTGAATGAGGGCGGCTGAGAGAGTCAGTGTGAGTGAGGGTGGTCAGCTGCATGAGTCTGAGTGAGTGAGGCCGGCTGAGTGAGTCAGAGTGGGTGAGGGCGGGTGTCTGAGTGAGTCATAGTGAATGAGGGTGGCCGGCTGAATGCGTCAGGGTGAGTGAGGGCAGGGGTCTTGAGTCAGAATGGTTGAGAGCGGGGTTCTTCTTGAGTCAGAGTGAGTGAGGGCAGCTGAGTGAGTCAGAGTGTGTGAGGGTGGGCAGCTGCATGAGTCTCATTGAGTGAAGGCGGCTGCTTGAGTCTGGGTGGATGAGGGCAGCTGAGTGAGTCTGAATGTGAAGATGGATAGCTGAGCGAGTCAGAGTGAGTGAAGGCGGGTGGCTGAGTGAGTCAGAGTGAGTGAGGGCGTGCAGCTGAGTGAGTCACAGTAAGTGAGGGTGGGCAGCTGCATGAGTCGGAGTGAGCAAGAGCAGCTGAGTGAGTCAAGGTGATTGAGTGCAGGTGGCTGCATGAATCAGGGTGAGTGAGAGCGGGTGTTTGAACTAAATAGAGTGAGTGAGGGCAGGAGACTGTGAGTCAGTGAGTGAGTGGGAGTGGCTGAGAGAGTCAGTGTGAGTGAGGGTGGTCAGCTGCATGAGTCTGAGTGAGTGAGGGCATCTGCATGATTCAGCGAGAATGAGGGCAGATGGTTGAATGAGTCGGAGTGAGTGAGGGCAGGCATCTGCGTGAGTCAGAGTGAGTGAGGGCGGGCAGCTGAGTGAGTGATGGCGGCTGAATGAGCCAGCGTGAGTGAGAGTGGCAGAGAGAGTCAGAGAGAGTGAGAACGGCTGATTGCATCAGAGTGAATGAGAGTGGATGGCTGCATGAGTCAGAGTGTGTGAGGGTGGCTGAATGAATCAAGGTGAGTGAGGGCAGGCAGTTGTGTGAGTCAGAGTGAGTGCAGGTGGGTGGCTCAGTGACCCAGAGTGAGTGTGAGTGGGCCTCTGAGTAAGTCAGAGTGAGGGAGGGTGGATGGCTGAGTGAACCAGAGTGAGTGAGGGCGGTCAGCTGCATGATTCCGAGTGAGTGAGGGCATCTGTTTGAGTCAGCGTGAATGAGGGCGGATGGTTGAATGAATCAGATTGAGTGAGGGCGGGCAGCTGAGTGTTTCAGAGTGACTGATGGCGGCTGAATGAGCCAGCGTGAGTGAGAGTGGCTGAGAGAGTCAGAGTGAGTGAGGCCGCCTGCTTGAATCAGAGTGAATGAGAGTGGATGGCTGCATGCGTCAGAGTGTGTGAGTGTGGCTGAGTGAATCAGGGTGAGTGAGGGCGGGCGGTTGAGTGAGTCAGAATGAGGGCGGCTGAGTGGCTGAGTGACCCAGAGTGAGTGTGGGCAGGCCTCTGAGTAAGTTAGAGTGAGGGATGGTCGGTGGCTAAGTGACCCAGAGTGAGTGAGGGCAGTCTGCGAGGTGAGTCAGAGTGAGTGAGGGCAGCTGAGTGAGTCAGGGTGACCAAGCGGGGGGGCGGATGAGCAAGTCACAGTGAGTGAGGGCGGGCACATGGTGAGTCAGAGCAATTGAGAGAGGGTGGCTGAGTGAGTCAGATTCAGTGAGGGCGGGCACATGGTGAGTCAGAGTGAGTGAGTTCGGGTGGCTGAGTGAGTCAGAGTGAGTGAGGGCGGGTGTCTGAGTGAGTCGCAGTGAGTGAGGCCCACGGCTGAGTGAGACAGAGTGAATTAGGGCGGGCGGCTGAGTGAGTCAGAGTGAGTGCGGGCAGTTGGCTGAATGAGTCAGAGTGCATGAGGCTGGCAGACTGAATGAGTCAGGATGAGTGAGGACAGGGGGGACTTGAGTCAGAATGGTTGAGGGCGGGCGTCTCCTTGTGTCAGAGTGAGTGAGGGCTGCTGAGTGAGTCAGAGTGTGTGAGTGAGTGCAGCTGCTTGAGTCAGAGGGAATGAGGGTGGCAGAGTGAGTCAGAGCGAGTGAAGTTGGGCAGCTGAGTGAGTCAGAGTGAGTGAGGGCAGGTGGCCTAGTGAGTCAGAATGAGTGAGGGTGGACAGCTGAGTGAGTCAGAGTGAGTGAGGGCAGGTGGCCTAGTGAGTCAGAATGAGTGAGGGTGGACAGCTGAGTGAGTCAGAGTGAGTGAGGGCAGCTGAGTGAGTCAGGGTGAGTGAGGGTGGACAGCCGTAGTGTCAGGGTGAGTGTGGGCGGGCTGCTAGGTGAGTCAGAGTGATTGAGAGTGGACAGCTGAGTGAGTCACAGTGATTGAGGGTGGGTGGATGAGAGAGTCACAGTGAGTGAGGGTGGCCGGCTGAGTGAGTCACAGTGAGTGAGGGTGGACAACTGAGTCAGTGTGAGTGAGTGTGTGCTGCTGGGTGAGTCAGAGTGATTGCATCCAGGCAGCTGAGTGATTCCGAGTGAGTGATGGCGGGTGGCTGAGTGAGTCACAGTGAGTGTGGGCAGTTGACTGAAGCAGGGTGGCTGGGTGGCTGTGTGACCCAGAGTGAGTGTGCGTGGGCAGCTAGTGTAGTCAGAGTGAGTGAGGGCAGCTGATTGAGTCAGGGTGAGTGAGGGTGGGCAGTGTAGTGAGTCACAGTGAGTAAGGGTGGACAGCTGAATTGAGTCACAGTGAGTGAGGGTGGACAGTTGTATTGAGGTCAGCGTGTCTTAGGGCAGGTGGCTGAGTGAGTCACAGTGAGTGAGGGCCGGCTGCTAGGTCAGTCAGAGTGATTGAGAGTAGGCAGCTGAGTGATTCTGAGTGAGTGTGGGTGGGTGTCTGTGTGAGTCACAGTGAGTGATGGCAGGCAGCTGAGTGAGTCATAGTGAGTGAGGGCGGGCACATGGTGAGTCAGAGCGATTGAGAGCGGGCAGCTGAGTGATTCTGAGTGAGTGAGGGTGGGTGGCTGAGTGAATCAGAGTGAATGCGGGTGGGTGGCTGAATGAGTCAGAGTGAATGAGGGTGTCCGGCTGAATGAGTCTGGATGAGTGAGGACAGGTGGGACTTGAGTCAGAATGGTTGAGGGTGGGCGTCTGCTGGAGTCAGAGTGAGTGAGGGCAGCTGAGTGAGTCAGAGTGAGTGAGTGAGGGCAGCTGCTTGCGTCAAAGTGAATGAGGGCGGCAGAGTGAGTCAGAGCGAGTGAAGGTGGGCAGCTGAGTGAGTCAGAGTGAGTGAGGGCAGGTGGCCTAGTGAGTCAGAATGAGTGAGGGTGGGCAGCTGAGTTAGTCACAGTGAGTGAGGGTGGGCATTTGCATGAGTCTGAGTGAGCGAGTGCGGCAGGATGAGTCAGGGTGAGTGAGGGCAGGCGGCAGAGTGAGTCACAGTTAGTGAGGGTGGACAGCTATAGTGAGTCAGAGTGAGTGAAGGCGGCTGAGTGAGTCACCGTGAGTGAGGGTGGACAGCTGTAGTGCGTCTGTGTGAGTGAGGGCGGGCTCCTGGGTGACTGAGAGTGAGTGAGGGCGGCTGAGTGAGTCACAGTGAGTGAGGGTGGACAGCTGTAGTAAGTCAGGGTGAGTGAGAGCGGGCTGCTGGGTGAGTCAGAGTGATTGAGAGCGGACGGCTGAGTGAGTCACAGTGAGTGAGGGCGGACAGTTGAATGAGTCAGAGTGAGTGATGGCAGGCATCTGGGTGAGTCAGAGTGAGTGAGGGCTGGCAGCTGATTGAGTCACAGGGAGTGAGGGCAGGCTGCTAGGTGATTCAGGCTGAGTGGGGGTGGCTGAGTGAGTCAGGGTAAGTGAGACCAGGCAGCTGAATGAGTCACAGTTAGTGAGGATGGACAGCTGATTGAGTCAGAGTGAGTGAGGGTGGCTGAGTGAGTCAGGGTGAGTGAGGTGGGGCGGCTGAGTGAGTCACAGTTAGTGAGGATCGACAGCTGTAGTGAGTCAGGGTGAGTGAGGGTGGGCTGCTGGGTGAGTCAAAGTGATTGAGAGCGGGCAGCTGAGTGAGTCACAGTGAGTGAGGCCGGGCGGCTGAGAGTGTCACAGTGAATGAGGGAGGCCGGCTGAGTGAGTCACAGTGAGTGAGGATGGACAAGGGAGTCAGCGTGAGTGAGTGCGGGCTGCTGGGTGAGTCAGAGTGATTGAGACCAGACAGCTGAGTGATTCCGAGTGAGTGAGGGCTGAGTAAGTCACAGTGAGTGAGGGCGGGCACATGATGAGTCAGAGCGATTGAGAGCGGACGGCTGAGTGAGTCAGAGTGAGTGAGGGCGGGTGGCTGAATGAGTCAGAGTGAGTGAGGGCGGGCACATGGTGAGTCAGAGCGATTGAGAGCGGGCAGCTGAGTGATTCCGAGTGAGTGAGGGTTGGTGGCTGAGTGAGTCAGAATGAGTGAGGGCGGGTGGCTGAGTGAATCACAGTGAGTGCGGGCGGGTGACTGAATGAGTCAGAGTGAGTGAGGGCGGGCACATGATGAGTCAGAGCGATTGAGAGCGGACGGCTGAGTGAGTCAGAGTGAGTGAGGGCGGGTGGCTGAATGAGTCAGGATGAGTGAGGACAGGGGGGACTTGAGTCAGAATGGTTGAGGGCGGGTGTCTGCTTGAGTCAGAGTGAGTGAGGGCAGCTGAGTGAGTCAGAGTGAATGAGGGCGGCAAAGTGAGTCAGAGCGAGTGAATTGGGCAGCTGAGTGAGTCAGAGTGAGTGAGGGCAGGTGGCCTAGTGAGTCAATGAGTGAGGGTGGGCAGCTGAGTGAGTCACAGTGAGTGAGGGTGGACGGCTGAGTAAGTCACGTGAGTGAGGGTGGACAACTGAGTCAGCATGAGTGAGTGCGAGCTGCTGGATGAGTCAGAGTGATTGAGACCAGGCTGCTGAGTGATTCAGAGTGAGTGAGGGCGGGTGGCCTAGTGAGTCACAGAGAGTGAGGGCGGGCACATGGTGAGTCAGAGCGATTGAGAGTGGGCGGCTGAGTGAGTCAGAGTGAGTGAGGTTGGGTGGCTGAGTGATTCGGAATGAGTGAGGGCGGGCGGCTTAGTGAGTCAGGGTGAGTGAGGGCGGCGGTCTGAGTGAGTCGGAGTGAATGAGGGTGGTGGCTGAATGAAACAGGGTGAGTGAGGGCAGGGCGACTTGAGTCAGAATGGTTGAGGGTGGGTGTCTGCTTGAGTCAGAGTGAGTGAGGGCAGCCAAGTGAGTCAGAGCGGATGAGGGTGGGCAGCTGCATGAGTCTAAGTGAGTGAGGGCGGCTGCTTGAGTCAGAGTGAATGAGGGCAGCTGAGTGAGTCAGAGTGAGTGAGGCCAGGTGACTGTGTGAGTCCGTGAGTGAGCGAGAGTGACTGAGTGACTCAGAGTGAGTGAGGGGGGGCAGCTGAGTGAGTCACAGTAAGTGAGGGCGGGCAGCTGCATGAGTCCGAGTGAGCAAGGGCAGCTGAGTGAGTCAGGATGACTGAGGGCAGGGGGCTGCTTGAGTCAGGGTGAATGAGAGTGGGTAGTTGAACGTAACAGAATGAGTGAGGGCAATTGTCTGTGTGAGTCAGTGAGTGAGCGGGAGTGGCTGAGTGACTCAGAGTGAGTGAGGGCGATTGAGAGAGTCAGTGTGAGTGAGGGCGGTCAGCTGCATGAGTCTGAGTGAGTGAATGCATCTGCTTGAGTCAGCGAGAATGAGGGCGAATGGTTGAATGAGTCGGAGTGAGTGAGGGTGGGCATCTGGGTGAGTCAGAGTAAGTGAGGGTGGCTGAATGAGCCAGCGTGAGTGAGAGTGGCTGAGAGAGTCAGAGTGAGTGAGTGCGGCTACTTGAGTCAGAGTGAATGAGAGTGGATGGCTGCATGAGTCAGAGTGCGTAAGGGCGGCTGAGTGAATCAGGGTGAGTGAGTCAGAGTGAGGGCGTGTGAGTGGCTGAGTGACCCAGAGTGAGTGTGGGCGGGCCTCTGAGTAAGTCAGAGTGAGGGAGGGTGGGTGGCTAAGTGACCCATAGTGAGTGAGGGCGGGTGGCTAGTTGAGTCAGAGTGAGTGAGTGCGGCTGAGTGAGTCAGAGTTAGTGAGGGTGAGCGGCTGAGTGAGTCAGAGTGAGTGAGGGCGGGCGGCTGTGTGATTCAGTGTGAGTGAGGGCGGGCGGCTGAGTGAGTCAGAGCGAGTGTGGGCAGTGGGGACATCAGTCACAATGGTTGACGGCGGGTGTCTGCTTGAGTCAGAATGAGTGAGGGCAGCTGAGTGAGTCAGACTGAGTGAGGGTGGGCAGCTGCATGAGTCTCAGTGAGTGAGGGCGACTGCTTGAGTCAGTAAGAATGAGGGCAACTGACTGAGTCAGAGTGAGTGAGGGCGGGTGGCTGAATGAGTCAGGGTGAGTGAGAGTTAGCGGCTGAGTGAGTCAGAGTGAGTGAAGGTGGACAGCTGAAGTGAGTCTAAGTGAGTGAAGGTGGACAGCTGAAGTGAGTCACAGTGAGTGTGGGCGGGCTGCTGGATGAGTCAGAGTCATTGAGAGTGGACGGGTGAGTGAGTCACAGTGAGTGAGGCCGGACGGCTGAAAGAGTCACAGAGAGTGAGGGTGGGCGGCTGAGAGAGTCACAGTGAGTGAGGGTGGACGGCTGAGTGAGTCATGTGAGTGAGGGTGGAAAACTGAGTCAGCGTGAGTGAGTGGGAGCTGCTGGGTGAGTCAGAGTGATTGAGACCAGGCTGCTGAGTGATTCCGAGTGAGTGATGGCGGGTGGCTGAGTGAGTCGCAGAGAGGGAGGGCAGGCACATGGTGAGTCAGAGCAATTGAGAGCGGGTGGCTGCGTAAGTAAGAGTGACTGAGGGCAGGCGGCTAAGTGAATCAGAGTGAGTGAGGGTGGGCAGCTGAGTGATTCAGCATGAGTGAAGGCGGGTGGCTGAGTGAGTCAGAGTGAGTGAGGGCGGGTGTCTGAGTGAGTCAGAGTAAATGAGGGTGGTGGCTGAATGAAACAGGGTGAGTGAGGGCCGGGCGTCTTGAGTCAGAATGGTTGAACGCGGGCGTCTGCTTGAGTCAGATTGAGTGAGGGCAGCTGAGTGAGTCAGAGTGGGTGAGGGTGGGCAGCTGCATGGGTCTCAGTGAGTGAGGGCAGCTGCTTGAGTCAGAGTGAATGAGGGCAGCTGAGTGAGTGAAGATGGGTATCTGAGCGAGTCAGAGTGAGTGAGTGCAGGTGACTGTGTGAGTCATTGAGTGAGCGGGAGTGACTGAGTGACTCAGAGTGAGTGAGGGGGGGCAGCTGAGTGAGTCACAGTAAGTGAGCGTGGGCAGCTGCATGAGTCCGAGTGAGCGAGGGCAGCTGAGTGAGTCAGGGTGACTGAGGGCAGGGGGCTGCTTGAGTCAAGGTGAGTGAGAGTGGGTGGTTGAACATAACAGAATGAGTGAGGGCAGGTGTCTGTGTGAGTCAGTGAGTGAGCAGGGGTGGCTGAATGACTCAGAGTGAGTGAGGGCGATTGAGAGAGTCAGTGTGAGTGAGGGCGGTCAGCTGCATGAGTCTGAGTGAGTGAATGCATCTGCTTGAGTCAGCGAGAATGAGGGTGAATGGTTGAATGAGTTGGAGTGAGTGAGGGCGGGCATCTGGGTGAGTCAGAGTAAGTGAGGGTGGCTGAATGAGCCAGCGTGAGTGAGAGTGGCTGAGAGAGTCAGAGTGAGTGAGTGCGGCTCCTTGAGTCAGAGTGAATGAGAGTGGATGGCTGCATGAGTCAGAGTGCGTGAGGACGGCTGAGTGAATCAGGGTGAGTGAGTGCAGGTGGTTGAGTGAGTCAGAGTGAGGGCGGGTGAGTGGCTGAGTGACCCAGAGTGAGTGGGGGCGGGCCTTTGAATAAGTCAGTGTCAGGGAGTGTGGCTGAGTGAGTCAGGGTGTGTGAGGTTGGGCAGATGAGTGAGTCACAGTGAGTGAGGCCAGGTACATGATGAGTCAGAGCTATTGAGAGCGGGTGGCTGAGTGAGACGGAGTGAGTGAGGGTGGGCGGCTGAGTGAGTCAGAGTGAGTGAGGGCCGTTGACTGAAGCAGGGTGAGTGAGGGCAGCAGTTTGAGAGATTCAGTGTGAGGGAGGGTGGGTGGCTGTATGACCCAGAGTGTGTGTGGGCGGGTGGCTAGGGGAGTCAGAGTGAGTGAGGGCAGCTGAATGAGTCAGGGTGAGTGTGGGTGGACAGCTGAGTGAGTCACAGTGAGTGAGGGTGGACAGCTGAAGTGAGTCACAGTAAGTGAGGGTGGACAGCTGTAGTGAGTCACAGTGAGTGAGGGTGGACACATGGTGAGTCAGAGCAATTGAGAGCAGGCAGCTGAATGATTCAGAGTGAGTGAGGGCGGGTGACTGAGTGAGTCACCGTGAGTGAGGGCACGCGGCTGAGTGAGACTGAGTGAATTAGAGTGGGTGGCTGAGTGAGTCAGAGTGAGTGCGGGCGGGTGGCTGAGTGAGTCAGAGTGAATGAGGGTGGCCGGCTGAATGAGTAAGGATGAGTGAGGACAGGGGGAGCTTGAATCAGAATGGTTGAGGGCACGCGTCTGCTTGAGTCAGAGTGTGTGAGGGCAGCTGAATGAGTCTGAGTGAGTGAGGGCGGCTGCTTGAGTCAGAGTGACTGAGGGCGGTGGAGTGAGTCAGAGCGAGTGAAGGTGAACAGCTGAGCGAGTCAGAGTGAGTGAGGGCAGGTGGCTGAGTGAGTAAGAATGAGTGAGGGCGGGCGGCTGAGTGAGTTACAGTGAGTGAGGGCGGGCATCTGCATGAGTCCGAGTGAGCGAGTGTGGCAGAGTGAGTCAGGGTGAGTGAGGGCGGGCAGCTGAGTGAGTCAGTTAGTGAGGGTGGGCAGCTGTAATGAGTCAGGGTGTGAGGGCAACTGAGTGTGTCACCTGAGTGAGCGTGGACAGCTGTGGTGAGTCAGGGTGAGTGAGAGCGGGCTGTTGGGTGGGTCGGAGTGATTGAGAGCGGACGGCTGAGTGAGTCACAGTGACTGACGGCGGACGGCTGAGAGAATCACAGTGAGAGAGGGTGGATGGTTGAATGAGTCAGAGCGAGTGAAGGCAGGCATCTGGGTGAGTCAGAGTGAGTGAGGGTGGTCAGCTGAGCGAGTCAGAGTGAGTTATGGCAGCTGAATGAGCCAGCATGAGAGGGAGTGGCTGAGAGAGTCAGGGTGAGTGAGGGTGGTCAGCTGAGTGAGTCAGAGTGAGTTATGGCAGCTGAATGAGCCAGCGTGAGAGGGAGTGGCTGAGAGAGTCAGAGTGAGTGAGGGCGGGCGTCTGAGTGAGTCACAGTGAGTGAAGGTGGATGGTTGAGTGAGTCACAGTGAGTGAGGGCGGGCTGCTGAGTGAGTCAGAGTGATTGAGGGCGGGCAGCTGAGTGATTCAGAGTGAGTGAGGGCAGGTGGCTGAGTGAGTCAGAGTGAGTGAGGGCGTGCAGCTGCGTGTGTCAGAATGAATGAGGCCGGGCGGCTTAGTGAGTCAGGGTGAGGGCAGGCGGCTACATGAGTCAGGGTGAGTGAGGGCAGCTGAGTGAGTCAGGGTGAGTGAGGGCAGCTGAGTGAGTCAGGGTGAGTGAGGGTGGGCAGCTGAAGTTTGTCACAGTGCGTGAGCGTGGACAGTTGTAGTGAGTCAGCATGACTGAGGGCAGGTGGCTGAGTGAGTCACAGTGAGTGAGGGCAGGCAGCTGAGTGAGTCACAGTGAGTGAGGGCGGTCTGCTAGGTGAGTCAAGGTGAGTGAGGGCAGGCAGCTGATTGAGACAGGGTGAGTGAGGGCTGCCAGCTGAGTGAGTCACAGTGTGTGAGGGTGGACAGCTGAGTGAGTCAGATTGAGTGAGGGCTGCTGTCTGAGTCAGGGTGAGGAGGGTGGGTGGCTGAGTGAGTCACAGTGAGTGAGGGTGGACAGCTGTAGTGAGTCGGGGTGAGTGAGGGTGGCTGAGTAAGTCACAGTGAGTGGGGGTGGATAGCTGTAGTGAGTCAGGGTGAGTGAGGGCGGGATGCTGGGTGAATCAGTGATTGCGTGCGGGTGGCTGAGTGAGTCACAGTGAGTGAGGGCAGGCGGCTGAGAGAGTCAAAGTGAATGAGGGTGGCTGGCTGAATGAGTCAGGGTGAGTGAGGGCGGGGGGACTTGTGTCAGAATGGTTGAGGGTGGCCGTCTGCTTCAATCAGAGTGAGGGAGGACAGCTGAGTGGGTCAGAGTGAGTTAGGGTGGGCAGCTGCATGAGTCAGAATCAGTGAGGGCGGCGGCTGAGTGAGTCACAGTGAGTGAGGGTGGGCTGCTGCATGAGTCCGTGTGCGAGGGCAGCTGAGTGAGTCAGGGTGAGTGAGGGCAGGCGGCTGCTTGAGTCAGGGTGAGTGAGAGCGTGTGGTTGAACGTTTCAGAGTGAGTGAGGGCAGGTGGCTGTGTGAGTCATTGAGTGAGCGTGGGTGGCTGAGTGACTCAGAGTGAGTGAGGGCGGATGAGAGAGTCAGAGTCAGTGAGGGCGGTTAGCTGCATGAGTCCGAGTGAGTGAGGGCGTCTGTTTGAGTCAGCGTGAATGAGGGCGGACGGTTGAATGAGTCAGAGTGAGTGAGGGCAAGCAGCTGAGTGAGTCAGAATGAGTGATGGCGGCTGAATGTGCCAGCGTGAGTGAGAGTGGCTGAGAGAGTCAGAGTGAGTGAGAGCGGGTGGCTGAGGGAGAGACAGTGATTGAGAGTGGACGGCTGAGTAAGTCACAGTGAATGAGGCTTTACAACTGCGTGAGTTAGCATGAGTGAGAGTGGGCAGCTGGGTGAGTCAGAGCAATTGAGAGCAGTCAGCTGAGTGATTCAGAGTGAGTGAGAGCGGGTGGATGAGTGAGTCCGAGTGAGTGAGGGTGGGCGGCTGAGTGAGTCAGAGTGAATGAGAGCGGACGGCTGAGTCCATCAGAGTGAGTGAGGGCGGGTGGCTTAATGAGTCAGAGTGAACGAGGGAGGCCGGCTGAATGAGTCAGGCTGTGTGAGGGCAGGGGGGACTTGAGTCAGAATGGTTGAGGGCGGGTGTCTGCTTGAGTCAGAGTGAGTGAGGGCAGCTGACTGAGTCAGTGTGAGTGAGGTGGGCAGCTGCATGAGTCTCAGTGAGTGAGGCCGGCTGAGTGAGTCAGAGTGAGTGAAGGTGTGTAGCTGAGCGAGTCAGAGTGAGGGCGGGTGGCTGAATGAGTCCGAGTGAGCGAGGGCAGCTGAGTGAGTCAGGGTGAGTGAGGGCGGGCGGCTGCTTGAGTCAGGGTTAGTGAGATCAGGTGGTTGAACGTATCAGAGTGAGTGAGGGCAGGCGGCTGTGTGAGTCAGTGAGTGAGCATAGGTGGCTGAGTGACTCAGAGTGAGTGAGGGCGGATGAAAGAGTCAGAGTCAGTGAGGGCGGTTAGCTGCATGAGTCCGAGTGAGTGAGGGCATCTGCTTGAGTCAGCGTGAATGAGGGCGGACGGTTGAATGAGTCAGAGTGAGTGCGGGCAGGCATCTGGGTGAGTCAGAGTGAGTGATGGCAGCTGAATGAGCCAGAGTATGTGAGAGTGGCTGAGTGAGTCAGCATGAATGAGAACGGGCAGCTGCATGAGTCAGAGTGAGGGCGGCTGCTTGATTCAGAGTGAATTAGAGTGAGTGGCTGCATGTGTCAAAGTGAGTGAGGGTGGCTGAGTGAATCAGGGTGAGTGAGGGCAGGCGGTTTAGTGAATCAGAGTGAGGGCGGGTGGTTGACTGAGTGATCCAGAGTGAGTGTGGGCGGGCCTCTGAGTAAGTCAGAATGAGGGAGGGTAGGTGGCTGAGTGAACCAGAGTGAGTGAGGGCAGGTGGCTAGGTGAGTCAGAGTGAGTGAGGGTGGCTGAGTGAGTCACAGTGAGTGAGTGTGGGCGGCTGAGTGAGTCAGTGAGTGAGGGCAGGCGGCTGAGTGAGTCACAGTGAGTGAGGCGGACTGCTGGGCGAGTCAGGTTGAGTGAGGGCGGGTGGCTCTGTAAGTCTCGGTGATTGATGGCATGCGGCTGAGTGAGTCACAGTGAGTGAGGGTGGACGGCTGTGGTGAGTCAGGGTGAGTGACGACGGCTGAATGAGCCAGCGTGAGTGAGAGCGAGCAGCTGCATGATTCTGAGTGAGTGAGGGTGGCTACTTGAGTCACAGTAAATGAGAGTGGGTGGCTGCACGAGTTAGAGTGATTCAGGGCGGCTGGTTGAGTCAGAGTGAATGAGAGTGGATGGCTGAGTGATTCAGAGTGAGTGAGGGCAGATGGCTGACTGAGTCAGTGATTGAGAGCAGGCGGCTGAGTGAGCCACAGTGAGCGAGGGTGGGCTGCTGCGTGAGTCAGAGCGAGTGAGGGTGTACAGCTGGTGGAGTCAGAGTGATTGAGAGCGGGTGGCTGAGTGAGTCAGAATGAGTGAGGGCAGGCGTCTGCTTGAGTCAGAGTTAGTGAGGGCAGCTGAGTGAGTCAGAGTGAATGAGGGCGGCAGCTGTTTGAGTCAAGGTGAGTGAGGGCAGCTGTGTGAGAGTGAGTGAGGGTGGGTGGCTGCTTGAGTCAAGGTGAGTGAGGGCAGCTGCGTGAGTGAGAGTGAGTGAGGGTGGGTGGCTGCTTGAGTCAGAGTGAGTGAGAGCGGCTGATTGATTCAGTGTGAGTGAGGGCAGCTGCGTGAGTCAGAGTGAATGGGGCGGGCGGCTGAGTGAGTCAGAGTGAGTGTGTGCAGGTGGCTGAGTGTGTCAGAGTGAGTGAGGGCAGACAGCTGTGTGAGTCAGAATGAGTGAGGGCCGACGGCTGCGTAAGTCAGAGTGAGTGATGGTGGGCAGTTGGTATGTCAGTGAGTTAGAGCGGACAGCTGTGTGAGTCAGAGTGAGGGCGTCAGCTGTGTGGTTCGGAAGGAGTTGAAGGGGGCGCCCAAGTGTTTTAGAGCTCCTGCAATCTCCTCCCTTGCCTCACATAGCAGCCTGAGATACATTTCACCTGGGCCTAGGGATTTATCTACTTTTAAGCCCTCTAAAGCCACTAACACCTCCTCTTTTTTAATGCTAATTTGTTCAAGTATGTCACAGTCCCTCCCTGATTGCTACACCTACATTGTCCTTCTCCATAGTGTACAAAACTGAAAAGTAATCATTCAAAACCTCACTTCTGTCCTCCAGCTCCATGAACAGATTGCACCTTTGGTCCCTAGTAGGCCCTATTCTTTCCTTAGTTATCCTCTTGCCCTTAATATATTTATAAAATGTCTTCGGTTTTTCCTGCCCCCTCTTTGCTCTCCTAATTACTTTTTTAAGTACCATCCTACACTTTCTATGCTCTTCCAGGGCTTCCGCTGTTTTCAGCCCTCTGTATCTGCCATAAGCCTCCTTTGCTTTCCTTATCCAATCCACTATATCCCTTGACATCCGGGGTTCCCTGGGCTTATTGGTCCTACCCTTCACCTTTACGGGAACATGTTGGCCCTGAACTCTCACTATGTCCTTTTTGATAACTCCCACTGGTCTGATGTATACTTTCCTACAAGTAGCTGCTCCCAGTCCGCTTTGGCCAGATCCTGTCTTATCATATTGAAATCGGCCTTCCCCCAATTCAGGTCCTTTATTTCTGGTCCACCTTTGTCCCTTTCCATAACTACCTTAAATCTTACAGATTATGGTCACTGCCCCCAAAATGGTCCCCCACTGATGCTTCTACCCCTTTCCCAGCTTCATTCCCTAAGATTCGGTCCAGTACTGCTCCTTCTCTTGTGGGACTTTCTACATGCTGGCTCAAAAAGCTCTCCTGGTTGCACTTCAAGAATTTTTCCCCCCTAAGCCTTTCACACTAAGACTATCCCAATGAATATTGGAGAAGTTGAAATCCCCTACTATTATTACCTTATTATTTTTACACTTTTCTGAGATTTGCCTACATATCTGCTCTGCTATCTCCCCCTGACTATTTGGAGGCCTGGAGTACACTCCCAGAAAAGTGATTGCCGCCTTTTAGTTTTTGTATTCTACCTATATGGCCTCTTTTGAGGGGCCTTCTAAGATACCATCCTTCCTTACTACAGTAATTGATTCCTTGATCAATAGTGAATTGCCACCTCCTCTTTTATACCCACCAATGTCACGCCTGAAGATTCTATACCCTGGAATATTGAGCTGCCAGTGCTGCCCCTCCTTCAACCATGTCTCTGTGATAGCAACAATATCATATTCCCATTTGTTAATCAATACCCTTGATTCATCTGCCTCACTTGTAAAACTCCTTGTGTTAAAATAAATGCAATCAAGCCTTGCGTTATTCCCTTGTGCCTTAACAGGTCTATATTTGTTCTGCCCTCCAGACTGACTTAGTTTCTCTTATATATTTGGATGTGGATCACCCCCTGCTGTACCTCCACTCTGTATCCCAC
This sequence comes from Carcharodon carcharias, assembly GCF_017639515.1. NCBI lineage: Eukaryota > Metazoa > Chordata > Chondrichthyes > Lamniformes > Lamnidae > Carcharodon > Carcharodon carcharias. Next base: position 53,655,279 of record NC_054467.1, on the reverse strand, counting down.
CCACCGCCCCCCCACCCCACCACCAAATTAGTTTAAACCTCCCCCCCCCCCAAGGATGTTGGTCCTGTTCTAGTTCAGGTGCAACCCGTCTGACTTGTACAGGCCCCACCTTCACCAGAAACAGACCCAGTGATCCAAGAAACTAAAGCCCTCCCTTCTGCACCATCTTTTCAGCCACTCATTCATCCTCTCTCCTCTATTCCTATACTCACTAGCATGTGATACAGGGAGTAATCCAGAGATTACTACCTTTGAGGTCCTGCTTTTTAATCTGCTACCTAGCTCCCTAAATTATTGTTGCAGGACCTCATCCCTCTTTCTATCTCTGTCATTCATACCAATGTGAACCACAACCTTTGACTGTTCACCCTCCCCCTTCAGAATGCCCTTCAGCCATTCTGTGACATCCTTGACCCTGGCACCAATGAGGCCACACACCATCCTGGAGTCATGCCTACAGCTGCAGAATGCCTGCCTGCAACTCTCACTATTGAGTCTCCTACCACTATTGCTCTTGCACTCTTACTCCGCCCTTGTGCAGCTGAGCCACCCATAGTGCCGTGAACTTGGCTCTGGCTGCAGTCTCCAGAAGAACCTTCACCCTTACTGTTTCCCAACACAGAAAAACTGTTCTTGATTGAGATGCACTCTGGGGCTTTCCTGGCTACTTGCTCCCTTCTTCTGACTGGTGGTCACCCATTCCCTCTCTGACTGCAATTCCTTAAACTGCAGAGTGACCATATCTAATGTCGTGCTATCCATGTAACCCTCAGCGTCATGGATGCACTGATGTGTCTCCAGCTGACACTCGAGCTCCAAAACCCGTTGCTCAATCCGATCAAGCCGGTGGCACTTCCTGCACATGTGGTCATCCAGACTGCAAGGAGTGTCTAAGAACTCCCACATGCTTCAAACCATACAACGCACAGGGCTGAGCTCCCTTGCCATACTTCTTGTTTGATTTTAATTAAAAGACTACTTCCTTAAATTTAAGCCGCTCTCTGCTCACTAAAGCACCAATCTGCTTATTGAAGTCTCGCTCTTTACAGCCCCGCTCTGCTCACTGAAGTCTCGCTCTTTATAGCAACGCTCTGCTCACTGAAGTCTTGCTCTTTACAGCCACACTCTGTTCACTAAAGTCTCACTCCTTACAGCCCCACTCCACTCACTGAATTCTCGCTCTTTACAGCCCTGATCTGCTCAGTGAGGTCTCGCTTGATGCAGCTTTCCTCCATTCATTGAAGTCTCGCTCATTACAGCCCCGCTCATCTCGAACCCTTGCTCTTTAAAGTCTCGCTCTCATCACTGAAGCCTCGCTATTGACTCCACTGATCTGCTCACAGAAGTGTCGCTCTGAACAGCCCACGTCTGCTCAAGGATGTCTTGCTCACTACAGCCCCGCTCTGCTCACTAAAGTCTCCCTCATTACAGCTTCACCCTGCTTACTGAAGTCTTGCTTTTTCCAGCCCCACTCTGCTCACTGAAGTCTTGTTATTTACAGCCCCACTTTGTTAACTAAAGTCTCACTCATTGCAGCCCCTCTCTTCTCTAAGTTTTGCACTTAACAGCCCCACACTGCTCACTGAAGTCTCACTCTACACAGTTCTGTTCTGCTCATTGAAGTCTCGCTCTTTACAGTCCTGCTCTATTCACTGAATTCTCGCTCTTTACAACGCCGATCGGCTAACTAAATTCTCGCTCTTTACAGCCCTGCTCTGCTCACTGAAGTCTCGCTCTTTACAGCCCTGATCTGCTCACTGATGTATTGCTCTTTACAGCCCTGATCTGCTCTCTGGATTCGTGCTCTTTACAGTCCCGCTCTGTTCACTGAATTCTCGCTCTTTAAAGCCCTGCTCTGCTCACTGAAGTCTCGCTCTTTACAGCCCCGATCTACTCAGTGAAGTCTTGCTCTTTACAGCCCTGCTCTGCTCAGTGATGTCTCGCTCTTTACAGGCCCGATCTACTCAGTAAAGTCTCGCTCTTTACAGCCCCGATCTACTCAGTGAAGTCTCGCTCTTTACAGCCTTGCTCTGCTCACTGAAGTCTCGCTCTTTACAGCCCCGATCTACTCACTGAATTCTCGCTCTTTACAGCCCCGATCTACTCAGTGAAGTCTTGCTCTTTACAGCCCTGATCTGCTCACTGAAGCCTCGCCCATTAGAGCCCCGCTTGTCTCGAAGTCATGCTCTTTAAAGTCCCGCTCTCATCACTGAAGCCTCGCTATTGACACCACTGATCTGCTCACAGAAGTCTCGCTCACTACAACCCCGCTCTGCTCACTAAAGTCTCCTTCATTACAGCTTCACCCTGCTTACTGAAGTCTTGTTTTTTCCAGCTCCACTCTGCTAATGAAAGCTCATTCATTAAAGCCCAGCAGTTCTCGAAGTCTTGCTGTTTACAGCCCCACACTGCTCACTGAAGTCTTTTTATTTACAGCCCCACTGTGTTAACTAAAGTCTCACTCATTACAGCCGCGTTCTTCTCTAAGTTTTGCACTTGACAGCCCCAAACTGCTCACTGAGGTCTCACTATACACAGCTCCTCTCTGCTCACTGAACTCTCGCACTTTACAACACCGATCTATTCAGTGAAGTCTCGCTCTTTACAGCACTGCTCTGCTCACTGAAGTCTGGTTATTTACAGCTGACTTCTGCTCAGTGAAGTCTCATTATTTACAATCCCGCTCAGCTCACTGAAGTCTCCTTAAAAGCACCGCTCGCGCTCGAAGACTCCCTCTCCACAGTCCTGCAGTGCTCACATAAGTCTCAGTCTTTACACCCCCGATCGACTTAGTGATGTCCCACTCTTTACAGTCGAGGTCTGCTGATTGAAGTCTCACTCTTGACAGACCCACTCTCCACACGGAAGTCTCGCTATTTAAAACTTGTTCCGCTAACTGAAGATTGCTATTTACAGACCACCTCTGCTCAGTGAAATGTTGTTCTTTCCAGCTCCATAGTGCTCACTGAATTCTCAATCTTTACAGCCGCGCTCTGCTCACTGAAGTCTCGCTCTTTACAACCCCGCTCTGCTCACTGAATTCTCGCTCTTTACAGCCTCACTCTGCTCACTGAAGTCACGATCTTTACAGCCCCACTCTGCTCACTGAAGACTTGTTATTTAAAGCCCCGCTCTGCTGACAGAAAATTCCTTTCCAGCCCCGCTCTGCTCACTGAATTCTCGCTCTTTACAGCCCTGTTCTGCTCAGTGAAGTCTCTCTCTTTACAGTCCCGATCTGCTCAGTGAAGTTTCGCTCTTTACAGCCCCACTCTGCTCACTGAATTCTCGCTCTTTACAGCCCAGCTCTGCTCAGTCAATTCTCGATCTTTACGGCCCCGCTATGCTCACTGAATTCTCAATCTTTACAGCCGCGCTCTGCTCATTGAATTCTCGCTCTTCACAGCCCTGCTCTGCTCAGTGAAGTCTCACTCTTTACAGCCCCACTCTGCTCACTGAAGTCTCGCTCTTTACAGCCCAGCTTTGCTCAGTCAATTCTCACTCTTTCCAGCCCCACACTGATCACTGAATTCTCGCTCTTTACAGCCCCGCTCTGCTCAGTGAATTCTCGCTCTTTAGAGGCCAGCTCTGCTCACTGAAGTCTCGCTCTTCACAGCCCCATTCTGCTCACTTAAGTCGCCTTTATAGCCCCGCTCTGCTCACTGAATTCTCGCTGTTTACATCCCAGTTCTGCTCAGTGAAGTCTCGTTATTTACAGTCCCGATCTGCTCATTTAAGTCTCCTTTATAGCCCCGCTCTGCTTGAGATCTCCTTCTTTACAGTCCTGCACTGCTCACATAAGCCTCACTCTTTATACCCCCACTGTGCTCAATGATGTCTCGCTCTTTACAGTTGCGCTCTGCTCACTGAAGTCTCACTCTTTACAGCCCCACTCTCCTCACGAAGTCTCGCTTCTTACAACTTGCTCCGCTTACTGAAGATCGCTATTTACAGTCCTGCTCTGCTCACTGAATTCTCGCTACTTACATCCCAGCTCTGCGCACAGAATTCTCGCTCTTTACAGCCCCGCTCAGTTCACTGAAGTCTCGCGCTTTACAGCCCCGCTCTGTTCAGTGGAGCCTCGTTATTTACTGTACCGCTCTGCTCACTTAAGTATCCTCTAAAACCACGCTCTGCTCGAGACCTCCTTCTTTACAGTCCTGCGCTGCTCACATAAGTCTCACTCTTTACACCACCTCTCTGCTCAGTGATGTCTCGCTCTTTACAGTCGCGCTCTGCTGATTGAAGTCTCACTCTTCACAGCCCCACTCTCCCCACGGAACTCACGTTTCTTACAACTTGCTCCGCTAAATGACGATCTCACCTTAGAGCCCTAATCTGCTCAGTGAAATCTCGCTCTTTACAGCCCCACACTGCTTACTAAATTCTCGGACTTTACAGCCCTGATCTGCTCACTGAAGATCGCTTTTTACAACCCTGCTCTGCTCACTGAATTCTCGCTCTTTACAGCCTTGCTCTGCTCAGTGAAGTCTCATTATTTACAGTCCCGATCTGCTCATTCAAGTCTCCTTTATAGCCCAGCTCTGCTAGAGATCTCATTCTTTACAATCCTGCACTGCTCACATAAGCCTCACTCTTTACACCCCCGCTGTGCTCAGTGATGTCTCGCTCTTGACAGACCCACTGTCCTTACGGAAGATTCGCTCCTTACAACTTGCTCCGCTAACTGAAAATCGCTATTTACAGCCCTGCACTGCTCAGTGAAATCTCGCTCCTTACAGTCCCGTTCTGCTCATTGAATTCTCACTCTTTACAGCCCTGTTCTGATCAGTAAATTCTCGCTCTTTACAACCCCCACACTGCTCACTGAACTCTAACTCTACACAGCTCCGCTCTGTTCACTGTAGTCTCGCTCATTACAGCCCCGCATTGCTTAGTGATGTCTTACTCTTTAAAGTTTCGTTTTGCTGATTGAAATCTCACTCTTGACAGACTCACTCTCTTCACGGAAGTCTCGCTCCTTAAAACTTGCTCCGCTAACTGAGGATCACTCTTTACAGTCCAGCTCTGTTCAGTGAAATGTCGCACTTTGCAGCCCCACACTGCGCACTGAATTCTCACTCCTTACAGCCCCGCTCTGCTCAATGAAATCTCGTTCTTTACTGCGCCGCTCTGCTCATTGAATCCTCGCTTGTTACAGCCTGATGTGATCACTGAAGTCTGGTTATTTACAGACCAGCGCTGCTCACTGAAGATTCCTTTACAGGTCTGCTCGGCGCGAAGTCTCGCTCTTGTCAGCCCCACCCTGCTTTCTGAATTCTCTCACTTTTCAGCCCCGCTCTATTCAGTGAGGCCTCGCTCTTTAGAGCCCAGCTCTGCTCACTGAATCCTTGTTCTTTACAGCCCTCTGCTGATTGAAGTCTCAGTCATCACAGCCCCACTCCCCTCACTGAAGTCTCGCTCTTTTATGCCCAGCTCTGCTCAGTGAAACTTGTCCTTTGCAGCCCCGCTCTGCTCAATGAAGATTGCTGTTTACAGGCCAGGTATGTCACAGAATTCCCGTTATTTTCAGTCCCGCTGTGCTCACATGTCTCCCACTCCGAGTCTGCTCCAACTCTCCCTCTTTACAGTCTTGCACTGCTCACATAAGTCTCATTCTTTACACCCCGGCTCTGCTCAGTGATGTCTCACTCTTTACTGTCCTGCTTTGCTCACTTAATTCTCTCTCATTACAGCCCTGCTCTTCTCATTGAATATCTCGCTCTTTATAGCCCCGATCTATTCAGTGAAGTCTGTGTCTTTACAGCCCTGCTCTGCTCACTGAAGATAGCTCTTTACAGCCCTGATCTTCTCACTGAAGATCGCTCTTTACAGCCCAGCTCTACTCACTGAATTCTCGATATTTACAGCCCAGCTCTGCTCGTAGAATTCTTGCGCTTTCCGGCCCCGCTCTGCTCACTGAAGCCTCCTTTACCGCCCCGCTCAGCTCCAAGTTTCCCTCTTTATAGACCTGCACTGCTCACATCCGTTTCACTCTTTACACCCCCACTCTCTTCAATGATATCTCGCTTTTTACAGTTGCCCTCTGCTGATAGAAGTCTCAGTCATCACAGCCCCACTCCCCTCATGGAAGTCACGCTGCTTACAATTTGCTCCGCTAACTGACGATCGCTCTTTAAATCTCCACACTGCTCACTGAAGTCTAACTCTACACAAAAACAGAATTACCTGGAAAAACTCAGCAGGTCTGGCAGCATCGGCGGAGAAGAAAAGAGTTGACGTTTCGGTTTCCAGGTAATTCTGTTTTTGTTTTGGATTTCCAGCATCCGCAGTTTTTTTGTTTCTAACTCTACACAGCTTCGTTCTGCTCACCGAATTCTCCCGCTTTACAGCTCCGATCTGCTTACTGAAATCTCGCTCTTTACAGCCTTGCTCTGCTCAGTGAAGTCTCATTATTTACAGTCCCGATCTGCTCATTTAAGTCTCCTTTATAGCCCCTCTCAGCTTGAGATCTCATTCTTTACAATCCTGCATTGCTCACATAAGCCTCACTCTTTACACCCCCGCTGTGCTCAGTGATGTCTTGCTCTTGACAGTCGCGCTCTGCTCATTGAAATCTCACTCTTGACAGACCCACTGTCCTCATGGAAGATTCGCTCCTTACAACTTGCTCCGCTAACTGAAGATCGTTCTTTACAGACCAGCTCTGTTCAGTGAAAAAACAAAAACAGAATTACCTGGAAAAACTCAGCAGGTCTGGCAGCATCGGCGGAGAAAAAAAGAGTTGATGTTTCGAGTCCTCATGACCCTTCAACAGAACCTGAGTTCGAGTCCAAGAAAGAGTTGAAATATAAGCTGGTTTAAGGTGTGTGGGGGAGGGGGGGGGGGCGGAGAGAGAGAGAGAGAGAGAATTGGAGGGGGTTGGTGTGGTTGTAGGGACAAACAAGCAGTGATAGAAGCAGATCATCAAAAGATGTCACTAACAATAGAACAAAAGAACACATAGGTGTTAAAGTTGGTGATATTATCTAAACGAATGTGCTAATTAAGAATGGATGGTAGGGCACTCAAGGTATAGCTCTAGTGGGGGTGGGGAGAGCATAAAAGATTTAAAAATATTTAAAAATAATGGAAATAGGTGGGAAAAGAAAAATCTATATAATTTCTTGGAAAAAAACAAAAGGAAAGGGGAAACAGAACGGGAGTGGGGATGGAGGAGGGAGCTCAAGACCTAAAGTTGTTGAATTCAATATTCAGTCCGGAAGGCTGTAAAGTGCCTAGTCGGAAGATGAGGTGTTGTTCCTCCAGTTTGCGTTGGGCTTCACTGGAACAATGCAGCAAGCCAAGGACAGACATGTGGGCAAAAGAGCAGGGTGGAGTGTTAAAATGGCAAGCGACAGGGAGGTTTGGGTCATTCTTGCGGACAGACCACAGGTGTTCTGCAAAGCAGTCGCCCAGTTTACGTTTGGTCTCTCCAATGTAGAGGAGACCACATTGGGCTCAATGAATGCAGTAGACTAAGTTGGGGGAAATGCAAGTGAAATGCTGCTTCACTTGAAAGGAGTGTTTGGGCCCTTGGACGGTGAGGAGAGAGGAAGTGAAGGGGCAGGTGTTGCATCTTTTGTGTGGGCATGGGGTGGTGCCATAGGAGGGGGTTGAGGAGTAGGGGTGATGGAGGAGTGGACCAGGGTGTCCCAGAGGGAGCGATCCCTACGGAATGCCGACAGTGGGGGTGAAGGGAAGATGTGTTTTGTGGTGGCATCATGCTGGAGTTGGCGGAAATGGCGGAGGATGATCCTTTGAATGCGGAGGCTGGTGGGGTGATAAGCGAGGACAAGGGGGACCCTATCATGTTTCTGGGAGGGAGGAGAAGGCGTGAGGGCGGATACGCGGGAGATGGGCCGGACATGGTTGAGGGCACTGTCAACGACCGTGGGTGGAAAACCTCGGTTAAGGAAGAAGGAGGATATGTCAGAGGAATTGTTTTTGAAGGTAGCATCATCGGAACAGATGTGACAGTGGCGAAGGAACTGAGAGAATGGGATGGAGTCCTTACAGGAAGCGGGGTGTGAGGAGCTGTAGTCGAGGTAGCTGTGGGAGTCGGTGGGTTTGTAATGGATATTGGTGGAAGTCTATCACCAGAGATTGAGACAGAGAGGTCAAGGAAGGGAAGGGAAGTGTCAGAGATGGACCACGTGTTAATGATGGAGGGGTGGAGATTGGAAGCAAAATTAATAAATTTTTCCAAGTCCCGACGAGAGCATGAAGCAGCACCGAAGTAATCATCAATGTACCGGAGAAAGAGTTGTGGAAGGGGGCCGGAGTAGGACTGGAACAAGGAATGTTCCACATACCCCATAAAGAGACAGGCATAGCTGGGGCCCATATGGGTACCCATAGCCACACCTTTTATTTGGAGGAAGTGAGAGGAGTTGAAGGAGAAATTGTTCAGTGTGAGAACACGTTCAGCCAGACAGAGGAGAGTAGTGGTGGATGGGGATTGTTCGGGCCTCTGTTCGAGGAAGAAGCTAAGGGTCCTCAGACCATCCTGGTGGGGGATGGAGGTGTAGAGGGATTGGACGTCCATGGTGAAGAGGAAGCGGTTGGGGCCAGGGAACTGGAAATTGTTGATGTGACGTAAAGTGTCAGAGGAATCACGGATGTAGGTGGGAAGGGACTGGACAAGCTTTGATAATATCACCAACTTTAACACCTATGTGTTCTTTTGTTCTATTGTTGGTGACATCTTTTGATGATCTGTTTCTATCACTGATTGTTTGTCCCTACAACCACACCAACCCCCTGCACTTCTCTCTCTCTCTCCGCACCGCCCCCCCCACCACACACACACACACACACACACACACACACACCTTAAACCAACTTATATTTCAACTCTTTCTTGGACTCAAACTCAAGTTCTGTCGAAGGGTCATGAGGACTCGAAACGTCAACTCTTTTCTTCTCCGCCGATGTTGCCAGACCTGCTGAGTTTTTCCAGGTAATTCTGTTTTTGTTTTGGATTTCCAGCATCCGCAGTTTTTTTGTTTTTATCTCTCTGTTCAGTGAAATGTCACACTTTGCAGCTCCACACTGCTCACTGAATTCTCACTCCCTACAGCCCCACTCTGCTCACTGAAATCTCGCTCTTTACTGCGCCACACTGCTCACTGAATTCTCGCTTTTTACAGCCCTGATGTGATCACTGAAGTCTGGTTATTTACAGCCCAGCTCTGCTCACTGAATTCTCGCTCTTTGCAGCTCTGCTCTGCTCACTTAATTCTCACTCATTGCAGCCCAGCTCTGCTCATTGAATTCTCGTGCTTTATAGCCCCGCTCGATTCAGTGAAGTCTCTCCCTTTACAGCCCTGCTCTGCTTACTGAAGATCGCTCTTTACAGCCCTGCCCTACTCACTAAATTCTTGCTCTTTACATCCCTTCTCTGCTCACTGAATTCTCGCTCTTTACACTCCTGCTCTGCTCACTGAAGTCTCGCTTTTTACAGCTCTGCTCAGTGGAGTCTCAATGTTTACAGTACTGCTCTGCTTACTTAAGTCTTCTTTATAACCTCGCTCTGCTTGAGATCCCTTTCTTTACAGTCCTGCACTGCTTACATACGTCTCACTCTTTACACCCCCGCTCTGCTCAGTGATGTCTCGTTCTTTACAGTTGCACTCTGCTGATTGAAGTCTCACTCTTCACAGACCCACACTCCTCATGGAAGTAATGCTCCTGACAACTTGCTCTGCTAACTGACGTTCGCTCTTTCCATCCTTGCTTTGCTCAGTGAAATCTCGCTCTTTAGAGCCCCACACTGCTTACTGAATTCTCGGTCTTTGCAGGCCCACTCTGCTCACTGAAGTCTTGCTCTTTCCAGCCCAGCCCTGCTCATGGAATTCTCGCACTTCAAGCCTTGGTCTCTTCAGTGAGGGCTCGCTCTTTACAGGCCTGATCTGCTCATTGAATTCTCGCTCTTTATAGCCCCGATGTATTCAGTGAAGTCTCTCTCTTTACAGCCCAGCTCTGCTCAGTGAAGTCTCATTATTTACGGTCCCGATCTGTTCATTTAAGTCTCCTTTATAGCCCCACTCTGCTAGATATCTGCTTCTTTACAGTCCTGCACTGCTCACTGAAGTCCATCTCTACACAGCTCCCTGCTCTGCTCCGTGAAATCTCGCCCTTTATAGCCCAGCTCTGCTCACAGAATTCTCGCTTTTTACAGCCCCGCTCTGCTCAATGATGTCTCGCTCTTCAGAGACACACAGAAGTCACGCTCCTTACAACTTGCTCCGCTAACTGACGATCGCTCTTTACAGCCCCACACTGCTCACTGATTTCTCACCCTATACAGCTCCGCTCTGCTCACTATGATCTCACTCATTACAGCCCGGCTCAGCTCACTGATTTCACGCATATTACAGCCCCTGTCTATTCAGTGAGGCCTCGCTCTTTACAGCTCAGCTCTGCTCACAGAATTCTCGCTCTTTACAGCCTCGCAGTGTTCACTGAAGTCTCCTTTTTTGCACCGCTCTGCTCCAATTCTCCCTCTTCCCAGTCCTGCACTGCTCACATAAGTCTCATTCTTTACACCCCTGCTCTGCCTACTGATGTCTCACTCTTTACAGTCACGCTTTGCTGATTGAAGTCTCACTATTGACAGCCCCACTTTTCTCACGGAAGTCACACTCCTTGCAACTTGCTCCACCAACTGAAGATCGCCCTTTGCAGCCCTGATCTGCTCAGTGAAATCTCACTCTTTACAGCCACACTCTGCTCACAGAATTCTCGCTCTTTACAGCCCTGCTGTGCTCACTGAAGTCTCGCTGTTTACAGCCCAGCTATTCTCACAGAATTCTCTCTTTACATCCCTGCTCTGCTCACTGAATTCTAACTCTTTACAGCCCTGCTCTGCTCCTTGAAGTGTCGCTCTTTACAGCCCAACACTTCTCACTGAATTCTCCCTCTTTACAGCCCTGATCTGCTCAGTGATATCTCGCTCTTTAAAACTCTGCTCTGGTAACTGAAGTCTCGCTCTGCTTAGTGAAATGTCGTTTTTTTCAGCCCCACACTGCTCACTGAAGTCTATCTCTAAACAGCGCCACTCTGCTCACTGAAGTCTATCTCTAAACAGCTCCACTCTGCTCACTGAAGTCTCGCTGTTAGCAGCCCTGCTCTGCTCCGTGAATTCTCGCTCTTTAAAGCCCCGATCTGCTCACTGAAATCTCCCTATTTACAGCCTAGCTTTGCTCAGTGAAGTCTCGGTACTTACAGTCCCGATCTGCTCATTTAAATCTCCTTTTTAGCCCCTCTCTGCTAGAGATCTCATTCTTCACAGTCCTGCAGTGCTCACATAAGCCTCACTCTTTACACCCCTGCTGTGCTCAGTGATGTCTCGCTCTTGACAGTCGCGCTCTGTTCATTGAAATCTCATTCTTGACAGACCCACTGTCCTCACGGAAGATTCGCTCCTTACAACTTGCTCCGCTAACTGAAAATCGCTATTTACAGCCCTGCACTGTTCAGTGAAATCTCGCCCCTTACAACCCCGCTCTGTTCACTGAATTCTCACTCTTTACAGCCCTGTTCTGATCACTAAATTCTCGCCCATTACAGCCCCGCTCTGCTCACAGAATTCTCGGTCTTTACAGCCCCACACTGCTCACTGAAGTCTAACTTTACACAGCTCCGGTCTGTTCGCTGTAGTCTCGCTCATTACAGTCCCGCTCTGCTTAGTGATGTCTCACTCTATAAAGTCGCGTTTTGCTGATTGAAATCTCACTCTTGACAGACCCACTCTCCTCACGGAAGTCTCGCTCCTTAAAACTTGCTCCACTGACTGAAGATCGCTCTTTACAGCCTGATGTGATCACTGAAGTCTGGTTAATTACAAACCAGCGATGCTCACTTTACAGGTCTGCTCGTCGCGAAGTCTCGCTCTTGTCAGCCCCACCCTGCTTTTCAGCCCCGGTCTATTCAGTGAGACCTCGCTCTTTACAGCCCCGCTCTGCTCACTGAATCCTCGCTCTTTGCAGCCCTGCTCTGCTCACTGAAGTCGAGTTATTTACAGACTAGCGCTGCTCACTGAAGATTCCTTTACAGCCCTGCTGGGACCGAAGTCTCGCTCCTGACAGCGCTTCCCTGCTCTCTGAATTCTCGCACTTTCCAGTCCCGGTCTATTCAGTGAGGCCTCGCTCTTTACAGCCCAGCTCTGCTCACAGAATTCCCTTTATTTTCAATCCCGCTGTGCTCATTGAAGTCTCATTTATAGCCCCGCTCTGCTCCAAGTCTCCTTCTTTACAGTCCTCGCTGCTCACATAATTCTCAGTCTTTGCACCCAGGCTCTGCTCAGTGATGTCTCACTCTTTACAGTCGCGCTTTCCTGATTGAAGTCTCACTCTTGACAGCCCTGCTCTGCTTACTGAATTCTCGGTCTTTTCAGCCCCAATCTGCTCACTGAAGTATAGTTCTGTACAGCCCCGCTCTGCTCACTTTATCGCCCCGTTCTGCTCCAAGTCTCCTTCTTTACAGTCCTGCACTGCTCACATCGGTCTCACTCTTTACACGCCCGCTCTGCTCGTTGATGTCTCGCTCTGTACAGTTGCCCTCTGCTGATTGAAGTCTTACTCTTCACAGACCCACTCTGCTCACGGAAGTCAGGCTCCTTACAAATTGCTCCGCTAACAGACGGTCGCTCTTTATAGTCCCACATTGCTCACTGAAGTCTAAATCTACGCAGCTCCGCTTTGCTCACTCTAGTCTCGCTCATTACAGCCCCGTTCTGCTCACTGAATTCTCGCTCTTTACCGCCCCCATCTGCTCACTGAAGTCTCGCTCTTTACAGCCCTGATCTGCTCTCTGAAGTCTCGTTATTTACAGTCCCGATCTGCTCAATTAAGTCTCCTTTATAGCTCCGCTCTGCCAGAGATCTCCTTCTTTAGGCTCCTGCACTGCTTACATAAGCCTCACTCTTTTCTGTCGAAGGGTCATGAGGACTCGAAACGTCAACTCTTTTCTTCTCCGCCGATGCTGCCAGACCTGCTGAGTTTTTCCAGGTAATTCTGTTTTTGCTCACTCTTTACACCCCCGCTGTGCTCATTCTTATCTCGCTCTTGACAGTGGCACTCTGCTCCTTGAAGTCTCACGCTTAACAGACCCACTCTCCTGACGGAAGTCTCGCTCCTTACAACTTGCTCCGCTAACTGAAGATCGCTATTTACAGCCCTGTAGTGCTTAGTGAAATCTCACTCTTTACAGCCCCGCTCTGCTCACTGAATTGTCGCTCTTTACAGCCCTGTTCTGCTCACAGAATTCTTGCTCTTTACAGCCCCGCTCTGCTCACTGAATTCTCGGTCTTTTCAGCACCGATCTTCTCACTGAAGTCTTGCTTTCCGCAGCCCCGCTCTGCTCACTGAAGATCGCTCTTCACAACCCAGCTCTGTTCAGTGAACTCTCATAATTTTCAGTCCCGTTCTGCACACTGAAATCTGGTTACATGCAGACCAGCGGTGCTCACTAAAGATTCCTTTACAGCCCTGCTCGGCGCGAAGTCTCGCTCTTTACAGCCCCACCCTGCTCTCTGAATTCTCGCACTTTTCAGCCCCGATCTATTCAGTGAGGCTTCGTTCTTTACAGCCCAGCTCTGCTCCCTGACTCCTCGCTCTTTACAGCCCTGTTATGCTTAATAATTCTCACTCACTACAGCTCCGCTCTGCTCACTGAATTCTCGCTCTTTGCAGCTCTGTTCTGCTCACAGAATTCTCGCTCTTTACAGCCCCGCTCTGCTCACTGAAGTCCCTCTCTTTACAGACCTGCATTGCTCACTGTATTCCCGCTCTTTACAACCCCGCTCGGCTCACATAATCCTCGCTCTTTATATCCCTGCTCTGCTCACTGAATTCTCGGTCTTTACAGCCCCGCTCTGCTCGCTGAAGCCTTTTTTTATCGCCCCACTCTGCTCCAAGTCTCCCTCTTTACAGTCCTGCACTGCTCACATCGGTCTCACTCTTGACACCCCCGCTCAGCTCAGTGATGTCTCGCACTTCAGCCCTCTGCTGATTGAAGCCTCACCCTTCACAGCCCCACTCTCCTCACGGAATTACGCTCCTTACAATTTGCTCCGCTAACTGACGATCGCTCATTACAGCCCCGCTCTGCTCACTGAATTTTCGCTCTTTACAGCTCTGATCTGCTCACATAAGCCTTACTCTTTACACCCCCGCTGTGCTCAGTGATGTCTCGATCTTGACAGTCGCGCTCTGCTCATTTTAGTCACACTCTTGACAGACCCACTCTCCTTACGGAAGATTCGCGCCTTACAACTTGCTCCGCTAACTGAAGATCGTTATTTACAGTCCTGCATTGCTCAGTGAAATCTCGCTCTTTACAGCCCCTCTCTGCTCTCTTAAATCTCACTCTTTACAGCCCTGTTCTGATCAATGAATTCTCGCTCTTGACATCCCCACCCTGCTCTCTGAATTCTCGCACTTTTCAGCCCCGGTGTATTCAATGAGGCCTCGCTCTTTACAGCCCAGCTCTGCCACTGATCTCTCGTTCTTTACAGTGCTGCTCTACTCACTGAAGTCTCCCTCTTTACTGCCCAGCTCTTCTCAGTGAAATCTTGCCCTTTACAACCCCGCTCTGCTCACTGAAGATTGCTCTTTACAGGCCCGCTCTGCTCCAACTCTCCCTCTTTACAGCCCAGCTCTGCTCACTGAATTCTCGCCCTTTATAGCCCCGCTCTGCAGACTGAATTCTCGTTCTTTACAGCCCTGCTCTGCTCACTGAAGTCTGGTTATTTGCACACCAGCGCTGCTCACTGAAGATTCCGTTACAGCCCTGCTTGGCGCGAGGTCTCACTCTTAACAGCCCCACCATGCTCTCTGAATTCTTGCACGTTAATCCCCGGTATATTTAGTGAGGCCTCGCTCTTTACAGCGCAGCTCTGCTCACTGAATCCTCGCTCTTTACAGCCCTGCTACGCTCACTTAATTCTCACTCATTACAGCCTTGCTCTGCTCATTGAATTTTCGTTCTTTCTAACCCCGAGCTATTCAGTGAAGTCTCTCTCTTTACAGCCCAACTCTGCTCACTGAAGATCGCCCTTTACAACCAATTCTGTTCACTGAAGTCTCGCTCTTTAGTGTCCATCTCTGCTCAATGAAATCTCGCTCTTTACAGCCCCGCTCTGCTCAGTGAATTCTCACTCTTTACAGCCCCGCTCTAGTCACAGAATTATTGCTCTTTATAGACCCGCTCTGCTCACTGAAGTCTCGCTCTTTACAGCACCAGTCTGCTCACTGAATTCGAGGTCTTTTCAGCCCCGATTTGCTCACTGAAGTCTAGCTCTTTACTGCCCAGCTCTGCTAACTGAAGATCGCTCTATACAACCCAACCCTGCTCAGTGAAGTCTCGTAATTTTCACTCCCACTCTGCTCACTGAAGCCTCCTTTATTGCCCCGCTCTACTCCAAGTCTCCCTCTTTACAGTCTTGCACAGCTCACATTAGTCTCACTCTTCGCACCCCAGCTCTGCTCAGTGATGTCTCACTTTTCCAGTCGCGTTTTGCTGATTGAAGTCTCGCTCCTTAAAACTTGCTATGCTAATTGAAGATCGCTCTTTACAGGCCAGGTCTGCGCAGTGAAATGTCGCAACTTGCAGCCCCGCTCTGCTCACTGAATTCTCGCTCTTTACAGCCCCGCTCTGCTCACTGAATTCTCGTCCTTCACAGCCCTGCTCTGCTCACTGAAGTCGAGTTATTTACAGACTAGCGCTGCTCACTGAAGATTCCTTTACAGCCCTGCTGGGACCGAAGTCTCGCTCCTGACAGCGCTACACTGCTCTCTGAATTCTCGCACTTTTCAGCCCCGGTCTATTCAGTGAGGCCTCGCTCTTTACAGCTCAGCTCTGCTCACAGAATTCCCGTTACTTTCTAATCCCGCTGTGCTCATTGAAGTCTCATTTATAGCCCCGCTCTGCTCCAAGTCTCCTTCTTTACAGTCCTGCACTGCTCACATAATTCTCCGTCTTTGCACCCCAGCTTTGCTCAGTGATGTCTCACTCTTTACAGTCGCGCTTTCCTGATTGAAGTCTCACTCTTGACAGCCCTGCTCTGCTCACTGAATTCTCGCTCTTGACAGCCCACTCTCCTCACGGAAGTCCCGCTCCTATCAACATGCTCTGCCAACTGAAGATCGCTCTTTACATCCCTGCACTGCTCAGTGAAATCTCGCTCTTTACAGCCCCACACTACTCACTGAATTCTCATTCCTTACAGCCCCGCTCTGCTCACTGAATTCTCACTCTTTACAGCCCCGCTCTACTCACAGAATTCTCGCTCTTTAAAGCCCCACTCTGCTCACAGAAGTTCGCTCTATACAACCCAACCCTGCTCAGTGAAGTCTCGTAATTTTCAGTCCGGCTCTGCTCACTGCAGCCTCCTTGATAGACCCGCTCTACTCCAAGTCTGCCTCTTTACAGTCCTAGACTGCCCACATTAGTCTCACTCTTTGCACCCCAGCTCTGCTCAGTGTTGTCTCACTCTTTACAGTCGCGTTTTGCTGATTAAAGTCTCACTCTTGACAGACCCACTCTCCTCACGGAAGTCTCGCTCCTTAAAACTTGCTCCGCTAACTGAAGATCGCTCTTTACAGGCCAGCCCTGCTCAGTGAAATGTCGCACTTTACAGCCCCACACTACTCACTGAATTCTCATTCCTTACAGCCCCGCTCTGCTCACGGAATTCTCGCTCTTTACAGCCCTGCTCTGCTCACTGAATTCTCACTCTTTACAGATCCGCTCTAGTCACAGAATTCTCGTTCTTTACACCCCGCTCTGCTCACTGAATCCTCGCTCTTTACAGCACTGCTCTGCTCACTTCTCAGTCTCTTAGTTCTGGTTCTTTACAGATCAGCGCTGCTCACTGAAGATTCCTTTGCTGCCCTGCTCGGCGCGAAGTCTCGATCTTTACAGCCCCACACTGCTCTCTGAATTCTCGCACTTTACAGCCCTGGTCTATTCAGTGAGGCCTCGTTCTTCAAAGCCCAGCTCTGCTCACTGAATCCTCGCTCTTTACAGCCCTGCTCTGCTCACTGAATCCTCGCTCTTTAAAGCACTGCTCTGCTAACTTAATTCTCACTCATTACAGTCCTGCTCTGCTCATTGAGTTCTCGCTCTTTTCAGCCCAGCTCTGCTTAGTGAAATCTTTGCCTTTACAGCCCCGCTCTGCTCACTGAAATTGCTCTTTACAGGCCAGCTCTGTTCACAGAACTACCGTTATTTTCAGTTCCGCTGTACTCACTGAAGTCTCATTTATAGCACCGCTCTGATCCAACTCTCCCTCTTTACAGTCCTGCTCTGCTCAGTGATGTCTCACTCTTTACAGTCGCGCTTTCCTGATTGAAGTCTCGCTCTTTACAGCCCCGCTCTGCTCAGAGAATTCTCGCTCTTTACATCCCTGCTCTGCTCACTAAAGTTTCGCTCTTTACAGCCCTGCTCTGCTCACTGAACCCTCGCTCTTTACGGCACTGCTCTGCTCCCTTAATTCTGACTCTTTACTGCCCAGCTCTGCTCACTGAGGTCTCGCTCTTTTCAGCCCCGCTCTGCTCTCTGAATTCTCGAACTTTACAGCCCGATCTACTCAGTAAGGCATCGCTCTTTACAGCCCAGCTCTGCTCACTGAATCCTCGCTCTTTGCAGCCCTGCTCTGCTCACTGAATCCTCGCTCTTTACAGCCCTGCTCTGCTCACTTAATTCTCACTCATTCCAGCCCTGCTCTTCTTATTGAATTCTCATTCTTTCTAACCCCGATCTATTCAGTGAACTCTCTCTTTTTACAGCCCCACTCTGCTCACTGAAGATCGCCTTTTACGGCCCAGTTCTGTTCACTGAAGTCTCGCTTTTTACTGCTCAGCTCTGCTCGGTGAAACCTTGCCCTTCACAGCCCCGCTCTGCTCACTGAAGATTGCTTTTTACAGTCCAGATCTGCACACAGAATTCTGTCTCCTTACAGCCCCGCTGTGCTCAATGAAATCTCCTTTATAGCCCCGCTTTGCTGCAAGTTCCCTCTTTACAGCCCTGCATTGCTTACATAAGTCTCACCCTTTACACACCGGCTCTGCTCATTGATGTATCACTCTTTAGAGTCGCGCTTTCCTGATTGAAGTCTCACTCTTTACAGCCCCACTCTACTCACGGAAGTCACGCTCCTAACAACTTGCTCCGCCAACTCAAGATCGCTATTTACATCCCTGCTCTGCTCACTGAATTCTCGCTCTTTACCTCCCTGCTCTGCTCACAGAATTCTCGCTCTTTACAGCCCATCTCTGTTCACTGAATTCTCGCTCTTTAGATCCCGGATCTGTTCCCTGAAATCTTGCTGATTACAGCCCAACACTCCTCACTGAATCCTCGCTCTTTACAGCCCTGATCTGCTCACTGAAATATCGCTCTTTACACCCCCGCTCTTCTCAGTGATGTCTGGCTCTTTACAGTTGCCCTCTGCTGATTTAAGTCTCACTCTTCACAGCCCCACTCTCCTCACGGATGTCACGCTCCTTACAACTTGCACCGCTAACTGACGATCGCTATTTACAGCTCCGCTCTGCTCACTGTAGTCTCGCTAATTACAGCCCCGCTCTGCACACTGAATTCTCGCTCTTTACATCCCAGTTCTGCTCAGTGAAGTCTCGTTACTTACAGTCCCGATCTGCTCATTTAAGTCTCCTTTATAGCCCCGCTCTGCTAGAGATCTCCTTCTTTACAGCCCTGATCTGCTCACATAAGCCTCACTCTTTACAACCCCTCCGCTGTGCTCAGTCATGTCTCGCTCTTGACAGTCGCGCTCTGCTCATTGAAGTCTCACTCTCGACAGACCCACTCTCCTTACAGAAGTCTCGCTCATTACAACTTGCTCCGCTAACTGAAGATCGCTATTTACAGCCCTGCGGTGCTTCGTGAAATCTCGCTCTTCACAGCCCCGCTCTGCTCAATAAATTCTCGGTCTTTTCAGCACCGATCTGCTCACTGAAGATCGTTCTTCACAACCCAGCTCTGCTCAGTGAGGTCTCGTAATTTTCAGTCCCGTTCTGCACACTGAAGTCTGGTTATTTACAGACCAGCGGTGCTCACTGAAGATTTCTTTACAGCCCTGTTCGGCACAAAGTCTCGCTCTTTACAGCCCACCCTGCTCTCTGAATTCTCGCCCTTTCAGCCCCGGTCCATTCAGTGAGGCTTCGTTCTTTACAGCCCAGCTCTGCTCACTGAATCCTCGCTCTTTACAGCCCTGCTATGCTCACTTACTTCTCACTCATTGCAGCACTGCTCTGCTCATTGAATTCTCGCACTTTGTAGCCCCGATCTATTCAGTGAGGCCTCGTTCTTTACAGCCCAGCTCTCCTCACTGAAGATCAGTCTTTACAGCCCAGCTCTGCTCACAGAATTCCCGTTATTTTCAGTCCTGCTGTGCTCACTGAAGTCTCATTTATAGCCCGGCTTTGCTCCAAGTCTCCTTCTTTACAGTCCTCGCTGCTCACATAAATCTCACTCCTTACACCGCTGCTCTGCTCAGTGATGTCTCCCTCTTTACAGTCCTGCACGGGTCAGTGAAATCTCGCTCTTTACAGCGCCACAGTGCTCACAGATATTGTAACTCTATATAGCTCCCCACTGTTCTCTGTACTCTCGCTCATTACAGCCCCGCTTTGCTCATTGAATTCTCGCTCTTTACAGCCGCGCTCTGGTCACTGAATTCTCGCTCTTTACAGCGCCGCTCTGCTCACAGAATTCTCGCTCTTTACAGCCCCGCTCTGCTCACTGAATTCTCCATTTTTACATCCCTACTCTTTTTACTGAATTCTCGCTCTTTACAGCGCTGCTATGCTCACTGAAGTCTCGCTCTTTACTGCCCCGCTCTGCTCACAGAATTCTGGCACTTTTCATCCCTGCTCTACTCACAGAATTCGCGCTCTTTACAGCCCCGCTCTGCTCACTGAATTCTCACTCTTTAGAGCTCGGATCTGCTCAGTGAAATCTTGCTCTTAACAGCCCTGCTCTGCTCACTGAGGTTTCGCTCTTTACAGCCCTGCTCTGCTCACTGAATCCTCGCTCTTTAAAGCACTGCTCTGCTCACTTAATTCTCAATCATTTCAGTCCTACTCTGCTCATTGAAGATCCGTCTTTACAGCCCAGCTCTGCTTAGTGAACTCTTTGCCTTTACAGACCAGCTCTGTTCATTGAAATTGCTCTTTACCGGCCAGCGCTGCTCACAGAACTCCCATTATTTTCACTTCCGTTGTACTCAATGAAGTCTCATTTATAGCCCTGCTCTGCTCCAACTCTCCCTCTTTACAGTGCTGCACTACTCATGTATGTCTCAATCTTTACACCCCTGCTCTGCTCAGTGATGTCTCACTCTCTACAGTCGCGCTTTCCTGATTGAAGTCTCGCTCTTTACAGCCCCGATCTGCTCACAAAATTCTCGCTCTTTACATCCCTGCTCTGCTCACTGAATTCTCGTTCTTTACAGCCCTGCTCTGATCACTGAAGTCTCGCTCTTTACAGCCCTGCTCTGCTCACTTAATTCTCACTCATTCCAGCCCTTCTCTTCTTACTGAATTCTCGTTCTTTCTAGCCCCGATCTGTTCAGTGAAGTCTCTCTCTTTACAGCCCTGCTCTGCTCACTGAAGATCGCCCTTTACGGCCCATTTCTGCTCACTTAAGTCTCGCTCTTTACTGCCCTGCTCTGCTCAGTGAGGTCTCGCTATTTACAGTCCTGCTCTGCTCACGGATTTCTCACACCTTACTGCCCCGCTCTGCTCACTGAAGTTTCGCTCTTTACAGTCCTGCTTTGCTCACTGAATTATCTCTCTTTACATCCCTGCTCTGCTCACTGAATTCTTACTCTTTACAGCGCCCTCTGATCACAGAATTCTCGTTCTATACGTCCCTGCTCTGCTCACTGAATTCTCGCTCTTTACTGCCCAGCTCTGCTCCCTGAGGTCTCGCTCTTTACATCCCCACTCTGTTCCCTGAAGTCTCGCTCTTTACTGCCCTGGTCTATTCAGTGAGGCCTCGTTCTTTAAAGCCCAACTCAGATCACTGAAACCTCGGTCTTTAAAGCACTGCTCTGCTCACTTAATTCTCAATCATTACAGTCCTGCTGTGCTCATTGAAGATCCGTCTTTACAGCCCAGCTCTGCTTAGTGAACTCTTTGCCTTTAGGGCCCCGCTCTGTTCATTGAAATTTAAATTCAGAGAGCAGAGCAGGGCTGTAAAGAGAGAGACTTCACTGAATAGATCGGGGCTAGAAAGAACGAGAATTCAAAAAGAAGAGAAGGGCTGGAATGAGTGAGAATTAATTGAGCAGAGCAGTGCTGTAAAGAGCGAGGATTCAGTGAGCAGAGCAGGGCTGCAAAGAACAAGGATTCAATGAGCAGAGCTGTGTTGTAAAGAGCGAAGCCTTACTGAATAGACTGGGCTGTAAAGTGCGAGAATTCAGAGAGCAGAGCGGGGATGTAAAGAGCGAGACCTCAGTGAGCAGAGCTGGGCAGTTAAGAGCGAGACTTCAGTGATCAGAGCAGGGATGTAAAGAACGAGAATTCAGTGAGCAGAGCAGGGATGTAAAGAGCTGTTCATTGCCGGCCAGCACTGCTCACAGAACTCCCATTATTTTCACTCCCGCTGTACTCACTGAAGTCTCAGTTATAGCCCTGCTCTGCTCCAACTCTCCCTCTTTACAGTGCTGCACTACTCACGTATGTCTCACTCTTTACACCCCTTTTCTGCTCAGTGCTGTCTCACTCTCTACAGTCGCGCTTTCCTGATTGAAGTCTCGCTCTTTACAGCCCCGCTTTGCTCACAGAATTCTCGCTCTTTACATCCCTGCTCTGCTCACTGAATTCTCGTTCTTTACATCCCTGCTCTGCTCTCTGAATTCTCGCACTTTACAGCGCAGTCTATTCAGTAAGGCCTCGCTCTTTACAGCACAGCTCTGCTCACTGAATCATTGTTCTTTGCAGCCCTGCTCTGCTCACTGAATCCTCGCTCTTTACAGCCCTGCTCTGCTCACTTAATTCTCACTCATTCCAGCCCTTCTCTTCTTATTGAATTCTCGTTCTTTCTAGCCCCGATCTAATCAGTGAAGTCTCTCTCTTTACAGCCCTGCTCTGCTCACTGAAGATCGCCCGTTACCGCCCAGTTCTGTTCACTGAAGTCTCGCTCTCTACTGCCCAGCTCTGCTCAGTGAGGTCTCGCTCTTTACAGTCCTGCTCTGCTCACTGAGTTCTCACACCTTACAGCCCAGCTCTGCTCAAAGATTTCTCGTTCTTTACAGCCCCGCTTTGCTCACTGAGGTTTCGCTCTTTACAGCCCTGCTCTGCTCACTGAATTCTTACTCTTTACAGCGCCCTCTGCTCACAGAATTCTCGTTCTATACATCCCTGCTCTGCTCACAGAATTCTCGCTCTTTACAGCCCACCTCTGTTCACTGAATTCTCACTCTTTAGAGCCCGGATCTGCTCAGTGAAATCTCACTCTTAACAGCCCCACTATGCTCACTGAATTCTCACTCTTTACTGCCCTGCGCTGCTCACTTAATTCTCACTCTTTACAGACCACCTCTGCTCACAGAATTCACGCTCTTTACAGCCCCGCTCTGCTCATTGAATTCTCACTCTTTAGAGCCCGGATCTGCTCAGTGAAATCTCACTCTTAACAGCCCCACTCTGCTCACTGAATTCTCACTCTTTACTGCCCTGCGCTGCTCACTTAATTCTCACTCTTTATAGACCACCTCTGCTCACAGAATTCACGCTCTTTACAGCCCCGCTCTGCTCACAGAATTCTCGCTCTTTAGAGCCCGGATCTGCTCAGTGAAATCTCGCTCTTAACAGCCCCGCTCTGCTCACTGAGGTTTCGCTCTTTACAGCCCTGCTCTGCTCACTGAATCCTCGCTCTTTACAGCCCTGCTCTGCTCACTAAATTCTTACTCTTTACAGCGGCCCCTGCTCACAGAATTCTCATTCTATACATCCCTGCTCTGCTCACTGAATTCTCGCTCTTTGCTGCCCAGCTCTGCACACTGAGGTATCGCTCTTTACATCCCCGCTCTGTTCTCTGAAGTCTCACTCTTTACAGCCCTGGTCTATTCAGTGAGGCCTCGTTCTTTAGAGCCCAACTCTGCTCACTGAATCCTCGCTCTTTGAAGCACTGCTCTGCTCACTTAATTCTCAATCATTACAGTCCTGCTCTGCTCATTGAAGATCCGTCTTTACAGCCCAGCTCTGCTTAGTGAACTCTTTGCCTTTACAGCCCCGCTCTGTTCATTGAAATTGCTCTTTACCGGCCAGCGCTGCTCACAGAACTCCCATTATTTTCACTTCCGCTGTACACACAAGTCTCATTTATAGCCCCGCTCGGCTCCAACTCTCCCTCTTTACTGTGCTGCACTGCTCACTGAATTCTCGCTCTTTACAGCCCAGATCTGCTTGGTAAATTCTCGCACTTTGCAGCCCTGCTCTATTCAATGAAGTCTCGCTCTTTACAACCCCGCTCTGCTAACTGAAGTTTCGCTCTTAAATGCTTCGATCTATTCAGTGAAGTCTCGCTCTTTACTGCCTCGCTCTGCTTACTGAAGTCTCACTCTATCCAGCGCACCTCTGCTCACTGAAACCTCGCTCTTTACAGACCCGCTCTACTCCATGAATTCTTGCCCATTACAGCACACCTCTGCTCACTGAATTATCTATCTTAACAGCCCTTCTATGCTCACTAATGTCTCGTTATATACAGCCCTGATCTACTCAGTTAAGTCTCGCTCTTTCAGCTGCGCTCTGCTCACTGAATTCTCGCTCTTTACACTCCCTCTCTGCTCACTAATGTCGGTCTCTTTCCAGCCCAGTTTTGCTCACTGAGGTCTTGCTCTTTCGAGCCCAGCCCGGCTCACAGAATTGTCGCTCTTTACAGCCCAGCTCTGCTCATTGAAATTTCACTCTTTGCAGCCCTGGTCTGCTCAGTGAATTCTCAATCTTTACTGATATGCTCTGCTCACTGAAGTCTCGCTTTTCCATCACTGCTCTTTTCGAAATCTCGCTCTTTGCAATCTAACTCTTCTCAATGAATTCTCGCTCTTTGCAGCACCATCGGCTCACCGAACTCTCGCTCTTTACAGCCCCGCTCTGCCCGCTGAATTCTCGCTCTTCACAGCCCCGTTCTGCTCACTGAAGTCTTGCACATTCGAGCCCAGCCCTGGTCACTGAATCCTCACTCTTTACAGCCAAGCTCTTCTCAATGAATTTTTGCACTTTACGGCCATGCTCTTCTCACTGAATTTTCGCTCTTTACAACGCCGCTGTGCTCATGAATTCTCACTCATTACAGCCCACCTCTGCTCAGTCAAGTCTCGCTCTTTTCAGTCCAGCTCCGCTCAGTGAACTGTTCCTCTTTACAGACCTGCTCTGCTCGCTGAAGTCTCGCTATATACAGCCCCGATCTAGTCAGTGAAGTCTCGCTCTTTACAGCCCTGCTCTGCTCACTTAACTCACACTCTTTGCAGAAAACCTCTGTTCGCTGAATTCTCGCTCTTTAGAGCCCGGATCTGCTCAGTGAAATCGCGCTCTTTACAGCCCTGATCTGCTCACTGAAGTCTCGCTCTTTACATCCCAGTTCTGCTCAGTGAAGTCTCATTATTTACAGTCCCGATCTTCTCATTTAAGTCTCCTTTATAGCCCTGCTCTGCTAGAGATCTCCTTCTATACAGTCCTGAACTGCTCACATAAGCCTCACTTATTACACCCCTGCTGCGATTAGTCATGTCTCGCTCTTGAGAGTCACACTCTGCTCATTGAAGTTTCACTCTTGACAGACCCACTCTCTTTACGGAAGTCTCGCTCCTTACAGCCTGCTCCGCTAACTGAAGATCGCTATTTACAGCCCTGCAGTGCTTAGTGAAATCTCACTCTTTACAGCCCCGCTCTGCTCACTGAATTCTCGCTCTTTACAGCCCTGCTCTGCTCACTGAAGATCGCTCTTTACAACCCAGTTCTGCTCAGTAAAGTCTCGTAATTTTCAGTCCGGTTCTACACGCTGAAGTCTGGTTATTTACAGACCAGCGCTGCTTACTGAAGATTCCTTTACAGCCCTGCTCGGCGCGAAGTCTCACTCTTTACAGCCCCACACTGCTCCCTGAATTCTCGCACTTTTCAGCCCCAGTCAATTCAGTGAAGCCTCGGTCTTTACAGCCCAGCTTTGCTCACTGAAGTTTGTTGTTTACAGTCCCGCTCTGCTCACTGAAGTCCCACTCTTTAATGCCCCGATCAAGTCAGTAGAGTCTCGCTCTATAAAGCGCAGCTCTACTTAATGAATTCTCGCTCTTTACAGCCTCCCTTTGCTCACTGATTTCACGCTCTTTACAGGTCGGTTCCACTGACTGAAGTCGCGCTCTTTACAGCCCCCATCTGCTCGCTGAATTCTTGCTCTTCACAGCCACGTTCTGCTCACTGAAGTCTCGCTTTTACATCACTGCTCTGCTCGAAATCTCGCTCTTTACAATCCAACTCTGCTCAATGAATTCTCGCTCATTGCAGCACCATCGGCTCACCGAACTCTCGCTCTTTACAGCCCCGCTCTGCCCGCTGAATTCTCGCTCTTTACAGCCCCGCTCTGCTCGCTGAATTCTCAACATTAGCAGTCCCGTTCTGCACACAGAAGCCTCGCTCTTCACAGCCCCGTTCTGCTCACTGAAGTCTTGCACATTCGAGCCCAGCCCTGCTCACTGAATCCTCACTCTTTACAGCCAAGCTCTTCTCACTGAATTTTTGCTCTTTACAACCCTGCTCTGCTCATGAATTCTCGCTCATTACAGCCCATCTCTGCTCAGTCAAGTCTCGCTCTTTTCAGTCCAGCTCCGCTCAGTGAACTGTTTCTCTTTACAGCCCTGCTCTGCTCACTGATGTCTTGCTATATACAGCCTCGATCTACTCAGTGAAGTTTCGCTCTTTACAGCCCACTCTGCTCAGTGAAGCCTCGCTCTTTCCAGCCCCGCTCTGCTCACTGATTTCTCGCTTTTACACCCTGCTCTGCTCAAAATCTCGCTCTTTACAGTCCAGCTCTGCTCAATGAATGCTCGCTCATTACAGCACCGCTCCGCTGACTGAATTCTCACTCTTTACAGCCCAGCTCTACTCGTTGAATTCTCACCCTTTGCAGTGCCGCTCTGCACACAGAAACCTCACTCTTCAGAGCCCCGTTCTGCTCACTGAAGTCTTGCTCTTTCTAGCCCAGCCCTGGTCACTGAATACTCGCTCTTTATAGCCACGCGCTTCTCACAGAATTTTCGCTCTTTACAGCTACGGTCTTCTCATTGAATTTTCGCTCTTTAGAGCCCCGCTCTGCTCGCTGAAAACTTGCTCTTTAAAGCCCTGCTCTGCTGTCTGAATTTTCACCCTTTGCAGTCCCGCTCTGCGCACAGAAGCCTCACTCTTAACAGCCCTGTTCTGCTCACTGTAGTCTTGCACATTCTAGCCCAGCCCTGCTCACGGAATCCTCACCATTTACAGCCCCGCTCTTCTCACTGAATTCTCACTCATTAGAGCCCTCCACTGCGCACTGAATTCTCGCTCTTTACAGCTCCGCTCTGCTCAGTGAAGTCTCACTCTTTTCCGCCCAGCTCCCCTCACTGAACTGTTTCTCTATACAGTCCTGCTCTGCTCACTGATATCTCGCTATATACAGCCCCAATCAACTCAGTGAAGTCTCGCTCTTTATAGCCCAGCTCTGCTCAGTGTATCGACCGCCGATGCTGCCAGACCTGCTGAGTTTTTCCAGGTAATTCTGTTTTTGTTTTGGATTTCTAGCATCCGCAGTTTTTTTGTTTTTATATCTGCACAGTGTATTTTCACTCTTTACTGCTCCACCCTGCTCACTGCAGTCTCGCCCTTTGCAGCCCTGCTCTATTCACTGAAGTCTCGCTCTTAACAACCCCGCTCTGCTAACTGAAGTATCGCTCTTAAATGCCTCGAAGTGCTCAGTGAAGTATCACACTTTACAGCCTCGGTCTGCTCACTGAAGCCTCGCTCTATCCAGTGCAGCTCCGCTCACTGAAACCTCGCTCTTCATAACCCTGCTCTGTTCGCTGAATTCTCGCTCTTTACAGCCCTGCTCCACTCGCTGAATTCTCGCTCTTTACAGCCCCGCTCTACTCACTGAATTCTCGCGCATTACAGCCCACCTCTGCTCACTGAATTCCCACTCCTTACAGCCTCGATCTTTAATGCCCCGATCAATTCAGTAAATTCTCGCTCTATATAGTGCAACTCTGCTCTGTGAAATCTCGCTCTTTGCAAACCTGATCTACTTAGTGTATTCTCGCTCTTTACACCCTCCCTCTGCACAATGAAGTGCCGATCTTTACAGGTCGGGTCTGCTGTCTGAAGTCTCGTTTTCTACAGCCCCGCCCTGCTCACTGAATCCTCAGTCATTACCGCCCCACTCTGCACACTGAATTCTTGCTCTTGACAGCCCACCTTGGTTCACTGAATTCTCGCTCTTTACAGCCCCGCACTGCTCACTGAATTCTTGCTCTTTACAGCCCAGATCTGCTCAGTGAATTCTCGCTCTTTGCAGCCCTGCTCTATTCAATGAAATCTCGCTCTTTACAACCCCGCTCTGCTAACTGAAGTTTCGCTCTTAAATGCTTCGATCTACTCAGTGAAGTCTCGCCCTTTACAGCCTCGGTCTGCTCACTGAAGTCTCACTCCATCCAGGGCACCTGTACTCACTGACACCTCGCTCTGTACAACCGTGCTCTGCTCGCTGAATTCTCATTCTTTACAGACCCACTCTCTCACTGAATTCTCGCTCATTACAACCCACCTCTGCTCACTGAATTCTCACTCTTTACGGCCCCGCTCTGCTCACTGACCATTCGCTTTTTACTGCCCCACTCTGCTCGCTGAAGTCTCGCTCTTTACAACCCTGCTCTGCTAGTAGCATTCTCGCTCTTTACAGCACTGCTCTGCTCACTGATGTCTCGCTATATACAGCCCCGATCTACTCAGTTAAGTCTCGCTCTTTACAGCCCCGCTCTGCTCACTAGTCTCACTCTTTCCAGACCTGCTCTGCTCACTGAACTGTTTCTCTTTACAGCCCAGCTCTGCTCGCTGAGTTCTCACCCTTTGCAGGCCCGCTCTGCACACAGAAGCCTCGCACTTCACAGCCCCGTTCTGCTCATTGATGTCTTGCACTTCCTAGCCCAGCCCTGCTGACTGAATACTCAGTCTTGACAGCCACGTTCTTCTCATTGAATTTTCGCTCCTTACATTCCCGCACTGCTCGCTGAATTCTCGTTCTTTACAGCCCTGCTCTGCTCACTGAATTCTCACCCTTTGCTGTTCCGCTCTGCACACAGAAACCTCGCTCTTCACAGCCCCATTCTGCTCACTGTAGTCTTGCACATTCTCGCCCAGCCCTGCTCACTGAAGTCTCACTCTTTCCAGCCCCGCTCTGCTCACTGAAGTCTCGATCTTTAATCCCCCGATAAATTCAGGAAAGTCCCGCTCTATATTGCTCTGCTTTGCTCAGTGAAATCTCGCTCTTTGCAACCCTGATCTACTTAGTGTATTCTCGCTCTTTACAACCTCGCTCTGCACAATGAAGTAACGATCTTTACAGGTCGGGTCTGCTGTCTGAAGTCTCGCTTTTTACAGCCCCGCTCTGCTCACTGAATTCTTGTTCTTTACAGCCCAGATCTGCTCAGTGAATTCTTGCTCTTTGCAGCCCCGCTCTGCTAACTGAAGTGTCGCTCTTAAATGCCTCGAAGTACTCAGTGAAGTTTCGCTCGTTACAGTCTCGGTCTGCTCACTGAAGCCTCGCTGTATCCAGCGCCGCTCTGCTCACTGAAACCTCGCTGTTTACAACCCTGCTCTCTTTGCTGAATTCTCGCTTTTTACAGCCCCGCTCTGCTCACTGAATTCTCGCTTATTACAGCCCCGCTCTGCTCACTGAATTCTCGCTCTTGACAGCCCACCTTGGCTCACTGAATTCTCGTTTTTACAGCCCCGCACTGCTCACTGAATTCTCGCTCTTTACAGCCCAGATCTGCTCAGTGAATTCTCGCTCTTTGCAGCCCTGCTCGATTCAATGAAGTCTCGGTCTTTACAACACCTCTCTGCTAACTGAAGTATCGCTATTAAATGCTTCGATCTACTCAGTGAAGTCTCGCTCTTTACGGCCTCGCTCTGCTCACTAACGTCTCACTCTATCCAGCACAGCTCTGCTCACTGAAACCTCGCTCTTTACAACCATGCTCTGCTCGCTGAATTCTCGTTCTTTACAGACCCGCTCTACTCACTGAATTCTCGCTCACTACAGCCAACCTCTGCTCACTGAATTCTCACTCTTTACAGCCCCGCTCTGCTCACTGAAGTCTCGCTCTTTACAGCACCGCTCTGCTCACTGATGTCCCGCTATATACAGCCCCAATCTACTCAGTTAAGTCTCGCTCTTTACAACCCCACTCTGCTCACTGAAGTCTCACTCTTTCCAGACCCGATCTGCTCACTGCAGTCTCACTCTTAAATGCCCTCCTCAATTCAGTAAATTCTAGCTCTGTGTAGTGCAGCATTGTTCACTGAATTCTCGCTCTTTACTGTCCCGCTCTTCTCACTGAAGTAGCTCTCTTTCCAACCCAGCTCTGCTCACTGATGTCTTGCTCTTTCCTGTCCAGCCCTGTTCACAGAATTCTCGCTCATTACAGCCCAGCTCTGCGCAGTAAAGTCTCGATCTTCGCAGCTGAGGTCTGCTCAGTGAATTCTCAATCTTTACTGATCCGCTCTGCTCACTGCAGTCTCGCTCTTTCCATCCCTGCTCTGCACTAAGTCTCGATCTTTACAGTCCAGCTCTGCTCAATGAAGTCTCGGTCTTTAAAACCCCTCTCTGCTAACTGAATTCTCGCTCTATCCAGCGCAGCTCTGCTCACTGAAACCTCGCCTTTTACAGCCCCGGTCTGCTCAGTGAATTCTCGCTCATTACATACCCGCTCTGCTCATGGAATTTTCGCTCTTGACAGCCCCGCTCTGCTCACTGAATTCCCGCTCTTTTACAGCCCAGATCTGCTCACTGAAGTCTGTTCTTTACATCCCAGCTCTGCTCAGTGTATTCGTACTCTTTACTGCTCCACTCTACTCACTGCAGTCTCGCTCTTTGCATCCATGCTCTGCTCGAAGTCTTGGTCTTTACAGCTCAGCTCTGCTCACTGAATTCTCGCTCTTTACAACCCCGCTCTACTAACTGAAGTATCGCTCTTAAAAGCCTCGAACTACTCAGTGAAGTCTCGCTCTTTACAGCCTCCGTCTGCTCACTGAAGTCTCGCTCTATCCAGCGCAGCTCTGCTCACTGAAATCTCGCTCTTTACAACCCTGCTCTGTTCGCTGAATTCTTGCTCTTTATAGCCTCGGCCTGCTCACTGAAGCCTCGCTCTTTCCAGTGCATCTCTGCTCACTCAAACCTCGCTCTTCACAACCCTGCTCTGTTTGCTGAATTCTCACTTTTTACAGCCCTGCCCTGCTCACTGAATTCTCGCTCTTTACAGCCTCGCTCTGATCAGTGATGTCTCGTTATATACAGCCCCGATCTACTCAGTGAAGTCTTGCTCTTTCCACCCCCGCTCTGCTCACTGATGTCTCACTTTTACACCCTGCTATGCTCAAAATCTCGCTCTTTACAGTCCAGCTCTGCTCAACGAATTCTCGCTCATTAGAGCATCGCTCCGCTCACTGAATTCTCGCTCTTTTCAGCCCAGCTCTGCTCACTGAATTCTCACCCTGTGCAGTGCCGCTCTGCACATAGAAGCCTCGCTCTTCACAGCCCCGTTCTGCTCACTGAAGTCTTGCTCTTTCTAGCCTAGCACTGATTACTGAATACTGGCTCTTCATAGCCACGCTTTTCTCACTGAATTTTCGCTATTTACAGCCATGCTCTGCTCGCTGAATTTTCGTTCTTTATAGCACCACTCTGCTCACTGATTTCTCGCTCTTTAGAGCCCAGCTCTGCTCGCTGAATTCTTGCTCTTTAAAGTCCTGCTCTGTTCACTGAATACTCAGAATTTGCATGCCCGCTCTGCACACTGAATTCTCACTCATTACAACCCTCCTCTGCGCACAGAACTGTTTCTCTTTACAGCCCTGCTCTAATCACAGATGTCTCGCTATATAGAGCCCCGATCATCTCAGTGAAGTCTCGCTCTTTACAGCCCCGCTCTGCTCACTAAAGTGTCATTCTTTCCAGCCCCACGTGCTCACAGAAGTCTCGATCTTTAATGCCCCGATCAATTCAGTAAAGTCTTGCTCTATATAGTGCAGCTCTGCTCAGTGAAATCTCCCACTTTGCAAACCTGATCTACTTAGTGTATTCTTGTTCTTTACGCCCTTGCTCTGCTCAATGAAGGCACGATTTTTACTGGTCAGTTCTGCTGTCTGAAGTCTTGCTTTTTGCAGCCCCGCTCTGCTCAGTGAATTCTCGCTCATTACAGCCCCGTTCCGCTCCGTGAATTCTCGCTCTAGAGAGCCCACCTCTGCACACTGAATTCTCGCTCTTTACAGCCCCGCTCTGCTCACTGAATTCTTGCTCTTTACACCCCAGATCTTCTCATTGACATCTGCTCTTTACAGCCCAGATCTGCTCAGTGTATTCTCACCCTTTTCTGCTCCTTTCTGCTTACTGCAGTCTCGCGCTTTACATCCTGGCTCTGCTAACTGAAGTATCGCTCTTAAATTCCTCGAACTATTCAGTGAAGTCTTGCTCTTTACAGCCTCTGTCTGCTTACTGAAGCCTCGCTCTATCCAGCGCAGCTCTGCTCATTGAAACCTCACTCTTTACAACCCTGCTCTGCTCATCGAATTCCCGCTCCTTACAGCCTGGTTGTGCTCACTGATTTCTCGCTTTTTACAGCCCCGCTCTGATCACTGAAGTCTCGCTCTATACAGCCCAGCTCTACCCAGTCAAGTTTCTCTCTTTTCAGCCCAGCTGCACTCACTGAACTGCTTCTCTTTACAGCCCAGCTCTGCTCGCTGAATGCTCACCCTTTGCACTCCCGCTCTGCGCACAGAATCCTCGCACTTCACAGCCCCGTTCTGCTCACTGACGTCTTACACATTCTAGCCCAGCCCTGCTGACTGAATACTCGCTGTTTATAGCCACGATCTTCTTAATGAATTCTCGCTCTTTACAACCCAGGTCTGCTCACTGAATTCTCACTCTTTACAGCCCCGCTTTGCTTGTTGAATTCTTCCTCTTTACAGCCTCATTGTGCTCACTGATGTTTTGCACTTTCATTGCCCGACCTACTCAGTGAAGTTTCGCTCTACGCAGCCCAGCTGTGCTCAGTGAAGTCTTGCTCTTTTCAGGCCAGCTCTGCTCACTGAAGTCTTGCTCTTTCCAGCCCAGCCCTGCTCACAGAATGCCCGCTCTTTACAGCCCAGCTCTGCTCAGTGAAGTCTCGCTCTTGGCAGCCCAGGTCTGCTCAGTGAATTCTCACTCTTTGCAGCCATGCTCTATTCAATGAAGTCTCGGTCTTTACTATCCCGCTCTGCTAACTGAAGTATCGCTCTTAAATGCTTCGATCTAGTCAGTGAAGTCTCGCTCTTTACTGCCCCGCTTTTGCTCACTGAAGTCTCGCTCTACCCAGCGCAGCTCTGCTCTCTGAAACCTCGCTCTTTACAACCCTGCTCTGCTCGCTGAAATCTCGCTCTTTACAGCCCACCTCTGCTCACTGAATTCTTGCTCTTTACAGCCTCGCTCTGCTCACTGAATTCTCGCTCTTTACAGCCCGTTCTGCTCAGTGAAGTCTCCCTCCTTACAGCCCCGCTCTACTCACTGAAGTCTCGCTCTTTACAGCCCTGCTCTGTCCGCTCAATTCTGGCTCTTTACAGCATGGCTCTGCTCGCTGAATCCTTGCTCTTTACAGCCCACTTCTGCTCACTGAATTCTCGCTCTTAACAGCCCTACTCTGCTCACTGTTGTCTCGCTATATACAGCTCCGATCTACTCAGTTAAGTCTTGCTCTTTACAGCCACACTCTGCTCACTGAAGTCTCACTCTTTCCAGCCCCGCTCTGCTCACTGAACTCACAATCTTTAATGACCCGATCAATTCAGTAAATTCTAGCTCTATATAGTGCAGTGCTGATCACTGAATTCTCGCTCTTTACACTCCCTCTCTGCTCACTGAAGTCGCTCTCTTTCCAGCCCAGCTCTGCTCACTGAAGTCTTGCTCTTTCCAGCACAGCCCTGCTCACAGAATTGTCGCACTTTACAGCCCAGCTCTGCTCATTGAAGTCTCGCTTTTGCAGCCCAGGTCTACTCAGTGAATTCTCACTCTTTACTGATCCGCTCTGCTCACTGAATTCTCGATTTTACATCCCTGGTCAGCTCGAAATCTCGCTACTTACAATCCATCTCTGCTCAATGAATTCTCGCTCTTTACAGCACCGCTTGGCTCACTGAAATCTCGCTCTTTACAATCCATCTCTGCTCAATGAATTCTCGCTCTTTACAGCACCGCTTGACTCACTGAAATCTCGCTCTTTACAGCCCGTTCTGCTCAGTGAAGTCTCCCTCCTTACAGCCCCGCTCTACTCACTGAAGTCTCGCTCTTTACAGCCCTGCTCTGTCCGCTCAATTCTGGCTCTTTACAGCATGGCTCTGCTCGCTGAATCCTTGCTCTTTACAGCCCACTTCTGCTCACTGAATTCTCGCTCTTAACAGCCCTACTCTGCTCACTGTTGTCTCGCTATATACAGCTCCGATCTACTCAGTTAAGTCTTGCTCTTTACAGCCACACTCTGCTCACTGAAGTCTCACTCTTTCCAGCCCCGCTCTGCTCACTGAACTCACAATCTTTAATGACCCGATCAATTCAGTAAATTCTAGCTCTATATAGTGCAGTGCTGATCACTGAATTCTCGCTCTTTACACTCCCTCTCTGCTCACTGAAGTCGCTCTCTTTCCAGCCCAGCTCTGCTCACTGAAGTCTTGCTCTTTCCAGCACAGCCCTGCTCACAGAATTGTCGCACTTTACAGCCCAGCTCTGCTCATTGAAGTCTCGCTTTTGCAGCCCAGGTCTACTCAGTGAATTCTCACTCTTTACTGATCCGCTCTGCTCACTGAATTCTCGATTTTACATCCCTGGTCAGCTCGAAATCTCGCTACTTACAATCCATCTCTGCTCAATGAATTCTCGCTCTTTACAGCACCGCTTGGCTCACTGAAATCTCGCTCTTTACAATCCATCTCTGCTCAATGAATTCTCGCTCTTTACAGCACCGCTTGGCTCACTGAAATCTCGGTCTTTACAGCCCAACTCTGCTCGCTGAATTCTCACTCTTTACAGCCCGTTCTGTTCACTGAATTCTCGCTCTTTACAGCCCCGCTCTGCTCGCTGAATTCTCACCCTTTGCAGTCATGCTCTACACACAGAAGCCTCGCTCTTCACAGACCCCTTCTGCTCACTGAAGCCATGCACATTCGAGCCCAGCCCTGCTCACTGAATCCTCACTCTTCACCACCATGCTCTTCTCACTGAATTTTCCCTCTATACGGCCACGCTCTTCACACTGAATTTTCACTCATTCCAGCCCACCTATGTTCATAATTTCTCGCTCATTACAGCCCACCTATGCTCACTGAATTCTCGCTCTTTACAGCCCACCTCTGCTCAGGCAAGTCTCGCTCTTTTCAGTCCAGCTCCGCTCAGTGAACTGTTTCTCTTTACAGCCCTGCTCTGCTCATTGATGTCTCGCTATATACAGCCCCGATCTACTCAGTGAAGTCTTGCTCTTTACAGCCCGCTATGCTCAGTGAAGTCTTGCTCTTTCCACCCCCGATCTGCTCACTGATGTCTCGCTTTAACACCCTGTTCTGCTCAAAATCTCGCTCTTTACAGTCCAGCTCTGCTCAATGAATTCTCGCTCATTAGAGCATCGCTCTGCTCACTGAATTCTCGCTCTTTACAGCCCATTTCTGCTCGCTGCATTCTCACCCTTTGCAGTGCCGCTCTGCACACAGAAGCCTCGCTCTTCACAGCCCCGTTCTGCTCACTGAAGTCTTGCACTTTCTAGCCTAGCCCTGCTCACTGAATACTCGCTCTTCATAGCCACGCTCTTCTCATTCAATTTTCGCTCTTTACAGCCATGCTCTTCTCATTGAATTTTTGCTCTTTACATCCCCGCTCTGCTCGCTGAAGTCTCGTTCTTTATAGCCCCGCTCTGCTCATTGATTTCTCACTCTTTAGAGCCCAGCTCTGCTCGCTGAATTCTTGCTCTTTAAAGCCCTGCTCTGCTCGCTGAATTCTCACCCCTTGCAGGCCCGCTCTGCACACTGAATTCTCGCTCTTTAGAGCCCGGATCTGCTCAGTAAAATCTCGCTTTTAACAGCCCCGCTCTGTTCACTGAGGTTTCGCTCTTTACAGCCATGCTCTGCTCACTGAATCCTTGCTCTTTACAGCCCTGCTCTGCTCACTGAATTCTTACTCTTTACAGCGCCCTCTGCTCACAGAATTCTCATTCTATACATCCCTGATCTGCTCACTGAATTCCCGCTCTTTACTGCCCAGCACTGCTCACTGAGGTCTCGCTCTTTACATCCCCGCTCTGTTCTCTGAAGTCTCGCTCTTTACAGCCCTGATCTATTCAGTGAGGCCTCGTTCTTTAGAGCCCAACTCTGCTCACTGAATCCTCGCTCTTTAAAGCACTGCTCTGCTCACTTAATTCTCAATCATTTCAGTCCTACTCTGCTCATTGAAGATCCGTCTTTACAGCCCAGCTCTGCTTAGTGAACTCTTTGCCTTTACAGACCAGCTCTGTTCATTGAAATTGCTTTTTGCCGGCCAGCGCTGCTCACAGAACTCCCATTATTTTCACTTCCGTTGTACTCACTGAAATCTCATTTATAGCCCTGGTCTGCTCCAACCCACCCTCTTTACAGTGCTGCACTGCTCACGTATGTCTCACTCTTTACAACCCTGCTCTGCTCAGTGATGTCTCACTCTCTACAGTCGCGCTTTCCTGATTGAAGTCTCGCTCTTTACAGCCCCGCACTGCTCACAGAATTCTCGCTCTTTACATCCCTGCTCTGCTCACTGAATTCTCGTTCTTTACAGCCCAGCTCTGATCACTGAAGTCTCGCTCTTTACTGCCCAGCTCTGCTCACTGAGGTCTCACTCTTTACATCCCCGCTGGGCCCCAGCTATGCCTGTCTCTTTATGGGGTATGTGGAACATTTCTTGTTCCAGTCCTACACCGGCCCCCTTCCACGACTCTTTCTCCGGTACATCAATGATTACTTCG
Organism: Carcharodon carcharias; assembly: GCF_017639515.1. Lineage (NCBI taxonomy): Eukaryota > Metazoa > Chordata > Chondrichthyes > Lamniformes > Lamnidae > Carcharodon > Carcharodon carcharias. The sequence goes on along the minus strand of NC_054467.1, from coordinate 53,618,990 downwards.
GTGCCGCTTCATGCTCTCGTCGGGACTTGGAAAAATTTATTAATTTTGCTTCCAATCTCCACCCCTCCATCATTTTCACGTGGTCCATCTCTGACACTTCCCTTCCCTTCCTTGACCTCTCTGTCTCAATCTCTGGTGATAGACTGTCCACCAATATCCATTACAAACCCACCGACTCCCACAGCTATCTCGACTACAGCTCCTCACACCCCGCTTCCTGTAAGGACTCCATCCCGTTCTCTCAGTTCCTTCGCCACTGTCACATCTGTTCCGATGATGCTACCTTCAAAAACAATTCCTCTGACATATCCTCCTTCTTCCTTAACCGAGGTTTTCCACCCACGGTCGTTGACAGTGCCCTCAACCGTGTCCGGCCCATCTCCCGCGCATCTGCCCTCAAGCCTTCTCCTCCCTCCCAGAAACATGATAGGGTCCCCCTTGTCCTCACTTATCACCCCACCAGCCTCCACATTCAAAGGATCATCCTCCGCCATTCCCGCCAACTCCAGCATGATGCCACCACCAAACACATCTTCCCTTCACCCCCCTTATCGGCATTCCGTAGGGATCGCTCCCTCTGGGACATCCTGGTCCACTCCTCCATCACCCCCTACTCCTCAACCCCCTCCTATGGCACCACCCCATGCCCACGCAAAAGATGCAACACCTGCCCCTTCACTTCCGCTCTCCTCACCATCCAAGGACCCAAACACTCCTTTCAAGTGAAGCAGCATTTCACTTGCATTTCCCCCAACTTAGTCTACTGCATTCGTTGCTCCCAATGTGGTCTCCTCTACATTGGAGAGACCAAACGTAAACTGGGCGACCGCTTTGCAGAATACCTGTGGTCTGTCTGCAAGAATGACCCAACCTTCCCTGTCGCTTGCCATTTTAACACTCCACCCTGCTCTCTTGCCCACATGTCTGTCCTTGGCTTGCTGCATTGTTCCAGTGAAGCCCAACGCAAACTGGAGGAACAACACCTCATATTCCAACTAGGGACTTTACAGCCTTCCAGACTGAATATTGAATTCAACAACATTAGGTCGTGAGCTCCCGCTCCCATCCCCACCCCCTTTCTGTTTCCCCCTTCCTTTTTTTTCCAATAAATTATAAAGATTTTCCTTTTCCCACCTATTTCCATTATAAAAAAAAACCCCACTAGAGCTATACCTTGAGTGCCCTACCATCCATTCTTAATTAGCACATTCGTTTAGATAATATCACCAACTTTAACTTTAACACCTATGTGTTCTATTGTACTATTGTCGTTGACATCTTTTGATGATCTGCTTCTATCACTGCTTGTTTGTCCCTACAACCACACCACCGCGCCCCCCCCCCCGCCCCCCCACCTCTCTGTCTCTCTATCTCTCCACCCCCAACACACACACCTTAAACCAGCTTATATTTCAACTCTTTCTTGGACTTGAAAGCAAGTTCTGTCGAAGGGTCATGAGGACTCGAAATGTCAACTCATTTCTTCTCTGCCGATGCTGCCAGACCTGCTGAGTTTTTCCAATTAATTCTGTTTTTGTCACACACTTAAGAGTCCGGATCTGCTCAGTGAAATCTCATTCTTAAGAGCTCCGCTCTGCTCACATAATTTTCACACTTTACAGCCCTGCTCTGCTCACTTAATTCTCACTCTTTACAGACCACCTCTGCTCACTGAATTCTCGCTGTTTAGAGCTCGGATCTGCTCAGTGAAATCTCGATCTTAACAGCCCCGCTCTGCTCACTGAGGTTTCGTTCTTTACAGCCCTGCTCTGCTCATTGAATCCTCGCTCTTTACAGCACTGCTCTGCATACTAAATTCTTACTCTTTACAGCGACCTCTGCTCACAGAATTCTCGTTCTATATATCCCTGCTCTGCTCACTGAAGTCTCGCTCTTTACTGCCCAGCTCTGCTCACTGTGGTCTTGCTCTTTACATCCCCGCTCTATTCTCTGAAGTCTCGCTCTTTACAGCCATGGTCTATTCAGTGAGGCCTCGTTCTTTAGAGCCCAACTCTGCTCACTGAATCCTCGCTCTTTAAAGCACTGCTCTGCTCACTTAATTCTCAATCATTACAGTCCTGCTCTGCTCATTGAAGATCCGTCTTTACAACCCAGCTCTGCTAAGTGAACTCTTTGCCTTTACAGCACCGCTCTGTTCATTGAAAGTGCTCTTTGCCGGCCAGCGCTGCTCACGGAACTCCCATTATTCTCACTTCCGCTGTACTCACTGAAGTCTCATTTGTAGCCCTGCTCTGCTCCAACTCTCCATCTTTACAGTGCTGCACTGCTCACGTATGTCTCACTCTTTACACCCCTGCTCTGCTCAGTGATGTCTCACTCTCTACAGTCGCGCTTTCCTGAATGAAGTCTCGCTCTTTACAGCCCCGCTCGGCTCACAGAATCCTCGCTCTTTACAGTCCTGCTCTGCTCACTTAATTCTCACTCATTCCAGCCCTTCTCTTCTTATTGTATTCTCGTTCTTTCTAGCCCCGATCTATTCAGTGAAGTCTCTCTCTTTACAGCCCTGCACTGCTCACTGAAGATCGCCCTTTACGGCCCAGTTGTGTTCACTGAAGTTTCGCTCTTTACTGCCCAGCTCTGCTCGCTGAGTTCTCATACCTTACAGCGTCGCTCTGCTCAAAGATTTCTCGTTCTTTGCAGCCCCGCTCTGCTCACTGAAGTTTCGATCTTTACAGCCCTGCTTTGTTCACTGAATTTTCTCCCTTTACATCCCTGCTCTGCTCACAGAATTCTCGCTCTTTACCGCCCACCTCTGTTCACTGAATTCTCACTCTTTAGAGCCGGGATCTGCTCAGTGAAATTTCACTCTTAACAGCCCAGCTATGCTCACTGAATTCTCACTCTTTGCAGCCCTGCTCTGCTCACTTAATTCTCACTCTTTACAGACCACCTCTGTTCACTGAATTCTCGCGCTTTAGAGCCCGGATCTGCTCAGTGAAATCTCGCTCTTAACGGCCCTGCTCTGCTCACTAAATTCTTACGCTTTACAGCGCACTCTGCTCACTGAATTCTCGCTCTTTTCTGCCCAGCTCTGCTCACTAAGGTCTCGCTCTTTACATCCCCACTCTGTTCTCTGAAGTCTCGCTCTTTACAGCCCTGGTGCATTCAGTGAGGCCTCGTTCTTTAGAGCCCAACTCTGCTCACTCTATCCTTGCTCTTTAAAGCACTGCTCTGCTCACTTAATTCTCAATCATTACAGTCCTGCTCTGCTCATTGAAGATCAGTCTTTACAGCCCAGCTCTGCTTAGTGAACTCTTTCCCTTTACAGCACCGCTCTGTTCATTGAAATTGCTTTTACAGGCCAGCGCTGCTCACAGAACTCCCATTATTTTCACTTCCGCTGTACTCACTGAAGTCTCATTTATAGCCCTGCTCTGCTCCAACTCTCCTTCTTTACATTGCTGCACTGCTCACGTATGTCCCACTCTTTACACCCCTGCTCTGCTCAGTGATGTCTCCCTCTCTACAGTCGCGCTTTCCTGATTGAAGTCTCGCTCTTTGCAGCCGCGGTCGGCTCACAGAATCCTCGCTCTTTACAGCCCCGCTCTGCTCACAGTATTCTCGCTCTTTACATACCTGCTCTGCTCAGTGAATTCTTCTTCTTTAGAGCCCTGCACTGATCACTGAAGTCTCGCTCTTTACTGCCCTGCTCTGCTCACTGAAGTCTCGCTCTTTACATCCCCGCTCTGCTCTCTGAATTCTCGCACTTTACAGCCCAGTCTATTCAGTAAGGCCTCACTCTTTACAGCCCAGCTCTGCTCACTGAATCCTGGCGCTTTGCAGCCCTGCTCTGCTCACTGAATCCTCACTCTTTACAGCCCTGCTCTGCTCACTTAATTCTCACTCATTCCAGCCCTTCTCTTCTTATTGAATTCTCGTTCTTTCTAGCCCTGATCTATTCAGTGAAGTCTCTCTCTTTACAGCCCTGCTCTGCTCACTGAAGATCGCCCTTTACGGCCAGTTCTGTTCACTGAAGTCTCACTCTTTACTGCACAGCTCTGCTCAGTGAGATCTCGCTCTTTACAGTCCTGATCTGCTCACTGAGTTCTCACACCTTACAGCCCCGCTCTGCTCAAAGATTTCTCGTTCTTTACAGCCCCGCTCTGCTCAGTGATGTTTCTTTCTCTACAGTCGTGCTTTCCTGATTGAAGTCTCGCTCTTTACAGCCCTGCTTCATTCACTGAAAGTTCTCTCTTTACATCCCTGCTCTGCTCACAGATTTCTCGCTCTTTACAGCCCACCTCTGTTCACTTAATTCTCAATCTTTAGAGCCAGGATCCTCTCAGTGAAATCTCACTCTTAACAGCCCAGCTATGCTCACTGAATTCTCACTCTTTACAGCCTCGCTCTGCTCACTGAATTCTCACTCTTTGCAGCCCTGCTCTGCTCACTTAATTCTCACTCTTTACAGACAACCTCTGTTCACAGAATTCTCACTCTTTAGAGCCCAGATCTGCTCAGTGAAATCTCACTCTTAACAGCCCCGCTCTGCTCACTGAGGTTTCGCTCTTTACAGCCCTGATCTGCTCACTGAATCCTCGCTCTTTACAGCCCTGCTCTGCTCACTAAATTCTTACTCTTCACAGCGCCCTTTGCTCACAGAATTCTCGTATAATACATCCCTGATCTGCTCACTGAATTCTCGCTCTTTACTGCCCAGCTCTGCACACTGAGGTCTCGCTCTTCACATCCCCACTCTGTTCTCTGAAGTCTCGCTCTTTACAGCCCTGATCTATTCAGTGAGGCCTCGTTCTTTAGAGCCCAACTCTGCTCACTGAAGCCTCGCTCTTTAAAGCACTGCTCTGCTCACTTAATTCTCAATCATTACAGGGCTGCTCTGCTCATTGAAGATCCGTCTTTACAGCCCAGCTCTGCTTAGTGAACTCTTTGCCTTTACAGCCACGCTCTGTTCATTGAAATTGCTCTTTGCCGGCCAGCGCTGCTCACAGAACTCCAATTATTTTCACTTCCGCTGTACTCACTGAATTCTCATTTATAGCCCTTCTCTGCTCCAACTCTCCCTCTTTACAGTGCTGCACTGCTCACGTATGTCTCACTCTCTACACCCCTGCTCTGCTCAGTGATGTCTCAGTCTCTACAGTCGCATTTTCCTGACTGAAGTCTCGCTCTTTACAGCCCCGCTCTGCTCAAAGATTTCTCGTTCTTTACATCCCTGATCTGCTCACTGAAGTTTCGCTATTTACAGCCCTGCTTTATTCACTGAATTTTCTCTCTTTACAGCCCCGCTCTTCTCACAGAATTCTCGCTCTTTACATCCCTGTTCTGCTCACTGAATTCTCGTTCTTTGCAGCCCTGCACTGATCACTGAAGACTCGCTCTTTACTGCCCAGCTCTGCTCACTGAGGTCAGGCTCTTTACATCCCCGCTCTGCTCTCTGAATTCTCGCACTTTACAGCCCAGTCTATTCAGTAAGGCCTCGCTCTTTACAGCCCAGCTCTGCTCACTGAAACCTCGCTCTTTACAGCCCAGCTCTGTTCACTGAATTCTCACTCATTCCAGCCCTTCTCTTCTTATTGAATTCTCGTTCTTTCTAGCCCCGATCTATTCAGTGAAGTCGCTCTCTTTACAGCCTTGCTCTGATCACTGAAGTCTCGCTCTTTGCTGCCCAGCTCTGCTCAGTGAGGTTTCGCTCTTTACATCCCATCTCTTCTCTCTGAATTCTAACTCTTTACAGCGCAGTCTTTTCAGTAAAGCCTCGCTCTTTACAGCCCAACTCTGCACACTGAATCCTTGTTCTTTGCAGCCCTGCTCTGCTCACTGAATCCTCGCTCTTTACAGCCCTGCTCTGAACTCTTAATTCTCACTCATTCCAGCCCTCCTCCTCTTAATGGATTCTCGTTCTTTCCAGCCCCGATCTATTCAGTGAAGTCTCTCTCTTTACAGCCCTGCTCTGCTCACTGAAGATCGCCCTTTACGGCCCAGTTCTGTTCACTGAAGTCTCGCTCTTTACTGCCAAGTTCTGCTCAGTGAGGTCTCGCTCTTTACAGTCCTGATCTGCTCACTGAGTTCTCACACCTTACATCCCTGTTCTGCTCAAAGTTTTCCCATTCTTTAGAGACCCGCTCTGCTTACTGAAGTTTCACTCTTTACAGCCCTGCTTTGCTCACTGAATTAACTCTCTTTACATCCCTGCTCTGCTCACAGAATTCTCACTCTTTACAGTCCTGCTCTGTTCACTGAATTCTCACTCTTTAGAGCAGGGATCTGCTCAGTGAAATCTCACTCTTAACAGCCCCGCTCTGCTCACTGAATTCTCACTCTTTACAGCCACACTCTGCTCACTGAATTCTCGCACTTTACAGCCCACTCTATTCAATAAAGCCTTGCTCTTTACAGCACAGCTCTGCTCACTGAATCCTTGTTCTTTGCAGCCCTGCTCTGCTCACTGAATCCTCGCTCTTTACAGCCCTGCTCTGCACACATCATTCTCACTCATTCCAGCTTTTCACTTCTTACTGAATGTTCATTCTTTCTAGCCCCGATCTATTCAGTGAAGTCTCTCTCTTTACAGCCCTGCTCTGCTCACTGAAGATCGCCCTTTACGGCCCAGTTCTGTTCACTGAAGTCTCGCTCTTTACTACCCAACTCTGCTCAGTGAGGTCTCGCTCTTTACAGTCCTGCTCCGCTCAATGAGTTCTCACACCTTACAGCCCCGCTCTGCTCAAAGATTTTTCGTTCTTTACAGCCCTGCTCTGCTCACTGAAGTTTCGCTATTTACAGCCCTGCTTTATTCACTGAATTTTCTCTCTTTACAGCCCCGCTCTTCTCACAGAATTCTCGCTCTTTACATCCCTGTTCTGCTCACTGAATTCTCGTTCTTTGCAGCCCTGCACTGATCACTGAAGACTCGCTCTTTACTGCCCTGCTCTGCTCACTGAGGTCAGGCTCTTTACATCCCCGCTCTGCTCTCTGAATTCTCGCACTTTACAGCCCAGTCTATTCAGTAAGGCCTCGCTCTTTACAGCCCTGCTCTGTTCACTGAATTCTCACTCATTCCAGCCCTTCTCTTCTTAATGAATTCTCGTTCTTTCTAGCCCCGATCTATTCAGTGAAGTCGCTCTCTTTACAGCCCTGCTCTGATCACTGAAGTCTCGCTCTTTGCTGCCCAGCTCTGCTCACTGAGGTTTCGCTCTTTACATCCCATCTCTTCTCTCTGAATTCTAACTCTTTACAGTGCAGTCTTTTCAGTAAAGCCTCGCTCTTTACAGCCCAACTCTGCTCACTGAATCCTTGTTCTTTGCAGCCCTGCTCTGCTCACTGAATCCTCGCTCTTTACAGCCCTGCTCTGCTCACTTAATTCTCACTCATTCCAGCCCTTCTCCTCTTAATGGATTCTCGTTCTTTCCAGCCCCGATCTATTCAGTGAAGTCTCTCTCTTTACAGCCCTGCTCTGCTCACTGAAGATCACCATTTATGGACCAGTTCTGTTCACTGAAGTCTCGCTCTTTACTGCCCAGCTCTGGTCACTGAATTCTCGCTCTTACATCCATGCTCTGCTCACTGAATTCTCGATCTTTTCAGCCCTGCTCTGATCACTGAAGTCTCGCTCGTTACTGACCTGTTATTCTCACTTAGGTCTCGCTCTTTACATCCCATCTCTTCTCTCTGAATTCTCGCACTTTACAGCCCAGTCTATTCAGTAAAGCCTCGCTCTTCACAGCCCAGCTCTGCTCACTGAATCCTTGTTCTTTGCAGCCCTGCTCTGCTCACTGAATCCACGCTTTTTACAGCCCAGCTCTGCACACTTAATTCCCACTCATTCCAGCCCTTCTCTTCTTATTGAATTCTCGTTCTTTCCAGCCCCGATCTATTCAGTGAAGTCTCTCTCTTTACAGCCCTGGTCTGCTCACTGAAGATCGCCCTTTACGGCTCAGTTCTGTTCACCGAAGTCTCGCTCTTTACTGCCCAGCTCTGCTCAGTGAGGTCTCGCTCTTTACAGTCCTGCTCTACTCAAAGAGTTCTCGTTCATTACAACCCCGCTCTGCTCACTGAACTTTCGCTCTTTACAGCCCTGCTTTGCTCACTGAATTATTTCTCTTTACATCCCTGCTCTGCTCACAGAATTCTCGCTCTTTACAGACAACCTCTGTTCACTGAATTCTCACTCTTTAGAGCCCGGAACTGCTCAGTGAAATCTCGCTCTTAACAGCCCCGCTCTGCTCACCGTATTCTCACTCATTACAGCCCTGCTCTGCTCACTGAATTCTCACTCTTTGCAGCCCTGCTCTGCTCACTAAATTCTTACTCTTTACCGCGGCCTCTGCTCACAGAATTCTTGTTCTATACATCCCTGCTCTGCTCACTGAATTCGCGCTCTTTAATGACCTGCTCTGCTCCCTGAGGTCTCGATCTAGACATCCCCACACTGCTCTCTGATGTCTCGCTCTTTACAGCCCTGGTCTATTCAGTGAGGCCTCGTTCTTTAAAGCCCAACCCTGCTCACTGAATCCTCGCTCTTTAAAGCACTGCTCTGCTCACTTAATTCTCAATCATTACAGTTTTGCTCTGCTCATTGAAGATCCGTCTTTACAGCCCAGCTCTGCTTAGTGAACTCTTTGCCTTTACAGCCCCGCTCTGTTCATTGAAATTGCTTTTTGCCGGCCAGCGCTGCTCTCAGAACTCCCATTATTTTCACTTCCGCTGTTCTCACTGAAGCCTCATTTATAGCCCTGCTCTGCTCCAACAGTCCCTCTTTACAGTGCTGCACTGCTCACGTATGTCTCACTCTTTACACCCCTGCTCTGCTCAGTGATGTCTCACTCTCTACAGACGTGCTTTCCTGACTGAAGTCTCGCTCTTTACAGCCCCGCTCTGCTCACAGAATTCTCGCTCTTACATCCATTCTCTGCTCACTGAATTCTCGTTCTTTACAGCCCTGCTCTGATCGCTGAAGTCTCGCTCTTTACTGCCCAGCTCTTCTCACTTAGGTCTCGCTCTTTACATCCCATCTCTTCTCTCTGAATTCTCGCACTTTACAGCCCAGTCTATTCAGTAAAGCCTCACTCTTTACAGCCCAGCTCTGCTCACTGAATCCTTGTTCTTTGCAGCCCTGCTCTGCTCACTGAATTCTCACTCTTTACATCCCTGCTCTGCTCCCTGAAATCTTGTTCTTTACAGCCCTGCTCTGATCACTGAAGTCTTGCTCTTTGCTGCCCAGCTCTGCTCACTGAGGTTTCGCTCTTTACATCCCATCTCTTCTCTCTGAATTCTAGCACTTTACTGCGCAGTCTATTCAGTAAAGCCTCGCTCTTTACAGCCCAACTCTGCTCACTGAATCCTTGTTCTTTGCAGCCCTGCTCTGCTCACTGATTCCTCGCTCTTTACAGCCCTGCACTGCACACGTAATTCTCACTCATTCCAGCCCTTCTCCTCTTAATGGATTCTCGACCTTTCCAGCCCCGATCTATTCAGTGAAGTCTCTCTCTTTACAGCCCTGCTCTGCTCACTGAAGATCGCCCTTTATGGCCCAGTTCTGTTCACTGAAGTCTAGCTCTTTACTACCCAACTCTGCTCAGTGAGGTCTCGCTCTTTACAGTCCTGCTCTGCTCACTGACTTCTCAAACCTTACAGCCATGCTCTGCTCAATGATTTCTCGTTCTTTACAGCCCCGCTCTGCTCACTGTAGATTCGCTCTTTACAGCCCTGCTTTGTTCAATGAATTATCTCTCTTTACATCCCTGCTCTGCTCACAGAATTCTCGCTCTTTACAGCCCACCTCTGTTCACTGAATTCTCACTTTTAAGAGCCTGGATCTGCTCAAAGAAATCTCACTCTTAAGAGCCCCGCTCTGCTCACTGAATTCTCACAATTTACAGCCCTGCTCTGCTCACTTAATTCTCACTCTTTACAGACCACCTCTGTTCACTGAATTCTCGCTCTTTTGAGCCCGGATCTGTTCAGTGAAATCTCGCTCTTAACAGCCCCGCTCTGCTCACTGAAGATTCGCTCTTTACAGCCATGGTTTATTCAGTGAGGCCTCGTTCTTTAGAGCCCAACTCTGCTCACTGAATCCTTGATCTTTAAAGCACAGCTCTGCTCACTTAATTCTCAATCATTACAGTCCTGCTCTGCTCATTGAAGATCCGTCTTTACAGCCCAGCTCTGCTTAGTCAAATCTTTGCCTTTACAGCACCGCTCTGTTCATTGAAATTGCTCTTTGCCGGCCAGCGCTGCTCACGGAACTCCCATTATTTTCACTAACGCTGTACTCACTGAAGTCTCATTTATAGCCCTGCTCTGCTCCAACTCTCCATCTTTAAAGTGTTGCACTGCTCACGTATGTCTCACTCTTTACACCCCTGCTCAGCTCAGTTATGTCTCACTCTCTACAGTCGCGCTTTCCTGATTGAAGTCTTGCTCTTTGCAGGCCCGCTCTGCTCACAGAATTCTCGCTCTTTACATCCCTGCTCGACTCACTGAATTCTCGCTCTTTACAGCCCTGTTCTGATCACTGAAGTCTTGCTCTATACTGCCCATCTCTGCTCACTGAGGTCTCGCTCTTTACATCCCCGCTCCGCTCTCTGAATTTTCGCACCTTACAGCCCAGTCTATTCAGTAAGGCCTCGCTCTTTACAGCACAGCTCTGCTCACTGAATCCTTGCTCTTTGCAGCCCTGCTCTGCTCACTTAATTCTCACTCGTTGCAGCCTTTCTCTTCTTATTGAATTCTCGTTCTTTCTAGCCCCGATCTATTCAGTGAAGTCTCTCTCTTTACAGCCCTGCTCTGCTCACTGAAGATCGCCCTTTACGGCCCAGTTCTGTTCACTGAAGTGTCGCTCTTTACTGCCCAGCTCTGCTCAGTGAGGTCTCGCTCTTTACAGTCCTGCTCTGCTCACTGAAGTTCGCCCTTTACGGCCCAGTTCTGTTCACTGAAGTCTCGCTCTGTACTGCCCAGCTCTGCTCAGTGAGGTCTCGCTCTTTACAGTCCTGATCTGCTCACTGAGTTCTCACACTTTACAGCCCCACTTTGCTCAAAGATTTCTCGTTCTTTGCAGCCCCGCTCTGCTCACTGAATTTTCGCTATTTACAGCCCTGCTTTGTTCATTGAATTTTCTCTCTTTACATCCCTGATCTGCTCACAGAATTCTCGCTAATTACAGCCCACCTCTGTTCACTGAATTCTCACTCTTTAGATCCCGGATCTGCTCAGTGAAATCTCACTCTTAACAGCTCCGCTCTGCTCACTGAATTTTCACTCTTTACTTCCCTGCTCTGCTCACTTAATTCTCACTCTTTACAGACCACCTCTGTTCACTGAATTCTCACTCTTTAGAGCCCGGATCTGATCAGTAAAATCTCACTTTTAACAGCCCCGCTCTGCTGTCTGAGGTTTCGCTCTTTACAGCCATGATCTGCTCACTGAATCCTCGCTCTTTACAGCCCTGCTCTGCTCACTAAATTCTTACTCTTTACAGTGCCCTCTGCTCACAGAATTCTCGTACTATACATCCCTGCTCTGCTCACTGAACTCTCGCTCTTTACTGCCCAGCTCTGCACACTGAGGTCTCGCTCTTTACAGCCCTGATCTATTCAGTGAGGCCGCGTTCTTTTGAGCCCAACACTGCTCACTAAATCCTCGCTCTTTAAAGCACTGCTCTGCTCACTTAATTCTCAATTATTACAGTCCTGCTCTGCTCATTGAAGATCCGTCTTTACAGCCCTGCTCTGCTTAGTGAACTCTTTGCCTTTACAGCCCCGCTCTGTTGTTTGAAATTGCTCTTTACAGGCCAGCGCTGCTCACAGAACTCCCAGTATTTTCACTTCCCCTGTACTCACTGAAGTCTCATTTAGAGCCCTGCTCTGCTCCAACTCTCCTTCTTTACAGTGCTTCTCTGCTCATGTATGTCTCACTCTTTACACCCCTTTTCTGCTCAGTGATGTCTCACTCTCTACAGTCGCGCTTTCCTGATTGAAGACTCGCTCTTTACAGCCCCGCTCTGCTCACAGAATTCTCGCTCTTTACATCCCTGCTCTGCTCAATGAATTCTTGTTCTTTACAGCCCTGCTCTGATCACTCAAGTCCGCTCTTTACTGCCCAGCTCTGCTCACTGAGGTCTCGCACTTTACATCCCCTCTCTGCTGTCTGAATTCTCGCACGTTACAGCCCATTCTATTCAGTAAGGCCTCGCTCTTTACAGCACAGCTCTGCTCACTGAATCCTTGTTCTTTGCAGCCCTGCTCTGCACACTTCATTCTCACTCATTCCAGCCCTTCTCTTCTTATTGAATTCTCGTTCTTTCTAGCCCTGATCTATTCAGTGAAGTCTCTCTCTTTACAGCCCTGCTCTGCTCACTTTACGGCCCAGTTCTCTTCACTGAAGTCTCGCTCTTTACTGCCCAGCTCTGCTCAGTGAGGTCTCGCTCATTACTGTCCTGATCTGCTCACTGAGTTCTCACACCTTACAGCCCCGCTCTGCTCAAAGATTTCTCATTCTTTACAGCCCCGCTCGGCTCGCTGAAGTTTCGTTCTTTACAGCCCTGCTTTGCACACTGAATTCTCACTCTTTACAGCCACGCTCTGCTCACTGAATTCTCAATCTTTACAGCCCTGCACTGCTCACTTAATTCTCACTCTTTACAGACCACCTCTGTTCACTGAATTCTCGCTCTTTAGAGCCCGGATCTGCTCAGTGAAATCTCGCTCTTTACTGCACAGCACTGCTCACTGAGGTCTCGCTCTTTACATCCCCGCTCTGTTCTCTGAAGTCTTGCTCTTTACAGCCATGGACCATTCAGTGAGGCCTCGTTCTTTGGAGGCCAACTCTGCTCACTGAATCCTCGCTCTTTAAAGCACTGCTCTGCTCACTTAATTCTCTATCATTACAGTCCTACTCTGCTCATTGAAGATCCGTCTTTACAGCCCAGCTCTGTTTAGTGAACTCTTTGCCTTTACAGACCCGCTCTGTTCATTGAAGTTGTTCTTTACATGCCAGCGCTGCTCACAGAACTCCAATTATTTTCACTTCCGCTGTACTCACTGAAGTCTCATTTATAGCCCTGCTCTGCTCCAACTCTCCCTCTTTATAGTGCTGCACACTCACGTATGGCTAACTCTTTACAACCCTGCTCTGCTCAGTGATGTCTCACTCTCTACAGTTGCGCTTTCCTGATTGAAGCCTCACTCTTTACAGGCCCGCTCTGCTCACAGAATTCTCGCTCTTTACATCCCTGTTCTGCTCACTGAATTCTCGTTCATTACAGCCCTGCTCTGATCACTGAAGTCTCGTTCTTTACTGCCCAGCTCTGCTCACTGAATCCTTGTTCTTTGCAGCTCTGTTCTGCTCACTGAATCCTCGCTCTTTACAGCCCTGCTCTGCACACATCATTCTCACTCATTCCAGCCCTTCACTTCTTATTGAATGCTCATTCTTTCTAGCCCCGATCTATTCAGTGAAGTCTCTTCTCTTTACATCCCTGCTCTGCTCACAGAATTCTCGCTCTTTACAGCCCACATCTGTTCACTAAATTCTCACTCTTTAGAGCCGGGATCTGTTCAGTGAAATCTCACTCTTAAAAGCTCCGCACTGCTCACTGAATTCTCACACTTTACTGCCCTGTTCTGCTCACTTAATTCTCACTCTTTACAGACCACCTCTGTTCACTGAATTCTCACACTTTAGAGCCCGGATCTGCTCAGTGAAATCTCGCTTTTAACAGCCCTGATCTGCTCACTGATGTTTCACTCTTTAAAGCACTGCTCTGCTCACTGAATCCTCGCTCTTTACAGCCCTGCTCTGCTCACTAAATTCTTACTCTTTACAGCGCCCTCTGCTCACAGAATTCTCGTTCTTTGCCTTTACAGCCTCGCTCTGTTCATTGAAATTGCTCTTCAGTGAAGTCTCTCTCTTTACAGCCCTGCTCTGCTCACTGAAGATCGCCCTTTACGGCCCAGTTCTGTTCACTGAAGTCTCGCTCGTTACTGCCCAGCTCTGCTCAGTGAGGTCTCGCTCTTTACAGTCCTGATCTGCTCACTGATTTCTCACACCTTCTATCCCCGTTCTGCTCAAAGTTTTCTCGTTCTTTAGAGACCCGCTCTGCTCACTGAAGTTTCGCTCTTTACAGCCCTGCTTTGCTCACTGAATTAACTCTCTTTACATCCCTGCTCTGCTCACAGAATTCTTACTCTTTAGAGCGGGGATCTGCTCAGTGAAATCTCACTCTTTACAGCCCCGCTCTGCTCTCTGAATTCTCGCACTTTACAGCCCACTCTATTCAATAAGGCCTTGCTCTTGACGGCACAGCTCTGCTCACTGAATCCTTGTTCTTTGCAGCCCTGCTCTGCTCACTGAATTCTCACTCTTTACTGCCCTGTTCTGCTCACTTAAATCTCACTCTTTACAGACCACCTCTGTTGACTGAATTCTCACTCTTTAGTGCCTGGAACTGCTCAGTGAAATCTCGCTTTTAACAGCCCTGATCTGCTCACTGAATTCTCACTCTTTACTGCCCTGTTCTGCTCACTTAATTCTCACTCTTTACAGACCACCCCTGTTCACTGAATTCTCACTCTTTAGTGCCCGGATCTGCTCAGTGAAATCTCGCTTTTAACAACCCTGATCTGCTCACCGATTTTTCGCTCTTTAAAGCACTGCTCTGCTCACTGAATCCTCGCTCTTTACAGCCCTGCTCTGCTCACTAAATTCTTACTCTTTACAGCGTCCTCTGCTCACAGAATTCTTGTTCTATACATCCCTGATCTGCTCACTGAATTCTCGCTCTTTACTGCCCAGTTCTGCACATTGAGGTCTCGCTCTTTACATCCCTACTCTGTTCTCTGAAGTCTCGCTCTTTACAGCCCTGATCTATTCAGTGAGGCCTCGTTCTTTAGAGCCCAACTCTGCTCACTGAATCCTCGCTCTTTAAAGCACTGCTCTCCTCACTTAATTCTCAATCTTTACAGCCCAGCTCTGCTCACGGAATCCTTGCTCTTTGCAGCCCTACTCTGCTCACTGAATCCTCGCTCTTTACAGCCCTGCTCTGCTCACTCTATTCTCACTCATTCCAGCCCTTCTCCTCTTATTGAATTCTCATTCTTTCTAGCCCCGATCTATTCAGTGAAGCCTCTCTCTTTACAGCCTTGCTTTGCTCACTGAAGATCGCCCTTTACAGCCCAGTTCTGTTCACCGAAGTCTTGCTCTTTACTGCCCAGCTCTGCTCAGTGAGGTCTCGCTCTTTACAGTCCTGCTCTACTCAAAGAGTTCTGGTTCATTCCAGCCCCGCTCTGCTCACTGAACTTTCGCTCTTTACAGCCCTGCTTTGCTCACTGAATTATTTCTCTTTACATCCCTGCTCTGCTCACAGAATTCTCGCTCTTTACAGACAACCTCTGTTCACTGAATTCTCACTCTTTAGAGCCCGGATCTGCTCAGTGAAATCTCGCTCTTTGCAGCCCTGCTCTGCTCACTGAATTCCTACTCTTTACAGCGGCCTCTGCTCACAGAATTCTCGTTCTATACATCCCTGCTCTGCTCACTGAATTCGCGCTCTTTACTGCCCTGCTCTGCACACTGAGGTCTCGCTCTTTACATCCCCACTCTGTTCTCTGAAGTCTCGCTCTTTACAGCCCTGATCTATTCAGTGAGGCCTCGTTCTTTAGAGCCCAACTCTGCTCACTGAATCCTCGCTCTTTAAAGCACTGCTCTGCTCACTTAATTCTCAATCATTACAGTCCTGCTCTGCTCATTGAAGATCCGTCTTTACAGCCCAGCTCTGCTTAGTGAACTCTTTGCCTTTACAGCCCCGCTCTGTTGTTTGAAATTGCTCTTTACGTGCCAGCGCTGCTCACAGAACTCCCATTATTTTCACTTCCCCTGTATTCACTGAAGTCTCATTTAGAGCCCGGCTCTGCTCCAACTCTCCTTCTTTACAGTGCTGCTCTGCTCATGTAAGTCTCATTCCTTACACCCCTGCTCTGCTCAGTGATGTCTCACACTCTACAGTCGCGCTTTCATGATTGAAGTATCGCTCTTTACAGCCCCGCACTGCTCACAGAATTCTCGCTCTTTACATCCCTGCTCTGCTCAATGAATTCTTGTTCTTTACAGCCCTGCTCTGATCACTGAAGTCTCGCTCTTTACAGCCCAGCTCTGCTCACTGAGGTCTCACACTTTACATCCCCTCTCTGCTCTCTGAATTCTCGCACTTTACAGCCCAGTCTATTCAGTAAGGCCTCGCTCTTTACAGCACAGCTCTGCTCACTGAATCCTTGTTCTTTGCAGCCCTGCTCTGCTCACTGAATCCTCGCTCTTTACAGCCCTGCTCTGCACACTTCATTCTCACTCATTCCAGCCCATCTCTTCTTATTGAATTCTCGTTCTTTCTAGCCCTGATCTATTCAGTGAAGTCTCTCTCTTTACAGCCCTGCTCTGCTCACTGAAGATTGCCCTTTACGGCCCAGTTCTGTTCACTGAGGTTTCGCTCTTTACTGCCCAGCTCTGCTCAGTGAGGTCTCGCTCATTACTGTCCTGATCTGCTCACTGATTTCTCACACCTTACAGCCCCGCTCTGCTCAAAGATTTCTCATTCTTTACAGCCCCGCTCTGCTCACTGAAGTTTCGCTCTTTACAGCCCTGCTTTGCACACTGAATTCTCACTCTTTACAGCCACGCTCTGCTCACTGAATTCTCACTCTTTACAGCCCTGCTCTGCTCACTTAATTCTCACTCTTCAGAGCCCGGATCTGCTCAGTGAAATCTCGCTCTTTACTGCACAGCACTGCTCTCTGAGGTCTCGCTCTTTACATCCCCGCTCTGTTCACTGAAGTCTTGCTCTTTACAGCCATGGACCATTCAGTGAGGCCTCGTTCTTTAGAGGGCAACTCTGCTCACTGAATCCTCGCTCTTTAAATCACTGATCTGCTCACTTAATTCTCAATCATTACAGTCCTACTCTGCTCATTGAAGATCCGTCTTTACAGCCCAGCTCTGCTTAGTGAACTCTTTGCCTTTACAGACCCGCTCTGTTCATTGAAATTGCTCTTTACCGGCCAGCGCTGCTCACAGAACTCCAATTATTTTCACATTCGCTGTACTCACTGAAGTCTCATTTATAGCCCTGCTCTGCTCCAACTCTCCCTCTTTATAGTGCTGCACTGCTCACGTATGTCTCACTCTTTACACCCGTGCTCTGCTCAGTGAAGTCTCACTCTCTACAGTCACGCTTTCCTGATTGATTTCTTGCTCTTTACAGCCCCGCTCTGCTCTCTGAATTCTCGCACTTTACAGCCCAGTCTATTCAGTAAGGCCTCGCTCTTTACAGCACAGCTCTGCTCACTGAATCCTTGTTCTTTGCAGCCCTGCTCTGCTCACTGAATCCTCACTCTTTACAGCCCTGCTCTGCTCACTGAAGATCGCCCTTTACAGCCCAGTTCTGCTCACTTAAGTCTCGCTCTTTACTGCCCAGCTCTGCTCAGTGTGGTCTCGCTCTTTACAGTCCTGATCTGCTCACCGAGTTCTCACAAATTACAGCCATACTCTGCTCAAAGATTTCTCATTCTTTACAGCCCCGCTCTGCTCACTGAATGTTCGCTCTTTACAGACCTGCTTTGTTCACTGAATTTTCTCTCTTTACATCCCTGCTCTGCTCACAGAATTCTCGCTCTCTACAGCTCACCTCTGGTCACTGAATTCTCACTCTTTATAGCCCGGATCTGCTCAGTGAAATCTCACTCTTAACAGCCCCGCTCTGGTCACTGAATTCTCACTCTTTACAGACCACCTCTTTTCACTGAATTCTCACTCTTTAGAGCCCAGATCTGCTCAGTGAAATCTCGCTTTTATCAACCCCGCTCTGCTCACTGAGGTTTCGCTCTTTACAGCCATGCTCTGCTCACTGAATCCTCGCTCTTTACAGCCCTGCTCTGCTCACTAAATTCTTACTCTTTACAGCGCCCTCTGCTCACAGAATTCTCGTTCTATACATCTCTGCTCTGATCACTGAATTCTCACTCTTTACTGCCCAGCTCTGTGCACTGAGGTCTCGCTCATTACATCCCCACTCTGTTCTCTGAAGTCTCGCTCTTTACAGCCCTGATCTATTCAGTGAGGCCTCGTTCTTAAGAGCCCAACTCAGCTCACTGAATCCTGGCTCTATAAAGCACTTCTCTGCTCACTTAATTCTCAATCATTACAGTCTTGCTCTGCTCATTGAAGATCCATCTTTACAGCCCAGCTCTGCTTATTGAACTCTTTGCCTTTACAGCCCCACTCTGTTCATTGAAATTGCTCTTTACAGGCCAGCGCTGCTCACAGAACTCCATTATTTTCACTTACCCTGTACTCACTGAAGTCTCATTTATAGCCCTGCTCTGCTCCAACTCTCCTTCTTTACAGTGCTGCACTGCTCATGTATGTCTCACTCTTTACACCCCTGCTCTTCTCAGAGATGTCCCTCTCTCCACAGTCGCGCTTTCGTGATTGAAGTCTCGCTCTATACATCCCTGCTCTGCTCACTGAATTCTTGTTCTTTACAGCCGTGCTCTGATCACT
This sequence comes from Carcharodon carcharias, assembly GCF_017639515.1. Lineage (NCBI taxonomy): Eukaryota > Metazoa > Chordata > Chondrichthyes > Lamniformes > Lamnidae > Carcharodon > Carcharodon carcharias. Next base: position 53,600,465 of record NC_054467.1, on the reverse strand, counting down.
GAAGTCTCGCTCTTTACTGTCCAGCTCTGCTCACTGAGGTCTCGCTCTTTACATCCCCGCTCTGCTCTCTGAATTCTCGCACTTTAAAGCCCAGTCTATTCAGTAAGGCCTCGCTCTTTACAGCCCAGCTCTGCTCACTGAATCCTTGCTCTTTGCAGCCCTGCTCTGCTCACTGAATCCTCGCTCTTTACCGCCCTGCTCTGCTCATTTAATTCTCACTCATTCCAGCCCTTCTCTTCTTATTGAATTCTCATTCTTTCTAGACCCGATCTAATCAGTGAAGTCTCTCTCTTTACAGCCCTGCTCGGCTCACTGAAGATCGCCATTCATGGCCCAGTTCTGTTCACTGAAGTCTCGCTCTTTGCTGCCCAGCTCTGCTCAGTGAGGTCTCGCTCGTTACAGTGCTGCTCTGCTCACTGAGTTGTCACACCTTACAGCCCCGCTCTGCTCAAAGATTTCTTGTTCTGTACAGCCCCGCTCTGCTCACTGAAGTTTCGCTCTTTACAGCCCTGCTTTGCTCACTGAATTCTCACTCTTTACAGCCACGCTCTGCTCTCTGTATTCTCACTCTTTACAGCCCTGCTCTGCTCACTTAATTCTCACTCTTTACAGACCACCTCTGTTCACTGAATTCTCACTCTTTAGAGCCCGGATCTGCTCAGTGAAATCATGCTCTTAACAGCCCTGCTCTGCTCACTGAGGCTTCGCTCTTTACAGCCCTGCTCTGCTCAATGAATCCTCGCTCTTTACAGCCCTGCTCTGCTCACTGAATTCTTACTCTTAACATCGCTCTCTGCTCACAGAATTCTCGTTCTATACATCCCTGCTCTGCTCACTGATTTTTCGCTCTTTGCTGTCTAGCTCTGCTCACTGAGATCTCACTCTTTTAATCCCCAAACTGTTCTCTGAAGTCTCGCTCTTTACAGCCATGGTCTATTCAGTGAGGCCTCGTTCTTTAGAGCCCAACTCTGCTCACTGAATCCTCGCTCTTTAAAGCACTGCTCTGCGAACTTAATTCTCAATCATTACAGTCCTACTCTGCTCATTGAAGATCCGTCTCTACAGCCCAGCTCTGCTTAGTGTGCTCTTTGGCTTTGCAGCCCCGCTCTGTTCATTGAAATTGCTCTTTACCGGCCAGCGCTGCTCAAAGAACTCCCATTATTCACTTCCGCTGTACTCACTGAAGTCTCATTTATAGCCCTGCTCTGCTCCAACTCCCCCTCTTTACAGTGCTGCACTGCTCACGTATGTCTCACTCTTTACACCCCTGCTCTGCTCAGTCAAGTCTCACTCTCTACAGTCGCGCTTGCCGGATTGAAGTCTCGCTCTTTACAGCCCCGCTCTGCTCACAGAATTCTCGCTCTTTACTGCACAGATCTGCTCACTGAGATCTCGCTCTTTATATCCCCGCTCTGCTCTCTGAATTCTTGCACTTTGCAGCCCAGTCTATTCAGTAAGGCCTCGCTCTTTACAGCACAGCTCTGCTCACTGAATCCTTGTTCTTTGCAGCCCTGCTCTGCACACTGAATCCTCGCTCTTTACAGCCCTGCTCTGCTCACTTAATTCTCACTCATTCCAGCCCTTCTCTTCTTATTGAATTCTCGTTCTTTCTAGCCCCGATCTATTCAGTGAAGTCTCTCTCTTTACAGCCCTGCTCTGCTCACTGAAGATCGCGCTTTACGGCCCAGTTCTGTTCACTGAAGTCTCGCTCTTTACGGCCCAGCTCTGCTCAGTGAGGTCTCGCTCTTTTCAGCCCCGCTCTGCTCACTGAGTTCTCACACCTTACAGCCCCGCACTGATCAAAGATTTCTCGCTCTTTACAGCCATGCTTTGCTCACTGAATTTTCTCTCTTTACATCCCTGCTCTGCTCAGAGAATTCTCCCTCTTTACAGCCCACCTCTGTTCACTGAATTCTCACTCTTAAGAGGCCCGCTCTGCTCACTGAATTCTCACACTTTACAGCCGTGCTCTGCTCACTTAATTCTCACTCTTTACAGACCACCTCTTTTCACTGAATTCTCGCTCTTTAGAGCCCTGATCTGCTCAGTGAAATCTCGCTCTTAACAGCTCCGCTCTGCTCACTGAGGTTTTGCTCTTTACAGCCCTGCTCTGTTCACTAAATTCTTACTCTTTAACGCGCCCTCCGCTCACAGAATTCTCGTTCTCTACAACTCTGCTCTGATCACTGAAGTCTCGCTCTTTACTGCCCAGCTCTGCTCACTGAGGTCTCGCTCTTTACATCCCCGCTCTGCTCTCTGAATTTTCGCACTTTACAGCCCAGTCTATTCAGTAAGGTCTCGCTCTTTACAGCCCAGCTCTGCTCACTGAATCCTTGTTCTTTGCAGCCCTGCTCTGCTCACTGAATCCACGCTCTTTACAGCCCTGCTCTGCACACTTAATTCTCACTCATTCCAGCCCTTCTCTTCTTATTGAATTCTCGTTCTTTCTAGCCCCAATCTATTCAGTGAAGTCTCTCTCTTTACAGCCCTGCTCTGCTCACTGAAGATTGCCCTTTACGGCCCAGTTCTGTTCACTGAAGTCTCGCTCTTTAATGCCCAGCTCTGCTCAGTGAGGTCTCGCTCTTTACAGTCCTGCTCTGTTCACTGAGTTCTCACACCTTACAGCCCCGCTCTGCTCACTGAAGTTTCGCTCTTTACAGCCCTGCTTTGCTCACAGAATTCTCGCTCTTTATAGCCCACCTCTGTTCATTGAATTCTCACTCTTTAGAGCCCGGATCTGCTCAGTGAAATCTCACTCTTAACAGCTCCGCTCTGCTCACTGAATTTTCACTCTTTACTTCCCTGCTCTGCTCACTTAATTCTCACTCTTTACAGACCACCTCTGTTCACTGAATTCTCACTCTTTAGAGCCCAGATCTGCTCAGTAAAATCTCGATTTTAACAGCCCCGCTCTGCTCACTGAGGTTTCGCTCTTTATAGCCATGATCTGCTCACTGAATCCACGCTCTTTACAGCCCTGCTCTGAACACTAAATTCTTACTCTTTACAGTGCCCTCTGCTAACAGAATTCTCGTTCTATACATCCCTGCTCTGCTCACTGAATTCTCGCTCTTTACTGCCCAGCTCTGCTCACTGAGGTCTCGCTCATTACATCCCCACTCTGTTCTCTGAAGTCTCGCTCTTTACAGCCCTGATCTATTCAGTGAGGCCTCGTTCTTAAGAGTTCAACTCAGCTCACTGAATCCTCGCTCTATAAAGCACCGCTCTGCTCACTTAATTCTCAATCATTACAATCTTGCTCTGCTCATTGAAGATCCATCTTTACAGCCCAGCTCTGCTTATTGAACTCATTGCCTTTACAGCCCCGCTCTGTTCATTGAAATTGCTCTTTACAGGCCACCGCTGCTCACAGAACTCCATTATTTTCACTTTCCCTGTACTCACTGAAGTCTCATTTATAGCCCTGCTCTGCTCCAACTCTCCTTCCTTACAGTGCTGCACTGCTCATGTATGTCTCACTCTTTACTCACCAGCTCTTCTCAGTGATGTCTCACTCTCCACAGTCGCGCTTTCGTGATTGAAGTCTCGCTCTTTACATCCCTGCTCTGCTCACTGAATTCTTGTTCTTTACAGCCGTGCTCTGATCACTGAAGTCTCGCTCTTTACTGTCCAGCTCTGCTCACTGAGGTCTCGCTCTTTACATCCCCGCTCCGCTCTCTGAATTCTCGCACTTTAAAGCCCAGTCTATTCAGTAAGGCCTCGCTCTTTCCAACCCAGCTCTGCTCACTGAATCCTTGCTCTTTACCGCCCTGCTCTGCTCATTTAATTCTCACTCATTCCAGCCCTTCTCTTCTTATTGAATTCTCGTTCTTTCTAGCCCCGATCTAATCAGTGAAGTCCCTCTCTTTACAGCCCTGCTCGGCTCACTGAAGATCGCCATTTATGGCCCAGTTCTGTTCACTGAAGTCTCGCTCTTGGCTGCCCAGCTCTGCTCAGTGAGGTCTCGCTCGTTACAGTCCTGCTCTGCTCACTGAGTTCTCACACCTTACAGCCCCGCTCTGCTCAAAGATTTCTCGTTCTTTACAGCCCCGCTCTGCTCACTGAAGTTTCGCTCTTTACAGCCCTGCTTTGTTCACTGAATTTTCTCTCTTTACATCCCTGCTCTGCTCACAGAATTCTCGCTCTTTACAGCTCACCTCTGTTCACCGAATTCTCAATCTTTAGAGCCCGGATCTGCTCAGTGAAATCATGCTCTTAACAGCCCTGCTCTGCTCACTGAGGCTTCGCCCTTTAAAGCCCTGCTCTGCTCACTGAATCCTCGCTCTTTACAGCCCTGCTCTGCTCACTGAATTCTTACTCTTTACAGCGTCCTCTGCTCACAGAATTCTCGTTTTATACATCCCTGCTCTGCTTACTGAATTCTCGCTATTTACTGCCCAGCTCTGCTCACTGAGGTCTCACTCTTTACATCCCCGCTCTGTTCTCTGAAGTCTCGCTCTTTACAGCCATGGTGTATTCAGTGAGGCCGCGTTCTTTAGAGCCCAACTCTGCTCACTGAATCCTCGCTCTTTAAAGCACTGCTCTGCCAACTTAATTCTCAATCATTACAGTCCTACTCTGCTCACTGAAGATCCGTCTCTACAGCCCAGCTCTGCTTAGTGAACTCTTTGCCTTTACAGACCCGCTCTGTTCATTGAAATTGCTCTTTACCGGCCAGCGCTGCTCACAGAACTCCCATTATTTTCACTTCATCTGTACTCACTGAAGTCTCATTTATAGCCCTGCTTTACTCCAACTCTCCCTCTTTATAGTGCTGCACTGCTCACGTATGTCTCACTCTTTACACCCCTGCTCTGCTCAGTGATGTCTCACTCTCTACAGTCGCGCTTGCCTGATTGAAGTCTCGTTCTTTACAGCCCCGCTCTGCTCACAGAATTCTCGCTCTTTACATCCCTACTCAGCTCACTGAATTCTTGTTCTTTACAGCCCTGCTCTGATCACTGAAGTCTCGCTCTTTACATCCCCGCTCTGCTCTCTGAATTCTTGCACTTTACAGCCCAGTCTATTCAGTAAGCTTCGCTCTTTATAGCACAGCTCTGCTCACTGAATCCTTGCACTTTGCAGCCCGGCCCTGCACACTGAATCCTCGCTCTTTACTGCCCAGCTCTTCTCACTTAAGTCTCGCTCTTTACATCCCATCTCTTCTCTCTGAATTTTCGCACTTTACAGCCCAGTCTATTCAGTAAAGCCTCGCTCTTTACAGCCCAGCTCTGCTCACTGAATCCTGGTTCTTTGAAGCCCTGCTCTGCTCACTGAATCCATGCTCTTTGCAGCCCTGCTCTGCACACTTAATTCTCACTCATTCCAGCCCTTCTCTTCTTATTGAATTCTTGTTCTTTCTAGCCCCAATCTATTCAGTGAAGTCTCTCTCTTTACAGCCCTGCTCTGCTCACTGAAGATTGCCCTTTACGGCCCAGTTCTGTTCACTGAAGTCTCGCTCTTTAATGCCCAGCTCTGCTCAGTGAGGTCTCGCTCTTTACAGTCCTGCTCTGTTCACTGAGTTCTCACACCTTAGAGCCCTGCTCTGCTCAAAGATTTCGCGTTCTTTACAGCCCCGCTCTGCTCACTGAAGTTTCGCTCTTTACAGCCCTGCTTTGCTCACAGAATTCTCGCTCTTTATAGCCCACCTCTGTTCATTGAATTCTCACTCTTTAGAGCCCGGATCTGCTCTGTAAAATCTCATTCTTAACAGCCCCGCTCTGCTCAAATTCTCACTCTTTACAGCCACGCTCTGCTCTCTGAAATCTTACTCTTTGCAGCCCTGCTCTGCTCACTTAATTCTCACTCTTTCCAGACCACCTCTGTTCACTGAATTCTCGCTCTTTTGAGCCCAGATCTGCTCAGTGAAATCTCGCTCTTAACAGTCCCGCTATGCTCACTGAGTTCTCACCCCTTACAGCCCCGCTCTGATCAAAGATTTCTCGCTCTTTACATCCCACCTCTGTTCACTGAATTCTCACTCTTAAGAGCCCGGATCTGCTCAGTGAAATCTCACTCTTAACAGCCCTGCTCTGCTCACTGAATTCTCCTTCTTTACAGCCCTGCTCTGCTCACTTAATTCTCACTCTTTACAGACCACCTCTGTTCACGGAATTCTCGCTGTTAAGAGCTCGGATCTGCTCAGTGAAATCTCGCTCTTAGCAGCCCCACTCTGCTCCATGAGGTTTCGCTCTTTACAGCCCTGCTCTGCTCACTGAATCCTCGCTCTTTACAGCCCTGCTCTGCTCACTGAATTCTTACTCTTTACAGCGTCCTCTGCTCACAGAATTCTTCTTCTATACATTCCTGCTCTGCTCACTGAATTCTCGCTCTTTACTGCCCAGATCTGCTCACTGAGGTCTTGCTCTGTACATCCCCGCTCTGTTCTCTGAAGTCTCGCTCTTTACAGCCGTGGTCTATTCAGTGAGGCCTCGTTCTTTAGAGCTCAAATCTGCTCACTGAATCCTCGCTCTTTAAATCACTGCTCTGCTCACTGAATTCTTGTTCTTTACAGCCCTTCTCTGATCACTGAAGTCTCGCTCTTTGCTGCCCAGTTCTGCTCAGTGAGGTCTCACTCGTTACATTCCTGCTCTGCTCACTGAGTTCTCACACCTTACAGCCCCGCTCTGCTCAAAGATTTTGCGTTCTTTACAGCCCCGCTCTGCTCACTGAAGTTTCACTCTTCACAGCCCTGCTTTGCTCACTGAATTCTCACTCTTTACAGCCACGCTCTGCTCACTGTATTCTCACTCTTTGCAGCCCTGCTCTGCTCACTTAATTCTCACTCTTTACAGACCACCTCTGTTCTCTGAATTCTCGCTCTTTAGAGCCCAGATCTGCTCAGTGAAATCATGCTCTTAACAGCCCTGCTCTGCTCACTGAGGCTTCGCTCTTTACAGCCCAGCTAAGCTCACTGAGGTCTCGCACTTTACATCACCTCACTGCACTCTGAATTCTCGCACTTTACAGCCCGGTCTATTCAGTAAGGCCTCGCTCTTTACAGCCCAGCTCTGCTCACTGAATCCTTGTTCTTTGCAGCCCTGCTCTGCTCACTGAATCCTCGCTCTTTACAGCCCTGCTCTGCACACTTAATTCTCAATCATTACAGTCCTACTCTGCTCATTGAAGATCCGTCTTTACAGCCCAGCTCTGCTGAGGGAACTCTTTGCCTTTACAGCCCCGTTCTGTTCATTGAAATTGCTCTTTACCGGCCAGCACTGCTCACAGAACTCCCATTATTTTCACTTCCACTGTACTCACTGAAGTCCCATTTATAGCCCTGCTCTGCTCCAACTCTCCCTCTTTATAGTGCTGCACTGCTCAAGTATATCTCACTCTTTACAACCCTGCTCTGCTCAGTGATGTCTCACTCTCTACAGTCGCGCTTTCCTGATTGAAGTCTCACTCTTTACAGCCCCGCTCTGCTCACACAATTCTCGCTCCTTACATCCCTGTTCTGCTCACTGAATTCTCGTTCTTTACAGCCCTTCTCTGATCACTGAAGTCTCGCTCTTTACTGCCCAGCTCTGCTCACTGAGGTCTCGCTCTTTACATCCCCGCTCTGCTCTCTGAATTCTCACACTTTACAGCCCAGTCTATTCATTAAGGCCTCGCTCTTTACAGCACAGCTCTGCTCACTTAATTCTCACTCATTCCAGCCCTTCTCTTCTTACTGAATTCTCGTTCTTTCTGGCCTCGATCTATTCAGTGAAGTCTCTCTCTTTACAGCCCTGCTCTGCTCACTGAAGATCGCCCTTTACGGCCCAGTTCTGTTCACTGAAGTTTCGCTCTTTACTGCCCAGCTCTGCTCAGTGAGGTCTCGCCCTTTACATCCCCGCTCTGCTCACTGAATTTTCTCTGTTTACATCCCTGTTCTGCTCAGAGAATTCTCGCTCTTTAAATCCCACCTCTGTTCACTGAATTCTCACTCTTAAGAGCCCGGATCTGCTCAGTGAAACCTCACTCTTAACAGCCCTGCTCTGCTCACTGAATTCTCCCGCTTTACAGCCTCGCTCTGCTCAAAGATTTCTCCTTCTTTACAGCACCGCTCTGCTCACTGAAGTTTCGCTCTTTACAGTCCTGCTTTATTCACTCAATTTTCTAACTCTTCCAGCCCTGCTCTGCTCACTGAATTTTTGTTCTTTACAGCGCTGCACTGATCACTGAAGTCTCGCTCTTTACTGCCCAGCTCTGCTCACTGAGGTCTCGCTCTTTACTTCCCCGCTCTGCTCTCTGAATTCTCGCACTTTACAGCCCAGTCTATTCAGTAAGTCCTCGCTCTTTACAGCACAGCTCTACTCACTCAATCCTAGCTCTTTGCTGCTCTGCTCTGTTCACTGAATCCTCGCTCTTTACAGCCCTGCTCTGCTCACTTAATTCTCACTCACTCCAGCCCTTCGCTTCTTATTGAATTCTTGTTCTTTCTAGCCCCGTTCTATTCAGTGAAGTCTCTCTCTTTACAGCCCTGCTCTGCTCACTGAAGATCGCCCTTTATGGCCCAGTTCTGTTCACTGAAGTCTCGCTCTATACTGCCCAGCTCTGCTCAGTGAGGTCTCGCTCTTTACAGTCCTGCTCTGCTCACTGAGTTCTCACACCTTACAGCCCCGCTCTGCTCGAAGATTTCTCGTTCTTTACATCCCCGCTCTGCACACTGAAGTTTCGCTCTTTACAGCCCTGCTTTGCTCACTGAATTACCTCTCTTTACATCCCTGCTCTGCTCACAGAATTCTCACTCTTTGCAGCCCTTCTCTGTTCACTGAATTCTCACTCTTTAGAGCCGGGATCTGCTCAGTGAAATCTCACTCTTAACAGCCCCACTCTGCTCACTGAATTCTCAGTCTTTACGGCCACGCTCTGCTCACTGAATTCTCGGACTTTACAGCCAACTCTATTCAATAAGGCCTCGCTCTTTACAGCACAGCTCTGCTCACTGAATCCGTGTTCTTTGCAGCCCTGCTCTGCTCACTTAATTCTCACTCATTCCAGCCCTTCTCTTCTTATTGAATTCTTGTTCTTTCTAGCCCAGATCTATTCAGTGAACTCTCTCTTTTACAGCCCTGCTCTGCTCACTGAAGATCGCCCTTTACGGCCCAGTTCTGTTCACTGAGGTTTCGCTCTTTACTGCCCAGCTCTCCTCAGTGAGGTCTCGCTCTTTACAGTACTGCTCTGCTCACTAAATTCTTACTCTTCACAGTGCCCTCTGCTCACAGAATTCTCGTTCTATACATCCCTGCTCTGCTCACTGAATTCTCGCTCTTTACTGCCCAGCTCTGCACACTGAAGTCTCGCTCTTTACATCCCCATTCTGTTCTCTGAAGTCTCGCTCTTTACAGCCCTGATCTATTCAGTGAGGCCTCGTTCTTTAGAGCCCAACTCTGCTCACTAAATCTGCGCTCTTTAAAGCACTGCTCTGCTCACTTAATTCTCAATCATTATAGTCCTACTCTGCTCATTGAAGATCCGTCTTTACAGCCCAGCTCTGCTTAGTGAAATCTTTGCCTTTACAACACCGCTCTGTTCATTGAAATTGCTCTTTACAGGCCAGTGCTGCTCACAGAACTCCCATTATTTTCACTTCCGCTGTACTCACTGAAGTCTCATTTATAGCCCTGCTCTGCTCCAACTCTCCTTCTTTACAGTGCTGTACTGCTCACGTATGTCTCACTCATTACACCCCTGCTCTGCTCAGTGATGTCTCACTCTCTACAGTCACGCTTTCCTGATTGATTTCTTGCTCTTTACAGCCCCGCTCTGCTCACTGAGGTTTTGCTCTTTAAAGCCCTGCTCTGTTCACTGAATTCTTACTCTTTACCGCGCCCTCCGCTCACAGAATTCTCGTTCTATACAACTCTGCTCTGATCACTGAAGTCTCACTCTTTACTGCCCAGCTCTGCTCACTGAGGTCTCGCTCTTTACATCCCCGCTCTGCTCTCTGAATTTTCGCACTTTACAGCCCAGTCTATTCAGTAAGGCCTCGCTCTTTACAGCACAGCTCTGCTCACTGAATCCTTGTTCTTTGCAGCCCTGCTCTGCTCACTGAATCCTCGCTCTTTACAGCCCTGCTCTGCTCATGTAATTCTCACTCCTTCCAGCCCTTCTCTTCTTATTGAATTCTCGTTCTTTCTAGCCCCGATCTATTCAGTGAAATCTCTCTCTGTACAGCCCTGCTCTGCTCACTGAAGATCTCCCTTTACGGCCCAGTTCTGTTCACTTAAGTCTCGCTCTTTACTGCCCAGCTCTGCTCAGTGTGGTCTCGCTCTTTACAGTCCTGATTTGCTCACTGAGTTCTCACAACTTACAGCCCCACTCTGCTCAAAGATTTCTAGTTCTTTACAGCCCCGCTCTGCTCACTGAAGGTTCGCTCTTTACAGCCCTTCTTTGTTCACTGAATTTTCTCTCTTTACATCCCTGCTCTGCTCACAGAATTCTCGCTCTTTACAGCTCACCTCTGTTCACTGAATTCTCAATCTTTCGAGCCCGGATCTGCTCAGTGAAATCTCACTCTTAACAGCCCCACTCTGGTCACTTAATTCTCACTCTTTACAGACCACCTCTGTTCACAGAATTCTCACTCTTTAGAGCCCGGATCTGCTATGTGAAATCGCGCTTTTAGCAGCCCCGCTCTGCTCACTGAGGTTTCGCTCTTTACAGCCATGCTCTACTCACTGAATCCTCGCTCTTTACAGCCCTGCTCTGCTCACTAAATTCTTAGTCTTTACAGCGCCCTCTGCTCACAGAATTTTCGTTCTATACATCCCTGCTCTGCTCACTGAATTCTCGCTCTTTACAGCCCAGCTCTGCGCACTGAGGTCTCGCTCATTACATCCCCAATCTGTTCTCTGAAGTCTCGCTCTTTACAGCTCTGATCTATTCAGCGAGGCCTCATTCTTTAGAGCCCAACTCTGCTCACTGAATCCTCGCTCTTTAAAGCACTGATCTGCTCACTTAATTCTCAATCATTACAGTCTTGCTCTGCTCATTGAAGATCCATCTTTACAGCCCAGCTCTGCTTAGTGAACTCTTTGCCTTTACAGCCCCTCTCTGTTCATTGAAATTGCTCTTTACAGGCCAGCGCTGCGCACAGAACTCCATTATTTTCACTTCCCCTGTACTCACTGAAGTCTCATTTATAGCCCTGCTCTGCTCCAACTCTCCTTCTTTACAGTGCTGCACTGCTCATGTATGTCTCACACTTTACACCCCTGCTCTGCTCAGTGATGTCTCACTCTCTACAGTCGCACTTTCGTGATTGAAGTCTCGCTCTTTACATCCCTGCTCTGCTCACTGAATTCTTGTTCTTTACAGCCCTGCTCTGATCACTGAAGTCTCGCTCTTTACTGCCCAGCTCTGCTCACTGAGGTCTCGCTCTTTACATCCCCGCTCTGCTCTCTGAATTCTCGCACTTTAAAGCCCAGTCTATTCAGTAAGGCCTCGCTCTTTACAGCACAGCTCTGCTCAATGAATCCTTTCTCTTTGCAGCCCTGATCTGCTCACTGAATCCTCGCTCTTTACAGCCCTGCTCTGCTCTTCTTATCGAATTCTCGTTCTTACTAGCCCCGATCTAATCAGTGAAGTCTCTCTCTTTACAGCCGTGCTTGGCTCACTTAAGATTGCCCTTTACGGCCCAGTTCTGTTCACTGAATTCTCGCTCTTTGCTGCCCAGGTCTGCTCAGTGAGGTCTCACTCGTTACAATCCTGCTCTGCTCACTGATTACTCACCTTACAGCCCCGCTCTGCTCAAAGATTTCGCTTTCTTTACAGCCCTGCTCTGCTCACTTAATTCTCACCCATTCCAGCCCATCTCTTCTTATTGAATTCTCATTCTTTCTAGCCCTGATCTATTCAATGAAGTCTCTCTCTTTACAGCCCTGCTCTGCTCACTGAAGATCGTCCTTTACGGCCCAGTTCTGTTCACTGAAGTCTCGCTCTTTTCTGCCCAGCTCTGCTCAGTGATGTCTCGCTCTTTACAGCCCCGCTCGGCTCACTGAGTTCTCACACCTAACAACCCCGCTCTGATCAAAGCTTTCTCTCGCTTTACAGCCCTGCTTTGTTCAGTGAATTTGCTCTCTTTACAGCCCTGCTCTGCTCACTGAATCCTCGCTCTTTACTTCCCAGCACTGCTCACTGAGGTCTGGCTCTTTACATCCCCACTCTGATCTCTGAATTCTCGCTCTTTACAACCATGGTCTATTCAGTGAGGCCTCGTTCTTTAGAGCCCAAATCTGCTCACTGAATCCTCGCTCTTTAAATCACTGCTCTGCTCACTTTATTCTCAAGCATTACAGTCCTGCTCTGCTCATTGAAGATCCGTCTTTACAGCCCAGCTCTGCTTAGTGAACTCTTTGCCTTTACAGCCCCGCTCTGTTCATTGAAATTGCTCTTTACCGGCCAGCGCTGCTCACAAACTCCAATTATTTTCTCTTCCACCGTAATGACTGAAGTCTCATTTATAACCCTGCTCTGCTCCAACTCTCCCTCTTTACAGTGCTGCACTGCACACGTATGTCTCACTCTTTACACCCCTGCTCTGCTCAGTGATGTCTCACTCCCTACAGTTACGTTTTCCAGATTGAAATCTCGCTCTTTACAGCCCCGCTCTGCTCACAAAATTCTCACTCTATACATCCCTGCTCTGCTCACTGAATTCTCGTTCTTTACAGCCCCGCTCTGGTCACTGAATTCTCACACTTTACACCCATGCTCTGCTCCCTTAATTCTCTCTCTTTACAGCACAGCTCTGCTCACTGAATCCTTGTTCTTTGTAGCCCTGCTCTGCTCACTGAATCCTCGCTCTTTACAGCCCTGCTCTGCTCATTTAATTCTCACTCATTCCAGCCCTTCTCTTCTTATTGAATTCTCGTTCTTTCTAGCCCTGATCTATTCAGTGAAGTCTCTCTCTTTACAGCCCTGCTCTGCTCACTGAAGATCGCCCTTTACGGCCCAGTTCTGTTCACTGAAGTCTCGCTCTTTACTGACAAGCTCTGTTCAGTGAGGTCTCGCTCTTTACAGTCCTGATCTGCTCACTGAGTTCTCACACCTTACAGCCACACTCTGCTCAAAGATTTCTCGTACTTTACAGCCCCGCTCTGCTCACTGAAGTTTCGCTCTTTACAGCCCTGCTTTGTTCACTGAATTTTCTCTCTTTATATCCCTGCTCTGCTCACAGAATTCTCGCTCCTTACAGTTCACCTCTGTTCACTGAATTCTCACTCTTAAGAGCCCGGATATGCTCAGTGAAATCTCACTCTTCACAGCCCCGCTCTGCTCACTGAATTCTCACTCTTTACTGCCCTGCTCTGCTCACTTAATTCTCACTCTTTATAGACCACCTCTGTTCACGTAATTCTCACTTTTTAGAGCCAGGAGCTGCTCAGTGAAATGTCGCTCTTAACAGCCCCGCTCTGCTCACTGAGTCCTCACTCTTAACAGCCCTGCTCTGCTCACTAAATTCTTACTCTTTACAGTGCCCTCGGCTCACAGAATTCTTTTTCTATACATCCCTGCTCTGCTCACTGAATTCTTTTTCTTTACTGCCCAGTACTGCACACTGAGGTACCCGCTCTTTACATCACCACTCTGTTCTCTGAAGTCTCGCTCTTTACTGCCCTGATCTATTCAGTGAGGCCTCGGTCTTTAGAGCCCAACTCTGCTCACTGAATCCTCGCTCTTTAAAGCACTGCTCTGCTCACTTAATTCTCAATCATTACAGTCCTGCTCTGCTCATTGAAGATCCGTCTTCACAGCCCAGCTCTGCTTAGTGAATTCTTTGCCTTGACAGCCCCGCTCTGTTCATTGAAATTGCTCTTTACAGGCCAGCGCTGCTCAAAGAAACCCCATTATTTTCACGTCCGCTGTACTGACTGAAGTCTCATTTATAGCCCTGCTCTGCTCCAACTCTCCTTTTTAAAGTGCTCTACTGCTCATGTATTTCTCACTCTTTACACCCCTGCTCTGTGCACTGAATTCTCACTCTTTAGATCCCGGATCAGCTCAGTGAAATCTCACGCTTAACAGCCCCGCTCTGCTCACTGAATTATCACTATTTACTGCCCTGCTCTGCTCACTTAATTCTCACTCTTTACAGACCACCTCTGTTCACGGAATTCTCACTCATTAGATCCCGGATCAGCTCGGTGAAATCCCGCTCTTAACAGCCCCGCTCTGTTCACTGAGGTTTCGCTCTTTACTGCCCTGCTCTGCTCACTGAATCCTCGCTCTTTACAGCCCTGCTCTGCTCACTAAATTCTTACTCTTTACATTACCCGCTGCTCACAGAATTCTCGTTCTATACATCGCTGCTCTGCTCACTGAATTCTCGCTCTTTACTTCCCAGCACTGCACACTGAGGTCTCGCTCTTTACATCCCCACTCTGTTCTCTGAAGTCTCGCTCTTTACAGCCATGGTCTATTCAGTGAGGCCTCGTTCTTTAGAGCCCAACTCTGCTCACTGAATCCTCGCTCTTTAAATCACTGCTCTGCTCACTTAATTCTCAAACATTACAGTCCTACTCTGCTCACTGAAGATCCGTCTTTACAGCGCAGTTCTGCTTAGTGAACTCTTTGCCTTTACAGCCCCGCTCTGTTCATTGAAATTGCTCTTTACCGGCCAGCGCTGCTCACAGAACTCCCATTATTTTCACTTCCGCTGTACTCACTGAAGTCTCATTTATAGCCCTGCTCTGCTCCAACTCTCCCTCTTTACAGTGCTGCACTGCTCACGTATGTCTCACTCTATACACCCCTGCTCTGCTCAGTGATGTCTCACTCTCTACAGTCACGTTTTCCTGATTGAAGTCTCGCTCTTTACAGCCCCACTCTGCTCACAGAATTCTCGCTCTTTACATCCCTGCTCTGCTGACTGAATTCTCGTTCTTTACAGCCCTGCTCTGATCACTGAATTCTCGCTCTTTACTGCCCAGCTCTGCTCACTGAGGTCTCGCTCTTTACATCCCCGCTCTGCTCTCTGAATTTTCGCACTTTACAGCCCAGTCTATTCATTAAGGCCTCGCTCTTTACAGCCCCGCTCTGCTCACAGAATTCTCACTCTTTACATCCCTGCTCTGCTGACTGAATTCTCGTTCTTTACAGCCCTGCTCTGATCACTGAATTCTCGCTCTTTACTGCCCAGCTCTGCTCACTGAGGTCTCGCTCATTACATCCCCGCTGTTGTCACTGAATTCTCACACTTTAGAGTCCTGCTGTGCTCACTTAAATCTCACTCTTTACAGCACAGCTCTGCTCACTGAATCCTTTTTCTTTGCAGCCCTGATCTGCAAACTGAATCCTCGCTCTTTACAGCCCTGCTCTGCTCACTTAATTCTCACTCATTCCAGCCCTTCTCTTCTTATTGAATTTTCGTTCTTTCTAGTCCCGATCTACTCAGTGAAGCCTCTCTCTTTACAGCCCTGCTCTGCTCACTGAAGATCGCCCTTTACGGCCCAGTTCTGTTCACTGAAGTCTCGCTCTTTACTGCCCAGCTCTGCTCACTGAGGTCTCGCTCTTTACATCCCCAATCTGTTCTCCGAAGTCTCGCTCTTTACAGCCATGGTCTATTCAGTGAGGCCTCGTTCTTTAGAGCCCAACTCTGCTCACTGAATCCTAGCTCTTTAAAGCACTGCTCTGCTCACTTAATTCTCAATCATTACAGTCCTACTCTGCTCATTGAAGATCCGTCTTTACAGCGCAGTTCTGCTTAGTGAACTCTTTGCCTTTACAGCCCCACTCTGTTCATTGAAATTGCTCTTTACCGGCCAGCGCTGCTCACAGAACTCCCATTATTTTCACTTCCGCTGTACTCACTGAAGTCTCATTTATAGCCCTGCTCTGCTCCAACTCTCCCTCTTTACAGTGCTGCACTGCTCACGTATGTCTCACTCTATACACCCCTGCTCTGCTCAGTGATGTCTCACTCTCTACAGTCGCACTTTCCTGTTTGAAATCTCGCGCTTTACAGCCCCGCTCTGTTCACAGAATTCTCGCTCTTTACATCCCTGCGCTGCTCTCTGAATTCTCGCTCTTTACAGCCCTGCTCTGATCACTGAAATCTCGCTCTTTACAGCCCTGCTCTGCTCACTGATTTCTTACTCTTTACAGCGCCCTCTGGTCACAGAATTCTCGTTCTATACATCCCTGCTCTGCTCACTGAATTCTCGCTCTTTACTGCCCAGCTCTGCTCACTGAGGTCTCGCTCTTTACATCACCACTCTGTTTTCTGAAGTCTCGCTCTTTACAGCCATGGTCTATTCAATGAGGCCTCGTTCTTTAAAGCCCAACTCTGCCTTCTGAATCCTCGCTCTTTAAAGCACTGCTCTGCTCACTTAATTCTCAATCATTACAGTCCTACTCTGCTCAATCAAGATCCGTCTTTACAGCCCAGCTCTGCTTATTGAACTCTTTGCCTTTACAGCCCCGCTCTTTTCATTGAAATTGCTCTTTGCCGGCCAGCGCTGCTCACAGAACTCCCATTATTTTCTCTTCCGCTGTACTCACTGAAGTCTCATTTATAGCCCTGCTCTGCTCCAACTCTACTTCTTTACAGTGCTGCACTGCTCATGTATGTCTCACTCTTTACACCCCTGCTCTGCTCAGTGATGTCTCACTCTCTACAGTCACGCTTTCCTGATTGAAATCTCGCTCTTTACAGCCCCGCTCTGCTCACTGAATTCTCGTTCTTTACAGCCCTGCTCTGATCATTGAGGTCTCGCTCTTTACATCCCCGCTCTGCTCTCTGTATTCTCGCACTTTACAGCCCAGTCTATTCAGTAAGGCCTCGCTCTTTACAGCACAGCTCTGCTCACTGAATCCTCGCTCTTTACAGGCCTGCTCTCCTCACTGAATTCTCACTCATTCCTGCCCTGCTCTGCTTATTGAATTTGCATTCTTTCTTGCCCCGATCTATTCAGTGAAGTCTCCCTCTTTACAGCCCTGCTTTGCTCACTGAAGATCGCCCCATACGGCCCAGTTCTGTTATTTGAAGTCTCACTCCTTACTGCCCAGCTCTGCTCAGTGAAACATTGCCCTTTACAGCCCCGCTCTGCTCACTGAAGATTTCTGTTTAGAGTCCAGCTGTGCATACACAATTCGGGCTCATTACAGCCCCGCTGTGCTTATTGAGGTCTCCTTTATAGCCCCGCTTTGCTGCAAGTCTCCTCTTAACAGTCCTGCAATGCTCACATAAGTCTCACTCTTTACACACCGGCTCTGTTCATTGATGTCTCACTCTTTACATTCGCGTTTTTCTGATTGAAGTCTCACTCTTTACATCCCCAATCTCCTCACGGAAGTCATGCTCCTAACAACCTGCTCTGCCAGCTCAAGATCACTCTTTACATCCCTGCTCTGCTCACTGAATTTTCTCTCTTTACAGTCCCGCTCAGCTCACTGAATTCTCGGTCTTTTCAGCCCCAATTTGCTCACTGAAGTCTAGCTCTTTACTGCCCAGCTCTGTTCACTGAAGATCACTCTATAAAACCCAACCCTGCGCAGTGAAGTCTCATAATTTTCAGTCCGGCTCTGCTCACTACAGCCTCCTTGATAGCCCTGCTCTACTCCAAGTCTGCCTCTTTACAGTCCTACACTGCAGCCATTAGTCTCACTCTTTGCACCCCAGCTCTGCTCAGTGTGGTCTCACTCTTTACAGTCGCGTTTTGCTGATTGAAGTCTCACTCTTGACAGACACACTCTCCTCACGGAAGTCTCGCTCCTTAAAAGTTGCTCCGCTCACTGAAGATCACTCTTTACATGCCAGCTCTGCTCAGTGAAATGTCGCACTTTACAGCCCTACACTGCTCACTGAATTCTCACCCCTTACAGCCCCGCTCTTCTCACTGAATCCTCGCTCTTTACAGCCCCGCTCTGCTCACAGAATTCTTGCTCTTTACAACCCACCTCTGTTCACTGAATTCTCGCTCTGTGCAGCCCTGATCTGCTCAATGAATTATCGCTCTTCACAGCCCTAAGCTGCTAACTGAAGTCTCGCTCTTTACGCCGCCGCTCTTCTCAGTGATGTCTGGCTCTTTAGAATTGCCCTCTGCTGATTGAAGTTTCACTCTTCACAGCCCCACTCACCTCAGGGAAGTCACGCTCCTTACAACTTGCACCGCTACATGACGATCGCTCTTTACAGCCCCACAATGCTCACTGAAGTCTAACTCTACACAGTTCTGCTCTGCTCACTGACTTCTCACTCTTTACATCCCTGCTCTGCTCACTGAATTCTCGCACTTTACAGCCCAGTCTATTCAGTAAGGCCTCGCTCTTTACAGCCCAGCTCTGCTCACTGAATCCTTGTTCTTTGCAGCCCTGCTCTGCTCACTGAATCCTCCCTCTATACAGCCCTGCTCTGCTCACTTAATTCTCACTCATTCCAGCCTTTCTCTTCTTATTGAATTCTCGTTCTTTCTAGCCGCGATCTATTCAGTGAAGTCTCTCTCTTTACAGCACTGCTCTGCTCACTGAAGATTGCCCTTTACGGCCCAGTTCTGATCACTGAAGTCTCGCTCTTTACTGCCCAGCTCTGCTCAGTGAGGTCTCGCTCTTCACAGCCCCGCTCTGCTCACTGAGTTCTCAGCCTTTACAGCCCCACTCTACTCAAAGATTTCTCGTTCTTTACAGCCCCGCTCTGCTCACTGAAGTTCCGCTCTTTACAGCCCTGCTTTGCTCACTGAATTTTCTGTCTTTACATCCCTGCTCTGCTCACAGTATTCTCGCACTTTACAGCTCACCTCTGTTCACTGAATTCTCGCTCTTTAGAGCCCGGATCTGCTCAGTGAAATCTCGCTCTTAACAGCCCACCTCTGCCCACTGAATTCTCATTCTTTACAGACACGCTCTGCTCACTGAATTCTCACTCTTTACAGCCCTGCTCTGCTCACTTAATTCACACTCTTTACAGACCACCTCTGTTCACTGAATTCTTGCTCTTTAGAGACCGGATCTGCTCAGTGAAATCGCGCTCTTTACAGCCCTGATCTGCTCACTGAAGTCTCGCTCTTTACATCCCAGTTCTGCTCAGTGAAGTCTCATTATTTACAGTCCCGATCTTCTCATTTAAGTCTCCTTTATAGCCCTGCCCTGCTAGAGATCTCCTTCTATACAGTCCTGAACTGCTCACATAAGCCTCACTTATTACACCCCCGCTGCGATTAGTCATGTCTCGCTCTTGACAGTCACACTCTGCTCATTGAAGTTTCACTCTTGACAGACCCACTCTCTTTACGGAAGTCTCGCTCCTTACAACCTGCTCCGCTAACTGAAGATCGCTATTTACAGCCCTGCAGTGCTTAGTGAAATCTCACTCTTTACAGCCCCGCTCTGTTCACGGAATGCTCTGACTTTTCAGCACCGATCTGCTCACTGAAGTCTAGCTCCCTACTGCCCCGCTTTGCTCACTGAAGATCGCTCTTCACAACCCAGCTCTGCTCAGTGAAGTCTCGAAATTTTCTGTCCCGCTCTCCACACTGAAGTCTGGTTATTTACAGACCAGCACTGCTCACTGAAGAATTCTTTACAGCCCTACTCAGGGCGAAGTCTCGCTCTTTACAGCCCCACCCTGTTCTCTGAATTCTCGCACTTTTCAGCCCCGGTTTATTCAGTGAGGCTTCGTTCTTTACAGCCCAGCTCTGCTCACTGAATCCTCGCTCTTTACAGCCCTGCTATGCTCACTTAATTGTCACTCATTACAGCACTGATCTGCTCATTGAATTCTCGCACTTTGTAGCCCCGATCTATTCAGTGCGGTCTCGTTCTTTACAGCCCAGCTCTCCTCACTGAAGATCGGTCGTAAAGCCCAGCTCTGCTCACTGACGATTGCTCTTTACAGGCCAGCTCTGCTCACAGAATTCCCGTTATTTTCAGTCCCACTGTGCTCATTGAAGTCTCATTTATAGCCCCGCTCTGCTCCAAGTCTTCTTTACAGTCCTCACTGCTCACATAAGTCTCACTCTTTACACCCCTGCTCTGCTCAGTGATGTCTCCCTCTTTACCGTCCTTCATGGGTCAGTGAAATCTCGGTCTTTACAGCTCCACACTGCTCACTCTATTCACTGTAGTGTTGCTCTTTACAGCCCCGCTCTGCTCACTGAATTCTCGCACTCAACAGCCCTGCTCTGCTCACTGAAGATCGCTCTTTACAACCCAGTTCTGCTCAGTGAAGTCTCGTAATTTTCAGTCCGGTTCTACACACTGAAGTCTGGTTATTTACAGACCAGCGCTGCTTACTGAAGATTCCTTTACAGCCCTGCTCGGCGCGAAGTCTCACTCTTTACAGCCCCACACTGCTCCCTGAATTCTCGCACTTTTCAGCCCCGGTCAATTCAGTGAAGCCTCGGTCTTTACAGCCCAGCTTTGTTCACTGAAGATTGCTGTTTACAGTCCCGCTCTGTTCACTGAAGTCCCACTCTTTAATGCCCCGATCAAGTCAGAAAAGTCTTGCTCTATAAAGAGCAGCTCTACTTAATGAATTCTCGCTCTTTACAGCCTCCCTCTGCTCACTGATTTCACGCTCTTCACAGGTCGGTTCCACTGACTGAAGTCGCGCTCTTTACAGCCCCCATCTGCTCGCTGAATTCTTGCTCTTCACAGCCACGTTCTGCTCACTGAAGTCTCGTTCTTTACAGGTCGGTTCCGCTGACTGAAGTCTCACTTTTTACAGCCCCGCACTGCTCACTGATGTCTCGCTATATACAGCCCCCATCTACTCAGTGAAGTCTCGCTCTATACAGCCCCACTATGCTCACTGAAGTGTCGCTTTTACACCCTGCTCTGCTCGAAATCTCGCTCTTTATTTCCTGCTCTGCTCAATGAATTCTCGCTCATTACAGCACCGCTCTGCTCATTGAATCCTCACTCTTTACATCCCAACTCTGCTCGCTGAATTCTCACCCTTTGCAGTCCCGCTCTGCACACAGAAGCTTCGCTCTTCGCAGGCCCGTTCTGCTCACTGAAGTCTCAATCTATCCAGCACACCTCTGCTCACTGAAACCACGCTCTTAACAGCCCTGCTATGCTCACTGATGTCCCGCTATATACAACCCTGATCTACTCAGTTAAGTCTCGCTCTTTCAGCCGTGCTCTGCTCACTGAATTCTCGCTCTTTACACTCCCTCTCTGCTCACTAACGTCGGTCTCTTTCCAGCCCAGTTCTGCTCACTGAGGTCATGTTCTTCACAGCCCAGTCCGGCTCACAGAATTGTCGCTCTTTACAGCCCAGCTCTGCTCATTGAAATTTCATTCTTTGCAGCCCAGGTCTGCTCAGTGAATTCTCACTCTTTACTGATCTGCTCTGCTCACTGAAGTCTCGCTTTTACATCACTGCTATGCTCGATATCTCGCTCTTTACAATCCAACTCTGCTCAATGAATTCTCACTCATTGCAGCACTATCGGCTCACCAAACTCTCGCTCTTTACAGCCCCGCTCTGCCCGCTGAATTCTTGCTCTTTACAGCCCCGCTCTGCTCGCTGAATTCTCAACATTAGCGGTCCCGTTCTGCACACAGAAGCCTCGCTCTTCACAGCCCCGTTCTGCTCACTGAAGTCTTGCACATTCGAGCCCAGCCCTGCTCACTGAATCCTCACTCTTTACAGCCAAGCTCTTCTCACTGAATTTTTGCTCTTTACAACCCTGCTCTGCTCATGAATTCTCGCTCATAACAGCCCATCTCTGCTCAGTCAAGTCTCGCTCTTTCCAGTCCAGCTCCGCTCAGTGAACTGTTTCTCTTTACAGCCCTGCTCTGCTCAAAATCTCGTTCTTTACAGTCCAGCTCTGCTCAATGAATGCTCACTCATTACAGCACCGCTCCGCTCACTGAATTCTCACTCTTTACAGCCCAGATCTACTCGCTGAATTCTCACCCTTTGCAGTGCCGCTCTGCACACAGAAACCTCACTCTTCAGAGCCCCGTTCTGCTCACTGAAGTCTTGCTCTTTCTAGCCCAGCCCTGGTCACTGAAGTCTTGCTCTTTATAGCCACGCGCTTCTCACAGAATTTTCGCTCTTTACAGCTACGGTCTTCTCATTGAATTTTCGCTCTTTACAGCCCCGCTCTGCTCACTGAGTTCTCGCTCTTTAGAGCCCCGCTCTGCTCGCTGAATTCTTGCTCTTTACAGCCCCGCTCTACTCACTGAAATCTCGCGCATTACAGCCCACCTCTGCTCACTGAATTCCCACTCCTAACAGCCTCGATCTTTAATGCCCCGATCAATTCAGTAAATTCTTGCTCTATATAGTGCAGCTTTGCTCTGTGAAATCTCGCTCTTTGCAAACCTGAACTACTTAGTGTATTCTCGCTCTTTACATCCTCCCTCTGCACAATGAAGTGACGATCTTTACAGGTCGGGTCTGCTGTCTGAAGTCTCGCTTTCTACAGCCCCGCTCTGCTCACTGAATCCTCAGTCATTACCGCCCCACTCTGCACACTGAATTCTTGCTCTTGACAGCCCACCTTGGCTCAGTGAATTCTCGCTCTTTGCAGCCCTGCTCTATTCAGTGAAATCTCGCTCTTTACAACCCCGCTCTGCGAACTGAAGTATCGCTCTTAAATGCTTCGATCTACTCAGTGAAGTCTCGCCCTTTACAGCCTCGGTCTGCTCATTGAAGTCTCACTCTGTCCAGTGCACCTGTACTCACTGACACCTCGCTCTGTACAACCGTGCTCTGCTCGCTGAATTCTCACTCTTTACAGACCCACTCTCTCACTGAACTCTCGCTCATTACAACCCACCTCTGCTCACTGAATTCTCACTCTTTACGGCCCCGCTCTGCTCACTGACCTTTCGCTCTTTACGGCCCCACTCTGCTCGCTGAAGTATCGCTCTTTACAACCCTGCTCTGCTAGCTGTATTCTCGTTCTTTACAGCACTGCTCTGCTCACTGATGTCTCGCTATATACAGCCCCGATCTGCTCAGTTAAGTCTCGCCCTTTACAGCCCCGCTCAGCTCACTGAAGTCTCACTCTTTCCAGACCTGCTCTGCTCACTGAACTGTTTCTCTTTACAGCTCAGCTCTGCTCGCTGAGTTCTCACCCTTTGCAGGCCCGCTCTGCACACAGAAGCCTCGCACTTCACAGCCCCATTCTGCTCATTGATGTCTTGCACTTCCTAGCCCAGCCCTGCTGACTGAATACTCAGTCTTGACAGCCACGCTCTTCTCATTGAATTTTCGCTCCTTACATTCCCGCACTGCTCGCTGAATTCTCGCTCTTTACAGCCCAGCTCTGCTCACTGAATTCTCACCCTTTGCTGTTCCGCTCTGCACACAGGAACCTCGCTCTTCACAGCCCCGTTCTGCTCACTGTAGTCTTGCACATTCTCGCCCAGCCCTGCTCACTGAATCCTCGCTCTTTACAGCCACGCTCTTCTCACTGAATTCTCACTCATTACAGCCATCCTCTGCTCACTGCATTCTGGCTCTTTAAAGCTCCGCTCTGCTCCGTGAAGTCTCACTCTTTTCCGCCCAGCTCCGCTCACTGAACTGTTTCTCTTTACAGCCCTGCTCTGCTCACTGACGTCTCGCTATATACAGCCCTGATCACTTCAGTGAAGTCTCGCTCTTTACAGCCCTGTTCTGCTCAGTGAAGTCTCATTCTTCCCGGCCCCGCTCCACTCGCTGAAGTCTCGATTTTTAATGCCCTGATCAATTCAGTAAAGATTCACTCTATATAGCGCAGCTCTGCTCACTGAAATCTCGCTCTTTGCAACCCTGATCTACTTAGCGTATTGTCGCTCTTTACACCCTCGCTCTGCTCAATGAAGTCACTAGGTTTACAGGTCAGTTCCGCTTTCTGAAGTCTCGCTTTTTACAGCCCCGCTCTGCTCAGTGAATTCTAGCTCATTAGATCCCTGCTCTGTTCACTGAATTTTCGCTCTTGACAGCCCACCTGTGCTCACTGAATTCTTTCTCATTATATCCCGCACTGCTCACTGGATTCTCGCTCTTTACAGCCCAGACCTCCTCACTGAAGTCTTCTCCTTACAGCCCAGCTCTGCTCAGTTTATTCTCACTCTTTACTGCTCCACTCTGCTCACTACAGTCTCACTCTTTACATCCCGGCTCTGCTCAAATCTCGCTCTTTACCGTCCAGCTCTGCTCCATGAATTCTCAGTCTTTGCAGCCCTGCTCTATTCAATGAAGTCTCGCCCTTTATAACCCCGCACTGCTAACTGAAGTATCGCTCTTAAATGCCTCGAAGTACTCATTGAAGTCTCGCTCTTTACAGCCTCGGTCTGCTCAGTGAAGTCTCGCTCTATCCAACGCAGATATGCTCACTGAAACCTTGCTCTTGACAGCCCTGCTGTGTTCGCTGAATTCTTGCTCTTTACAGCCCTGCGCTGCTCACTGAATTCCCGTTCTTTACTGCCCCGCTCTGCGCAGTGAATTCTCGCTCTTGAGAGCCCACCTCTGTTCACTGAATTCTTGCTCTTTACAGCCTCGCTCTGCTCACTGAATTCTCGCTCTTTACACCCCAGATCTTCTCACTGAAGTCTGCTCTTTAAAGCCCAGCTCTGCTCAGTGTATTTCCACCATTTGCACTGCTCCACCCTGCTCACTGCAGTCTCGCTCTTTGCAGCCCTGCTCTGCTCACTGAATTCTCGCTCTTTACAACCCTGCTGTGTTCGCTGAATTATTGCTCTTTACAGCCCTGCACTGCTCACTTAATGCTCGCTCTTTACAGCCCCGCTCTGCTCACTGAATTCTCGCTCTTTACATCCCCGTTGTGCTCACTGATGTTTTGCACTTTCATTCTCCGATCTGCTCAGTGAAATCTCGCTCTATACTGCCCAGCTGTGCTCAGTGAAGTTCACTCTTTTCAGCCCAGCTCCGCTCACTGAAATGTTTCTCTTTACAGCCCGGCTCTGCTCACTGTGTCACTATATGCAGCCCCGATCAACTCAGTGAAGTCTCACTCTTTACATGCCCGCTCTGCACACTGAATTCTCACTCTTTACAGCCCAGTTCTACTCGCTGAATTCCCACCCTTTGCAGTCCAGCTCTGAACACTGAAGCCTCGCTCTTCACAGCCCCGTTCTGCTCACTGAAGTCTTGCACATTCTAGCCCAGCCCTGCTCACTGAATCCTCACCATTTACAGCCCTGCTCTTCTCACTGAATTCTCACTGATTACAGCCCTCCTCTGCGCAGTGAATTCTCGCTCTTTACAGCTCCGCTCTGCTCAGTGAAGTCTCGCTCTTTTCCGCCCAGCTCCGCTTACTGAACTGTTTCTCTTTACAGCCACGCTCTGCTCACTGATGTCTCGCTATATAAAGCCCCGATCAACTCAGTGAAGTCTAGCTTCTTACAGCCACGCTCTGTTCACTGAAGTCTCACTCTTTCCAGCCCCGCTCTGCTCACTGAAGTCTCGATCTTTAATCCCCCGATAAATTCAGTAAAGTCCCGCTCTATATTGCTCTGCTCTGCTCAGTGAAATCTTGCTCTTTGCAACCCTGATCTACTTAGTGTATTCTCTCTCTTTACACCCTCCCTCTGCACAATGAAGTGACGATCTTTACAGGTCGGGTCTGCTGTCTGAAGTCTCGCTTTTTACAGCCCCGCTCTGCTCACTGAATTCGCGCTCTTAACAGTCACGCACTCCTCACTGAATTCTTTTTCTTTACAGCTCGGATCTGCTCAGTGAATTGTTGCTCTTTGCAGCCCCGCTCTGCTAACTGAAGTGTCGCTCTTAAATGCCTCGAAGTACTCAGTGAAGTTTCGCTCGTTACAGTCTCGGTCTGCTCACTTGAAGCCTCGCTGTATCCAGCGCAGCTCTGCTCACTGAAACCTCGCTGTTTACAACCCTGCTCTCTTTGCTGAATTCTCGCTTTTTACAGCCCCGCTCTGCTCACTGAATTCTCGCTTATTACAGCCCTGCTCTGCTCACTGAATTCTCGCTCTTGACAGCCCACCTTGGCTCACTGAATTCTCGTTCTTACAGCCCCGCACTGCTCACTGAATTCTCGCTCTTTACAGCCCAGATCTGCTCAGTGAATTCTCGCTCTTTGCAGCCCTGCTCGATTCAATGAAGTCTCGGTCTTTACAACACCTCTCTGCTAACTGATGTATCGCTATTAAATGCTTCGATCTACTCAGTGAATTCTCGCTCTTTACTGCCTCGCTCTGCTCACTCAAGTCTCACTCTATCCAGCACAGCTCTGCTCACTGAAACCTCGTTCTTTACAACTATGCTCTGCTCGCTGAATTCTCGTTCTTTACAGACCCGCTCTACTCACTGAATTCTCGCTCACTACAGCCAACCTCTGCTCACTGAATTCTCACTCTTTACAGCCCCGCTCTGCTCACTGAAGTCTCGCTCTTTACAGCACCGCTCTGCTCACTGATGTCCCGCTATATACAGCCCCAATCTACTCAGTTAAGTCTTGCTCTTTAAAACCCCACTCTGCTCACTGAAGTCTCACTCTTTCCAGACCCGCTCTGCTCACTGCAGTCTCACTCTTAAATGCCCTCCTCAATTCAGTAAATTCTAGCTCTATGTAGTGCAGCACTGTTCACTGAATTCCCGCTCTTTACTGTCCCACTCTGCTCACTGAAGTAGCTCTCTTTCCAACCCAGCTCTGCTCTTTCCAGTCCAGCCCTGTTCACAGATTTCTCGCTCTTTACAGCCCAGCTCTGCGCAGTAAAGTCTCGCTCTTCGCAGCCCAGGTCTGCTCAGTGAATTCTCAATCTTTACTGATCCGCTCTGCTCACTGCAGTCTCGCTCTTTCCATCCCTGCTCTGCTCTAAGTTTCGCTCTTTACAGTCCAGCTCTGCTCAATGAAGTCTCGGTCTTTAAAACCCAGCTCTGCTAACTGAAGTCTGCTCTTTACATCCCAGCTCTGCTCAGTGTATTCGTACTCTTTACTGCTCCACTTTACTCACTGCAGTCTCGCTCTTTGCATCCATGCTCTGCTCGAAGTCTTGGTCTTTACAGCTCAGCTCTGCTCACTGAATTCTCGCTCTTTACAACCCCGCTCTGCTAACTGAAGTATCGCTCTTAAAAGCCTCGAACTACTCAGTGAAGTCTCGCTCTTTACAGCCTCCATCTGCTCACTGAAGTCTCGCTCTTTCCAGTGCATCTCTGCTCACTCAAACCTCGCTCTTCACAACCCTGCTCTGTTTGCTGAATTCTCACTTTTTACAGCCCTGCCCTGCTCACTGAATTCTCGCTCTTTACAGCCTCGCTCTGATCAGTGATGTCTCGTTATATACAGCCCCGATCTACTCAGTGAAGTCTTGCTCTTTCCAACCCCGCTCTGCTCACTGATGTCTCACTTTTACACCCTGCTATGCTCAAAATCTCGCTCTTTACAGTCCAGCTCTGCTCAATGAATTCTCGCTCATTAGAGCATCGCTCCGCTCACTGAATTCTCGCTCTTTTCAGCCCAGCTCTGCTCACTGAATTCTCACCCTTTGCGGTGCCGCTCTGCACATAGAAGCCTCGCTCTTCACAGTCCCGTACTGCTCACTGAAGTCTTGCTCTTTCTAACCTAGCCCTGATCACTGAATACTGGCTCTTCATAGCCACGGTCTTCTCACTGAATTTTTGCTCTTTACAGCCACGCTCTGCTCGCTGATTTCTCGTTCTTTATAGCACCAATCGGCTCACTGATTTCTCGCTCTTTAGAGCCCAGCTCTGCTCGCTGAATTCTTGCTCTTTAAAGCCCTGCTCTGCTCACTGAATACTCACAATTTGCAGGCCCGCTCTGCACACTGAATTCTCACTCATTACAACCCTCCTCTGCACACAGAACTGTTTCTCTTTACAGCCCTGCTCTACCAACAGATGTCTCGCTATATACAGCCCCAAGCAACTCAGTGAAGTCTCACTCTTTACAGCCCCGCTCTGCTCACTAAAGTCTCACTCTTTCCATCCCCGCGTTCTCACAGAAGCCTCGCTCTTCACAGCCCCGTTCTGCTCACAGACATCTTGCACATTCTCGGCCAGCTCTGCTCACATAATCCTCGCTCTATACAGCCACGCTCTTCTCACTGAATTTTCGGTCTTTACAGCCCCGCTCTGCTCGTTGAATTCTCACCCTTTGCAGTCCCGCTCTACACACAGAAGCCTCGCTCTTCACAGCCCCATTCTGCTCACTGAAGTGTTGCACATTCGAGCCCAGCCCTGCTCACTGAATCCTCAATCTGCACAGACATGCTCTTCTCACTGAATTTTCGCTCTTTATGGCCACACTCTTCCCACTGATTGTTCGCTCAATAGAGCCCAGCTCTGCTCATGAGTTTTTGCTCATTACAGCCCACATATGCTCACTGAATTCTCACTCTTTACAGCCCACCACTGCTTAGTTAAGTCTCGCCCTTTTTCAGTCCAGCTCCGCTCTGTGAACTGATTATCTTTACAGCCCTGCTCTGCTCATTGATGTCTCGTTATATACAGCCCCGATCTACTCAGTGAAGTCTTGCTCTTTCCAACCCCGCTCTGCTCACTGATGTCTCACTTTTACACCCTGTTATGCTCAAAATCTCGCTCTTTACAGTCCAGCTCTGCTCAATGAATTCTTGCTCATTAGAGCATCACTCCGCTCACTGAATTCTCGCACTTTTCAGCCCAGCTCTGCTCACTGAATTCTCGCCCTTTGCAGTGCCACTCTGCACATAGAAGCCTCGCTCCTCACAGTCCCGTTCTGCTCACTGAAGTCTTGCTCTTTCTAACCTAGCCCTGATCACTGAATACTGGCTCTTCATAGCCACGGTCTTCCCACTGAATTTTTGCTCTTTACAGCCATGCTCTGCTCGCTGAATTCTCGTTCTTTATAGCACCACTCTGCTCACCGATTTCTCGCTCTTTAGAGCCCAGCTCTGCTCGCTGAATTCTTGCTCTTTAAAGCCCTGCTCTGCTCACTGAAAACTCACAATTTGCATGCCTGCTCTGCACACTGAATTCTCACTCATTACAACCCTCCTATGCGCACAGAACTGTTTCTCTTTACAGCCCTGCTCTACTCACAGATGTCTCGCTATATACAGCCCCGATCAACTCAGTGAAGTCTCGCTCTTTACAGCCCCGCTCTGCTCACTAAAGTCTCACTCTTTCCAGCCCCGCGTGCTCACAGAAGTCTCGATCTTTAATGCCCCGATCAATTCAGTAAAGGCTTGCTCTATATAATGCAGCACTGCTCAGTGAAATCTCCCATTTTGCATCCCTGATCTACTTAGTGTATTCTTGTTCTTTACGCCCTTGCTCTGCTCAATGAAGGCACGATTTTTACAGGTCGGTTCTGCTGTCTGAAGTCTTGCTTTTTGCAGCCCCACTCTGCTCAGTGAATTCTCGCTCATTACAGCCCCGCTCTGCTCACTGAATTCTTGCTCTTTACTCCCCCGATATTCTCACTGACATCTGCTCTTTATAGCCCAGATCTGCTCAGTGTATTCTCACCCTTTTCTGCTCCTCTCTGCTTACTGCATTTTCGCTCTTTACATCCTGGCTCTGCTAACTGAAGTATCGCTCTTAAATTCCTCGAACTACTCAGTGAAGTCTTGCTCTTTACAGCCTCTGTCTGCTCTGAAGCCTCGCTCTATCCAGCACAGCTCTACTCACTGAAACCTCGCTCTTTACAACCCTGCTCTGCTCATCGAATTCACGCTCCTTACAGCCCGGTTCTGCTCACTGATTTCTCGCTTTTTACAGCCCCACTCTGTTCAGTGAAGTTTCGCTCTTTACAGCCCCGTTGTGCTCACTGATGTATTGCATTTTCCTTCATCTATCTACTCACTGAAGTCTCGCTCTATACAGCCCAGCTCTACTCAGTCAAATCTCGCTCTTTTCAGCTAAGCTCCGCTCACTGAACTGTTTCTATTTACAGCCCAGCTCTACTCGCTGAATTCTCACCCTTTGCAGTCCTGCTCTGCAAACAGAATCCTCGCACTTCACAGCCCCGTTCTGCTCTCTGACGTCTTACACATTCTAGCCCAGCCCTGCTGACTGAATACTTGCTGTTTATAGCCACGATCTTCTTAATGAATTTTCGCTCTTTACATCCCCGCTCTGTTCGCTGAATTCTCGCTCTTTACAACCCATGTCTGCTCACTGAATTCTCACTCTTTACAGCCTCGCTTTGCTTGTTGAATTCTTCCTCTTTACAGCCCCATTGTGCTCACTGATGTTTTGCACTTTCATTCCCCGATCTACTCAGTGAAGTTTCGCTCTACACAGCCCAGCTGTGCTCAGTGAAGTCTTGCTCTTTTCAGGCCAGTTCTGCTCACTGAAGTCTTGCTCTTTCCAGCCCAACCCTGCTCACAGAATGCCCGCTCTTTACAGCCCAGCTCTGCTCAGTGAAGTCTCGTTCTTGGCAGCCCAGGTCTGCTCAGTGAATTCTCACTCTTTGCAGCCATGCTCTATTAAATGAAGTCTCGCTCTTTACTATCCCGCTCTGCTAACTGAAGTATCGCTCTTAAATGCTTCGATCCAGTCAGTGAAGACTCGCTCTTTACTGCTTCGCTTTGCTCACTGAAGTCTCGCTCTATCCAGCGCAGCTATGCTCTATGAAACCTCGCTCTTTACAACCCTGCTCTGCTCGCTGAAATCTCGCTCTTTACAGCCCACCTCTGCTCACTGAATTCTCGCTCTTTACATCTCCGCTCTACTCAGTGAAGTCTCGTTCTTTACAGCCCTGCTCAGCTCGCTGAATTCTTGCTCTTTGCAGCCCAGCTATGCTCGCTGAATTCTCAGTCTTTGGAGTCCCGCTCTGCACGCAGAAGCCTCGCTCTTCACAGCCCCGTTCTGCTCACAGACATCTTGCACATCTCGGCCAGCTCTGCTCACTGAATTTTCGGTCTTTACAGCCCCGCTCTGCTCGTTGAATTCTCACCCTTTGCAGTCCCGCTCTACACACAGAAGCCTCGCTCTTCACAGCCCCATTCTGCTCACTGAAGTGTTGCACATTCGAGCCCAGCCCTGCTCACTGAATCCTCACTCTGCACAGCCATGCTCTTCTCACTGAATTTGCGCTCTTTATGGCCACACTCTTCCCACTGAATTTTCGCTCATTACAGCCCAGCTCTGCTCATGAGTTTTCGCTCATTACAGGCCACATATGCTCACTGAATTCTCGCTCTTTACAGCCCACCGCTGCTCAGTTAAGTCTCGCTCTCTTTCAGTCCAGCTCCGCTCTGTGAACTGTTTCTCTTTACAGCCCTGCTCTGCTCATTGATGTCTCGTTATATACAGCCCCGATCTACTCAGTGAGGTCTTGCTCTTTCCACCCCCGCTCTGCTCACTGATGTCTCACTTTTACACCCTGTTATGCTCAAACTCTCGCTCTTTACAGTCCAGCTCTGCTCAATGAATTCTCGCTCATTAGAGCATCACTCCGCTCACTGAATTCTCGTTCTTTTCAGTGCAGCTCTGCTCACTGAATTCTCACCCTTTGCAATGCCACTCTGCACATAGAAGCCTCGGTCTTCACAGTCCCGTTCTGCTCACTGAAGTCTTGCTCTTTCTAGCCTAGCCCTGATCACTGAATACTGGCTCTTCATAGCCACGCTTTTCTCACTGAATTTTTGCTCTTTACAGCCATGCTCTGCTCGCTGAATTCTCGTTCTTTATAGCACCACTCTGCTCACTGATTTCTCGCTCTTTAGAGCCCAGCTCTGCTCGCTGAATTCTTGCTCTTTAAAGCCCTGCATGCTCACTGAATACTCACAATTTGCAGGCCCGCTCTGCACACTGAATTCTCACTCATTACAACACTCCTCTGCACACAGAACTGTTTCTCTTTACAGCCCTGCTCTAATCACAGATGTCTCGCTATATACAGCCCCGACCAACTCAGTGAAGTCTCGCTCTTTACAGCCCCGCTCTGCTCACTAAAGTCTCACTCTTTCCAGCCTCAGGTGCTCACAGAATTCTCGCTCTTTAATGCCCCGATCAATTCAGTAAATTCTTGCTCTATGTAGTGCAGCTCTGCTCAGTGAAATCTCCCATTTTGCAACCCTGATCTACTTAGTGTATTCTTGTTCTTTACGCCCTTGCTCTGCTCAATGAAGGCACGATTTTTACAGGTCGGTTCTGCTGTCTGAAGTCTTGCTTTTTGCAGCCCCACTCTGCTCAGTGAATTCTCGCTCGTTACAGCCCCGCTCCGCTCCGTGAATTCTCGCTCTAGAGAGCCCACCTCTGCTCACTGAATTCTCGCTCTTTACAGCCCCGCTCTGCTCACTGAATTCTTGCTCTTACATCCCAGATTTTCTCACTGACATCTGCTCTTTACAGCCCAGATCTGCTCAGTGTATTCTCACCCTTTTCTGCTCCTCTCTGCTTACTGCAGTCTCGCTCTTTACATCCCGGCTCTGCTAACTGAAGTATCGCTCTTAAATTCCTCGAACTACTCAGTGAAGTCTTGCTCTTTACAGCCTCTGTCTGCTCTGAAGCCTCGTTCTATCCAGCGCAGCTCTGCTCACTGAAACCTCACTCTTTACAACCCTGCTCTGCTCATCGAATTCACGCTCCTTACAGCCCGGTTCTGCTCACTGATTTCTCGCTTTTTACAGCCCCGCTCTGATCAGTGAAGTTTCGCTCTTTACAGCCCCGTTGTGCTCACTGATGTATTGCATTTTCATTCACCTATCTACTCACTGAAGTCTCGCTCTATACAGCCCAGCTCTACTCAGTCAAGTCTCGCTCTTTTCAGCCCAGCTCCGCTCACTGAACTGTTTCTATTTACAGCCCAGCTCTACTCGCTGAATTCTCACCCTTTGCAGTCCTGCTCTGCAAACAGAATCCTCGCACTTCACAGCCCTGTTCTGCTCTCTGACGTTTTACACATTCTAGCCCAGCCCAGCGAATACTCGCTGTTTATAGCGATGATCTTCTCAATCAATTTTCGCTCTTTACATCCCCGCTCTGTTCGCTGAATTCTCGCTCTTTACAGCCCAGGTCTGCTCACTGAATTCTCACTCTTTACAGCCTCGCTTTGCTTGTTGAATTCTTTCTCTTTACAGCCCCATTGTGCTCACTGATGTTTTGCACTTTCATTCCCCGACCTACTCAGTGAAGTTTCGCTCTACACAGCCCAGCTGTGCTCAGTGAAGTCTTGCTCTTTTCAGGCCAGCTCTGCTCACTGAAGTCTTGCTCTTTCCAGCCCAACCCTGCTCACAGAATGCCCGCTCTTTACAGCCCAGCTCTGCTCAGTGAAGTCTCACTCTTTACTATCCCGCTCTGCTAACTGAAGTATCGCTCTTAAATGCTTCGATCTAGTCAGTGAAGTCTCGCTCTTTACCGCCTCGCTTTGTTCACTGAAGTCTCGCTCTATCCAGCGCAGCTATGCTCTCTGAAACCTCGCTCTTTACAACCCTGCTCTGCTTGCTGAAATCTCGCTCTTTACAGCCCACCTCTGCTCGCTGAATTCTTGCTCATTGCAGCCCAGCTATGCTCGCTGAATTCTCAGTCTTTGGAGTCCCGCTCTGCACACAGAAGCCTCGCTCTTCACAGCCCCGTTCTGCTCACTGACGTCTTACACATTCTCGGCCAGCTCTGCTCACTGAATCCTCGCTCTATACAGACACGCTCTTCTCACTGAATTTTCGCTCCTTATGGCCATGCACTTCTCAATGAATTTTCACTCTTTACAGCCATGCTCTGCCCCCTGAATTCTTGCTCTTTACATCTCCGCTCCGCTCACTGAAGTCTGGATGATAAATGCCCCGATCAATTCAGTAATGTCTCGCTCAATACAGCGCAGCTCTACTCAGTGAAATCTCGCTCTTTGCAACCCTGATCTACTTCGTGTATTCTCGCTCTTTACACCCTCGCTCTGCACAATGAAGTCACGATCTTTACAGTTCGGGGCTGCTGTCTGAAGTCTCATTTTTTACAGCCCCTCTCTGCTCACTGATTTCTCGCTCATTATAGCCCCGCTCTGCTCACTGAATTCTCGCTCTTGTCAGCCCACCTCTGCTCACTGAATTCTCGCTCTGTCCAGTGCACCTCTGCTCACTGAAACCTCGCTCTTTACAACCGTGCTCTGCTCGCTGAATTCTCGCTCTTTACACACCCGCTCTACTCACTGAATTCTCACTCTTTACAGCCTCACTCTGCTCACTGAATTCTCGCTCTTAACAGCCCTACTCTGCCCACTGTTGTCTCTCTAAATACAGCCCCAATCTACTGAGTTAAGTCTCGCTCTTTCCAGCCACGCTCTGTTCACTGAAGTCTCACTCTTTCCACACCTTCTCTGCTCACTGAACTCGCACTCTTTAATGCCCCAATCAATTCAGTAAATTCTAGCTCTATTAAGGGCAGCGCTGATCACTGAACTCTTGCTCTTTACAGCCACGCACTGCTCACTAAATTCTCGCTCTTTACAGCCCAGATTTGCTCAGTGAATTCTCACTCTTTACAGCTCCACTCTGTTCACTGCAGTCTCGCTCTTTACATCCCTGCTGTGCTCGAAGTCTCGCTCTTTATAGTCCAGCTCTGCTCAATGAATTTTCGCTCTTTGCAGCCCTACTATATTCAATGAAGTGTCGATCTCTATAACCCTGCTCTGCTAACTGATGTATCACTCTTAAATGCTTCAATCTACTCAGAGAAATCTCGCTCTTTACAGCCTCGCTCTGCTCACTGAAGCCTCACTCTGTCATGCGCACTGCTCACCGAAACCTCGCTCTTTACAACCATGCTCTGCTCGCTGAATTCTTCCTGTTTACACACCCGCTCTACACACTGAATTCTCGCTCATTAGAGCCTCGCTCTGCTCACTGAAGAAACACTCTGTCATGCGCACGTCTGCTCACTGAAAGCTTGCACTTTACAACCGTGCTCTGCTCGCTGAATTCTTCCTCTTTACACACCCGCTGTACTGAGTGAATTCTCGCTCATTACAGCCTCGCTCTGCTCAGTGAATTCTCATTCTTTACTGATCCTCTCTGCTCGCTGAAGGCTCTTTTTTACATCCCTGCTTTGCTGGAAATCTCGCTATTTACAATCCAACTTGGCTCAATGAATTCTTGCTCCTTACAGCACCACTCGGCTCACTGAAATCTCGTTCTTTACAGCCCAACTCTGCTCGCTGAATTCTGACTCCTTACAGCCCCGCTCTGCTGGCTGAATTCTCGCTCTTTACAGCCCCGCTCTGCTCGCTGAATTCTCACCCTTTACAGTCCTGTTCTACACACCGAAGCCTCGCTCTTCATAAACCCCTTCTGCTCATTGAAGTCATGCACATTCGAGCCCAGCCCTGCTCACTGAGTCCTCAGTCTTCACGGCCACGCTCTTCTCACTGAATTTTCGCTCTTTACGGCCACGCTCTTCTCACTGAACTTTCTCTCATTACAGCCCAATTCATCTCATGAGGTCTCGCTTATTACAGCCCACATATGCTCACTGAATTCTCGCTCTTTACAGCCCACCGCTGCTCAGTCAAGTCTCGCTCTTTTCAGTCCAGCTCCGCTCAGTGAACTGTTTGTCTTTACAGCCCTGCTCTGCTCATTGATGTCTCGCTATATACAGCCCCGATCTACTCAGTGAAGTCTCGCTCTTTACAGCCTGCTCTGTTCAGTGAAGTCTTGCTCTTTCCACCCCAGCTCTGCTCACAGATGTCTCGCTTTTACACCCTGCTCTGCTCAATATCTCGCTCTCTACAGTCCAGCTCTGCTCAATGAATTCTCGCTCATTAGAGCATCGCTCCGCTCACTGAATTCTCGCTCATTACAGCCCAGCTCTGCTCACTGAGTCCTCACTCTTCACGGCCACGCTCTTCTCACTGAATTTTCACTCTTTACAGCCACGCTCTTCTCATTGAATTTTCGCTCTTTACATCTCCGCTCTGCTCACTGAATTCTCGCTCTTTACAGCCCCGCTCTGCTTGCTGAATTCTCGCTCTTTACAGCCACGCACTTCTCAATGAATTTTCGGTATTTATAACCATGCTCTGCTCGCCGAATTCTCGCTCTTTAAAACTCCACTCTGCTCACTGAAGTCTGGATGTTTAATGCCCCGATGAATTCAGTAAAGTCTTGCTCTATATAGCGCAGTTCTGCTCAGTGAAATCTTGCTCTTTGCAACCCTGATCTACTTAGTGTATTCTCGCTCTTTACTCCCTCGTTCTACTCAGTGAAGTCACGATCTTTACAGGTCAGGTCTGCTGTCTGAAGTCTCACTTTTTACAGACCCAATCTGCTCACTGAATTCTCGCTCATTATAGCCCCGATCTGCTCATTGAATTCTCGCTCTTGACAGCCCACCTCTGCTCACTGAATTCTCGCTCTTTACAGCCATGCACTGATCACTGATTTCTTGCTCTTTACAGCCCAGATCTGCTCCGTGAATTCTCTCATTTTCCAGCTCCACTCTGCTCACTGCAATCTCGCTCTTAACATCCTTGCTGTGATCAAAGTCTCGCACTTTACAGTCCAGCTTTGCTCAATGAAATCTCGCTCTTTGCAACCCTGCTCTATTCAATGAAGTCTCGATCTTTACAACCGTGCTCTGCTAACTGATGTAACACTCTTAAAGCTTCAATCTACTCAGAGAAGTCTCGATCTTTACAGACTCGCTCTGCTCACTGAAGTTCTCACTCTGTCCAGTGCACCTCTGCTCACTCTTTACAACCGTGCTCTGCTCGCTGAATTATCGCTCTTTACACACCTGCTCTACTCATTGAATTCTCGCTATTTACAGCCTCACTCTGCTCACTGAATTCTCGCTCTTTGCAACAATGCTCTGCTCGCTGAATTCTGGCTTTTTACAGCACCGCTCTGCTCGCTGAATTCTCGCTCTTTACAGCCCACCTCTGCTCACTGAATTCTCGCTCTTAACAGCCCTACACTGCCCACTGTTGTCTCACTAAATACAGCCCCAATCTACTGAGTTAAGTCTCGCTCTTTCCAGCCACACTCTGCTCACTGAAGTCTCACTCTTTCCACACCTTCCCACCTCACTGAACTCGCACTCTTTAATGCCCCAATCAATTCAGTAAATTCTAGCTCTGTAAAGCACAGCGCTGATCACTGAATTCTCAGTCTTTACAGCCATGCACTGCTCACTAAATTCTCGCTCTTTACAGCCCAGATCTGCTCAGTGAATTCTCACTCTTTACAGCTCCACTCTGCTCACTGCAGTCTCGCTCTTTACATCCCTGCTGTGCTCGAAGTCTCCCTCTTTATAGTCCAGCTCTGCTCAATGAATTTTTGCTCTTTGCAGCCCTACTATATTCAATGAAGTCTCGATCTCTACAACCCCGCTCTGCTAACTGATGTATCACTCTTAAATGCTTCAATCTACACAGAGAAATCTCGCTCTTTACAGCCTCGCTCTGCTCACTGAAGTCTCACTCTGTCATGCGCACCTCTGCCCACTGAAACATTGTTCTTTACAACCTTGCTCTGCTCGCTGAATTCTTGCTCTTTACACACCCGCTCTACTCACTGACTTCTCACTCATTACAGGCTCGCTCTGCTCACTGAATTCTCGCTCTTTACAGCCCCGCTCTACTCATTGAATTCTCGCTCATTACAGCCTCGCTCTGCTCACTGAATTCTCGCTCTTTACAGCCCCGTTCTGCTCAGTGAAGTCTCGCTCATTACAGCGCCGGTCTGCTCGCTGAATTCTCACTCTTTGCAGCACAGCTATGCTCGCTGAATTCTCAGACTTTGCAGTCCCGCTCTGCTCACAGAAGCCTCGCTCTTCGAAGCCCCATTCTGCTCACTGATGTCTTGCACATTCTCGGCCAGCTCTGCCTACTGAATCCTCGCTCTTTACAGCCACGCTCTTCTCACTGAATTTTCGCTCCATATGGCCATGCACTTCTCAATAAATTTTCGCTCTTTACAGTCACGCTCTGCTCGCTGAATTCTCGCTCTTTACATCTCCGTTCTGCTCGCTGAAGTCTGGATGTATAATTCCCCGATCAATTCAGGAAAGTCTCGCTCTATACAGCGCAGCTCTGCTCAGTGAAATCTCGCTCTTTGCAACCCTGATCGACTTAGTGTATTCTCGCTCTTTACACCCTCGCACTGCACAATGATGTCACGATCTTTACATTTCGGGTCTGCTGTCTGAAGACTCATTTTTTACAGCCCCTCTCTGCTCACTGAATTCTCGCTCATTATAGCCCCGCTCCGCTCACTGAATTCTCGCTCTTGACAGCCCAGCTCTGCTAACTGAATTCTCGCTCTTTACAGCCACACACTGCTCACTAATTTCTTGTTCTTTACAGCCCAGACCTGCTCAGTGAATTCTCACCCTTTACTGCTCCACTCTACTCACTGCAGTCTCGCTCTTTACCTCCCTGCTGTGCTCGATGTCTCGCTCTTTACAGTCCAGTTCTGCTCAATGAAATTTCGCTCTTTGCAGCCCTGCTCTATTCAATGAAGTCTCGATCTCTACAACCCCGCTCTGCTAACTGATGTATCACTCTTAAATGCTTCAATCTACTCAGAGAAATCTCGCTCTTTACAGCCTCGCTCTGCTCACGGATGTCTCACTCTGTCCAGCGCACCTCTGCTCATTGAAACCTCGCTCTTTACAAGAATGCTCTGCTCGCTGAATTCTTGCTCTTTACAGCCTCGCTCTGCTCACTGAATTCTCGCTCTTTACAGCCCCATTCTGCTCAGTGAAGCCTCGCTCTTTACAGCACCGCTCTACTCACTGATGTCTCACTCTTTGCAACTCTGCTCTGCTCGCTGAATTCCGGCTCTTTACAGCCCCGCCCTGCTCACTGAATTCTGGCTCTTTACAGCCCACCTCTGCTCACTGAATTCTCGCTCTTAACAGCCCTACTCTGCTCAATGTTGTCTCACTATGTACAGCCCTGAACCTACTCCGTTAAGTCTCGCTCTTTCCAGCCGCGCTCAGCTCACTAAAGTCTCACTCTTTCCAGCCCCGCTCTGCTCACTGAACTCGCACTCCTTAATGCCCCAATCAATTCAGTAAATTCTAGCTCTATATCGCGCAGCGCTGATCACTGAATTCTCGTTCTTTGCAGCAGAGCTATGCTCGCTGAATTCTCAGACTTTGCAATCCCGCTCTGCTCACAGAAGCCTCGCTCTTCGAAGCCCCATTCTGCTCACTGACGTCTTGCACATTCTCGGGCAGCTCTGCCTACTGAATCCTCGCTCTTTACAGCCACGCTCTTCTCACTGAATTTTCGCTCCATATGGCCACGCACTTCTCAATAAATTTTCGCTCTTTACAGCCACACTCTGCTCGCTGAATTCTTGCTCTTTACATCTCCGCTCTGCTCACTGAAGTCTGGATGTTTAATGCCCCTATCAATTCAGGAAAGTCTCGCTCTATACAGCGCAGCTCTGCTCAGTGAAATCTCGCTCTTTGCAACCCTGATCTACTTAGTGTATTCTCGCTCTTTACACCCTCGCACTGCACAATGATGTCACTATCTTTACATTTCGGGTCTGCTGTCTGAAGACTCAATTTTTACAGCCCCTCTCTGCTCACTGAATTCTCGCTCATTATAGTCCCGCTCTGCTCACTGAATTCTCGCTCTTGACAGCCCAGCTCTGCTAACTGAATTCTCGCTCTTTACAGCCACACACTGCTCACTAATTTCTTGCTCTTTACAGCCCAGACCTGCTCAGTGAATTCTCACCCTTTACTGCTCCACTCTACTCACTGCAGTCTCGCTCTTTACATCCCTGCTGTGCTCGATGTCTCGCTCTTTACAGTCCAGTTCTGCTCAATGAAATTTCGCTCTTTGCAGCCCTGCTCTATTCAATGAAGTCTCGATCTCTACAACCCCGCTCTGCTAACTGATGTATCACTCTTAAATGCTTCAATCTACTCAGAGAAATCTCGCTCTTTACAGCCTCGCTCTGCTCACGGATGTCTCACTCTGTCCAGCGCACCTCTGCTCACTGAAACCTCGCTCTTTACAACAATGCTCTGCTCGCTGAATTCTTGCTCTTTACAGCCTCGCTCTGCTCACTGAATTCTCGCTCTTTACAGCCCCATTCGGCTCAGTGAAGCCTCGCTCTTTACAGCACCGCTCTACTCACTGATGACTCACTCTTTGCAACTCTGCTCTGCTCGCTGAATTCCGGCTCTTTACAGCCCCGCCCTGCTCACTGAATTCTGGCTCTTTACAGCCCACCTCTGCTCACTGAATTCTCGCTCTTAACAGCCCTACTCTGCTCACTGTTGTCTCACTATATACAGCCCTGAACCTACTCCATTAAGTCTCGCTCTTTCCAGCCACACTCTGCTCACTGAAGTCTCACTCTTTCCAGCCCCGCTCTGCTCACTGAACTCGCACTCTTTAATGCCCCGATCAATTCAGTAAATTCTAGCTCTATATAGCGCAGCGCTGATCACTGAATTCTCGTTCTTTGCAGCAGAGCTATGCTCGCTGAATTCTCAGACTTTGCAATCCCGCTCTGCTCACAGAAGCCTCGCACTTCGAAGCCCCATTCTGCTCACTGACGTCTTGCACATTCTCGGCCAGCTCTGCCTACTGAATCCTCGCTCTTTACAACCACGCTCTTCTCACTGAATTTTCGCTCCATATGGCCATGCACTTCTCAATAAATTTTCGCTCTTTACAGCCACACTCTGCTCACTGAATTCTCGCTCTTTACATCTCCGCTCTGCTCACTGAAGTCTGGATGTTTAATGCCCCGATCAATTCAGGAAAGTCTCGCTCTATACAGCGCAGCTCTGCTCATTGAAATCTCGCTCTTTGCAACCCTGATCGACTTACTGTATTCTTGCTCTTTACACCCTCGCACTGCACAATGATGTCACGATCTTTACATTTCGGGTCTGCTGTTTGAAGACTCATTTTTTACAGCCCCTCCCTGCTCACTGAATTCTCGCTCATTATAGTCCCGCTCTGCTCACTGAATTCTCGCTCTTGACCGCCCACCTCTGCTCACTGAATTCTCACTCTCTACAGCCACGCACTGCTCACTGAATTCTCACTCTTTACATCCCAGATCTGCTCAGTGAATTCTCTCTCTTTACAGCACCGCTCAACTCACTGAAATCTCGTTCTTTACAGCCCCGCTCAGCTCGCTGAATTCTGGATGTTTAATGCCCCGATGAATTCAGTAAAGTCTTGCTCTATATAGCGCAGCTCTGCTCAGTGAAATCTCGCTCTTTGCAACCCTCATCTACTTAGTGTATTCTCGCTCTTTACTCCCTCGCTCTGCTCAATGAAGTCACGATCTTTACAGGTCGGGTCTGCGTCTGAAGTCTCACTTTTTACAGACCCACTCTGCTCACTGAATTCTCGCTCTTGGCAGCCACGCACTGCTCACTGATTTCTTACTCTTTACAGCCCAGATCTGCTCAGTGAATTCTCTCACTTCACAGCTCCACTCTGCTCACTGCAATCTCGCTCTTTACATCCTTGCTGTGCTCGAAGTCTCGCTCTTTAAAGTCCAGTTTGCTCAATGAAATCTCGTTCTTTGCAACCCTGCTCTATTCAATGAAGTCTCGATCTTTACAACCCCGCTCTGCTAACTTATGTAACACTCTTAAAGCTTCAATCTATTCAGAGAAGTCTCGATCTTTGCAGACTAGCTCTGCTCACTGAAGTCTCATTCTGTCCAGTGCACCTCTGCTCACAGAAACCTCGCTCTTTACAACCGTCCTCTGCTCGCTGAATTCTCGCTCTTTACAGCCTCGCTCTTCTCACTGAATTCTCGCCCATAACAGCCCTACTCTGCCCACTGTTGTCTCACTAAATACAGTCCTGATCTACTGCGTTAAGTCTCGCTCTTTCCAGCCACACTCTGCTCACTGAAGTCTCACTCTATCCACACCTTCTCTGCTCACTGAACTCGCACTCTTTAATGCCCCGATCAATTCAGTAAATTCTAGCTCTGTAAAGCACAGCGCTGATCACTGAATTCTCAGTCTTTACAGCCATGCACTGCTCACTAAATTCTCGCTCTTTACAGCCCAGATCTGCTCAGTGAATTCTCACTCTTTACAGCTCCACTCTGCTCACTGCAGTCTCGCTCTTTACATCCCTGCTGTGCTCGAAGTCTCCCTCTTTATAGTCCAGCTCTGCTCAATGAATTTTTGCTCTTTGCAGCCCTGCTCTATTCAATGAAGTCTCGATCTCTACAACCCCGCTCTGCTAACTGATGTATCACTCTTAAATGCTTCAATCTACTCAGAGAAATCTCACTACTTACAGCCTCGCTCTGCTCACTGAAGCCTCACTCTGTCATGCGCACCACTGCTCACTGAAACCGCGCTCTTTACAACCATGCTCTGCTCGCTGAATTCTTCCTCTTGACACACCCGCTCTACTCACTGAATTCTCGCTCATTACAGCCTCGCTCTGCTCACTGAATTCTCGCTCTTTACAGCCCCGTTCTGCTCAGTGAAGTCTCGCTCATTACAGCCCCGCTCTGCTCGCTGAATTCTCGCTCTTTGCAGCACAGCTATGCTCGCTGAATTCTCAGCCTTTGCAATCCCGCTCTGCTCACAGAAGCCTCGCGCTTCACAGCCCCGTTCTGCTCACTGATGTCTTGCACATTCTCGGCCAGCTCTGCTCACTGTATCCTCACTCTTTACAGCCACGCTCTTCTCACAGAATTTTCGCTCCATATGACCACGCCCTTCTCAATAAATTTTCGCTCTTTACAGCCACACTCTGCTCGCTGAATTCTCGCTCTTTACATCTCTGCTCTGCTCACTGAAGTCTGGATGTTTAATGCCCCAATCAATTCAGGAAAGTCTCACTCTATACAGCGCAGCTCTGCTCAGTGAAATCTCGCTCTTTACCTCCCTGTTGTGCTCAATGTCTCGCTCTTTACAGTCCAGTTCTGCTCAATGAAATTTCACTCTTTGCAGCCCTGCTCTATTCAATGAAGTCTCGATCTCTACAACCCCGCTCTGCTAACTGATGTATCACTCTTAAATGCTTCAGACTACTCAGAGAAATCTCGCTCTTTACAGCCTCGCTCTGCTCACGGATGTCTCACTGTGTCCAGCTCACCTCTGCTCACTGAAACCTCGCTCTTTACAACCATGCTCTGCTCGCTGAATTCTTGCTCTTTACAGCCTCGCTCTGCTGACTGATTTCTCGCTCTTTACAGCCCCATTCTGCTCAGTGAAGTCTCAC
This sequence comes from Carcharodon carcharias, assembly GCF_017639515.1. Lineage (NCBI taxonomy): Eukaryota > Metazoa > Chordata > Chondrichthyes > Lamniformes > Lamnidae > Carcharodon > Carcharodon carcharias. Next base: position 53,557,434 of record NC_054467.1, on the reverse strand, counting down.
CCTTTACAGCACCGCTCTGCTCACTGAATTCTGGCTCTTTACAGCCCACCACTGCTCACTGAATTCTCCCTCTTAACAGCCCTACTCTGCTCACTGTTGTCTCACTATATACAGCCCTGATCTACTCCATTAAGTCTCGCTCTTTCCAGCCACGCTCTGCTCACTGAAGTCTCACTCTTTCCAGCCCCGCTCTGCTCACCGAACTCGCACTCTTTAATGCCCCGATCAATTCAATTATTCTAGCTCTATATAGCGCAGTGCTGATCACTGAATTCTCGCTCTTCACACTCCCTCTCTGCCCCCTGAAGTCGCTCTCTTTCCAGCCCAGCTCTGCTCACTGAAGTCTTGCTCTTTCCAGCCCAGACCTGGTCACAGAATTGTCGCTCTTCACAGCCACGCACTGCTCACTAAATTCACGCTCTTTACAGCCCAGATCTGCTCAACGAATTCTCATTCTTTAAAGCTCCACTCTGCTCACTGCAGTCTCGCTCTTTACATCCCTGCTGTGCTCGAAGTCTCGCTCTTTATAGTCCAGCTCTGCTCAATGAATTTTTGCTCTTTGCAGCCCTGCTCTATTCAATGAAGTCTCGATCTCTACAACCCCGCTCTGCTAACTGACGTATCACTCTTAAATGCTTCAATCTACTCAGAGAAATCTCGCTTTTTTCAGCCTCGCTCTGCTCACTGAAGCCTCACTCTGTCATGCGCACCACTGCTCACTGAAACCTCGCTCTTTACAACCATGCACTGCTCACTGAATTCTTCCTCTTTACACACCCGCTCTACTCATTGAATTCTCGCTCATTACAGCCTCGCTCTGCTCACTGAATTCTCGCTCTTTACAGCCCCGTTTTGCTCAGTGAAGTCTCGCTCCTTACAGCCCACCTCTGCTCACTAAATTCTCACTCTTTGCAGCACAGCTATTCTCGCTGAATTCTCAGACATTGCAATCCCGCTCTGCTCACAGAAGCCTCGCTCTTTGCAGCCCCATTCTGCTCACAGACTTCTTGCACATTCTCGGCCAGCTCTGCCTACTGAATCCTTGCTCTTTACAGCCACGCTCTTCTCACTGAATTTACGCTCCATATGGCCATGCACTTCTCAATAAATTTTCGCTCTTTACAGCCACACTCTGCTCGCTGAATTCTCGCTCTTTACATCTCCACTCTGCTCACTGAAGTCTGGATGCTTAATGCCCCGATCAATTCAGGAAAGTCTCGCTCTATACAGTGCAGCTCTGCTCAGTGAAATCTCGCTCTTTGCAACCCTGATCGACTTAGTGTATTCTCGCTCTTTACACCCTCGCTCTGCACAATGAAGTCACGATCTTTACATTTCGGGTCTGCTGTCTGAAGACTCATTTTTTACAGCCCCTCTCTGCTCACTGAATTCTCGCTCATTATAGCCCCGCTCTGCTCACTGAATTCTCGCTCTTGACAGCCCACCTCTGCTCACTGAATTCTCGCTCTTTACAGCCACACACTGCTCACTAAATTCTCGCTCTTTACAGCCCAGACCTGCTCAGTGAATTCTCACTCTTTACTGCTCCACTCTGCTCACTGCAGTCTCGCTCTTTACCTCCCTGCTGTGATCGATGTCTCGCTCTTTACAGTCAGAGCTGATCAATGAAATTTCGCTCTTTGCAGCCCTGCTCTATTCAATGAAGTCTCGATCTCTACAACCCCGCTCTGCTAACTGATGTATCACTCTTAAGTGCTTCAATCTACTCAGAGAAATCTCGCTCTTTACAGCCTCGCTCTGCTCACGGAAGTCTCACTCTGTCCAGCGCACCTCTGCTCACTGAAACCTCGCTCTTTACAACCATGCTCTGCTCGCTGAATTCTCGCTCTTTACATCCTCGCTCTACTCACTGAATTCTCGCTCTTTACAGCCACATTCTGCTCAGTGAAGTCTCACTCTTTACAGCACCGCTCTACTCACTGATGACTCACTCTTTGCAAACCTGCTCTGCTCGCTGAAGTCCGGCTCTTTACAGCACCGCTCTGCTCACTGAATTCTGGCTCTTTACAGCCCACCTCTGCTCACTGAATTCTCGCTCTTAACGGCCCTACTCTGCTCACTGTTGTCTCACTATATACAGCCCTGATCTACTCCGTTAAGTCTCGCTCTTTCCAGCCGCGCTCTGCTCACTGAAGTCTCACTCTTTCCAGCCCCGCTCTGCTCACTGAACTTGCACTCTTCAATGCCCCGTTCAATTCAGTAAATTCTAGCTCTATATAGCGCAGCGCTGATCACTGAATTCTCGCTCTTTACATTCCCTCTCTGCTCACTGAAGTCGCTCTCTTTCCAGCCCAGCTCTGCTCACTGAAGTCTTGCTCTTTCCAGCACAGCCCTGCTCACAGAACTGTCGCACTTTACAGCCCAGTCTTGCTCATTGAAGTCTCGATTTTGTAGCCCAGGTCTGCTCAGTGAATTCTCATTCTTTACTGATCCACTCTGCTCGCTGAAGACTCGCATTTACATCCCTGCTCTGCTCGAAATCTCGCTACTTACAATCCAACTCTGCTCAATGAATTCTCGCTCTTTACAGCACCGCTCAGCTCACTCAAATCTCGCTCTTTACAGCCCAACTCTGCTCGCTGAATTCTCACTCCTTACTGCCCCGCTCTGCTGGCTGAATTCTCGCTCTTTACAGCCCCGCTCTGCTCGCTGAATTCTCACCCTTTGCAGTCCCGCTCTACACACCGAAGCCTCGCTCTTCACAAGCCCCTTCTACTCACTGAAGTCATGCACATTCGAGCCCAGGCCTGCTCACTGAGTCCTCACTCTTCAAGGCCACGCTCTTCTCATTGAATTTTCGCTCATTATAGCCCAACTCTGCTCATGAGGTCTCGCTTATTACAGCCCACCGATGGTCACTGAATTCTCGCTCTTTACAGCCCACCTCTGCTCAGTCAAGTCACGCTCTTTTCAGTCCAGCTCCGCTCAGTGAACTGTTTGTCTTTACAGCCCTGCTCTGCTCATTGATGTCTCGCTATATACAGCCCTGATCTACTCAGTGAAGTCTCGTCTTTACAGCCTGCTCTGCTCAGTGAAGTCTTGCTCTTTCCACCCCAGCTCTGTTGACGGATGTTTCGCTTTTACACACTGCCCTGCTCAAAATCTCGCTCTCTACAGTCCAGCTCTGCTCAATGAATTCTCGCTCATTAGAGCATCGCTCCGCTCACTGAATTCTCGCTCATTACAGCCCAGCTCTGCTCACTGAATTCTCACACTTTGCAGCGCCGCTCTGCACACAGCAGCCTCGCTCTTCACAGCCCCGTTCTGCTCACTGAAGTCTTGCACTTTCTAGCCTAGCCCTGCTTACTGAATACTCGCTCTTCATAGCCATGGTATTCTCACAGAATTTTTGCTCTTAACATCCCCGCACTGCTCGCTGAAGTCTCGTTCTTTATAGCCCCGCTCTGCTCACTGGTTTCTCACTCTTTAGAGCCCAGCTCTGCTCACTGAATGCTTGTTCTTTAAAGCCCTGCTCTGCTCGCTGAATTCTTGCTCTTTAAAGCCCTGCTCTGCTCGCTGAATTCTCACCCTTTGCAGGCCCGCTCTGCACACTGAATTCTCACTCTTTACAGCCCCGCTCTGCTCGCTGAAGTATCGATCTTTAATGCCCCGATCAATTAAGTAATGTCTCGCTCTATATAGCGCAGCTCGGCTCAGTGAAAACTCGCTCTGCTCACTGAATTCTCACTCTTTACACCCCAGATCTTCACACTGAAGTCTGGTCTTTACAGCCCAGCTCTGCTCAGTGTATTCTCACCCTTTTCTGCTCCACTCTGCTTACTGCAGTCTTGCTCTTTACATCCCGGCTCTGCTAACTAAAGTATCGCTCTTAAATTCCTCGAACTACTCAGTCAAGTCTTGCTCTTTACAACCTCGGTCTGCTCACTGAAGCCTCGCTCTATCCAGTGCAGCTCTGCTCACTGAAAGCTCGCGCTTTACAACCCTGCTCTGCTCATCGAATTCACGCTCTTTACAGCCTGGCTCTGCTCACTGAATTCTCACTCTTTACAGCCCCGCTCTGATCAGTGAAGTTTCGCTCTTTACAGCCCCGATTTGCTCACTAATGTTTTGCATTTTCATTCACCGATCTACTCACTGAACTCTCGCTCTATACAGCCCAGCTCTATTCAGTCAAGTCTCGCTCTTTTCAGCCCAGCTCCGCTGACTGAAATCTCACCTTTTGCAGTCCCGCTCTGCTCACAGAATCCTCGCACTTCACAGCCCCGTTCTGCTCACTGACGTCTTGCACCTTCTAGCCCAGCCCTGCTGACTGAATACTCGCTCTTTATAGCCACGATCTTCTCAATGAATTTTCGCTTTTTACATCCCCGCTCTGCTCGCTGAATTCTCGTTCTTTACAACCCAGGGTCTGCTCACTGAATTCTCGCTCTTTACAGCCCCGCTTTGCTTGTTGAATTCTTCTCGTAACAGCCCCGTTGTGCTCACTAATGTTTTGCACTTTCATTCCCCGATCTACTCAGTGAAGTCTCTCTCTACAGAGCCCAGCTGTGCTCAGTGAAGTCTCGCTCTTTACAGCCCCGCTCTGCTCACTGAAGTCTCACTATTTCCAGACCCGCTCTGCTCACTGAAGTCTCACTCTTAAATTCTCTGTTCAATTCAGTAAATTTTAGCTCTATATAGCGCAGCTGTGTTCACTGAATTCTCGCTCTTTACAGTCACTCTCTGCTCAATGAAGTAGCTCTCTTTCCAGCCCAGCTCTGGTCACTAAAGTCTTGCTCTTTCCAGCCCAGCTCTGCTCACTGAATTCTCACTCTTTACACCCCAGATCTTCACACTGAAGTCTGGTCTTTATAGCCCAGCTCTGCTCAGTGTATTCTCACCCTTTTCTGCTCCACTCTGCTTACTGCAGTCTCGCTCTTTACATCCCGGCTCTGCTAACTAAAGTATCGCTCTTAAATTCCTCGAACTACTCAGTCAAGTCTTGCTCTTTACAACCTCAGTCTGCTCACTGAAGCCTTGCTCTATCCAGCGCAGCTCTGCTCACTGAAAGCTCGCCCTTTACAACCCTGCTCTGCTCATCGAATTCACGCTCTTTACAGCCTGGCTCTGCTCACTGAATTCTCGCTTTTTACAGCCCCGCTCTGATCAGTGAAGTTTCGCCCTTTACAGTCCCAATTTGCTCACTGATGTTTTGCATTTTCATTCACCGATCTACTCACTGAAGTCTCGCTCCATACAGCCCAGCTCTATTCAGTCAAGTCTCGCTCTTTTCAGCCCAGCTCCGCTCACTGAATTGTTTCTCTTTACAGCCCAGCTCTGCTCGCTGAATTCTCACCTTTTGCAGTCCCGCTCTGCTCACAGAATCCTCGCACTTCACAGCCCCGTTCTGCTCACTGACGTCTTGCACCTTCTAGCCCAGCCCTGCTGACTGAATACTCGCTCTTTATAGCCACGATCTTCTCAATGAATTTTCGCTTTTTACATCCCCGCTCTGCTCGCTGAATTCTCATTCTTTACAACGCAGGGTCTGCTCACTGAATTCTCGCTCTTTACAGCCCCGCTTTGCTTGTTGAATTCTTCTCGTAACAGCCCCGTTGTGCTCACTAATGTTTTGCACTTTCATTCCCCGATCTACTCAGTGAAGTCTCTCTCTACAGAGCCCAGCTGTGCTCAGTGAAGTCTCGCTCTTTACAGCCCCGCTCTGCTCACTGAAGTCTCACTATTTCCAGACCCGCTCTGCTCACTGAAGTCTCACTCTTAAATTCTTTGTTCAATTCAGTAAATTTTAGCTCTATATAGCGCAGCTGTGTTCACTGAATTCTCGCTCTTTACAGTCACTCTCTGCTCACTGAAGTAGCTCTCTTTCCAGCCCAGCTCTGCCCACTAAAGCCTTGCTCTTTCCAGCCCAGCTCTGCTCACAAAATTCTTACTCATTACAGCCCAGCTCTGCTCAGTGAAGTCTCGCTCTTGGCAGCCCAGGTTTGCTCAGTGAATTCTCACTCTTTGCAGCCCTGCTCTATTCAATTAAGTCTCGCTCTTTACAACCCCGCTCTGCTAACTGACGTATCGCTCTTAAATGCTTTAATCTAGTCAGTGAAGTCTCGCTCTTTACAGCCTCGCTTTGCTCACAGGAGTCTCGCTCTATCCAGCGCAGCTCTGCTCACTGAAACCTCGCTATTTACAACCCTAATCTGCTCACTGAAATCTCACTCTTTACAGCCCACCTCTGCTCACTGAATTCTCGCTCTTTACAGCCCCGCTCTGCTCGCTGAATTCTCGCTATTTACAGCCACGCACTTCTCGATGAATTTTCGCTCTTTACAGCCCAACTCTGCTCGCTGAATTCTCACTCCTTACAGCCCTGCTCTGCTGGCTGAATTCTCGTTCTTTACAGACCCGCGCTGCTTAGTCAAGTCTCGCTCTTTTCAGTCCAGCTCCGCTCAGTGAACTGTTTGTCTTTACAGCCCTGCTCTGCTCATTGATGTCTCGCTATATACAGCCCTGATCTACTCAGTGAAGTCTCGCCCTTTACAGCCAGCTCTGCTCAGTGAAGTCTTGCTCTTTCCACCCCAGCTCTGCTCACGGATGTCTCGCTTTTACACCCTGCTCTGCTCAAAATCTCGCTCTCTACAGTCCAGCTCTGCTCAATGAATTCCCGCTCATTAAAGCATCACTCCGCTCACTAAATTTTCGCTCATTACAGTCCAGCTCTGCTCGCTGAATTCTCACACTTTGCAGTGCCGCTCTGCACACAGAAGCCTCGCTCTTCACAGCCCCGTTCTGCTCACTGAAGTCTTGCACTTTCTAGCCTAGCCCTGCTCACTGAATACTCGCTCTTCATAGCCACGCTCTTCTCATTCAATTTTCGCTCTTTACAGCCATGCTCTTCTCATTGAATTTTTGCTCTTTACATCCCCGCTCTGCTCGCTGAAGTCTCGTTCTTTATAGCCCCGCTCTGCTCATTGATTTCTCACTCTTTAGAGCCCAGCTCTGCTCGCTGAATTCTTGCTCTTTAAAGCCCTGCTCTGCTCGCTGAATTCTCACCCCTTGCAGGCCCGCTCTGCACACTGAATTCTCACTCATTACAACACTCCTCTGTGCACTGAACTGTTTCTCTTTACAGCCCTGCTCTGCTCACTGATGTCTCGCTATATACAGCCCCTCTCTGCTCACTGAAGTATCGATCTTTAATGCCCCAATCAATTAAGTAATGTCTCGCTCTATATAGCACAGCTCGGCTCAGTGAAATCTCGCTCTTTGCAACCCTGATCCACTTAGTGTATTCTGGCTCTTTATGCCCTTGCTCTGCTCAATGAAGGCACGATTTTTACAGGTCAGTTCTGCTGTCTGAAGTCTTGCTTTTTGCAGCCCCACTCTGCTCAGTGAATTCTCGCTCTTGAGAGCCCACCTCTGCTCATTGCATTCTCGCTCATTACAGCCCCGCTCTGCTCACTGGATTCTTGCTCTTTACATCCCAGATCTTCACACTGAAGTCTGGTCTTTACAGCCCAGCTCTGCTCAGTGTATTCTCACCCTTTTCTGCTCCACTCTGCTTACAGCAGTCTCGCTCTTTACATCCCAGATCTGCTAACTGAAGTATCGCTCTTAAATTCCTCGAACTACTCAGTCAAGTCTTGCTCTTTACAGCCTCGGTCTGCTCACTGAAGCCTCGCTCTTTCCAGCGCAGCTCTGCTCACTGATAGCTCGCTCTTTACAACCCTGCTCTGCTCATCGAATTCTCGCTCTTTACAGCCCCGCTCTGATCAGTGAAGTTTCGCTCTATACAGCCCCGTTTTGATCGCTGATGTTTTGCATTTTCATTCACCGATCTACTCACTGAAGTCCCGCTCTATACAGCCCAGCTCTGCTCAGGCAAGTCTCACTCTTTTCAGTCCAGCTCCGCTCACTGAATTGTTTCTCTTTACAGCCCAGCTCTGCTCGCTGAATTCTCACCCTTTGAAGTCTTGCTCTGCACACAGAATCCTCGCACTTCACAGCCCCGTTCTGCTCACTGACGTCTTGCACCTTCTAACCCAGCCCTGCTGACTGATTACTCGCTCTTTATAGCCACAATCTTCTCAATGAATTTTCACTTTTTACATCCCCGCTCTGCTTGCTGAATTCTCGTTCTTTACAACCCAGGTCTGCTCACTGAATTCTCGCTCTTTACAGCCCCACTTTGCTTGTTGAATTCTTCGTCTTTACAGCCCCGTTGTACTCACTGATGTTTTGCACTTTCATTCCCCGATCTACTCAGTGAAGTTTTGCTCTACACAGCCCAGCTATGCTCAGTGAATTCTTGCTCTTTCCAGCCCAGCCCTGCTCACAGAGTACCTGCTCTTTACAGCCCAGCTCTGCTCAGTGAAGTCTCGCTCTTTACAGTCCAGCTCTGCTCAATGAAATTTCGCTCTTTGCAACCCTGCTCTATTCAATGAAGTCTCGATCTTTACAACCCCGCTCTGCTAACTGATGTAACCCTCTTAAAGCTTCAATCTACTCAGAGAAGACTGGATCTTTACAGACTCGCTCTGCTCACTGAAGTCCCACCCTGTCCAGTGCACCTCTGCTCACAGAAACCTCGCTCTTTACAACAGTGCTCTGCTCACTGAATTCTTCCTCTTTACACACCTGCTCTACTCACTGAATTCTCACTCTTTACAGCCTCATTCTGCTCACTGAATTCTCGCTCTTTGCAACCCTGCTCTGCTCGCTGAATTCCGGCTTTTTACAGCACCGCTCTGCTCGCTGAATTCTTGCTCTTTACAGCCCACCTCTGCTCACTGAATTCTCGCTCTTAACAGCCCTACTCTGCTCACTGTTATCTCACTATATACAGCCCCGATCTACTGAGTTAAGTCTCGCTCTTTCTAGCCACGTCTGCTCACTGAATTCTCACTCTTTCCAGACCCGCTCTGCTCACTGAACTCAGACTCTTTAATGCCCCGATCAATTCAGTAAATTCTAGCTCTATAAAGCGCAGTGCTGATCACTAAATTCTCGCAATTTACAGACATGCACTGCTCACTAAATTCTCGCTCTTTACAGCCCAGGTCTGCTCAGTGAATTCTCACTCTTTACAGCTCCACTCTGCTCACTGAAGTCTCACTCTGTCATGCGCACCTCTGCCCACTGAAACATTGTTCTTTACAACCTTGCTCTGCTCGCTGAATTCTTGCTCTTTACACACCCGCTCTACTCACTGACTGCTCACTCATTACAGGCTCGCTCTGCTCACTGAATTCTCGCTCTTTACAGCCCCGTTCTGCTCAGTGAAGTCTCGCTCTTTACAGCCCCGCTCTGCTCGCTGAATTCTCGCTCTTTGCAGCACAGCTATGCTCGCTGAATTCTCAGCCTTTGCAATCCCGCTCTGCTCACAGAAGTCTCGCCCTTCGCAGCCCCGTTCTGCTCACTGGCGTCTTGCACATTCTCGGCCAGCTCTGCTCACTGAATCCTCGTTCTTTACAGCCACGCTCTTCTCACTGAATTGTCACTCCATATGGCCACGCACTTCTCAATAAATTTTCGCTCTTTACAGCCACACTCTGCTCGCTGAATTCTCGCTCTTTACATCTCCGTTCTGCTCGCTGAAGTCTGGATGTATAATTCCCCGATCAATTCAGGAAAGTCTCGCTCTATACAGCGCAGCTCTGCTCAGTGAAATCTCGCTCTTTGCAACTCTGATCGACTTAGTGTATTCTCGCTCTTTACACCCTCGCTCTGCACAATGATGTCATGATCTTTACATTTCGGGTCTGCTGTCTGAAGACTCATTTTTTACAGCCCCTCTCTGCTCACTGAATTCTTGCTCTTGACAGCCCACCTCTGCTCACTGAATTCTCGCTCTTTACAGCCACGCACTGCTCACAAAATTCTCGATCTTTATAGCCCAGACCTGCTCAGTGAATTCTCACCCTTTACTGCTCCACTCTGCTCACTGCAATCTCGCTCTTTACCTCCCTGCTGTGCTCGATGTCTCGCTCTTTACAGTCAAGCTCTGCTCAATGAACTTTCGCTCTTTGCAGCCCTGCTCTATTCAATGAAGTCTCGATCTCTACAACCCCGCTCTGCTAACTGATGTATCACTCTTAAATGCTTCAATCTACTCAGAGAAATCTCGCTCTTTACAGCCTCGCTCTGCTCACTGAAGTCTCACTCTGTCCAACGCACCTCTGCTCACTGAAACCTCGCTCTTTACAACCGTGCTCTGCTCGCTGAATTCTCGCTCTTCACAGCCTCGTTCTGCTCACTGAATTCTCGCTCTTTACAGCCCCATTCTGCTCAGTGAAGTCTCGCTCTTTACAGCACCGCTCTACTCACTGTTGTCTTGCTCTTTGCAACCCTGCTCTGCTCGCTGAATTCCGGCTCTTTACAACATCGCTCTGCTCGCTGAATTCTGGTTCTTTACAGCCCACCTCTGCTCACTGAATTCTCGCTCTTAACAGCCCTAATCTGCTCACTGTTGTTTCACTGTATACAGCCCTGATCTACTCTGTTAATTCTTGCTCTTTCCAGCCGCGCTCTGCTCACTGAAGTCTCACTCTTTCCAGCCCAGCTCTGCTCACTGAACTCGCACTCTTTAATGCCCCGATCAATTCAGTAAATTCAAGCTCTATATAGCGCAGCGCTGATCACTGAATTCTCGCTCTTTACAATCCCTCTCTGCTCACTGAAATCTTGCTCTTTCCAGCCCAGCCCTGCTCACAGAATTCTCGCTCTTTATAGCCCAGCTCTGCTCATTGAAGTCTCGCTTTTGCAGCCCAGGTCTGCTCAGTGAATTCTCACTCTTTACTGATCCACTCTGCTCACTGAAGTCTCGCTTTTTCATCCCTGCTCTGCTCAAAATCTCGCTACTTACAATCCAACTCTGCTCAATGAATTCTCGCTCTTTACAGCACCGCTCGGCTCACTGAAATCTCGCTCTTTACAGCCCAACTCTGCTCACTGAATTCTCACTCTTTACAGCCCCGCTCTGCCTGCTGAATTCTCGCTCTTTGCAGCCCCGCTCTGCTCGTTGAGTTCTCACCCTTTGCAGTCCCGCTCTACACACAGAAGCCTCGCTCTTCACAGACCCCTTCTGCTCACTGAAGTCATGCACATTCGAGCCCAGGCCTGCTCACTGAGTCCTCATTCTTCACGGTCATGCTCTTCTCACTGAATTTTCGCTCTTTATTGCCATGCTCTTCTCACTGAATTTTCGCTCATTACAACCCAACTCTGCTCATGAGGTCTCGCTTATTACAGCCCACCTATGCTCGCTGAATTCTCACTCTTTACAGCCCACCTCTGCTCAGTCAAATCTCGCTCTTTTCAGTCCAGGTCCGCTCAGTGAACTGTTTGTCTTTACAGCCCTGCTCTGCTCATTGATGTCTCGCTATATACAGCCCTGATCTACTCAGTGAATTCTCGCTCTTTAGAGCCCACTCTGCTCAGTGAAGTCTTGCTCTTTCCACCCCCGTTCTGCTCACGGATGTCTCGCTTTTACACCCTGCTCTGCTCAAAATCTCGCTCTTTACAGTCCAGCTCTGCTTGCTGAATTCTCACACTTTGCAGTGCCGCTCTGCACACAGAAGCCTCGCTCTTCACAGCCCCGTTCTGCTCACTGAAGTCTTGCACTTTCTAGCCTAGCCCTGCTCACTGAATACTCGCTCTTCATAGCCACGCTCTTCTCACTGAATTTTTGCTCTTTACAGCCACGCTCTTCTCATTCAATTTTCGGTCTCTACATCCCCGCTCTGCTCGCTGAAGTCTCGTTCTTTATAGCCCCGCTCTGCTCATTGATTTCTCACTCTTTATAGCCCCACTCTGCTCATTGATTTCTCACTCTTTAGAGCCCAGCTCTGCTCGCTGAATTCTTGCTCTTTAAAGCCCTGCTCTGCTCGCTGAATTCTCACCCCTTGCAGGCCCGCTCTGCACACTGAATTCTCACTCATTACAACACTCCTCTGTGCACTGAACTGTTTCTCTTTACAGCCCTGCTCTGCTCACTGACGTCTCGCTATATACAGCCCCGCTCTGCTCACTGAAGTATCGATCTTTAATGCCCCGATCAATTCAGTAAAGTCTTGCTTTATATAGCACAGCTCGGCTCAGTGAAATCTCGCTCTTTGCAACCGTGATCTACTTTGTGTATTCTCGCTCTTTATGCCCTTGCTCTGCTCAATGAAGTCACGATTTTTACAGGTCAGTTCTGCTGTCTGAAGTCTTGCTTTTTGCAGCCCCACTCTGCTCAGTGAATTCTCGCTCATTACAGCCCCACTCTGCTCACTGCATTCTCACTCATTACACCCCAGATCTTCTCACTGAAGTCTGGTCTTTACAGCCCAGCTCTGCCCAGTGTATTCTCACCCTTTTCTGCTCCACTCTGCTTACTGTAGTCTTGCTCTTTACATCCCGGCTCTGCTAACTAAAGTGTCGCTCTTAAATTCCTTGAACTACTCAGTGAAGTCTTGCTCTTTACAGCCTCTGTCTGCTCACTGAAACCTCGCTCTATCCAGCGCAGCTCTGCTCACTGAAAACTCGCTCCTTACAACCCTGCTCTGCTCATCAAATTCCCGTTCTTTACAGCCCGGCTCTGCTCACTGAATTCTCGCTCTTTACAGCCCCGCTCTGATCAGTGAAATTTCGCTCTTTACCGCTCCATTTTGCTCACTGATGTTTTGCATTTTCATTCACCGATCTACTCACTGAAGTTTCGCTCTATACAGCCCAGCTCTACTCAGTCAAGTTTCGCTCTTTTCAGCCCAGCTCCGCTACTGAATTGTTTCTCTTTACAGCCTAGCTCTGCTCGCTGAATTGTCACCCTTTGCAGTCCCACTCTGCACACAGAACCCTCACACTTCACAGCCCCGTTCTGCTCACTGACGTCTTGCACCTTCTAGCTCAGCCCTGCTGACTGAATACTCACTCTTTATAGCCACGATCTTCTCAATGAATTTTTGCTTTTTACATCCCTGCTCTGCTCGCTGAATTCTCGTTCTTTACAATCCAGGTCTGCTCACTGAATTCTCGCTCTTTACAGCCCCGCTTTGATTGTTGAATTCTTCCTCTTTACAGCCCCGTTGTGCTCACTGATGTTTTGCGCTTTCATTCCCCGATCTACTCAGTGAAGTCTCTCTCTACAGAGCCCAGCTGTTATCAGTGAAGCCTCACTCTTTACAGCCCCGCTCTGCTCACTGAAGTCTCACTCTTAAATGCCCTGCTCAATTCAGTAAATTTTAGCTCTATATAGCGCCGCTGTGTTCACTGAATTCTCGCTCTTTACAGTCACTCTCTGCTCACTGAAGTAGCTCTCCATCCAGCCCAGCTCTGCTCACTGAAGTCTTGCTCTTTCCAGCCCAGCCCTGCTCACAAAATTCTCGCTCTTTACAGCCCAGGTCTGCTCAGTGAATACTCACTCTTTGCAGCCCTGCTCTATTCAATTAAGTCTCGCTCTTTACAACCCCTTTCAGCTAACTGAAGTATCGCTCTTAAATGCTTCGATCTAGTAATTGAAGTCTCGCTCTTTACAGCCTCGCTTTGCTCACTGAAGTCTCGCTTTATCCAGCGCTGCTCTGCTCACTGAAACCTCGCTATTTACAACCCTGCTCTGCTCACTGAAATCTCGCTCTTTACAGCCCACATCTGCTCACTGAATTCTCGCTCTTTACAGCCCCGCTCTGCTCACTGAATTCTCGCTCTTTATATCTCCGCTCTACTCAGTGAAGTCTCATTCTTTACAGCCCCGCTCTGCATGCTGAATTCGCGCTCTTTGCAGCTCAGCTGTGCTCACTGAATTCTCATCCTTTGCAGTCCCCCTCTGCACACAGAAGCTTTGCTCTTCACAGCCCTGTTCTGCTCACTCACGTCTTGCAGATTCTCGGCCAGCTCTGCTGACTGAATCCTCGCTCTTTACAGCCACGCACTTCTCACTGAATTTTCGCTTCTTATGGCCACGCTTTTCTCAAAGAATTTTTGCTCTTTACAGCCACACTCTGCTCGCTGAATTCTCGCTCTTTACATGTCCGCTCTGCTCACTGAAGTCTGAATGTTTAATGCCCCGATCAATTCAGTAATGTCTCGGTCTATATAGTGCAGCTCTGCTCAGTGAAATCTCAATCTTTGCAACCCTAATCTACATAATGTATTGTCGTTCTTTACGTCCTTGCTCTGCTCAATGAAGTCACGATCTTTACAGGTCGGGTCTGCTGTCTGAAGTCTCATTTTTTCCAGACCCACTTTGCTCACTGAATTCTCGCTCATTATAGCCCCGCTCTGCTCACTGAATTCTCGCTCTTGACCGCCCATGTCTGCTCACTGAATTCTCGCTCTCTACAGCCACGCACTGCTCACTGAATTCTCACTCTTTACATCCCAGATCTGCTCAGTGAATTCTCTCTCTTTACAGCACCACTCGGCTCACTGAAATCTCGTTCTTTACAGCCCAACTCTGCTCGCTGTAATCTCTCTCTTTACAGCCCAGATCTGCTCAGTGAATTCTCTCTCTTTACAGCTCCACTCTGCTCACTGCAGTCTCGCTCTTTACATCCCTGCTGTGCTCGAAGTCTCGCTCTTTACGGTCCAGCTCTACTCAATGAAATCTCGCTCTTTGCAGCCCTGCTCTATTCAATGAAGTCTCAATGTCTACAGCCCCGCTCTGCTAACTGATGCATTACTCTTAAATGATTCAATCTACTCAGAGAAATCTCGCTCTTTACAGCCTCGCTCTGCTGACAGAGGTCTCACTCTGTCCAGCGCACGTCTACTCACTGAAACCTCGCTCTTTACAACCGTGCTCTGCTCGCTGAAATCGCGCTCTTTACACGCCCGCTCTACTCACTGAATTCTCGCTCTTTACAGCCTCGCTCTGCTCACTGAATTCTCGCTCTTTACAGCCCCATTCTGCTCAGTGATGTCTGGCTCTTTAGAGAACCGCTCTACTCACTGAAGTCTCGCTCTTTGCAACCCTGCTCTGCTCGATGAATTCCGGTTCTTTACAGCCCCGCTCTGCTCGCTGAATTCTCGCTGTTTACAGCCCTACTCTGCTCACTGTTGTCTCGCTATATACAGCCCCGATCTAATGGCCATGCACTTCTCACTGAATTCTTGCTCTTTACAGCCACGCACAGCTCACTGAATTCTCGCTCTTTGCAGCCCAGATCTGCTCAACGAATTCTCATGCTTTACAGCTCCACTCTGCTCACTGCAGTCTCATTCTTTACATCCCTGCTGTGCTCGAAGTCTCGCTCTTTACAGTCCAGAGCTGATCAATGAAATCTCGCTCTTTGCAGCCCTGCTCTATTCAATGAAGTCTCGATCTCTACAACCCCGCTTTGCTAACTGATGTATCATTCTTAAATGCTTCAATCTACTCAGAGAAATCTCGCTCTTTACAGCCTCGCTCTGCTCACTGAAGTCTCACTCTGTCAAGTGCACCTCTGCTCACTGAAACCTCGCTCTTTACAACCATGCTCTGCTCGCTGAATTCTCGCTGTTTACACACCCGCTCTACTCACTGAATTATCACTCTTTACAGCCTCACTCTTCTCACTGAATTCTCGCTATTTACAGCCCCGTTCTGCTCAGTGAAGTCTTGCTCTTTGCAACCCTGCTCTTCTCGCTGAATTCCGGCTCTTTACAACCCCGCTCTGCTCTCTGAATTCCAGCTCTTAACAGCCCTATTATGCTCACTGTTGTCACACTATATACAGCCCCAATCCACTCAGTTAAGTCTCGCATTTTCCAGCTGCGCTCTGCTCACTGAAGCATCACTCTTTCCAACCGCACTCTGCTCACTGATCTTGAACTCTTTAATGCCCCGATCAATTCAGTAAATTCTAGCTCTACATAGCGCAGTGCTGGTCACTGAATTGTCACTCTTTACACTCCCTCTCTGCTCTCTAAATTCACTCTCTTTCCAACCCAGCTCTGCTCACAGAAGCCTTGCTCTTCACAGCCCTGTTCTGCTCACTCACTTCTTGCAAATTCTCGGCCAGCTCTGCTCACTGAATCCTCGATCTTTACAGCCACTCTCTTCTCACTGAATTTTCGCTCTTTATGGCCACGCTTTTCTCAAAGAATTTTTGCTCTTTACAGCCACACTCTGCTCACTGAATTCTTGCTCTTTACATCGCCGCTCTGCTCACTGCAGTCTTGATGTTTAATGCCCCAATCAATTCAGTAAACTCTCGCTCTGTAGAGCACAGTTCTGCTCAGTAAAATCTCGCTCTTTGCAACCCTGATCTACTTAGTGTCTTCTCGCTCTTTACACCCTCGCTCTGCACAATGAAGTCACGAGCTTTACAGGTCGGGTCTGCTGTCTGAAGTCTCACTTTTACAGCCCCGCTCTGCTCACTGAATTCTCGCCCATTTTTGCCCCGCTCTGCTCACTGAATTCTTGCTCTTGAAAGCCCACCTCTGCTCACTGAATTCTCGCTCTTTACAGCCACACACTGCTCATTAAATTCTCGCTCTTTACAGCCCAGATCTGCTCAGTGAATTCTCACTCTTTACAGCTCCACTCTGCTCACTGCAGTCTCGCTCTTTACATCCCTGCTGTGCTCGAAGTCTCGCTCTTTACAGTCCAGCTCTGCTCAATGAAATCTCGCTCTTTGCAATGCTGCTCTATTCAATGAAGTCTCGATCTCTACAACTCCACTCTGCTAACTGATGTATCACTCTTAAATGCTTCAATGTACCCAGAGAAGTCTCGCTCTTTACAGCCTCGCTCTGCTCACTGAAGTCTCACTCTGTCCATTGCACCTCTGCTCACTGAAACCTCGCTCTTTATAACCATGCTGTGCTCCCTGAATTCTCGCTCTTTCCACACCCGCTCTACTCACTGAATTCTCGCTCTTTGCAGCCTCGCTCTGCTCACTGAATTCTCGCTCTTTACACGCCCGTTCTGCTCAGTGAAGTCTCGTTCATTGCAACCCTGCTCTGCTCGCTGAATTCCGGCTCTTTACAGCCCCGCTCTGCTCGCTGAATTCTCACTCTTAACAGCCCTACTCTGCTCACTGTTGTCTCGCAATATACAGCCCCAATCTACTCAGTTAAGTCTCGCTCTTTCCAGCCCGACTCTGCTCACTGAAGTCTCACTTTTTAATGCCCCGATCAATTCAGTACATTCTAGCTCTATATAGCACAGCGCTGATCACTGACTTGTTGCTCTTTCTACTCCCTCTCTGCTCACTAAAGTCGCTCTCTTTCCAACCCAGCTCTGCTCACTGAAGTCTTGCTCTTTCTAGCCCAGCCCTGCTCACAGAATTATCGCACTTTACAACCCAGCTCTGCTCATTGAAGCCTCGCTTTTGCAGCCCAGGTCTGCTAAGTGAATTCTTACTCTTTACTGGTCCGCTCTGCTCACTGAAGTCTCGCTTTTACATCCCTGCTCTGCTCGAAATCTCGCTCCTTACAATCCAACTCTGCTCAATGCATTCTCTCTCTTTACAGCACCACTCGGCTCACTGAAATCTCGTTCTTTACAGCCTAACTCTGCTCGCTGTAATCTCACTCTTTACAGCCCAGATCTGCTCAGTGAATTCTCTCTCTTTACAGCTCCACTCTGCTCACTGCAGTCTCGCTCTTTACATCCCTGCTCTGCTCAAAGTCTTGCTCTTTACAGTCCAGCTCTGCTCAATGAAATCTCGCTCTTTGCAACCCTGCTCTATTCAATGAAGTCTCGATCTTTACAACCACGCTCTGCTAACGGATGTAACACTCTTAAAGCTTCAATCTACTCAGAGAATTCTCGTTCTTTGCAGCCTCCCTCTGCTGACTGAAGTCTCACTCTGTCCAGCCCACCTCTGCTCACTGAAACCTTGCTCTTTACAACTGTGCTCTGCTCGCTGAATTCTCGTTCTTTACACACCCGCTCTACTCACTGAATTCTCGCTCTTTACAGACTTGGTCTGCTCACTGAATTCCCGCTCGTTGCAACCCTCCTCTGCTCGCTGAATTCCGGCTCTTTACAGCCCAGCTCTGCTCACTGAATTCTAGCTCTTAACAGCCCTCATCTGCTCACTGTTGTCTCACAATATACAGCCCCGATCTACTCAGTTAAGTCTCGCTCTTTCCAGCCCCACTCTGCTCACTGAAGTCTCACTTTTTAATGCCCCGATCAATTCAGTACATTCTAGCTCTATATAGCAGAGCGCTGATCACTGACTTGTTGCTCTTTCTACTCCCTCTCTGCTCACTAAAGTCGCTCTCTTTCCAACCCAGCTCTGCTCACTGAAGTCTTGCTCTTTCTAGCCCAGCCCTGCTCACAGAATTGTCGCTCTTTACAACCCAGCTCTGCTCATTGAAGCCTCGCTTTTGCAGCCCAGGTCTGCTAAGTGAGTTCTTACTCTTTACTGGTCCGCTCTGCTCACTGAAGTCTCGCTTTTACATCCCTGCTCTGCTCGAAATCTCGCTCCTTACAATCCAACTCTGCTCAATGCATTCTCGCTCTTTACAGCACCACTCGGCTCACTGAAATCTCGTTCTTTACAGCCTAACTCTGCTCGCTGTAATCTCACTCTTTACAGCCCAGACCTGCTCAGTGAATTCTCTCTCTTTACAGCTCCACTCTGCTCACTGCAGTCTCGCTCTTTACATCCCTGCTCTGCTCAAAGTCTCGCTCTTTACAGTCCAGCTCTGCTCAATGAAATCTCGCTCTTTGCAACCCTGCTCTATTCAATGAAGTCTCGATCTATACAACCATGCTCTGCTAACGGATGTAACACTCTTAAAGCTTCAATCTACTCAGAGAATTCTCGCTCTTTGCAGCCTCGCTCTGCTGACTGAAGTCTCACTCTGTCCAGCCCACCTCTGCTCACTGAAACCTTGCTCTTTACAACTGTGCTCTGCTCGCTGAATTCTCGTTCTTTACACAACCGCTCTACTCACTGAATTCTCGCTCTTTACAGACTTGGTCTGCTCACTGAATTCCCGCTCGTTGCAACCCTCCTCTGCTCGCTGAATTCCGGCTCTTTACAGCCCCGCTCTGCTCACTGAACTTGCACTCTTTAATGCCCCGATCAATTCAGTAAATTCTAGCTCTATGTAGCACAGCGATGATCACTGAAGTCTTGCTCTTTACAGCCACGCACTGCTCACTAAATTATCGCTCGTTACAGCATTGCTCTGCTCACTGAATTCTCGCTCTTTACAGCCCCATTCTGCTCAGTGATGTCTGGCTCTTTAGAGAACCGTTCTACTCACTGAAGTCTCGCTCTTTGCAACCCTGCTCTGCTCGATGAATTCAGGTTCTTTACAGCCCCACTCTGCTCACTGAATTCTCGTTCTTTACAGCCCTACTCTGCTCACTGTTGTCTCGCTATATACAGCCCTGATCTAATGGCCATGCACATCTCACTGAATTCTTGCTCTTTACAGCCACCCACTGCTCACTGAATTCTTGCTCTTTGCAGCCCAGATCTGCTCAACGAATTCTCACTCTTTACAGCTCCACTCTGCTCACTGCAGTCTCACTCTTTACATCCCTGCTGTGCTCGATGTCTAGCTCTTTACAGTCCAGCCCTGCTCAATGAAATCTCGCTCTTTGCAGCCCTGCTCTATTCAATGAAGTCTCAATCTCTACAAACCGCTCTGCTAACTGATGTATCATTCTTAAATGCTTCAATCTACTCACAGAAGTCTCGCTCTTTACAGCCTCGCCCTGCTCATTGAAGTCTCACTCTCTCCAGCGCACCTCTGCTCACTGAAACCTCGCTCTTTACAACCATGCTCTGCTCGCTGAATTCTCGCTGTTTACACACCCGCTCTACTCATTGAATTCTCGCTCTTTACAGCCTCACTCTTCTCACTGAATTCTCGCTATTTACAGCCCCGTTCTGCTCAGTGAAGTCTCGCTCTTTGCAACTCTGCTCTTCTCGCTGAATTCCGGCTCTTTACAACCCCGCTCTGCTCTCTGAATTCTAGCTCTTAACAGCCCTATTCTGCTCACTGTTGTCTCAGTATATACAGCCCCGATCCACTCAGTTAAGTCTCGCATTTTCCAGCCGCGCTCTGCTCACCGAAGTATCACTCTTTCCAACCGCACTCTGCTCACTGAACTTGCACTCTTTAATGCCCTGATCAGTTCAGGAAATTCTAGCTCTACATAGCGCAGCGCTGATCACTGAATTGTCACTCTTTGCACTCCCTCTCTGCTCTCTAAATTCGCTCACTTTCCAACCCAGCTCCGCTCACAGAAGCCTTGCTCTTCACAGCCCCGTTCTGCTCACTCACGTCTTGCAAATTCTCGGCCAGCTCTGCTGACTGAATCCTCGCTCTTTACAGCCACGTTCTTCTCACTGAATTTTCGCTTCTTATGGCCATGCTTTTCTCAAAGAATTTTCGCTCTTTACAGCCACACTCTGCTCGCTGAATTCTCGCTCTTTACATGTCTGCTCTGCTCACTGACGTCTGGATGTTTCATGCCCCGAGCAATTCAGTAAAGTCTCGCTCTATATAGTGCAGCTGTGCTCAGTGAAATTTGACTCTTTGCAACCCTGATCTACTTAGTGTAATCTCATTCTTTACTCCCTCGCTCTGCTCAATGAAGTCACGATCTTTACAGGTCGGGTCTGCTGTCTGAAGTCTCACTTTTTTCAGACCCACTCTGCTCACTGAATTCCGGCTCATTATAGCCCCGCTCTGCTCACTGAATTCTCGCTCTTGACTGCCCACCTCTGCTCCATGAATTCTTGCTCTTTACAGCCATGCACTGCTCACTGAATTCTTGCTCTTTACAGCCCAGATCTGCTCAGTGAATTCTCTCTCTTTACAGCTCCACTCTGCTCACTGCAGTCTCGCTCTTTACATCCCTGCTCTGCTCGATTTCTCACTCTTTACAGTCCAGCTCTGCGCAATGAACTCTCGTTCTTTGCAACCATGCTCTATTCAATGAAGTCTCGATCTCTACAACCACGCTCTGCTAACGGATGTAACACTCTTAAAGCTTCAGTCTACTCAGAGAATTCTCGCTCTTTGCAGCCTCGCTCTGCTGACTGAAGTCTCACTCTGTCCAGCGCACCTCTGCTCACTGAAACCTCGCTGTTTACAACTGTGCTCTGCTCGCTGAATTCTCGTTCTTTAAAGACTTGCTCTGCTCACTGAATTCCCCCTCGTTGCAACCCTGCTCTGCTCGCTGAATTCCGGCTCTTTACAGCCCTGCTCTGCTCACTGAATTCTCTCTCTTAACAGCCCTACTCTGCCCACTGATGTCTCGCAATATAACGGCCCCAGTCTACTCAGTTAAGTCTCGCTCTTTCCAGCCACTCTCTGCTCACTGAAGTCTCACACTTCCCAGCCCCGCTCTGCTCACTGAACGCGCACTCTTTAATGCCCTGATCAGCTCAGGAAATTCTAGCTCTACATAGTGCAGCACTGATCACTTATTGTCGCTCTTTACACTCCCTCTCTGCTCTCTAAATTCACTCTCTTTCCAACCCAGCTCTGCTCACTGAAGTCTTGCTCTTTGCAGCCCAGCCCTGCTCACAGAATTGTCGCTCTATACAGCCCAGTTCTGTTCATTGAAGTCTCGCTATTGCAGCCCAGGTCTGCTAAGTGAATTCTCACTCTTTACTGATCCGCTGTGCTCACTGAAGTCTCGCTTTTACATCCCTGCTCTGCTTGAAATCTCGCTCTTTACAATCCAACTCTGCTCAATGCATTCTCGCTCTTTTCAGCATCGCTCGGCTCACTGAAATCTCGCTCTTTACAGCCCAAATCTGCTCGCTGTATTCTCACTCTTTACAGCCCCGCTCTGCTCGCTGAATTCTCGCTCTTTACAGTCTTTCTCTGCTCACTGAAGTTTTGCTCATTCCAGCCCAGCCCAGCTCACAGAATTCTCGCTCTTCACAGCCCAGCTCTGCTCAGTGAAGTCTAGCTCTTGGCAGCCCAGGTCTGCTCAGTGAATTCTCACTCTTTGCAGCCCTGCTCTATTCAATTAAGTCTCGCTCTTTACAGCCTCGCTTTGCTCACTGAAGTCTCACTCTATCCACCGCAGCTCTGTTCACTGAAACCTTGCTCTTTACAACCCGGCTCTGCTCGCTGAAATCTCGCTCTTTACAACCCCGCTCTGCTCACTGAATTCTCGCTCTTGACATCTCCGCTCTACTCAGTGAACTCTCGCTCTTTTCAGCCCAGCTCCTCTCATTGAACTGTTTCTCTTTACAGCCCTGCTCTGCTCGCTGAATTCTCACGCTTTGCAGTGCGGCACTGCTCACAGAAACCTAGCTCTTCACAGCCCCGTTCTGCTCACTGACGTCTTGTACTTTCTAGCCCAGCCCTGCTCACTGAATTCTCGCTCTTTATAGCCACGGTCTTCTTACTGAATTTTCGCTCTTTACAGTCAAGCTCTTCTCATGGAATTTTCGCTCTTTACATTCCCACTCTGCTCACTGAATTCTCGTTTTTTACCGTCCAGCTCTGTTCACTGAATTCTCGCTCTTTAGAGCCTCGCTCTGCTCACTGAATTCTTGCTTGTTAAAGCCCTGCTCTGCTCGCTGAATTTTCATGCTTTGCAGTCCCGCTCTGCACACAGAAGCCTCACTCTGCACAGCCCCGTTCTGCTCAATTAAATCTTGCACATTCTAGCCCAGCCCTGCTCACTGAATCCTCGCTCTTTACAGCCTCGCTCTTCTCACTGAATTCTCACTCATTACAGCCCTCCTCTGTTCACTGCATTCTCATTCTTTACAGCTCTGCTCTGCTCAGTGAAGTCTTGCTCTTTTCTGTGCAGCTCCGCTCACTGAACTGTTTTCTTTACAGCCCTGCTCAGCTCACTGATGTCTCGCTCTATGCATCCCCAATCAATTCAGTGAAGTCTCGGTGTTTACAGCCCCGTTCTGCTCACTGAGGTTTTGCACTTTCATTCCCCATCTACTCAGTTAAGTCTCTCTCTTTACAGCCTCACACTGCTCACTAATGTCTCGTTCTTTAATACCCTGATCAATTCAGTAAAGTCTAGCTGTATATAGCGCAGCTGTGCAGACTGAATTCTCAAACTTTGCAGATTGGCTCTGCTCACTGAACTCGCTCTCTTTCCAGCCCACCTCCGCTCACTGATGCCTTGCTCTTTCCAGCCCAGCCCTGCTCACTGAATTGTCGCTCTTTACAGCCCAGCTCTGCTCAGTGAAGTCTCGCTCTTGACAGCCCCACTCTGCTCACTTACTTCTCATTTTAAATCCCCGCTCTGCACGAAATCTCCTTCTTTACAGTCCAACTCTGCTCAATGAAATCTCGCTCTTTACATTACCTCTCTGCTTATTGAATTCTCGTTCTTTACAGCCCCAATTTGCTCGCTGAATTCTCGCTCTTCACAGCCCAGCTCTGTTCGCTGAATTCTCACCATTTGCAGTCCGGCTCTGCACACAGAAGGCTCGCTCTTCATAGCCCCATTCTGCTCACTGAAGTCTTGCACTTTCTAGCCCAGCCCTGCTCACTGAATCCTCGCTCTTTATAGCCACGTTCTTCTCACTGAATTTTCGCTCTTTACATCCCCGCTCTGCTCGCTGAATTCTTGTTCTTTACTGCCCCACTCTGCTCGCTGAATTCTCGTTCTTTACAGCCCCACTCTGCTCGCTGAATTATCACTCTTTACAGCCCCAATATGCTCGCTGAACTCGCGCTCTTTATACCCCAGCTCTACCGTTGAATTCTCACCCTTTGCAGTCCAGCTCTGCATACAGAAGCCTCGCTCTTCATAGAGCTCACTGAAGTCTTGCACTTTATAGCCCAGGCCTGCTCACTGATTTGTCGCTCTTTACAGCCACGCTCTTCTCACTGAATTTTCGCTCGTTATGGCCACGCTCTTCTCACTGAACATTCGCTCATTCCATCCCTGCTCTGATCGCTGAAGTCTCGCTCTTTTCAGCCCAGCTCTGCTCAATGAACGGTTTCTCTTTACAGCCCTGCTCTGCTCACTGATGTCTCGCTATATACAGCCCCAGTCTACTCAGTGAACTCTCACTCTTTACAGACCCGCTCTGCTCAGTGGTGTCTCGCTATTTACAGCTCCACTCTGCTCACTGAAGTCTCCCTTTTACACCCTGCTCTGCTCGAAATCTCACCCTTTGCAGTCCTGCTCTGCACGCAGAAGCCTTGCTCTTCACAACCCGTTCTGCTCACTGAAGTCTTGCACTTTATAGCCCAGCCCTGCTCACTGAAACCTGGCTCTTTATAGCCACGCTATTCTCACTGAACTTTCGCTCTTTACATCCCCCCTCTGCTCACTGAATTCTAGATCTTTACATCCCTGCTATGCTCGCTGAATTCTCGCTCTTTACAGCCCAGCTCCCTTCGCTGAATTCTCACCCTTTAAAGTCCGGCTCTGCACACAGAAGTCTCGCTCTTCATAGCCCCGTTGTGCTTACTGAAGTCTTGCACTTTCTAGCCCATCCCTGCTGCCTGAATCCTCGCTCTTTATAGCCACAATTTTCTCGCTGCATTTTTGCTCTTTACATCCGCACTCTGCTCGCTGAATTCTTGCCCTTTACAGCCCCGCTCTGCTCACTGCATTCTCGCTCTTTACAGCCCCGCTCTGCTCAAAATCTCGCTCGTAACAGTCCAGCTCTGCACAATGAATTCTCGCTAATTACAGCACCGCTCTACTCGTTGAATTCTCACCCTGTGCAGTCCCACTCTGCACACGGAATTCTCGATCTTTACAACACCGCTCATCTCGAAATCTCGCTCTTTACAGTCCAGCTCTGCTCAATGAATTCTCGCTCATTCCATCCACGTTCTGCTCACTGAAGTCTTGCACTTTATAGCCCAGCCCTGCTCACGGAAACCTCGCTCTTTATAGCCATGCTATTCTCACTGAATTTTCGCTATTTACAGCCACACTCTTCTCACTGAATTTTCGCTCTTTACAGTCCCAATCTTCTCACTGAAGTTTCGCTCTTTACATCCCCGCTCTGCTCGCTGAATTCTCGCTCTTTACAGCCCCGCTGTGCTCAATGAAATCACAATTTTTACAGGTCAGTTTCGCTGTCTGCAGTCTCACTTTTTACAGCCCCGCTCTGCTCAGTGAATTCTCGCTCATTACATCCCCACTCTGCTCAGTGAATTCTGGCTCTTTACAGTCCCACTCTGCTCACTGAATTTTCGCTCTTGACATCTCACCTCTGCTCACTGAAGTCTCGCTCTTTACAGCCCCGCTCTGCTCACTGAATTCTCACTCTTTACAGGCCAGAACTGCTCACCGAAATCTGCCCTTTACAGCCCAGCTCTGGTCAGTGTATTCTCACCCTTTACTGCTCCCCTCTGCTCACTGCCGTCTCGCTCTTTACATCCCTGCTCTGCTCCAAGTCTCGCTCTTTACAGTCCAGCTCTGCTCAATGAATTCTCAATCTTTGCAGCCCTGCTCTATTCAATGAAATCTCGCTCTTTACAACCCCGCTCTGCTAACTGAAGTTTCGCTCTTAAATACCTCGAACTACTCAGTGAAGTCTCGCTTTTTACAGCCTCGGTCTGCTCACTGAAGTCTCGCTCTATCCAGCGCAGCTCTGCTCAGTGAAACCTCGCTCTTTACAACCCTTCTCTGTTCACTGAATTCAGGCTCTTTACAACCCTGCACTGCTCACTGAATTCTCACTCCTTACAGCCCCGGTCTACTCACTGAATTCTCGCTCTTTACAGCCCCGCTCTGCTTGCTGAATTATCGCTCTTTACAGCCCCAATATGATCGCTGAATTCGCGCTCTTTATACCCCAGCTCTACCCGCTGAATTCTCACCATTTGCAGTCCAGCTCTGCACACAGAAGCCTCGCTCTTTATAGCCCTGTTCTGCTCACTGAAGTCTTGCACTTCATAGCCCAGGCCTGCTCACTGATTCATCGCTCTTTACAGCCATTCTCTTCTCACTGAATTTTCGCTCTTTATGGCCACGCTCTTCTCACTGAACTTTTGCTCATTCCATCCCTGCTCTGATTGCTGAAGTCTCGTTCTTTTCAGCCCAGCTCTGCTCAATGAACTGTTTCTCTTTACAGCCCTGCTCTGCTCACTGATGTCTCGCTATATTCAGCCCCGATCTACTCAGTGAACTCTCACTCCTTACAGACCCGCTCTGCTCAGTGATGTCTCGCTATTTACAGCCCCACTCTGATCATTGAACTCTCGCTTTTATACACTGCTCTGCTCAAAATCTCACCCTTTGCAGTCCTGCTCTGCACACAGAAGCCTCGCTCTTCACAACCCGTTCTGCTCACTGAAGTCTTGCACTTTATAGCCCAGCCCTGCTCACTGAAACCTGGCTCTTTATAGCCACGCTATTCTCACTGAACTTTCGCTCTCTACATCCCCACTCTGCTCACTGAATTCTAGCTCTTTATATACCCGCTCTGCTTGCTGAATTCTCGTTCTTTACAGCCCCGCTCTGCTCGCTGAATTCTAGCTTTTTACAGCCCCACTCTGCTCATTGAATTCTCGCTCTTTACAGCCCAGCTCCCCTCGCTGAATTCGCACCCATTGCAGACCGGCTCTGCACACGGAAATCTCGCTCTTCATAGCCCCGTTCTGCTTACTGATGTCTTGCACTTTCTAGCCCATCCCTGCTGCTTGAATCCTCGCTCTTTATAGCCACAATCTTCTCACTGAATTTTCGCTCTTTACATCTGTACTCTGCTCACTGAATTCTCGCTCTTTACAGCCCCGCTCTGCTCAAAATCTTGCTCGTAACAGTCCAGCTCTGCACAATGAATTCTCGCTCATTCCATCCACGTTCTGCTCACTGAAGTCTTGCACTTTATAGCCCAGCCCTGCTCACGGAAACCTTGCTCTTTATAGCCACGCTGTTCACACTGAATTTTCGCTCTTTACAGTCCCACTCTTCTCACTGAAGTTTCGCTTTTTACATCCCCGCTCTGCTCGCTGAATTCTCGCTCTTTACAGCCCCGCTCTGCTCAATGAAATCACAATTTTTACAGGTCATTTTCGGTGTCTGAAATCTCGCTTTTTACAGTCCCGCTCTGCTCAGTGAATTCTCGCTCATTAAATCACAGCTCTGCTTAGTGAATTCTCGCTCTTTACAGCCCCGCTCTGCTCACTGAATTTTCGCTCTTGACATCTCACTTCCGCTCACTGAAGTCTCGCTCTTTACAGCCCCACTCTGGTCACTGAATTCTCGCTCTTTACAGGCCAGAACTGCTCACCGAAATCTGCCCTTTACAGCCCAGCTCTGGTCAGTGTATTCTCACCCTTTACTGCTCCACTCTGCTCACTGCAGTCTCGCTCTTTACATCCCTGCTCTGCTCGAAGTCTCGCTCTTAACAGTCCAGCTCTGCTCAATGAATTCTCGATCTTTGCAGCCCTGCTCTATTCAATGAAGTCTCGCTTTTTACAGCCTCGGTCTGCTCACTGAAGTCTCGCCCTATCCAGCGCAGCTCTGCTCACTGAATCCTCGCTCTTTACAACCCTGCTCTTTTCACTGAATTCAGGCTCTTTACAGCCCTGCACTGCTCACTGAATTCTTGCTCCTTACAGCCCTGCTCTACTCACTGAATTCTTGCTCATTGCAGCCAACCTCTGCTCACTGAATTCCCGCTATTTACAGCCCCGCTCTGCTCACTGAATTCTCGCTCTTTACAGTCCAGATCTGCTCAGTGAAGTCCCACTCCTTACAGCCCCGCTCTGCTCACTGAAGTCTCGTTCTTTACTGCCCAGCTATGCTCACTGAAGTCTTGCTCTTTACAGCCCCGATCTACCCAGTGTAGTCTCACTCTTTACAGTCCCGCTCTCCTCAGTGAAGTCTCGCTCATCACAACCCCGCTCTGCTACCTGAATTCTCATTCTTTAATGCCCTGATCTACTCAGTGAAGTCACACTCTTTACAGCCCAGCTCTGCTCACTGAAGTCTCACTCTTTACATTCCTGCTCTGCTCGAAGTCTCGCTCTTTACAGTCCTGCTCTGCTCAATAAATTTTCGCTCTTTGCAGCCCCGCTCTACTCACTGAAATCTCGCTGTGTACAGCCCGGATCTACTCGGTGAAGTCTCGCTCTTTACAGCCTCGCACTGCTCACTGAAGTCTCGCTCTTTACAGCCCAGCTCTGCTCAATGAAGTCTAACTCTTTACTGATCAGCTCTGCTCACTGACGTTTCACTCTTTGCATCCCTGCTCTGCTCGAAGTCTCAGTCTTTACAGTCCTGCTCTTCTCAATAAATTCTCGCTCTTTGCAGCCCCGCTCTACTCAATGAAGTCTCGCTCTTTACAACCCCGCTCCACTAACTGAATTCTCGCTCTTTAATGCCCCGATCTACTCAGTGAAGTCTCGTTCTTTACAGCCCAGCTCAGCTCACGAAACTCATGCTCTTTAATGCCCTTCCCTGCTCACTGAAGTCTCGCTCTTTACAACCCCGATCTACTCAATGAAGTCTCGCTCTTTACAGCTACATACTGCTTAGTGAAGTATCGCTCTTTACAACCCCGATCTCCTTCTTGAAGTCTCACTCTTTACAGCCCCGCTCTGCTCACTGAGTTCTCACTCTTTACAGACCCGCTCTGCTCACTGAATTCTCGCTCTTTACTGCCCAGCTATGCTCACTGAAGTCTTGCCCTTTACAGCCCCGATCTGCTCAATGAAGTCTCGCTCTTTACAGCCCCGCTCTGCTCAGTGAAGGCTCGCTCTTTACAACCCCACTCTGCTACCTGATTTCTTGCTCTTTACAGCCCCGATCTACTCAGTGAAGTCTCGCTCTTTACAGCCCCACTCTGCTCAGTGAAGGCACAATCTTTACAGACATGCTCTGCTCAATGAAGTCTAACTCTTTACTAATCAGCTCGGCTCACTGATGTATCGCTTTTTATATCCCAGCTCTGCTCAAAGTCTCGTTCTTTACAGCCCTGCTCTGCTCAGAGAAATCTCGCTCTTTACAGCCCAGCTGTGCTCACTGAAGTCTCGTTCTTTACATTCCTGCTCTGCTCAGTTAGGGCACGATCTTTACAGCCCAGTTCTGGACACTGAAGTCTAGCTTTTTACAGAACTGCTCTGCTCAGTGTAGTCTCGCTCTTTACAACCCCGATATTTTCGTGAAGTCTCGCTCTTTACAGCCGTGATCTGCTCATTGAAGTCTCGCTCTTAACAACCCCGATCTACTCAATGAAGTCTCGCTCTTTAGCTCTTTACAGCCCAGCTCTGCTCACTGAAGTCTTGCTCTTTACAGCCCGGATCTACCCAGTGAAGTCTCGTTCTTTACAGCCCCGCTCTGATCACTAATGTCTCATTATTTATAGGTCCGTTCTGCTGACTGAATTCTCGCTCTTTACAGTCCCACTCTGCTCACTGAAGTCTCGCTCTTTGCAGCTCCGCCCTGCTCTTTGAAGTCTAACGCTTTACAGCCCTGCGCTGCTTAGTGAATTATCGCTCTTTACAACCCCGATCACCTTCTTGAAGTCTCGCTCTTTACAGCCCCACTCTGCTCACTGAAGTCTCGCTCTTTACAGCCCAGCTATATTCATTGAAGTCTTGCTCTTTAGAGCCCCGATCTACCCAGTGAAGTCTCGCTCTTTATAACACCGGTCTGCTCAGTGCAGACTCACTCTTTCCAGTCCTGCTCTCCTCACTGAAGTCTCGCTCTTTAATGCCACGATCAATTCAGTAAAGTCTCGCTCTGTACAGCCCAGCTCTCCTCAGTGACATTTTTACTGATCAGCTCTGTTCACTGAAGTTTCGCTCTTTGCATCCCTGCTCTGCTCGAAGTCTCACTCTTTACAGTCCTGCTCTGCTCAATAAATTCTCGCTCTTTGCAGCCCTGCTCTACTCAATGAAGTCTCGCTCTTTACAACCCCGCTCCACTAACTGAATTCTCGCTCTTTAATGCCCCGATCTACTCAGTGAAGTCTCGTTCTTTACAGCCCAGCTCAGCTCACGAAACTCATGCTCTTTACAGCCCTTCCCTGCTCACGGAAGTCTCGCTCTTTACAACCCCGATCTACTCAATGAAGTCTCACTCTTTACAGTCACACTCTGCTCAGTGAAGTATCGCTCTTTACAACCCTGATCTCCTTCTTGAAGTCTCACTCTTTACAGCCCCGCTCTGCTCACTGAGGTCTCACACTTTACAGCCCAGCTATGCTCACTGAAGTCTCGCTCTTTACAGCCCAGCTCAGCTCACGAAACTCATGCTCTTTACAGCCCTTCCCTGCTCACGGAAGTCTCGCTCTTTACAACCCCGATCTACTCAATGAAGTCTCACTCTTTACAGTCACACTCTGCTCAGTGAAGTATCGCTCTTTACAACCCCGATCTCCTTCTTGAAGTCTCACTCTTTACAGCCCCGCTCTGCTCACTGAGGTCTCACACTTTACAGCCCAGCTATGCTCACTGAAGTCTCGCTCTTTACAGCCCCGATCTGCTCAATGAAGTCTCGCTCTATACAGCCCAGCTCTGCTCAGTGAAGTCCCGCTCCTTTCAGCCCAGCTCCCCTCACTGAACTGTTGCTCTTTTCAGCCCTGCTCCGCTAACTGAATTCTTGCTCTATACAGGCCCGATCTACTCAGTGAAGTCTCGCTCTTTACAGCCCCGCTCTGCTAACTGTAGTCTCTCTCTTTACAAGCTCCGCTCTGCTCACTGAAATCTCGCTCTTTACAAACCCGATCTGCTCACTGAAGACTCGCTCTCTACAGCCCAGCTCTGCTCAGTGAAGTCCTGCTCCTTTCAACACAGCTCCCCTCACTGAACTGTTGCTGTTTACAGCGCTGCTCTGCTCACTGAAGTCTCGCTGTATACAGCCCCAATCTAGTCAGTGAAGTCTCGCTCTTTACAGCCCAGCTCTGCTCAATGAAGTCTAACTCTTTACTAATCAGCTCGGCTCACTGATGTATCGCTTTTTATATCCCAGCTCTGCTCGAAGTCTCGTTCTTTACAGCCCTGCTCTGCTCAGGGAAATCTTGCTCTTTACAGCCCAGCTGTACTCACTGAAGTCTCGTTCTTTACACTCCTGCTCTGCTCAGTGAGGGCACGATCTTTACAGCCCGGCTCTGGACACTGAAGTCTTGCTCTTTACAGAACTGCTCCGCTCAGTGTAGTCTCGCTCTTTACAACCCCGACCTATTTCGTGAAGTCTCGCTCTTTACAGTCCCAATCCACTCAGTGAAGCCTCGATCTTTACATCCCTGTTCTGCTCGAAGTTTCGCTCTTTACAGTCCTGCTCCGCTCACTGAATTCTCACTCTTTACAGCCCCGCTCTGCTAACTGAAGTCTCGCTCTATACAGCCCATCTCTGCTCAGTGAAGTCCCACTCTTTTCAGCCCAGCTCCCCTCACTGAACTGTTGCTCTTTACAGCCCTGTTGTGCTCACTGATGTCTCGCTCGATACATGCAAGATCTACTCAGTGAAGTCTCGCTTTTTACATCCCTGCTCTGCTCGAAGTCTCGCTCTTTACTGATCAGCTCTGCTCACCGATGTCTCGTTCATTACATTCCTGCTCTGCTCAATGTCTCACTCTTTACAGTCCTGCTCTGCTCAATAAATTTTCGCTCTTTGCAGCCCCCCCTCAACTCAATGAATTCTCGGTCTTTACAACCCCACTCTGCTAACTGAAGTATCGCTCTTTAATGCCCCCATCGACTCAGTGAAGTCTCGCTCTTTTCAGCCTAGCTCTGCTCACTGAACTCTTGCTCTTTACAGCCCTTTCCTGCTCACTGAAGTCTCGCTCTTTACAGCCCCACTCTGCTCAGTGAAGGCACAATCTTTACAGCCCTGCTCTGCTCACTGAAGTCTAGCTCTTTACAGCCCCGCTCTGCTCACTGAAGGCTCGGTCTATACAGCCCAGCTCTGTTCAATGAAGTCTAGCTCTTTACTGATCAGCTCTGCTCACTGATGTCTCGCTCATTACATTCCTGCTCTGCTCGAAGTCTCACTATTTACAGTCCTGATCTGCTCAATAAATCTTTGCTCTTTACAGCACCCCTCAACTCAATGAATTCTCGTTCTTTACAACCCCACTCTGCTAACTGAAGTCTCGCTCTTTAATGCCCCCATCGACTCAGTGAAGTCTCGCTCTTTTCAGCCCAGCTCCGCTCACTGAACTCTTGCTCTTTACAGCCCTTTCCTGCTCACTGAAGTCTCGTTCTTTACAGCCCCACTCTGCTCAGTGAAGGCACAATCTTTACAGCCGTGCTCTGCTCACTGAAGTCTCGCTATTTACAAACCCAATCTGCTCACTGAAGTCTCGGTCTATACAGCCCAGCTCTGCTCAATGAAGTCTAACTCTTTACTGATCAGCTCGGCTCACTGATGTATCACTTTATTCATCCCTGCTCAGCTTGAAGTCTCGTTCTTTACAACCCTGCTCTGCTCAGTGAAGACTCGGTCTTTGCATTCCTGCTCCGCCCTGAGTCTAGCTCTTTACAGTCCTGCTCTGCTCAATAAATTTTCCCTCTATGCAGATCCGCTCTACTCAATGAAGTCTCGCTATTTACTTCCCCGCTCTGCTCACTGAAGTCTCGCTCTGTACAGCCCAGCTCTCCTCAGTGAAGTTTTTATTGATCAGCTCTGCTCACTGAAGTTTCGCTCTTTACATCCCTGCTCTGCTCAAAGTCTCGCTCTTTGCAGTCCTGCTCTGCTCAATGAATTCTCGCTCTGTGCAAACCTGCAGCCCCGCTCTACTCAATGAAGTCTCGCACTTACAACCCCGCTCACTGAAGTTTCGCTCTTTAAATCCCTGCTCTGCTTGAAGTCTCGCTCTTTACAGTCCTGCTCTGCTCAATGAATTCTCGCTCTGTGCAACCCCGCTAACTGAATTCTCGCTCATCAATGCCCTGATGTACTCAGTGAAAGCTCGCTCTTTAGAGCCAGGATCCGCTCACTGAACTCATGCGCTTTACAGCCCTTCCCTGCTCACTGAAGTCTCGCTCTTTACAGCCCCGATATACTCAATGAAATCACGCTCTTTCCAGCCAGCTCTGCTTAGTGACGACCTGCTTCTAAGAGCACAGCTCTGCTCACTGCTCTCTCATTCTTTGCAGACCCACACTGCTCAGTGAAGTCTAGCTCTTTACAGAACTGCTCTGCTCAGTGAAGTCTTGCTCTCTACAGAACTGCTCTGCTCAGTGAAGTCTTGCTCTTTACAACACTGACCTATTTCGTGAATTCTCGCTCTTTATGGCCCTGCTCTTCTCAGTGAGGTATCGCTCTTTACAACACCGATCTCCTTCTTGAAGTCTTGCTCTTTACAGCCCCGCTCTGCTCGCTAAAGTCTCGCTCTTTACAGCCCAGCTCTGCTCACTGAAGTCTCGCTCTTTACAGACCAGCTATGCTCACTGATGTCTTGTTCTTTACAGCCCCGATCTAACCAGTGAAGTCTCGCTCTTTACATGCCCTATCTACCCAGTGAAGTCTCGCTCTTTACAGCCAGATTTACCCAGTGAATTCTCGCTCTCTGCAGTCCCGCTCTGCTCACTGAAATCTCGCTCCTTACAACCCCGCTCTGCTTGCTGACTTCTCACTCTTTACAGGCCCGCTCTGCTCACTGAATTCTTGCCCTTTGCAGCCCCGCTCTGCTCACTGAATTCTCGCTCTTTACAAACCCACTCTGCCCACTGAAGTCTCGGTCTATACAGCCCCGCTCTGCTCAATGAAGTCCTGCTCTTTTCAGCCCAGCTCCCCTCACTGAACTGTTGCTCTTTTCAGCCCTGCTCTGCTAACTGAAGCCTCACTCTATAAAGGCCCGATCTACTCAGTGAAGTATCTCTCTTTACAACGCCGATCTCCTTCTTGAAATCTAGCTCTTCACAGGCCCGCTCTGCTCACTGAAGTCTCGCTCTTTACAGCCCCGCTTTGCTCACTGAAGTCTCGCACTTTACAGCCCAGCTATGCGCACTGAAGTTTTGCTCTTTACAGCCCGATCTACCCAGTGAATTCTCTCTCTTTACAGCCCGCTCTGCTCACTGATGTCTCGTTATTTATAGGTTCCTTCCGCTGACTGAAATCTCGCTCTCTACAGTCCCGCTCTGCTCACTGAATTCTCGCTCTTTATAGGCCCGATCTGCTCATTGATGTCTCGCTCTTTGCAGCGCCGCTGTGCTCACTGAAGACTCGCTCTTTACAAACACACTCTGCTCACTGAAGTCTCACTCTATATACAGTCCCGATCTACTCAGTGAAGTCTCGCTCTTTACATCCATGCTCTGCTCGAAGTTTCGCTCTTTACAGTCCTGCTTTGCTCACTGAATTCTCGCTCTTTACAGCCCCGCTCTGCTAACTGAAGTCTCGCTCTATACTGCCCAGCTCTGCTCAGTGAAGTCCCACTCTTTTCTTCCCAGCTCCCCTCACTGAACTGTTGCTCTTTACAGCCCTGCAGTGCTCACTGATGTCTCGCTCGATGCTGGCACGATCTACTCAGTGAAGTCTCGCTCTTCACAGCCCCGCTCTGCTAACTGAAGTCTCTCTCTTTCCAGCCCCGCTCTGCTCACTGATGTCTCGCTGTATACAGCCCCGATCTACTGGGTGAAGTCCCGCTCTTTACAGCCCCGCTCGGTTCAATGAAGTCTCACTCTTTTCTGATCAGCTCGGCTCACTGAAGTCTCGCTTTTTACATCCCTGCTCTGCTCGAAGTCTCGTTCTTTACTGATCAGCTCAGCTCACTGAAGTGTCGGTCTTTACATTCCTGCTCTGCTCGAAGTCTCGCTCTTTACTTTCCTGCTCTGCTCAATAAATTTTCGGTCTTTGCAGCCCCGCTCTACTCAATGAATTCTCAGTCTTTACAACCAAACTCTGCTAACTGAAGTCTCACTCTTTAATGCCCCGATCGACTCAATGACATCTCGCTCTTTTCAGCCCAAGCTCCGCTCACTGAACTCTTGCTCTTTACAGCCCTTTCCTACTCACTGAAGTCTCGCTCTTTACAGCCCCACTCTGCTCAGTGAAGGTACAATCTTTACATCGCTGCTCTGCTCACTGAAGTCTAGCTCTAAACAGAACTGCAATGCTCAGTGAAGTCTCGCTCTTTACAACCCTGACCTATTTAGTGAAGTCTCGCTCTTTGCAACCCAGTTCTGCTCACTGAAGTCACGATCTTAACAGGTCCGTTCCGGTAACTAATTTCTTCCTCTTTACAGCCCCACTCTGCTCGCTGAAGTCTCGCTCATTTCAGCCTCACTCAGATCACTGAAGTTGCTCTCTTTACAGCCCGATCTACCCAGTGAAGTCTCGCTCGTTACAGCCCCGCTCTACTCACTGATGTCTCGTTATTTATATGTCCGTTCTGCTGACTGAATTCTCGCTCTCTACATTCCAGCTCTGCTTGCTAACTTCTCGCTCTTTACAGCCCCGATCTGCTCACAGAAGACTCCTTAACAAACCAGCTCTGCTCAATGTCTCGCTCTTTACAGTCCTGCTCTACTCACTGAATTCTTGCTCTTTACAGCCCCGCTATGCAAACTGCAGTCTCGCTCTTTACAGAATCGCTCTGCTCACTGAAGTCTCGCCCTTTTTTTCCTCAATCTACTTAGTGAAGTCTCACTCAAGACAGCGCAGCTCTGCTCATTGAAGTCTCGCTCTTTTCAGCCCTGCTCCCCTCACTGAACTGTTGCTCTTTACTGCCCTGCTCTGCTCACTGAAGTCTCGCTCCATATACAGGCCCGATCTACTCAGTGAAGTCTCGCTCTTTACATCCTTGCCCTGCTCCAAGTCTCGCTCTCTACAGTCCTGCTCTCCTCACTGAACACTCACTCTTTACAGCCCCGCTCTGCTCACTGAAGTCTCGCTCTTTCATTCCCCGATCTACTCAGTGACGTCTCGCTCTTTTCAGCCCAGCTCCCCTCACTGAACTGTCGCACTTTATAGCCCTGCTCTGCTCACTGAAATCTCAGTCTAAACAGGCCCGATCTACTCAGTGAATTTTCGCTCTCAACAGTCCCGCTCTGCTCACTGATGTCTCGCTATATACAGGCCCGATCTACTCAGTGAAGTCTCGCTCTTTACAGACCCACTCTGCTCACTGAAGTCTTGCTCTTTCATTCCCCGATCTACTCAGTGAAGTCTCGCTCTATAGGGCCCAGCTCAGCTCAGTGAAGTCTCGCTCTTTTCAACCCAACTCCACTCACTGAACTGTTGCTCATTACAGCCCTGCTCTGCTCACTGAAGTCTCGCTCTTTCCAGCCCCGCTCTGCTCACTGAAGAATCACTCTTTACAAACCCGCTCTGCTCACTGAGGTCTCGCTCTCTACAGCCCAGTTCTGCTCAGTGACGTCCCGCTCCTTTCAATCCAGCTCCCCTCACTAAACTGTTGCTCTTTACAGCGCTGCTCTGCTCACTGAAGTCTCGCTGTATAAAGCCCCAATCTACTTGGTGAAGTCTCGCTCTTTACAGCCCCGCTCTGCTCACTGAATTCTCGCTCTTTCATTCCCCGATCTACTCAGTGAAATCTCTCTCTTTTCAGTCCAGCTCCCCTCACTGAACTGTTGCTCTTTACAGCCCCGCTCTGCTCAGTGAAGTCTCCCTCTTTGCAGTCCCGCTCTGCTCATTGAAGTCTCGCTCTTTAGAGCCCAGCTATGAAAACTGAAGTTTTGCTCTTTACAGTCCGATCTACCCATTCAATTCACGCTCTTTACAGCCCCGCACTGCTCACTGATGTCTCGTTATTTATAGGTTCCTTCCGCTGACTGAAATCTCGCTCTCTACAGTCCCGCTCTGCTCACTGAATTCTCGCTCTTTACAACCCTGCTCTGCTTGCTGACTTCTCGCTCTTTACAGGCCCGATCTGCTCACTGATGTCTCACTCTTTGGAGCTCCGCTCTGCTCACTGGAGTCTCGTTCTCTACTGCCCAGTTCTGCTCAGTGAAGTCCCGCTCCTATCAACCCAGCTCCCCTCACTGAACTGTTGCTCTTTACAGCGCTGCTCTGCTCACTGAAGTCTCGATGTATAAAGCCCCAATCTACTTGGTGAAGTCTCGCTCATTACAGTCCCGCTCTGCTCACTGAATTCTCAATCTTTACAACCCCACTCTGCTTGCTGACTTCTCGCTCTTTACAGGCCCGATCTGCTCACTGAAGTCTCGCTCTTTACAAACCCGCTCTGCTCACTGAGGTCTCGTTCTCTACAGCCCAGTTCTGCTCAGTGAAGTCCCGCTCCTTTCAGCCCAGCTCCCCTCACTGAACCGTTGCTCTTTACAGCCCTGCTCTGCTCACTGAAGTCTCGCTGCATACAGCCGAGCTCTGCTCACTGAAGTCTCGCTCTTTACAAACCCAACCTGCTCAATGAAGTCTCACTCTTCACTGATCAGCTCGGCTCACTGAAGTATTGAATTTTACATCACTGCTCTGCTCGAAGTCTCGTTCTTTACATTCCTGCTGTGCTCGAAGACTCGCTCTTAACAGTCCTGTTCTGCTCAATAAATTTTGCTCTTTGCAGCCCCGCTTAACTCAATGAAGTCTCGCTCTTTACTCCACTCTGCTCGGTGAAGGCACAATCTTTACAACCCTGCTCTGCTCACTGATATCTAGCTCTTTACAGAACTGCTCTGCTCAGTGAAGTCTCGATCTTTACAACCCCGACCTATTTCGTGAAGTCTCGCTCTTTCCAGTCCCGCTCTGCTCTCTGAAGTCTCACTCTTTAATGCTCCGATCAATTCAGCAAAGTCTCACTCTGTACAGCCCGGCTCTGCTCAATGAAGTCTTTACTGATCAGCTCTGCTCACTGAAGTTGCGCTCTTTACATCCCTGCTCTACTCAATGAATTCTCGCTCTTTAATTCCCCGTTCTACTCAATGAAGTCTCGCTCTTTACAACCCCGCTCTGCTAACTGAATTCCCGTTCTTTAATGCCCCGATCTACTCAGTGAAGTCTCGCTCTTTTCAGCCCAGCTCCGCTCACTGAACTCTTGCTCTTTACAGCCCTTCCCTGCTCACTGAAGTCTCGCTCTTTCCAGTCCAGCTCTGCTCAATGAAGACTTCCTTCTAAGAGCCCAGCTCTGCTCACTGCATTCTCACTCTTTAATGCCCCGATCAATTCAGTAAAGTCTCACTCTGTACAGCCCAGCTCTGCTCAGTGAAGTCCTTACTGATCAGCTCTACTCAATGAAGTCTCGCTTTTTACAACCCCGCTCTGCTAACTGAATTCTCGCTCTTTACAGCCCAGCTCCACTCACTGATCTCTTGCTCTTTACAACCCTTCCCTGCTCACTGAAGTCTCGCTCTTTACAGCCCCGATCTACTCAATGAAGTCTCGCTCTTTACAGCCCCGATCTACTCAACGAAGTCTCGCTCTTTCCAGCCACACTCTGCTCAGTGAAGTCTCGCTCTTTCCACCCAGCTCTGCTCAGTCAAGACTTGCTTCTAAGAGCCCAGCTCTGCTCACTACATTGTCGCTCTTTGTAGCCCCACCCTGCTCCGTGAAACCACAAGCTTTACAGCCCTGTTCTGCTCACAGAAATCTAGATCTTTACAGAACTGCTCTGCTCAGTGAAGTCTCGCTCTTTACAATCCCGACCTATTTCGTGAAGTCTCACACTTTACAGCCTCACTCTGCTCACTGAAGTCACCATCTGAACAGTACCGTTCCGCAAACTAATTTTTTGCTCTTTACAGCCCCGCCCTGCTCACTGAAGTCTCACTCTTTACAGCCCCGCTATGCTACTGAATTCTCGCTCTTTACAGTCCTGATCTACACAGCGAAGTCTCGCACTTTGCAGCCCCGCTCTGCTCGGTGAAGTCTAGCTCTTTACAGCCCTGCTCTGCTCAGTGAAGTATCGCTCTTTACAACCCCGATCTCCTTCGTGAAGTCTCGCTCTTTACAGCCTCACTCTGCTCACTGAAGTCGCGATCTGAACAGTACCGTTCCGCTAACTGATTTTTTGCTCTTTACAGCGCCGCTCTGCTCACTTAAGTCTCGCTCTTTACAGCCCCGCTCTGCTCACTGAGGTCTCGCTCTTTATAACCCAGCTATGCTCACTGAAGTCTTGCTCTTTACAGCCCTGATCTACTCAGTGAAGTTTCGTTCTTCACACGCCCGATCTACCCAGTGAAGTCTCGCTCTTTACAGCCCGATTTATCCAGTGAATTCCGCTCTTTACAGCCCTGCTTTGCTCACTGATGTTTCCTTATTTATGGGACCGTTCCGCTGACTGAATTCTCGCTCTCTACAGTCCCGCTCTGCTCACTGAATTCACGCTCTTTACAACACCGCTCTGCTTACTGACTTCTCGCTCTTTACAGGCCCACTCTGCTCACTGAAGTCTCGCTCTTTACAGCCCCACTCTGCTCACTGAAGACTCCTTTACAAACCTGCTCTGCTCGAAGTCTCGGTCTTTACAGTCCTGCTCTGCTCACTGAATTCTCGCTCTTTAGAGCCCCGCTCTACTCACTGAAGTCTCTCTCTTTCTAACCACGCTCTGCTCACTGAAGCCTCGCTCTTTACAAACCCGCTCTGCTCAGTGAAGTCTCGCTCTATAAAACCCAGCTCTACTCAGTGAGGTCTCGCTCTTTTCAGCCCAGCTCCCCTCACTGAACTGTTGCTCTTTACAGTCCTGCTCTGCTCACTGAAGTCGCACTGTATATAGCCCCTCTCTGCTCACTGAAGTCTCGCTCTTTACCAACCCACTCTGCTCAATGAAGTCTCACTCTTTACTGATCAGCTCGGCTCAGTGAAGTATCGAATTTTACATCACTGCTCTGCTCGAAGTCTCGTTCTTTACAGTCCTGCTCTGCTCAGAGAAGTCTCGTTCTTTACATTCCTGCTGTGCTCGAAGTCTCGCTCTTAACAGTCCTGTTCTGCTCAATAAATTTTTGCTCTTTGCAACCCCGCTTAACTCAATGAAGTCTCGCTCTTTACTCCACTCTGCTCAGTGAAGGCACAATCTTTACAACCCTGCTCTGCTCACTGATGTCTAGCTCTTTACAGAACTGCTCTGCTCAGTGAAGTCTCGATCTTTACAACCCCTACCTATTTCGTGAAGTCTCGCTCTTTCCAGTCCCGCTCTGCTCTCTGAAGTCTTTACTGATCAGCTCTGCTCACTGAAGTTGCGCTGTTTAGATCCCTGCTCTGCTCGAAGTCTCGCTTTTTACAGTCCCGCTCTGCTCAATGAATTCTCGCTCTTTAATGCCCCGATCTACTCAGTGAAAACTCGTTCTTTACAGTCCCGCTCTGCTCAATGAATTCTCGCTCTTTAATGCCCCGATCTACTCAGTGAAATCTCGCTCTTTGCAACCCCGCTCTGCTAACTGAATTCTCGCTCTTTAATGCCCCGACCTACTCAGTGAAATCTCGCTCTTTACAGCCACAGTCTGCTCAGTGAAGTCCCCCTCTTTCCACCCAGCTCTGCTCAGTGAAGACTTGCTTCTAAGAGCCCAGCACTGCTCACTGCTTTCTCGCTCTTTGCAGCCCCACCCTGCTCAGTGAAGCCACAATCTTTACAGCCCTGCTCTGCTCACTGAAGTCTAGAACTTTACAGAACAGCTCTGCTCAGGGAAGTCTTGCTATTTACTACCCCGACCTATTTCGTGAAGTCTCGCACTTTACAGCCTCGCTCTGCTCACTGAAGTCACGATCTTAACAGTACCCGTCCGCTAACTAATTTTTTGCACTTTACAGCCCCGATCTGCTCACTGAATTCTCACTCTTTACAGCCCCGCTCTGCTCACTGAAGTCTCGCTCTTTGCAGCCCAGCTCTGCTCAGTGAAGGCACAATCTTTACAACCCTGCTCTGTTCACTGAAGTCTAGCTCTTTACAGAACTGCTCTGCTCAGTGAAATCTCGCTCTTTACAACCCCGACCTATTTAGTTGAAGTCTAGCTCTTTACACGCCCGATCTACCCAGTGAAGTCTCGTTCTTTACAGCCCGATCTACCCAGTGAATGCTCATTCTTTCCAGCCCTGCTCTGCTCACTGATGTCTCGTTATTTAAAGGTCCGTTTCGCTGACTGAATTCTTGCTCTCGACAGTCCCGCTCTGCTCACTGAATTCTCGCTGTTTACAACCCCGCTTTGCTTGCTGACAACTTGCTCTTTAGAGGACCGATCTGCTCACTGAAGTCTCGCTCTTTGCAGCCCCGCTCTGCTCACTGAAGTCTCGCTATTTACAAGCCCACTCTGCTCACTCAACCCTCGGTCTGTACAGCCCAGTTCTGCTCAGTGAAGTCCCGCTCTTTTCAGCACAGCTCCCCTCACTGAACTGTTGCTCTTTAAAGCCCTCTTCTGTGCACTGAAGTCTCGCTCTTTACCCCAGCTCTGCTCGAAGTCTCGCTCTTTGCAGTCCTGATCTGCTCAGTAAATCTTCGCGCTTTGCAGCCCCGCTCTACTCAATGAAGTCTCGCTCTTTACAACCACGTTCTGCGAACTGAAGTCTCGCTCCTTAATGCCCCGATCTACTCAGTGAAGTCTCGCTCTTTTCAGCCCAGCACCGCTCATTGAACTCTTGCTCTTTACAGCCCTTTCCTGCTCACTGAAGTCTCGCTCTTTACAGCCCCGCTCTGCTCACTGATGTCTCGCTCTTTACAGCCTCGCTCTGCTCACTGAATTCTCGCTCTTTGCAGCCCCGATTTACTCAGCGAAGTCTCGCTCTTTACAGCCCTGCTCTGCTCAGTGAAGTCTCGCTCTTTACAGCCCGGCTATGCTCACTGAAGTCTTGCTCTTTACAGCCCCGATCTGCTCAGTGAAGTCTCGCTCTTTACTAATCAGCTCGGCTCACGGATGTCTCGCTTTTTACATCCCTGCTCTGCACAAAGTCTCGTTCTTTACAGCGCTGCGCTGCTCAGTGAAGTCTCGCTCTTTACAGCCCAGCTCGCGCGAAGTCTCGCTCTTTACAGTCCTGCTCTGCTCAATAAATTTTCGCTCTTTGCAGCCCAGCTCTACTCAATGAAGTCTCGCTCTTTACAACCCCGCTCTGCGAACTGAAGTCTCGCTCTTTAATGCCCCGATCTACCCAGTGAAGTCTCGCTCTTTTCAGCCCATTTCCGTTTGCTGCTCACTGAAGTCTCGCTCTTTACAGCCGCACTCTGCTCAGTGAAGGCACAATCTTTACAACCCTGCTCTGCTCACTGAAGTCTAGCTCTTTACAGAACTGCTCTGCTCAGTGAAGTCTCGCTCTTTACAACCCCGACCTAATTAGTGAAGTCTCGCTCTTTACAGCACAGTTCTGCTCACTGAAGTCACGATCTTAACAGGTCCGTTCCGCTAATTTCTTGCACTCTACAGCCCCACTCTGCTCACTGAAGTCTCGCTCATTACAGCCTCGCTCTGCTCACTGAAGTCGCTCTCTTTACAGCCCGATCTACCCAGTGAAGTCTCGCTCTTTACAGCCCCTCTCTGCTCACTGATGTCTCGTTATTTACAGTCCCGATCTACTCAATGAAGTCTCGTTATTTATAAGTCCGTTCTGCTGACTGAATTCTCGCTCTCTACAGTCCGGCTCTGCTTGCTGACTTCTCGCTCTTTACAGCCCTGCTCTGCTCACTGAAGTCTAGCTCTTTACAGAACTCCTCTGCTCAGTGAGGTCTCGCTCTTTACAACCCCGACCTATTTCGTGAAGTCTCGCTCTTTACAGCCAAGTTCTGCTCACTGAAATCACGATTTTAACAGGCCCGTTCAGCTAACTAATTTCTTGCTCTTTATAGCCCCGCTCTGCTCACTGAACTCTCGCTCATTACAGCCTCGCTCTGCTCACAGAAGTCGCTTTCTTTACAGCCCGATCTACCCACTGAATTCTCGCTCTCTGCAGTCCGGCTCTGCTTGCTGACGTCTGGCTCTTTACAGCCCCGCTCTGCTCAGTGAAGTCTCGCTCTTTCCAGTCCCGCTCTGCTCACTGAAGTCTCGCTCTTAAATGCTCCGATCAATTCACTAAAGTCTCGTTCTTTACAGCCCAGCTCCGCTCACTGAAGTTCCGCTCTTTCCAGCCCCGATCTAGTCAAAGCAGTCTCGCTCTTTACAGCCCCGCTCTGCTAACTGAAGTCTCGCTCTTTACAGACCCGCTATGCTCACTGAAGTCTCGCTCTTTCATTCCCCGATCTACTCAGTGAAGTCTCGGTCTTTACAGCCCTGCTCTGCTCAATGAAATCTCGCTCTTTACAGGCCCGATCGACTCTGTGAAGTCACCCTCTTAACAGCCCCTCTCTGCTCACTGATGTCTCGTTATTTATAGGGCCGTTCTGCTGGCTGAATTCTCGCTCTCTACAGTCCTGCTCTGCTTGCTGACTTCTTGCTCTTTACATCCCCGACCT
Organism: Carcharodon carcharias; assembly: GCF_017639515.1. Classification (NCBI taxonomy): domain Eukaryota; kingdom Metazoa; phylum Chordata; class Chondrichthyes; order Lamniformes; family Lamnidae; genus Carcharodon; species Carcharodon carcharias. The sequence goes on along the minus strand of NC_054467.1, from coordinate 53,514,334 downwards.
GCTCACTGAAGTCTCGTTCTTTCCAGTCCCGATCTACTCAATGAAGTCGCGTTATTTACAGTCCCACTCTGCTCACTGAAGACTCCTTCGCAAACCTGCTCTGCTCGAAGTCTCCGTCTTTACAGTCCTGCTCTGCTCACTGAATTCTCGCTCTTTCATTCCCACATCTACTCAGTGAATTCTCACTATTTACAGGCCCGCTCTGCTAACTGAAGTCTCGCTCTTTCATTCCCCGTTCTACTCAGTGAAGTCTCGCTCTATACAGCCTAGCTCTGCTCAGTGAAGTCTCGCTCTTTTCAGCCCAGCTTCCCTCACTGAACTGTTGCTCTTTACAGCCCTGCTCTCGCTCTATACAGGCCCGATCTACTCAGCGAAGTCTCGCTCGTTCCAGCCCCGCTCTGCTCACTGAAGTCTCTCTCTTTAATGCCCCGACCAATTAGATAAAGTCTCGCTCTGTACAGCCCAGCTATGCTCTGTGAATTCTTTACTGATCAGCTCTGCTCACCGAAGTTTCGCTCCTTACATCCCTGCTCTGCTCGAAGTCTTGCTCTTCACAGTCCTGCTGTGCTCAATGAATTCTCCCTCTTTGCAGCCCCGCTCTGCTAAATGAATTGTCGCTCTTTAATGCCCCGATCTACTCAATGAAGTCTCGCTCTTTACATCCCCGCTCTGCAAACTGAATTCTCGCTCTTTAATGCCCCGATCAACTCAGTGAAGTCTCGCTCTTTACAGCCCAGCTCTGCTCACTGAATCCTTGCTCATTACAGCCCTTCCCTGCTCACTGAAGTATCGCTCTTTACATCCCCAATCTACTCAATGAAATCTCGCTCTTTCCAGCCGCACTCTGCTCAGTGAAGCCTCTTTAAAGCCCCGATCTCCTTCAGGAAGTCTCGCTCTTTGCAGCCCTGCTCTGCTCACTGAAATCGCGCTCTTTACAGACCAGCTATGCTCACTGAAGTCTTGCTCTTTATAGCCCCGATCTGCTCAGTGAAGTCTCGCTCTTTCCTGATCAGCTCGGCTCACGGATGTCTCGCTTTTTACATCCCTGCTCTGCTCAAAGTCTCGTTCTTTACAGCGCTGCTCTGCTCACTGAAGTATCGCTCTTTACATCCCCAATCTACTCAATGAAATCTCGCTCTTTCCAGCCACACTCTGCTCAGTGAAGTACCGTTCTTTAAAGCCCCGATCTCCTTCATGAAGTCTCGCTCTTTGCAGCCCTGCTCTGCTCACTGAAATATCGCTCTTTACAGACCAGCTATGCTCACTGAAGTCTCGCTCTTTACAGCCCGATCTACTCAGTGAAGTCTCGCTCTTTACAGCTCAGCTCCGCTCACTAAACTCTTGCTCTTTACAGCCCTTCCCTGCTCACTGAAGTCTCACTCTTTACAGCCCCGATCTACTCAATGAAGTCTAGCTCTTTCCAGCCCAGCTCTACTCGTTGAAGACTTGCTCCTAAGAGCCCAGCTCTGCTCACTGCATTCTCGCTCTTTGCAGCCCCACTCTGCTGAGTGAAGCCACAATCTTTTCAGCCCTACTCTGCTCAGTGAAGCGTGGATCTTTCCAGAACTGCTCTGGTCAGTGAAGTCTCGCTCTTTACAACCCCGATCTATTTTGTGAAGTCTCGCACTTTACAGCCTCGCTCTGCTCACTGAAGTTACGATCTTAACATTACCGTTCCGCTAACTAATTGTTTGTTCTTTACAGCCCCACTCTGCTCAGTGAAGTCTCGCAATTTGCAGCCCTGCTCTGCTCAGTGAAGTATCGCTCTTTACAACCCCGATCTCCTTCGTGAAGTCTCGCTCTTTCCAGTCCAGCTATGCTCACTGAAGTCTTGCTCTTTCCAGCCCCGATCTCCTCAGTGAAATCTCGCTCTTTACTGATCAGCTCTGCTCACTGAAGCCTCGCTTTTTACATCCCAGCTCTGCACGAAGTCACGTTCTTTACAGCGCTGTTCTGCTCAGTGAAGTCTCGCTTTTTACATCCCAGCTCTGCTCGAAGTCTCGTTCTTTACAGCCCAACTCTGCTCAGTGAAGTCTCACTCTTTACATCCCTGCTCTGCTCGAAGTGTCGCTCTTTACTGATCAGCTCTGCTCACTGAAGTGTCGCTCATTACATCCCTGCTCTGCTCAAAGTCACGCTCTTTACAGTCCTGATCTGCTCAATAAATTTTCGCGCTTTGCAGCCCCGCTCTACTCAATGAAGTCTCACTCTTTGCAACCCCGCTCTGCTCAGAGAAGTCTCGCTTTTTAATGCCCCGATCTACTCAGTGAAGTCTCGCTCTTTTCAGCCCAGCACCGCTCATTGAACTCTTGCTCTCTACAGCCCTTTCCTGCTCACTGAAGTCTCGCTCTTTAAAGAACTGCTCTGCTCAGTGAAGTCTCGCTCTTTACAACCCCGACTTATTTCGTGAAGTCTAGCTCTTTACAGTCCAGTTCTGCTCTCTGAAGTCACGATCTTAACGGGTCCGTTCCGCTAACTAATTTCTTCCTCTTTACAGCCCCGCGCTGCTCACTGAAGTCTCGTTCTTTACATTCCCAATCTACTCAATGAAATCTTGTTATTTACCGTCCCACTCTGCTCACTGAAGACACCTTTACAATCCTGCTCTGCTCGTAGTCTCGCTCTTTCCAGTCCTGCTCTGCTCACTGAATTCTCACTCTATACCGGCCCGATCTACTCAGTGAAGTCTCGCTCTTTACAGCCCAGCTCTGCTCAGTAAAATCTCGCTCTTTACAGCCCCACTCTGCTCAGTGAAGGCACGATCTTTACAACCCTGCTCTGCTCACTGAAGACTAGCTCTTTACAGAACTGCTCGGCTCAGTGAAGTCTCGCTCTTGACAACCCCGACCTATTTACTGAAGTCTCGCTGTTTACAGCCCCGATCTACTCAATGAAGTCTAGCTCTTTCCAGCCCAGCTCTACTCGTTGAAAACTTGCTTCTAAGAGCCCAGTTCTGCTCACTGCATTCTCGCTCTTTGCAGCCCCACTCTGCTCAGTGAAGCCACAATCATTTCAGCCCTGCTCTGCTCAGTGAAGCCTGGATCTTTACAGTCCTGCCCTGCTCACTGAATTCTCGCTCTTTCATTCCCACATCTACTCAGTGAATTCTCACTCTTTACAGGCCCGCTCTGCTCACTGAAGTCTCGCTCTTTCATTCCCCGATCTACTCAGTGAAGTCTCGCTCTATACAGCCTAGCCCTGCTTAGTGAAGTCTCGCTCTTTTCAGCCCCGCTTCCCTCACTGAACTGTTGCTCTTTACAGCCCTGCTCTCGCTCTATACAGGCCCGATCTACTCAGCGAAGTCTCGCTCGTTCCAGCCCCGCTCTGCTCACTGAAGTCTCTCTCTTTAATGCCCCGACCAATTAGATAAAGTCTCGCTCTGTACAGCCCAGCTATGCTCTGTGAATTCTTTACTGATCAGCTCTGCTCACCGAAGTTTCGCTCCTTACATCCCTGCTCTGCTCGAAGTCTCGCTCTTCACAGTCCTGCTGTGCTCAATGAATTCTCGTTCTTTGCAGCCCCGCTCTGCTAACTGAATTCTCGCTCTTTAATGCCCCGATCAAGTCAGTGAAGTCTCGCTCTTTACATCCCCGCTCTGCTAACTGAATTCTCGCACTTTAATGCCCCGATCAACTCAGTGAAGTCTCGCTCTTTAATGCCCAGCTCCGCTCATTCAGCTCTTGCTCATTACAGCCCTTCCCTGCTCACTGAAGTCTCGCTCTTTACATCCCCAATCTACTCAATGAAATCTCACTCTTTACAGCCGCACTCTGCTCAGTGAAGCCACAATCTTTACAGCCCCGCTCTGCTCACTGAAGTCTAGCTCTTTACAGAACTGCTCTGCTCAGTGAAGTCTCGCTCTTTACAACCCCGACTTATTTCGTGAAGTCTCGCTCTTTACAGTCCAGTTCTGCTCACTGAAGTCACGATCTTAACAGATCTGTTCCGCTAACTAATTTCTTGCTCTTTACAGCCCCGCTCTGCTCACTGAAGTCTCGCTCATTACAGCCTCGCTCTGCTCATTAAAGTCGCTCTCTTTACAGCCCGATCTACCCAGTGAAGTCTCGCTCTTTACAGCCCCGCTCTGCTCACTGATGTCTCGCTCTTTACAGCCCCACTCTGCTCACTAAATTCTCGCTCTATTCAGCCCCGATTTACTCAGTGAAGTCTCGCTCTTTACAGCCCTGCTCTGCTCAGTGAAGTATCTCTCTTTACAACCCCGATCTCCTTCGTGAAGTCTCGCTCTTTACAGCCCCGCTCTGCTCAATGAAGTCTCGCTCTTTACAGCCCGGATATGCTCACTGAAGTCTTGCTCTTTACAGCCCCGATCTGCTCAGCGAAGTCTCGATCTTTACTGATCAGCTCGGCTCACGGATGTCTCGCTTTTGACATCCCTGCTCTGCTTAAAATCTCGTTCTTTACAGCTCTGCTCTGCTCAGTGAAGTCTCGATCTTTACAGATCAGCTCCGCTCGAAGTCTTGCTCTTTACAGTCCTGCTCTGCTCAATAAATTTTCGCACTTTGCAGCCCAGCTGTACTCAATGAAGTCTCGCTCTTTACTGCCCCGCTCTGCGGACTGAAGTCTCGCTCCTTAATGCCCCGATCTACCCAGTGAAGTCTCGCTCTTTTCAGCCCATCTCCGTTTGCTGTTCACTGAAGTCTCGCTCTTTACAGCCCCACTCTGCTCAGTGAAGGCACAATCTTTACAACCCTGCTCTGCTCACTGAAGTCTAGCTCTTTACAGAACTGCTCTGCTCAGTGAAGTCTCGCTCTTTACAACCCCGACCTATTTAGTGAAGTTTCGCTCTTTACAATCCCGATCTATTTTGTGAAGTCTCGCACTTTACAGCTTCGCTCGGCTCACTGAAGTTACGATCTGAACATTACCGTTCCGCTAACTAATTTTTTGCTCTTTACAGCCCCGCTCTACTCACTAAATTCGCGCTCTTTGCAGCCCCGATCTACTCAGCGAAGTCTCGCTCTTTACAGCCCCGCTCTGCTCACTGAAGTCTCGCTCTTTGCAGCCCTGCGCTGCTCAGTGAAGTCTCGCTCTTTACAACGCCGTTCTCCTTCGTGAATTCTCGCTCTTTCCAGTCCTGCTAAGCTCACTGAAGTCTTGCTCTTTCCAGCCCCGATCTCCTCACTGAAATCTCGCTCTTTACTGATCAGCTCGGCTCACTGAAGTCTCGCTTTTTACATCCCTGCTCTGCTCGAAGTCTCGTTCTTTACAACGCTGCTCTGCTCACTGAAGTCTCGCTCTTTACAGCCCAGGTCTGCTCAGTGAAGTCTCACTCTTTACATCCCTGCTCTGCTCGATGTCTCGCTCTTTACTGATCAGCTCTGCTCACTGAAGTGTCGCTCTTTACATCCCTGCTCTGCTCGAAGTCTCGCTCTTTACAGTCCTGATTTGCTCAATACATTTTCGCGCTTTGAAACCCCGCTCTGCTCAATGAATTCTCGCTCTTTACAACCACGCTCTGTGAATCGAAGTCTCGCTCCTTAATACCCCGATCTACTCACTGAAGTCTCGCTCTTTTCTGCCCAGCACCGCTCATTGAACTCTTGCTCTTTACAGCCCTTTCCTGCTCACTGAAGTCTCGCTCTTTACAGCCGCACTCTGCTCAGTGAAGCCACAATCTTTACAGCCCTGCTCTGCTCAGTGAAGTCTCGCTCTTTACAACCCCGACTTATTTCGTGAAGTCTCGCTATTTACAGGCCAGTTCTGCTCACTGAAGTCACGATCTTAACAGGTCCGTTCCGCTAACTAATTTCATGCTCTTTACAGCCCCGCTCTGCTCACTGAAGTCTCGCTCCTTACAGGCCCGCTCTGCTCACTGAAGTCTCGCACTTTCATTCCCCGATCTACTCAGTGAAGTCTTGCTCTATACAGCCTAGCCCTGCTCAGTGAATTCTCGCTCTTTTCAGCCCAGCTTCCCTCACTGAACTGTTGCTCTTTACAGCCCTACTCTCGTTCTATACAGGCCCGATCTACTCAGCGAAGTCTCGCTCGTTCCAGCCCCGCTCTGCTCACTGAAGTCTCTCTCTTTAATGCCCCGACCAATTAGATAAAGTCTCGCTCTGTACAGCCCAGCTATGCTCTGTGAATTCTTTACTGATCAGCTCTGCTCACCGAAGTTTCGCTCCTTACATCCCTGCTCTGCTCGAAGTCTCGCTCTTCACAGTTCTGCTGTGCTCAATGAATTCTCGCTCTTAGCAGCCCCGCTCTGCTAACTGAATTCTCGCTCTTTAATGCCCCGATCTACTCAATGAAGTCTCGCTCTTTACATCCCTGCTCTGCTAACTGAATTCCCGCTATTTAATGCCCCGATCAACTCAGTGAAGTCTCGCTCTCTACAGCCCAGCTCCGCTCATTGAACTCTTGCTCATTACAGCCCTTCCCTGCTCACTGAAGTCTCGCCCTTTACATCCCCTATCTACTCAATGAAATCTCTCTCTTTCCAGTCACACTCCGCTCAGTGAAGTACCGTTCTTTACAGCGCCGATCTCCTTCGTGAAGTCTCGCTCTTTGCAGCCCTGCTCTGCTCACTGAAATCTCGCTCTTTACAGACCAGCTATGTTCACTGAAGTATCGCTCTTTACAGCCCGATCTACTCAGTGAAGTCTCGCTCTTTACAGCCCCGATCTACTCAATGAAGTCTAGCTCTTTCCAGCCCAGCTCTACTCGTTGAAGACTTGCTTCTAAGAGCCCAGCTCTGCTCACTGCATTCTCGCTCTTTGCAGCCCCTCTGCTGAGTGAAGCCACAATCTTTTCAGCCCTGCTCCGCTCAGTGAAGCCTGGATCTTTCCAGAACTGCTCTGGTCAGTGAAGTCTCGCTCTTTACAACGCCGATCTATTTTGTGAAGTCTCGCACTTTACAGCCTCGCTCTGTTCACTGAAGTTACGATCTGAAAATTACCGTTCCGCTAACTAATTTTTTGCTCTTTACAGCCCCGATCTACTCACTAAATTCTCGCTCTTTTCAGCCCCGATCTACTCAGCAAAGTCTCGCTCTTTACAGCCCCGCTCAGCTCACTGAAGTCTCGCTCTTTGCAGCCCTGCTCTGCTCAGTGAAGTCTCGCTCTTTACAACCCCGATCTCCTTCGTGAAGTCTCGCTCTTTCCAGTCCTGCTAAGCTCACTGAAGTCTTGCTCTTTCCAACCCCGATCTCCTCACTGAAATCTCGCTCTTTACTGATCAGCTCTGTTCACTGAAGTCTCGCTTTTTACATCCCTGCTCTGCTCGAAGTCTCGTAATTTACAGCCTAGCTCTGCTCAGTGAAGTCTCACTCTTTACATCCCTGCTCTGCTCGAAGTCTCGCTCTTTACTGTCCTGATTTGCTCAATAAATTTTCGCGCTTTGAAGCCCCGCTCTACTCAATGAAGTCTCGCGCTTTACAACCCCGCTCTGTGAACTGAAGTCTCGCTCATTAATGCCCCGATCTACTCACTGAAGTCTCGCTCTTTTCAGCCCAGAACCGCTCATTGCACTCTTGCTCTTTACAGCCCTCTCCTGCTCACTGAAGTCTCGCTCTTTACAGCCGCACTCTGCTCAGTGAAGCCACAATCTTTACAGCCCTGCTCTGCTCAGTGAAGTCTCGCTCTTTACAGCCCCAGTCTGCTCAGTGAAGTCTCACTCTTTACATCCCTGCTCTGCTCGAAGTCTCGCTCTTTACTGATCAGCTCTGCTCACTGAATTGTCGCTCTTTACATCCCTGCTCTGCTCGAAGTCTCGCTCTTTACAGTCCTGATTTGCTCAATAAATTTTCGCGCTTTGAAGCCCCGCTCTGCTCAATGAAGTCTCGCGCTTTACAACCCCGCTCTGCTCACTGAATTCTCGCTCTATTCAGCCCCGATTTACTCAGTGGAGTCTCGCTCTTTACAGCCCTGCTCTGCTCAGTGAAGTATCTCTCTTTACAACCCCGATCTCCTTCGTGAAGTCTCACTCTTTACAGCCCCGCTCTGCTCAATGAAGTCTCGCTCTTTACAGCTCGGCTATGCTCACTAAAGTCTTGCTCTTTACAGCCCCGATCTGCTCAGTGAAGTCTCGCTCTTTACTAATCAGCTCGGCTCACGGATGTCTCGCTTTTGACATCCCTGCTCTGCTCAAAGTCTCGTTCTTTACAGCTCTGCTCTGCTCAGTGAAGTCTCGCTCTTTACAGCCCAGCTCTGCTCGAACTCTCGTTCTTTACAGTCCTGGTCTACTCAATTTTCGCTCTTTGCAGCCCAACTCTACTCAATGAAGTCTCGCTCTTTTCTGCCCAGCTCCGTTTGCTGCTCACTGAAGTCTCGCTCTTTACAGCCCCACTCTGCTCAGTGAAGGCACAATCTTTACAACCCTGCTCTGTTCACTGAAGTCTAGCTCTTTACAGAACTGCTCTGCTCAGTGAAATCTCGCTCTTTACTGCCCAGCTCCGCTCATTGAACTCTTGCTCATTACAGCCCTTCCCTGCTCACTGAAGTCTCGCTCCTTACATTCCCAATCTACTCAATGAAATCTCGCTCTTTCCAGCCACACTCTGCTCAGTGAAGTACCGTTCTTTACAGCCCCGATCTCCTTCGTAAAGTCTCGCTCTTTGCAGCCCTGCTCTGCTCACTGAAATCTCTCTCTTTACAGACCAGCTATGCTCACTGAAGTCTCGCTCTTTACAGCACGATCTACTCAGTGAAGTCTCGCTCTTTTCAGCCCAGCTCTACTCGTTGAAGACTTGCTTCAAAGAGACCAGCGCTGCTCACTTCATTCTCGCTCTTTGCAGCCCCACTCTGCTGAATGAAGCCGAAATCTTTTCAGCCCTACTCTGCTCAATGAAGCCAGGATCGTTCCAGAACTGCTCTGGTCAGTGACGTCTCTCTCTTTACAACCCCGAATATTTTGTGAAGTCTCGCACTTTACATCCTCGCTCTGCTAACTGAATTCTCGCTCTTTGCAGCACGGATTTACTCAGTGAAGTCTCGCTCTTTACAGCCCTACTCTGCTCAGTGAAGTATCTGTCTTTACAACCCCGATCTCCTTCGTGAAGTCTCGCTCTTTACAGCCCGGCTATGTTCACTGAAGTCTTGCTCTTTACAGCCCCGATCTGCTCAGTGAAGTCTCGCTCCCTACTGATCAGCTCGGCTCACGGATGTCTCGCTTTTTACATCCCTGCTCTGCTCAAAGTCTCGTTCTTTACAGCGCTGCTCTGCTCAGTGAAGTCTTGCTCTTTACAGCCCAGCTCTGCTCGAAGTCTCGTTCTTTACAGTCCTACTCTGCTCAATAAATTTTCGCTCTTTGCAGCCCATCTCGACTCAATGAAGTCTCGCTCTTTACACCCCGCTCTGCGAACTGAAGTCTCGCTCTTTAATGCCCCGATCTACCCAGTGAAGTCTCGCTCTTTTCAGCCCATCTCCGTTTGCTGCTCACTGAAGTCTCGCTCTTTACAGCCCCACTCTGCTCAGTGAAGGCACAATCTTTACAACCCTGCTCTGCTCACTGAAGTCCAGCTCTTTACAGAACTGCTCTGCTCAGTGAAGTCTCGCTCTTTACAGCCCAGCTCCGCTCACTGAACTCTTGCTCTTTACAGCCCTTCCCTGCTCACTGAAGTCTCGCTCTTTACATCCCCTATCTACTCAAGGAAATCTCGCTCTTTCCAGCCACAATCTGCTCAGTGACGTGCCGTTCTTTACAGCCCCGATCTCCTTCGTGAAGTCTCGCTCTTTGCAGCCCTGCTCTGCTCACTGAAATCTCGCTCTATACAGACCAGCTATACTCACTGAAGTCTCGCTCTTTACAACCCGATCTACTCAGTGAAGTCTCGCTCTTTACAGCCCCGATCTACTCAATGCAGTCTAGCTCTTTCCAGCCCAGCTCTACTCGTTGAAGACTTGCTTCTAAGAGCCCAGCTCTGCTCACTGCATTCTGGCTCTTTGCAGCCCCACTCTGCTGAGTGAAGCCACAATCTTTTCAACTATGCTCTGCTCAGTGAAGCCTGGATCTTTACAGAACTGCTCTGGTCAGTGAAGTCTCGCTTTTTACAACGCCGATCTATTTTGGGAAGTCTCGCACGTTACAGCCTCGCTCTGCTCACTGAAGTTACGATCTGAACATTACCTTTCCGCTAACTTATTTTTTGCTCTTTACAGCCCCGCTCTACTCACTAAATTCTCGGTCTTTGCAGCCCCGATCTACTCAGCGAAGTCTCGCTCTTTACAGCCCCGCTCTACTCACTGAAGTCTCGCTCTTTGCAGCCCTGCTCTGCTCAGTGAAGTCTCGCTCTTTACAACCCCGATCTCCTTCGTGAAGTCTCGCTCTTTCCAGTCCTGCTATGCTCACTGAAGTCTTGCTCTTTCCAGCCCCGATCTCCTCACTGAAATCTCGCTCTTTGCTGATCAGCTCGGCTCACTGAAGTCTCGTTTTGTACATCCCTGCTCTGCTCGAAGTCTCGTTCTTTACAATGCTGCTCTGCTCACTGAAGTCTCGCTCTTTACAGCCCAGCTCTGCTCAGTGAAGTCTCACTCTTTACATCCCTGCTCTGCTCGAAGTCTCGCTCTTTACTGATCAGCTCTGCTCACTGAATTGTCGCTCTTTACATCCCTGCTCTGCTCGAAGTCTCGCCCTTTACAGTCCTGATTGCTCAATAAATTTTCGCGCTTTGAAGCCCCGCTCTACTCAATGAAGACTCGCGCTTTACAACCCCGCTCTGTGAACTGAAGTCTCGCTCTTTTCAGCCCAGCACCGCTCATTGAACTCTTGCTCTTTACAGCCCTTTCCTGCTCACTGAAGTCTCGCTCTTTACAGCCGCACTCTGCTCAGTGAAGCCACAATCTTTACAGCCCTGCTCTGCTCACTGAAGTCTAGCTCTTTACAGAACTGCTCTGCTCAGTGAAGTCTCGCTCTTTACAACCCCGACTTATTTCGTGAAGTCTCGCTCTTTACAGTCCAGTTCTGCTCACTGAAGTCACGATCTGAACAGGTCTGTTTCGCTAACTAATTTCATGCTCTTTACAGCCCCGCTCTGCTCACTGAAGTCTCGCTATTTACAGCCTCGCTCTGCTCATTAAAGTCGCTCACTTTACAGCCCGATCTACCCAGTGAAGTCTCGCTCTTTACAGCCCCGCTCTGCTCACTTTTGTCTTGCTCTTTACAGCCCCGCTCTGCTCATTGAATTCTCGCTCTTTGCAGTCCCGATTTACTCAGTGAAGTCTCGCTCTTTACAGCCCTGCTCTGCTCAGTGAAGTATCTCTCTTTACAACCCCGATCTCCTTCGTGAAGTCTTGCTCTTTACAGCCCCGCTCTGCTCAACGAAGTCTCGCTCTTTACAGCTCGGCTATGCTCACTGAAGTCTCGCTCTTTACTGCCCCGATCTGCTCAGTGAAGTCTCGCTCTTTACTGATCAGCTCGGCTCACGGATGTCTCGCTTTTGACATCCCTGCTCTGCTCAAAGTCTCGTTCTTTACTGATCAGCTCGGCTCACGGATGTCTCGCTTTTGACATCCCTGCTCTGCTCAAAGTCTCGTTCTTTACAGCGCTGCTCTACTCAGTGAAGTCTTGCTCTTTACAGCCCAGCTCTGCTCGAAGTCTCGTTCTTTACAGTCCTGCTCTGCTCAGTGAAGTATCTCTCTTTACAACCCCGATCTCCTTCGTGAAGTCTCGCTCTTTACAGCCCCGCTCTGCTCAACGAAGTCTCGCTCTTTACAGCTCGGCTATGCTCACTGAAGTCTCGCTCTTTACAGCTCGGCTATGCTCACTGAAGTCTAGCTCTTTACAGCCCCGCTCTGCTCAGTGAAGTCTCACTCTTTACATCCCTGCTCTGCTCGAAGTCTCGCTCTTAACAGTCCTGCTCTGCTCAATAAATTTTCGCTCTTTGCAGCCCAGCTCTACTCAATGAAGTCTCGCTCTTTTCAGCCCAGCTCCGTTTGCTGCTCACTGAAGTCTCGCTCTTTACAACCCCACTCTGCTCAGTGAAGGCACAATCTTTACAACCCTGCTCTGCTCACTGAAGTCTAGCTCTTTACAGAACTGCTCTGCTCAGTGAAGTCTCGCTCTTTACAGCCCCGATCTACTCAATGCAGTCTAGCTCTTTCCAGCCCAGCTCTACTCGTTGAAGACTTGCTTCTAAGAGCCCAGCTCTGCTCACTGCATTCTCGCTCTTTGCAGCCCCACTCTGCTGAGTGAAGCCACAATCTTTTCAACCCTGCTCTGCTCAGTGAAGCCTGGATCTTTCCAGAACTGCTCTGGTCAGTGAAGTCTCGCTCTTTACAACGCCAATCTATTTTGGGAAGTCTCGCACTTTACAGCCTCGCTCTGCTCACTGAAGTTACGATCTTAACATTACCTTTCCGCTAACTAATATTTTGCTCTTTACAGCCCCGCTCTACTCACTAAATTCTCGGTCTTTGCAGCCCCGATCTACTCACTGAAGTCTCGCTCTTTGCAGCCCTGCTCTGCTCAGTGAAGTCTCGCTCTTTACACACCCGATCTCCTTCGTGAAGTCTCGCTCTTTCCAGTCCTGCTATGCTCACTGAAGTCTTGCTCTTTCCAGCCCGATCTCCTCACTGAAATCTCGCTCTTTGCTGATCAGCTCGGCTCACTGAAGTCTCGTTTTTTACATCCCTGCTCTGCTCGAAGTCTCGTTCTTTACAATGCTGCTCTGCTCACTGAAGTCTCGCTCTTTACAGCCCCACTCTGCTCAGTGAAGTCTCACTCTTTACATCCCTGCTCTGCTCGAAGTCTCGCTCTTTACTGATCAGCTCTGCTCACTGAATTGTCGCTCTTTACATCCCTGCTGTGCTCGAAGTCTCGCTCTTTACAGTCCTGATTTGCTCAATAAATTTTCGCGCTTTGAAGCCCCGCTCTACTCAATGAAGTCTCGCGCTTTACAACCCCGCTCTGTGAACTGAAGTCTCGCTCCTTAATGCCCCGATCTACTCACTGAAGTCTCGCTCTTTTCAGCCCAGCACCGCTCATTGAACTCTTGCTCTTTACAGCCCTTTCCTGCTCACTGAAGTCTCGCTCTTTACAGCCGCACTCGGCTCAGTGAAGCCACAATCTTTAAGCCCTGCTCTGCTCACTGAAGGCTAGCTCTTTACAGAACTGCTCTGCTCAGTGAAGTCTCGCTCTTTACAACCCCGACTTATTTCGTGCAGTCTCGCTCTTTACAGTCCAGTTCTGCTCACTGAAGTCACGATCTGAACAGGTCTGTTCCGCTAACTAATTTCATGCTCTTTACAGCCTCGCTCTGCTCACTGAAGTCTCGCTATTTACAGCCTCGCTCTGCTCATTAAAGTCGCTCTCTTTACAGCCCGATCTACCCAGTGAAGTCTCGCTCTTTACAGCCCCGCTCTGCTCACTGAATTCTCGCTCTTTGCAGTCCCGATTTACTCAGTGAAGTCTCGCTCTTTACAGCCCCGCTCTGCTCAACGAAGTCTCGCTCCTTACAGCTCGGCTATGCTCACTGAAGTCTCGCTCTTTACAGCCCCGATCTGCTCAATGAAGTCTCGCTCTTTACTGATCAGCTCGGCTCACGGATGTCTCGCTTTTGACTTCCCTGCTCTGCTCAAAGTCTCGTTCTTTACAGCGCTGCTCTACTCAGCGAAGTCTCGCTCTTTACCACCAGCCCCACTCTGCTCTCTGAAGTCTCGCAATTTGCAGCCCTGCTCTGCTCAGTGAAGTATCGCTCTTTACAACCCCGATCTCCTTCGTGAAGTCTCGCTCTTTCCAGTCCAGCTATGCTCACTGAAGTCTTGCTCTTTCCAGCCCCGATCTCCTCAGTGAAATCTCGTTCTTTACTGATCAGCTCTGCTCACTGAAGTCTCGCTTTTTACATCCCGGCTCTGCTCGTAGTCTCGTTCTTTACAGCGCTGTTCTGCTCAGTGAAGTCTCGCTTTTTACATCCCAGCTCTGCTCGAAGTCTCGTTCTTTACAGCCCAACTCTGCTCAGTGAAGTCTCACTCTTTACATCCCTGCTCTGCTCGAAGTGTCGCTCTTTACTGATCAGCTCTGCTCACTGAAGTGTCACTCATTACATCCCTGCTCTGCTCAAAGTCACGCTCTTTACAGTCCTGATCTGCTCAATAGATTTTCGCGCTTTGCAGCCCCGCTCTACTGAATGAATTCTCGCTCTTTACAACCCCGCTCTGCTCAGAGAAGTCTCGCACTTTAATGCCCCGATCTACTCAGTGAAGTCTCGCTCTTTTCAGCCCAGCACCGCTCATTGAACTCTTGCTCTCTACAGCCCTTTCCTGCTCACTGAAGTCTCGCTCTTTACAGAACTGCTCTGCTCAGTGAAGTCTCGCTCTTTACAACCCCGACTTATTTCGTGAAGTCTAGCTCTTTACAGTCCAGTTCTGCTCACTGAAGTCACGATCTTAACGGGTCCGTTCCGCTAACTAATTTCTTCCTCTTTACAGCCCCACGCTGCTCACTGAAGTCTCACTCATTACAGCCTCGCTCTGCTCATTAAAGTCGCTCTCTTTACAGCCCGATCTACCCAGTGAAGTCTCGCTCTTTACAGCCCCGCTCTGCTCACTGAACTCTCGCTCTTTGCAGCCCCGATTTACTCAGCGAAGTCTCGCTCTTTACAGCCTTGCTCTGCTCACTGAAGTCGCTCTCTTTACAGCCCGATCTACCCAGTGAAGTCTCGCGCTTTACAGCCCCTCTCTGCTCACTGATGTCTCGTTATTTACAGTCCCGATCTACTCAATGAAGTCTCGTTATTTATAGGTCCGTTCTGCTGACTGAATTCTCGCTCTCTACAGTCCGGCTCTGCTTGCTAACTTCTCGCTCTTTACAGCCCCGATCTGCTCACTGAAGTCTCGTTCTTTACATTCCCAAACTACTCAATGAAATCTTGTTATTTACCGTCCCACTCTGCTCACTGAAGACACCTTTACAATCCTGCTCTGCTCGTAGTCTCGCTCTTTCCAGTCCTGCTCTGCTCACTGAATTCTCACTCTATACCGGCCCGATCTACTCAGTGAAGTCTCGCTCTTTACAGCCCAGCTCTGCTCAGTAAAATCTCGCTCTTAACAGCCCCACTCTGCTCAGTGAAGGCACGATCTTTACAACCCTGCTCTGCTCACTGAAGACTAGCTCTTTACAGAACTGCTCGGCTCAGTGAAGTCTCGCTCTTTACAACCCCGACCTATTTACTGAAGTCTCGCTGTTTACAGCCCCGATCTACTCAATGAAGTCTAGCTCTTTCCAGCCCAGCTCTACTCGTTGAAAACATGCTTCTAAGAGCCCAGCTCTGCTCACTGCATTCTCGCTCTTTGCAGCCCCACTCTGCTCAGTGAAGCCACAATCATTTCAGCCCTGCTCTGCTCAGTGAAGCCTGGATCTTTACAGTCCTGCCCTGCTCACTGAATTCTCGCTCTTTCATTCCCACATCTACTCAGTGAATTCTCACTCTTTACAGCCCCGCTCTGCTAACTGAAGTCTCGCTCTTTACAGGCCCGCTCTGCTCACTGAAGACTCGCTCTTTCATTCCCCGATCTACTCAGTGAAGTCTCGCTCTATACAGCCTAGCCCTGCTCAGTGAAGTCTCGCTCTTTAATGCCCAGCCCCGCTCATTCAACTCTTGCTCATTACAGCCCTTCCCTGCTCACTGAAGTCTCGCTCTTTACATCCCCAATCTACTCAATGAAATCTCGCTCCTTACAGCCGCACTCTGCTCAGTGAAGCCACAATCTTTACAGCCCTGCTCTGCTCACTGAAGTCTAGCTCTTTACAGAACTGCTCTGCTCAGTGAAGTCTCGCTCTTTACAACCCCGACTTATTTCGTGAAGTCTCGCTCTTTACAGTCCAGTTCTGCTCACTGAAGTCACAAGCTTAACAGATCTGTTCCGCTAACTAATTTCTTGCTCTTTACAGCCCCGCTCTGCTCACTGAAGTCTCGCTCATTACAGCCTCGCTCTGCTCATTAAAGTCGCTCTCTTTACAGCCCAATCTACCCAGTGAAGTCTCGCTCTTTACAGCCCCGCTCTGCTCACTGATGTCTCGCTCTTTACAGCCCCACTCTGCTCAGTAAATTCTCGCTCTTTTCAGCCCCGATTTACTCAGTGAAGTCTCGCTCTTTACAGCCCTGCTCTGCTCAGTGAAGTATCTCTCTTTACAACCCCGATCTCCTTCGTGAAGTCTTGCTCTTTACAGCCCCGCTCTGCTCACTGAAGTCTTGTTCCTTACAGCCCCGATCTGCTCAGTGAAGTCTCGCTCTTTCTTGATCAGCTCGGCTCACGGATGTCTCGCTTTTTACATCCCTGCTCTGCTTAAAGTCTCGTTCTTTACAGCGCGGCTCTGCTCAGTGAAGTCTCGCTCTTTACAGCCCAGCTCTGCTCGAAGTCTCGTTCTTTACAGTCCTGCTCTGCTCAATAAATTTTCGCTCTTTGCAGCCCAGCTCTACACAATGAAGTCTCGCTCTTTACAACCCCGCTCTGCGAACTGAAGTCTCGCTCTTTAATGCCCATCTCCGTTTGCTGCTCAATGAAGTCTCGCTCTTTACAACCCCGATCTATTTTGTGAAGTCTCGCACTTTACAGCCGCGCTCTGCTCACTGAAGTCTCGCTCTTTGCAGCCCTGCTCTGCTCAGTGAAGTCTCGCTCTTTACAACACCGATCTCCTTCGTGAATTCTCGCTCTTTCCAGTCCTGCTAAGCTCACTGAAGTCTTGCTCTTTCCAGCCCCGATCTCCTCACTGAAATCTCGCTCTTTACTGATCAGCTCGGCTCACGTAAGTCTCGCTTTTTACATCCCTGCTCTGCTCGAAGTCTCGTTCTTTACAACGCTGCTCTGCTCACTGAAGTCTCGCTCTTTACAGCCCAGTTCTGCTCAGTGAAGTCTCACTCTTTACATCCCTGCTCTGCTCGAAGTCTCGCTCTTTACTGATCAGCTCGGTTCACTGAAGTCTCGCTTTTTACATCCCTGCTCTGCTCGAAGTCTCGTAATTTACAGCCTAGCTCTGCTCAGTGAAGTCTCACTCTTTACATCCCTGCTCTGCTCGAAGTCTCGCTCTTTACTGATCAGCTCTGCTCACTGAAGTGTCGCTCTTTACATCCCTGCTCTGCTCGAAGTCTCGCTCTTTACAGTCCTGATTTGCTCAATACATTTTCGCGCTTTGAAACCCCGCTCTGCTCAATGAAGTCTCGCTCTTTACAACCACGCTCTGTGAATTGAAGTCTCGCTCCTTAATACCCCGATCTACTCACTGAAGTCTCGCTTTTTTCAGCCCAGCACCGCTCATTGAACTCTTGCTCTTTACAGCCCTTTCCTGCTCACTGAAGTCTCGCTCTTTACAGCCGCCCTCTGCTCAGTGAAGCCACAATCTTTACAGCCCTGCTCTGCTCACTGAAGTCTAGCTCTTTACAGAACTGCTCTGCTCAGTGAAGTCTCGCTCTTTACAACCCCGACTTATTTCGTGAAGTCTCGCTCTTTACAGTCCAGTTCTGCTCACTGAAGTCACGATCTTAACAGGTCCGTTCCGCTAACTAATTTCATGCACTTTACAGCCCCGCTCTGCTAACTGAAGTCTCGCTCTTTACAGGCCCGCTCTGCTCACTGAAGTCTCGCTCTTTCATTCCCCGATCCACTCAGTGAAATATTGCTCTATACAGCCTAGCCCAGCTCAGTTACTTCTCGCTCTTTTCAGCCCAGCTTCCCTCACTGAACTGTTGCTCTTTACAACCCTACTCTCGTTCTATACAGGCCCGATCTACTCAGCGAAGTCTCGCTCGTTCCAGCCCCGCTCTGCTCACTGAAGTCTCGCTCTTTAATGCCCCGACCAATTAGATAAAGTCTCGCTCTGTGCAGCCCAGCTATGCTCTGTGAATTCTTTACTGATCAGCTCTGCTCACCGAAGTTTCGCTCCTTACATCCCTGCTCTGCTCGAAGTCTCGCTCTTCACAGTCCTGCTGTGCTCAATGAATTCTCGATCTTTGTAGCCCCGCTCTGCTAACTGAATTCTCGCTCTTTAATGCCCCGATCTACTCAGTGAAGTCTCGCTCTCTACAGCCCAGCTCCGCTCATTGAACTCTTGCTCATTACAGCCCTTCCCTGCTCACTGAAGTCTCGCTCTTTACATCCCCAATCTACTCAATGAAATCTCGCTCTTTCCAGCCACACTCCGCTCAGTGAAGTACCGTTCTTTACAGCCCCGATCTCCTTCGTGAAGTCTCGCTCTTTGCAGCCCTGCTCTGCTCACTGAAATCTCGCTCTTTACAGACCAGCTTTGTTCACTGAAGTATCGCTCTTTACAGCCCGATCTACTCAGTGAAGTCTCGCTCTTTACAGCCCCGATCTACTCAATGAAGTCTAGCTCTTTCCAGCCCAGCTCTACTCGTTGAAGACTTGTTTCTAAGAGCCCAGATCTGCTCACTGCATTCTCGCTCTTTGCAAGCCCCTCTGCTGAGTGAAGCCACAATCTTTTCAACCCTGCTCTGCTCAGTGAAGCCTGGATCTTTCCAGAACTGTTCTGGTCAGTGAAGTCTCGCTCTTTACAACCCCGATCTATTTTGTGAAGTCTCACACTTTACAGCCTCGCTCTGTTCACTGAAGTTACGATCTGAACATTACCGTTCCGCTAACTAATTTTTTGCTCTTTACAGCCCCGCTCTACTCACTAAATTCTCGCTCTTTGCAGCCCCGATCTACTCAGCAATGTCTCGCTATTTACAGCCCCGCTCTGCTCACTGAAGTCTCGCTCTTTACAGCCGCACTCTGCTCAGTGAAGCCACAATCTTTACAGCCCTGCTCTGCTCACTGAAGTCTAGGTCTTTACAACCCCGACTTATTTCGTGAAGTCTCGCTCTTTACTGTCCAGTTCTGCTCACTGAAGTCACGATCTTAACAGATCTGTTCCGCTAACTAATTTCACGCTCCTTACAGCCCCGCTCTGCTCACTGAAGTCTCGCTCATTACAGCCTCGCTCTACTCATTAAAGTCGCTCTCTTTACAGCCCGATCTACCCAGTGAAGTCTCGCTCTTTACAGCCCCGCTCTGCTCACTGATGTCTCGCACTTTACAGCCCCGCTCTGCTCACTGAATTCTCGCTCTTTGCAGCCCCGATTTACTCAGTGAAGTCTCGCTCTTTACAGCCCTGCTCTGCTCAGTGAAGTATCTCTCTTTACAACCCCGATCTCCTTCGTGAAGTCTCACTCTTTACAGCCCCGCTCTGCTCAATGTAGTCTCGCTCTTTACAGCTCGGCTATGCTCACTGAAGTCTTGCTCTTTACAGCCCCGATCTGATCAGTGAAGTCTCGCTCTTTACTAATCAGCTCGGCTCACGGATGTCTCGCTTTTGACATCCCTGCTCTGCTCAAAGTCTCGTTCTTTACAGCGCTGCTCTGCTCAGTGAGGTCACGCTCTTTACAGCCCAGCTCTGCTCGAAGTCTCGTTCTGTACAGTCCTGCTCTGCTCAATAAATTTTCGCTCTTTGCAGCCCAGCTCTACTCAATGAAGTCTCGCTCTTTTCAGCCCAGCTCCGTTTGCTGCTCACTGAAGTCTCGCACTTTACAACCCCACTCTGCTCAGTGAAGGCACAATCTTTACAACCCTGATCTGCTCACTGAACTCTTGCTCTTTACAGCCCTTCCCTGCTCACTGAAGTCTCGCTCCTTACATTCCCAATCTACTCAATGAAATCTCGCTCTTTCCAGCCACACTCTGCTCAGTGAAGTACCGTTCTTTACAGCCCCGATCTCCTTCGTAAAGTCTCGCTCTTTGCAGCCCTGCTCTGCTCACTGAAATCTCTCTCTTTACAGACCAGCTATGCTCACTGAAGTCTCGCTCTTTACAGCACGATCTACTCAGTGAAGTCTAGCTCTTTCCAGCCCAGCTCTACTCGTTGAAGACTTGCTTCAAAGAGACCAGCTCTGCTCACTTCATTCTCGCTCTTTGCAGCCCCACTCTGCTGAATGAAGCCACAATCTTTTCAACCCTACTCTGGTCAATGAAGCCTGGATCGTTCCAGAACTGCTCTGGTCAGTGACGTCTCTCTCTTTACAACCCCGATCTATTTTGTGAAGTCTCACACTTTACAGCCTCGCTCTGCTCACTGAATTCTCGCTCTTTGCAGCACGGATTTACTCAGTGAAGTCTCGCTCTTTACAGCCCTGCTCTGCTCAGTGAAGTATCTGTCTTTACAACCCCGATCTCTTTCGTGAAATCTCGCTCTTTACAGCCCGGCTATGTTCACTGAAGTCTTGCTCTTTACAGCCCCGATCTGCTCAGTGAAGTCTCGCTTTCTACTGATCAGCTCGGCTCACGGATGTCTCGCTTTTTACATCCCTGCTCTACTCAAAGTCTCGTTCTTTACAGCGCTGCTCTACTCAGTGAAGTCTTGCTCTTTACAGCCCAGCTCTGCTCGAAGTCTCGTTCTTTACAGTCCTACTCTGCTCAATAATTTTTCGCTCTTTGCAGCCCAGCTCCACACAATGAAGTCTCGCTCTTTACAACCCCGCTCTGCGAACTGAAGTCTCGCTCTTTAATGCCCCGATCTACCCAGTGAAGTCTCGCTCTTTTCAGCCCAGCTCCGTTTGCTGCTCACTGAAGTCTCGCTCTTTACAGCCCCACTGTGCTCAGTGAAGGCACAATCTTTACAACCCTGCTCTGCTCACTGAAGTCTAGCTCTTTACAGAACTGCACTGCTCAGTGAAGTCTCGCTCTTTACAGCCCAGCTCCGCTCACTGAACTCTTGCTCTTTACAGCCCTTCCCTGCTCACTGAAGTCTCACTCTTTACATCCCCTATCTACTCAATGAAATCTCGCTCTTTCCAGCCACACTCTGCTCAGTGACGTACCGTTCTTTTCAGCCCCGATCTCCTTCGTGAAGTCTCGCTCTTTGCAGCCCTGCTCAGCTCACTGAAATCTCGCTCTTTACAGACCAGCTATGCTCACTGAAGTCTAGCTCTTTACAGCCCGATCTACTCAATGAAGTCTCGCTCTTTCCAGCCCAGCTCTACTCGTTGAAGACTTGCTTCTAAGAGCCCAGCTCTGCTCACTGCATTCTCGCTCTTTGCAGCCCCACTCTGCTGAGTGAAGCCACAATCTTTTCAACCCTGCTCTGCTCAGTGAAGCCTGGATCTTTACAGAACTGCTCTGGTCAGTGAAGTCTCGCTCTTTACAACGCCGATCTATTTTGGGAAGTCTCGCACTTTACAGCCTCGCTATGCTCACTGAAGTTACGATCTTAACATTACCGTTCCGCTAACTAATTTTTTGCTCTTTACAGCCCCGCTCTACTCACTAAATTCTCGCTCTTTGCAGTTCCGATCTACTCAGCGAAGTCTCGCTATTTACAGCCCCGCTCTGCTCACTGAAGTCTCGCTCTTTGCAGCCCTGCTCTGCTCAGTGAATTCTCGCTCTTTACAACCCCGATCTCCTTCGTGAAGTCTCGCTCTTTCCAGTCCTGCTATGCTCACTGAAGTCTTGCTCTTTCCAGCCCCGATCTCCTCACTGAAATCTCGCTCTTTGCTGATCAGCTCTGCTCACTGAAGTCTCGCTTTTTACATCCCTGCTCTGCTCGAAGTCTCGTTCTTTACGATGCTGCTCTGCTCACTGAAGTCTCGCTCTTTACAGCCCTGCTCTGCTCAGTGAAGTCTCACTCTTTACATCCCTGCTCTGCTCGAAGTCTCGCTCTTTACTGATCAGCTCTGCTCACTGAAGTGTCACTCCTTACATCCCTGCTCTGCTCGACGTCTCGCTCTTTACAGTCCTGATTTGCTCAATACATTTTCGCGCTTTGAAACCCCGCTCTACTCAATGAAGTCTCGCGTTTTACAACCACGCTCTGTGAACTGAAGTCTCGCTCCTTAATGCCCCGATCTACTCACTGAAGTCTCGCTCTTTTCAGCCCAGCACCGCTCATTGAACTCTTGCTCTTTACAGCCCTTTCCTGCTCACTGAAGTCTCGCTCTTTACAGCCGCACTCTGCTCAGTGAAGCCACAATCTTTACAGCCCTGCTCTGCTCACTGAAGTCTAGGTCTTTACAGAACTGCTCTGCTCAGTGAAGTCTCGCTCTTTACAACCCCGACTTATTTCGTGAAGTCTCGCTCTTTACAGTCCAGTTCTGCTCACTGAAGTCACGATCTTAACAGGTCTGTTCCGCTAAGTAATTTCATGCTCTTTACAGCCCCGCTCTGCTCACTGAATTCTCGCTCATTACAGCCTCGCTCTGCTCATTAAAGTCGCTCACTTTACAGCCCGATCTACCCAGTGAAGTCTCGCTCTTTACAGCCCCGCTCTGCTCACTGATGTCTCGCTCTTTACAGCCCCGCTCTGCTCAATGAATTCTCGCTCTTTGCAGTCCCGATTTACTCAGTGAAGTCTCGCTCTTTACAGCCCTGCTCTGCTCAGTGAAGTATCTCTCTTTACAACCCCGATCTCCTTCGTGAAGTCTCGCTCTTTACAGCCCCGCTCTGCTCAACGAAGTCTCGCTCTTTACAGCTCGGCTATGCTCACTAGAGGCTCGCTCTTTACACCCCCGATCTGCTCAGTGAAGTCTCGCTCTTTACTGATCAGCTCGGCTCACGGATGTCTCGCTTTTTACATCCCTGCTCTGCTCAAAGTCTTGTTCTTTACAGCGCTGCTCTACTCAGTAAAGTCTTGCTCTTTACAGCCCAGCTCTGCTCGAAGTCTCGTTCTTTACAGTCCTGCTCTGCTCAATAAATTTTCGCTCTTTGCAGCCCAGCTCTACTCAATGAAGTCTCGCTTTTTTCTGCCCAGCTCCGTTTGCTGCTCACTGAAGTCTCGCACTTTACAACCCCACTCTGCTCAGTGAAGGCACAATCTTTACAACCTCTGCTCTGCTCACTGAACTCTTGCTCTTTACAGCCCTTCCCTGCTCACTGAAGTCTCGCTCTTTACATCCCCAATCTACTCAATGAAATCTCGCTCTTTGCAGCCACACTCTGCTCAGTGACGTACCGTTCTTTACAGCCCCGATCTCCTTCGTGAAGTCTCGCTCTTTGCAGCCCTGCTCTGCTCACTGAAATCTCGCTCTTTACAGACCAGCTATGCTCACTGAAGTCTCGCTCTTTACAGCCCGATCTACTCAGTGAATTCTTGCTCTTTACAGCCCCGATCTACTCAGTGAAGTCTAGCTCTTTCCAGCTCAGCTCTACTCGTTGAAGACTTGCTTCTAAGAGCCCAGCTCTGCTCACTGCATTCTCGCTCTTTGCAGCCCCACTCTGCTGAGTGAAGCCACAATCTTTTCAGCCCTGCTCTGCTCAGTGAAGCCTGGATCTTTCCAGATCTGCTCTGGTCAGTGAAGTCTCGCTCTTTACAACCCCGATCTATTTTGTGAAGTCTCGCACTTTACAGCCTCGCTCTGCTCACTGATGTCTCGCTCTTTACAGTCCAGTTCGGCTCACTGAAGTCACGATCTTAACAGGTCTGTTCCGCTAACTAATTTCTTGCTCTTTACAGCCCAGCTCTGCTCACTGATGTCTCGCTCTTTACAGCCCCGCTCTACTCACTAAATTTTCGCTCTTTGCAGACCCGATCTGCTCAGCGAAGTCTCGCTCTTCTCAGCCCAGCTCCGTTTGCTGCTCACTGAAGTCTCGCTCTTTACAACCCCACTCTGCTCAGTGAAGGCACAATCTTTACAACCCTGCTCTGCTCACTGAAGTCTAGCTCTTTACAGAACTGCTCTGCTCATTGAAGTCTCGCTCTTTACAGCCCAGCTCCGCTCACTGAACTCTTGCTCTTTACAGCCCTTCCCTGCTCACTGAAGTCTCGCTCTTTACATCCCCAATCTACTCAATGAAATCTCGCTCTTTGCAGCCACACTCTGCTCAGTGCCGTACCGTTCTTTACAGCCCCGATCTCCTTCGTGAAGTCTCGCTCTTTGCAGCCCTGCTCTGCTCACTGAAATCTCTCTCTTTACAGACCAGCTATGCTCACTGAAGTCTCGCTCTTTACAGCACGATCTACTCAGTGAAGTCTAGCTCTTTCCAGCCCAGCTCTACTCGTTGAAGACTTGCTTCAAAGAGACCAGCTCTGCTCACTTCATTCTCGCTCTTTGCAGCCCCACTCTGCTGAATGAAGCCACAATCTTTTCAACCCTACTCTGGTCAATGAAGCCTGGATCGTTCCAGAACTGCTCTGGTCAGTGACGTCTCTCTCTTTACAACCCCGATCTATTTTGGGAAGTCTCACACTTTACAGCCTCGCTCTGCTCACTGAATTCTCGCTCTTTGCAGCACGGATTTACTCAGTGAAGTCTCGCTCTTTACAGCCCTGCTCTGCTCAGTGAAGTATCTGTCTTTACAACCCCGATCTCTTTCGTGAAATCTCGCTCTTTACAGCCCGGCTATGTTCACTGAAGTCTTGCTCTTTACAGCCCCGATCTGCTCAGTGAAGTCTCGCTTTCTACTGATCAGCTCGGCTCACGGATGTCTCGCTTTTTACATCCCTGCTCTACTCAAAGTCTCGTTCTTTACAGCGCTGCTCTACTCAGTGAAGTCTTGCTCTTTACAGCCCAGCTCTGCTCGAAGTCTCGTTCTTTACAGTCCTACTCTGCTCAATAATTTTTCGCTCTTTGCAGCCCAGCTCCACACAATGAAGTCTCGCTCTTTACAACCCCGCTCTGCGAACTGAAGTCTCGCTCTTTAATGCCCCGATCTACCCAGTGAAGTCTCGCTCTTTTCAGCCCAGCTCCGTTTGCTGCTCTCTGAAGTCTCGCTCTTTACAGCCCCACTGTGCTCAGAGAAGGCACAATCTTTACAACCCTGCTCTGCTCACTGAAGTCTAGCTCTTTACAGAACTGCACTGCTCAGTGAAGTCTCGCTCTTTACAGCCCAGCTCCGCTCACTGAACTCTTGCTCTTTACAGCCCTTCCCTGCTCACTGAAGTCTCACTCTTTACATCCCCTATCTACTCAATGAAATCTCGCTCTTTCCAGCCACACTCTGCTCAGTGACGTACCGTTCTTTTCAGCCCCGATCTCCTTCGTGAAGTCTCGCTCTTTGCAGCCCTGCTCAGCTCACTGAAATCTCGCTCTTTACAGACCAGCTATGCTCACTGAAGTCTAGCTCTTTACAGCCCGATCTACTCAATGAAGTCTCGCTCTTTCCAGCCCAGCTCTACTCGTTGAAGACTTGCTTCTAAGAGCCCAGCTCTGCTCACTGCATTCTCGCTCTTTGCAGCCCCACTCTGCTGAGTGAAGCCACAATCTTTTCAACCCTGCTCTGCTCAGTGAAGCCTGGATCTTTACAGATCTGCTCTGGTCAGTGAAGTCTCGCTCTTTACAACGCCGATCTATTTTGGGAAGTCTCGCACTTTACAGCCTCGCTATGCTCACTGAAGTTACGATCTTAACATTACCGTTCCGCTAACTAATTTTTTGCTCTTTACAGCCCCGCTCTACTCACTAAATTCTCGCTCTTTGCAGTTCCGATCTACTCAGCGAAGTCTCGCTATTTACAGCCCCGCTCTGCTCACTGAAGTCTCGCTCTTTGCAGCCCTGCTCTGCTCAGTGAATTCTCGCTCTTTACAACCCCGATCTCCTTCGTGAAGTCTCGCTCTTTCCAGTCCTGCTATGCTCACTGAAGTCTTGCTCTTTCCAGCCCCGATCTCCTCACTGAAATCTCGCTCTTTGCTGATCAGCTCTGCTCACTGAAGTCTCGCTTTTTACATCCCTGCTCTGCTCGAAGTCTCGTTCTTTACAATGCTGCTCTGCTCACTGAAGTCTCGCTCTTTACAGCCCTGCTCTGCTCAGTGAAGTCTCACTCTTTACATCCCTGCTCTGCTCGAAGTCTCGCTCTTTACTGATCAGCTCTGCTCACTGAAGTGTCACTCCTTACATCCCTGCTCTGCTCGACGTCTCGCTCTTTACAGTCCTGATTTGCTCAATACATTTTCGCGCTTTGAAACCCCGCTCTACTCAATGAAGTCTCGCGCTTTACAACCACGCTCTGTGAACTGAAGTCTCGCTCCTTAATGCCCCGATCTACTCACTGAAGTCTCGCTCTTTAATGCCCAGCACCGCTCATTGAACTCTTGCTCTTTACAGCCCTTTCCTGCTCACTGAAGTCTCGCTCTTTACAGCCGCACTCTGCTCAGTGAAGCCACAATCTTTACAGCCCTGCTCTGCTCACTGAAGTCTAGCTCTTTACAGAACTGCTCTGCTCAGTGAAGTCTCGCTCTTTACAACCCCGACTTATTTCGTGAAGTCTCGCTCTTTACAGTCCAGTTCTGCTCACTGAAGTCACGATCTTAACAGGTCTGTTCCGCTAAGTAATTTCATGCTCTTTACAGCCCCGCTCTGCTCACTGAATTCTCGCTCATTACAGCCTCGCTCTGCTCATTAAAGTCGCTCACTTTACAGCCCGATCTACCCAGTGAAGTCTCGCTCTTTACAGCCCCGCTCTGCTCACTGATGTCTCGCTCTTTACAGCCCCGCTCTGCTCAATGAATTCTCGCTCTTTGCAGTCCCGATTTACTCAGTGAAGTCTCGCTCTTTACAGCCCTGCTCTGCTCAGTGAAGTATCTCTCTTTACAACCCCGATCTCCTTCGTGAAGTCTCGCTCTTTACAGCCCCGCTCTGCTCAACGAAGTCTCGCTCTTTACAGCTCGGCTATGCTCACTAGAGGCTCGCTCTTTACACCCCCGATCTGCTCAGTGAAGTCTCGCTCTTTACTGATCAGCTCGGCTCACGGATGTCTCGCTTTTTACATCCCTGCTCTGCTCAAAGTCTTGTTCTTTACAGCGCTGCTCTACTCAGTAAAGTCTTGCTCTTTACAGCCCAGCTCTGCTCGAAGTCTCGTTCTTTACAGTCCTGCTCTGCTCAATAAATTTTCGCTCTTTGCAGCCCAGCTCTACTCAATGAAGTCTCGCTTTTTTCTGCCCAGCTCCGTTTGCTGCTCACTGAAGTCTCGCACTTTACAACCCCACTCTGCTCAGTGAAGGCACAATCTTTACAACCTCTGCTCTGCTCACTGAACTCTTGCTCTTTACAGCCCTTCCCTGCTCACTGAAGTCTCGCTCTTTACATCCCCAATCTACTCAATGAAATCTCGCTCTTTGCAGCCACACTCTGCTCAGTGACGTACCGTTCTTTACAGCCCCGATCTCCTTCGTGAAGTCTCGCTCTTTGCAGCCCTGCTCTGCTCACTGAAATCTCGCTCTTTACAGACCAGCTATGCTCACTGAAGTCTCGCTCTTTACAGCACGATCTACTCAGTGAATTCTTGCTCTTTACAGCCCCGATCTACTCAATGAAGTCTAGCTCTTTCCAGCTCAGCTCTACTCGTTGAAGACTTGCTTCTAAGAGCCCAGCTCTGCTCACTGCATTCTCGCTCTTTGCAGCCCCACTCTGCTGAGTGAAGCCACAATCTTTTCAGCCCTGCTCTGCTCAGTGAAGCCTGGATCTTTCCAGATCTGCTCTGGTCAGTGAAGTCTCGCTCTTTACAACCCCGATCTATTTTGTGAAGTCTCGCACTTTACAGCCTCGCTCTGCTCACTGATGTCTCGCTCTTTACAGTCCAGTTCGGCTCACTGAAGTCACGATCTTAACAGGTCTGTTCCGCTAACTAATTTCTTGCTCTTTACAGCCCAGCTCTGCTCACTGATGTCTCGCTCTTTACAGCCCCGCTCTACTCACTAAATTTTCGCTCTTTGCAGACCCGATCTGCTCAGCGAAGTCTCGCTCTTCTCAGCCCAGCTCCGTTTGCTGCTCACTGAAGTCTCGCTCTTTACAACCCCACTCTGCTCAGTGAAGGCACAATCTTTACAACCCTGCTCTGCTCACTGAAGTCTAGCTCTTTACAGAACTGCTCTGCTCATTGAAGTCTCGCTCTTTACAGCCCAGCTCCGCTCACTGAACTCTTGCTCTTTACAGCCCTTCCCTGCTCACTGAAGTCTCGCTCTTTACATCCCCAATCTACTCAATGAAATCTCGCTCTTTGCAGCCACACTCTGCTCAGTGACGTACCGTTCTTTACAGCCCCGATCTCCTTCGTTAAGTCACGATCTTTGCAGCCCTGCTCTGCTCACTGAAATATCGCTCTTTACAGACCAGCTATGCTCACTGAAGTCTCGCTCTTTACAGCCCGATCTACTCAGTGAAGTCTCGCTCTTTACAGCCCAGCTCCGCTCACTTAAACTCTTGCTCTTTACAGCCCTTCCCTGCTCACAGAAGTCTCGCTCTTTACAGCCCCGATCTACTCAATGAAGTCTAGCTCTTTCCAGCCCAGCTCTACTCGTTGAAGACTTGCTTCTAAGAGCCCAGCTCTGCTCACTGCATTCTCGTTCTTTGCAGCCCCACTCTGCTGAGTGAAGCCACAATCTTTTCAACCCTGCTCTGCTCAGTGAAGCCTGGATCTTTACAGAACTGCGCTGGTCAGTGAAGTCTCGCTCTTTACAACCCCGATCTATTTTGTGAAGTCTCACACTTTACAGCCTCGCTCTGCTCACTGAAGTTACGATCTTAACATTACCGTTCCGCTAACTAATTTTTTGCTCTTTACAGCCCCGCTCTACTCACTAAATTCTCGTTCTTTGCAGCCCCGCTCTGCTCACTGAAGTCTCGCTCTTTGCAGCCCTGCTCGGCTCAGTGAAGTCTCGCAATTTACAACCCCGATCTCCTTCGTGAAGTCTCGCTCTTTCCAGTCCTGCTATGCTCACTGAAGTCTTGCTCTTTCCAGCCCCGATCTCCTCACTGAAATCTCGCTCTTTACTGATCATCTCGGCTCCCTGAAGTCTCGCTTTTTACATCCCTGCTCTGCTCGAAGTCTCGTTCTTTACAACGCTGCTCTGCTCACTGATGTCTCGCTCTTTACAGCCCCGCTCTGCACAGTGAAGTCTCACTCTTTACATCCCTGCTCTGCTCGAAGTCTCGCTCTTTACTGATCAACTCTGCTCACTGAAGTGTCACTCTTTACATCCCTGCTCTGCTCGAAGTCTCGCTCTTTACAGTCCTGATTTGCTCAATACATTTTCGCGCTTTGAAGCCCCGCTCTACTCATTGAAGTCTCGCGCTTTACAACCCCGCTCTGTGAACTGAAGTCTCGCTCCTTAATGCCCCGATCTACTCACTGAAGTCTCGCTCTTTTCAGCCCAGCACCGCTCATTGAACTCTTGCTCTTTACAGCCCTTTCCTGCTCACTGAAGTCTCGCTCTTTACAGCCGCACTCTGCTCAGTGAAGCCACAATCTTTACAGCCCTGCTCTGCTCACTGAAGTCTAGGTCTTTACAGAACTGCTCTGCTTACTGAAGTCTCGCTCTTTACAACCCCGACTTATTTCGTGAAGTCTCGCTCTTTACAGTCCAGTTCTGCTCACTGAAGTCACGATCTTAACAGGTCTGTTCCGCTAACTAATTTCATGCTCTTTACAGCCCCGCTCTGCTCACTGAATTCTCGCTCATTACAGCCTCGCTCTGCTCATTAAAGTCGCTCTCTTTACAGCCCGATCTACCCAGTGAAGTCTCGCTCTTTACAGCCCCGCTCTGCTCACTGATGTCTCGCTCTTTACAGCCCCGCTCTGCTCACTGAATTCTCGCTCTTTACAGCCCTGCTCTGCTCAGTGAAGTATCTCTCTTTACAACCCCGATCTCCTTCGTGTAGTCTCGCTCTTTACAGCCCCGCTCTGCTCAATGAAGTGTCGCTCTTTACAGCTCGGCTATGCTCACTGAAGTCTCTCTTTTTACAGCCCCGATCTGCTCAGTGAAGTCTCGCTCTTTACTGATCAGCTCGGCTCACGGATGTCTCGCTTTTTACATCCCTGCTCTGCTCAAAGTCTCGTTCTTTACAGCGCTGCTCTACTCAGTGAAGTCTTGCTCTTTACAGCCCAGCTCTGCGCGAAGTCTCGTTCTTTACAGTCCTGCTCTGCTCAATAAATTTTCGCTCTTTGCAGCCCAGCTCTACTCAATGAAGTCTCGCTCTTTTCAGCCCAGCTCCGTTTGCTGCTCACTGAAGTCTCGCACTTTACAACCCCACTCTGCTCAGTGAAGGCACAATCTTTACAACCCTGATCTGCTCACTGAACTCTTGCTCTTTACAGCCCTTCCCTGCTCACTGAAGTCTCGCTCTTTACATCCCCAATCTACTCAATGAAATCTCGCTCTTTGCAGCCAAAATCTGCTCAGTGCCGTACCGTTCTTTACAGCCCCGATCTCCTTCGTGAAGTCTCGCTCTTTGCAGCCCTGCACTGCTCACTGAAATCTCGCTCTTTACAGACCAGCTATGCTCACTGAAGTCTCGCTCTTTACAGCCCGATCTACTCAGTGAAGTCTTGCTCTTTACAGCCCCGATCTACTCAATGAAGTCTAGCTCTTTCCAGCCCAGCTCTACTCGTTGAAAACTTGCTTCTAAGAGCCCAACTCTGCTCACTGCATTCTGGCTCTTTGCAGCCCCACTCTGCTGAGTGAAGCCACAATCTTTTCAGCCCTGCTCTGCTCAGTGAAGCCTGGATCTTTCCAGATCTGCTCTGGTCAGTGAAGTCTCGCTCTTTACAACCGCGATCTATTTTGTGATGTCTCGCACTTTACAGCCTCGCTCTGCTCACTGATGTCTCGCTCTTTACAGTCCAGTTCTGCTCACTGAAGTCACGATCTTAACAGGTCTGTTCCGCTAACTAATTTCTTGCTCTTTACAGCCCAGCTCTGCTCACTGATGTCTCGCTCTTTACAGCCCCGCTCTACTCACTAAATTCTCGTTCTTTGCAGCCCCGATCTACTCAGCGAAGTCTCGCTCTTTACAGCCCCGCTCAGCTCACTGAAGTCTCGCTCTTTGCAGCCCTGCTCTGCTCAGTGAAGTCTCGCTCTTTACAACCCCGATCTCCTTCGTGAAGTCTCGCTCTTTCCAGTCCTGCTATGCTCACTGAAGTCTTGCTCTTTCCAGCCCCGATCTCCTCACTGAAATCTCGCTATTTACTGATCAGCTCGGCTCACTGAAGTCTCGCTTTTTACATCCCTGCTCTGCTCGAAGTCTCGTTATTTACAACGCTGCTCTGCTCACTGAAGTCTCGCTCTTTACAGCCCCACTCTACACAGTGAAGTCTCACTCTTTACATCCCTGCTCTGCTCGAAGTCTCGCTCTTTACTGATCAGCTCTGCTCACTGAAGTGTCGCTCTTTACATCCCTGCTCTGCTCGAAGTCTCGCTCTTTACAGTCCTGATTTGCTCAATACATTTTCGCGCTTTGAAGCCCCGCTCTACTCAATGAAGTCTCGCGCTTTACAACCCCGCTCTGTGAACTGAAGTCTCGCTCCTTAATGCCCCGATCTACTCACTGAAGTCTCGCTCTTTTCAGCCCAGCACCGCTCATTGAACTCTTGCTCTTTACAGCCCTTTCCTGCTCACTGAAGTCTCGCTCTTTACAGCCGCACTCTGCTCAGTGAAGCCACAATCTTTACAGCCCTGCTCTGCTCACTGAAGTCTAGCTCTTTACAGAACTGCTCTGCTCAGTGAAGTCTCGCTCTTTACAACCCCGACTTATTTCGTGAAGTCTCGCTCTTTACAGTCCAGTTCTGCTCACTGAAGTCACGATTTTAACAGGTCTGTTCCGCTAACTAATTTCATGCTCTTTACAGCCCCGCTCTGCTCACTGAAGTCTCGCTCATTACAGCCTCGCTCTGCTCATTAAAGTCGCTCTCTTTACAGCCCGATCTACCCAGTGAAGTCTCGCTCTTTACAGCCCCGCTCTGCTCACTGATGTCTCGCTCTTTACAGAACTGCTCTGCTCAGTGAAGTCTCGCTCTTTACAGCCCAGCTCCGCTCACTGAACTCTTGCTCTTTACAGCCCTTCCCTGCTCACTGAAGTCTCACTCTTTACATCCCCAATCTACTCAATGAAATCTCGCTCTTTGCAGCCACACTCTGCTCAGTGACGTACCGTTCTTTACAGCCCCGATCTCCTTCGTGAAGTCTCGCTCTTTGCAGCCCTGCTCTGCTCACTGAAATCTCGCTCTTTACAGACCAGCTATGCTCACTGAAGTCTCGCTCTTTACAGCCCGATCTACTCAGTGAAGTCTTGCTCTTTACAGCCCCGATCTACTCAATGAAGTCTAGCTCTTTCCAGCCCAGCTCTACTCGTTGAAAACTTGCTTCTAAGAGCCCAGCTCTGCTCACTGCATTCTCGCTCTTTGCAGCCCCACTCTGCTGAGTGAAGCCACAATCTTTTCAGCCCTGCTCTGCTCAGTGAAGCCTGGATCTTTCCAGATCTGCTCTGGTCAGTGAAGTCTCGCTCTTTACAACCGCGATCTATTTTGTGAAGTCTCGCTCTTTACAGTCCAGTTCTGCTCACTGAAGTCACGATCTTAACAGGTCTGTTCCGCTAATTTCTTGCTCTTTACAGCCCCGCTCTGCTCACTAAAGTCTCGCTCATTACAGCCTCGCTCTGCTCATTAAAGTCGCTCTCTTTACAGCCCGATCTACCCAGTGAAGTCTCGCTCTTTACAGCCCCGCTCTGCTCACTGATTTCTCGCAATTTGCAGCCCCGATTTACTTAGTGAAGTGTCGCTCTTTACAGCCCTGCTCTGCTCAGTGAAGTATCTCTCTTTACAACCCCGATCTCCTTCATGAAGTCTCCCTCTTTACAGCCCCCCTCTGCTCAATTAAGTCTCGCTCTTTACAGCCCGGCTATGCTCACTGAAGTCTCGCTCTTTCATTCCCCGATCTACTCAATGAAGTCTCGCTCTTTACAGCCCCTTTCTGCTCACTGATGTCTCGTTATTTATAGGGCCGTTCTGCTGGCTGAATTCTCGCTCTCTACAGTCCTGCTCTGCTTGCTGACTTCTTGCTCTTTACAGCCCCGACCTGCTCACTGAATTCTCGTTCTTTCCAGTCCCGATCTACTCAATGAAGTCGCGTTATTTACAGTCCCACTCTGCTCACTGAAGACTCCTTCACAAACCTGCTCCGCTCGAATTCTCCGTCTTTACAGTCCTGCCCTGCTCACTGAATTCTCGCTCTTTACAGGCCCGCTCTGCTAACTGAAGTCTCGCTCTTTACAGGCCCGCTCTGCTCACTGAAGTCTCGCTCTTTCATTCCCCGATCTACTCAGTGAAGTCTCGCTCTATACAGCCTAGCCCTGCTCAGTGAAGTCTCTCTCTTTTCAGCCCAGCTTCCCTCACTGAACTGTTGCTCTTTACAGCCCTGCTCTCGCTCTATACAGGCCCGATCTACTCAGCGAATTCTCGCTCGTTCCAGCCCCGCTCTGCTCACTGAAGTCTCTCTCTTTAATGCCCCGACCAATTAGATAAAGTCTCGCTCTGTACAGCCCAGCTATGCTCTGTGAATTCTTTGCTGATCAGCTCTGCTCACCGAAGTTTCGCTCCTTACATCCCTGCTCTGCTCGAAGTCTCGCTCTTCACAGTCCTGCTGTGCTCAATGAATTCTCGTTCATTGCAGCCCCGCTCTGCTAACTGAATTCTCGCTCTTTAATGCCCCGATCTACTCAATGAAGTCTCGCTCTTTACATCCCCGCTCTGCTAACTGAATTCTCGCTCTTTAATGGTCCGATCAATTCAGTGAAGTCTCGCTCTTTACAGCCCTGCTCCGCTCATTGAACTCTTGCTCTTTACAGCCCTTCCCTGCTCACTGAAGTCTCGCTCTTAACATCCCCAATCTACTCAATGAAATCTCGCTCTTTGCAGCCACTCTCTGCTCAGTGCAGTACCGTTCTTTACAGCCCCGATCTCCTTCGTGAAGTCTCGCTCTTTGCAGCCCTGCTCTGCTCACTGAAATATCGCTCTTTACAGACCAGCTATGCTCACTGAAGTCTCGCTCTTTACAGCCCGATCTACTCAGTGAAGTCTCGCTCTTTACAGCCCAGCTCCGCTCACTTAAACTCTTGCTCTTTACAGCCCTTCCCTGCTCACTGAAGTCTCGCTCTTTACAGCCCCGATCTACTCAATGAAGTCTAGCTCTTTCCAGCCCAGTTCTACTCGTTGAAGACTTGCTTCAAAGAGCCCAGCTCTGCTCACTGCATTCTCGCTCTTTGCAGCCCCACTCTGCTGAGTGAAGCCACAATCTTTTCAGCCCTGCTGTGCTCAGTGAAGCCTGGATCTTTACAGAACTGCTCTGGCCAGTGAAGTCTCGCTCTTTACAACCCCGATCTATTTTGTGAAGTCTCGCACTTTACAGCTTCGCTCTGCTCACTGAAGTTACGATCTTAAAATTACCGTTCCGCTATCTAATTTTTTGCTCTTTACAGCCCCGCTCTACTCACTGAATTCTCGCTCTTTGCAGCCCCGATCTACTCAGCGAAGTCTCTCTCTTTACATCCCCGATCTCCTTCGTGAAGTCTCGCTCTTTCCAGTCCTGCTTTGCTCACTGAAGTCCTGCTCTTTCCATCCCCGATCTCCTCAGTGAAATCTCGTTCTTTACCGATCAGCTCTGCTCAGTGAAGTCTCGCTCTTTACATCCCTGCTCTGCTCGAAGTCTCGCTTTTTACATCCCTGCTCTGCTCGAACTCTCGCTCTTTACTGATCAGTTCTGCTCACTGAAGTGTCACTCTTTACATCCCTGCTCTGCTCGAAGTCTCGCTCTTTACAGTCCTGATCTGCTCAATAAATTTTCGCGCTTTGAAAGCCCGCTCTACTCAGTGAAGTCTCGCTCTTTACAACCCCGCTCTGCGAACTGAAGTCTCGCTCCATAATGCCCCGCTCTGCTCACTGATGTCTCGCTCTTTGCAGCCCCGATTTACTCATTGAAGTCTCGCTCTTTACAGCCCTGCTCTGCTCAGTGAAGTATCTCTCTTTACAACCCCGATCTCCTTCGTGAAGTCTCGTTCTTTACAGCCCCTCTCTGCTCAATGAAGTCTCGCTCTTTACAGCGCTGCTCTGCTCAGTGAAGTCTTGCTCTTTACAGCCCAGCTCTGCTCGAAGTCTCGTTCTTTACAGTCCTGCTCTGCTCAATAAATTTTCGCTCCTTGCAGCCCAGCTCTACTCAATGAAGTCTCGCTCTTTACAACCCCGCTCTGCGAACTGAAGTCTCGCTCTTTAATGCCCCAATCTACCCAGTGAAGTCTCGCTCTTTTCAGCCCAGCTCCGTTTGCTGCTCAGTGAAGTCTCGCTCTTTACAGCCCCACTCTGCTCAGTGAAGGCACAATCTTTACAACCCTGCTCTGCTCACTGAAGTCTAGCTCTTTACAGAACTGCTCTGCTCAGTGAAGTCTCGCTCTTTACAACCCCGACCTATCTAGTGAAGTCTCGCTCTTTACAGCCCAGTTCTGCTCACTAAAGTCACGATCTTAACAGGTCCGTTCCGCTAACTAATTTCTTGCTCTCTACAGCCCCGCTCTGCTCACTGAAGTCTCGCTCATTTCAGCCTCGCTCAGATCACTGAAGTTGCTCTCTTTACAGCCCGATCTACCCAGTGAAGTCTCGCTCTTTACAGCCCCTCTCTGCTCACTGAAGTCTCGTTATTTACAGTCCCGATCTACTCAATGAAGTCTCGTTATTTATAGGTCCGTTCTGCTGACTGAATTCTCGCTCTCTACAGTCCGGCTCTGCTTGCTGACTTCTCGCTCTTTACAGCCCCGATCTGCTCACTGAAGTCTCGTTCTTTACAGTCCCGATCTACTCAATGAAGTCTTGTTATTTTCCGTCCCACTCTGCTCACTGAAGACTCCTTTACAATCCTGCTCTGCTCGAAGTCTCGCTCTTTCCAGTCCTGCTCTGCTCACTGAATTCTCACTCTATACCGGCCCGATCTACTCAGTGAAGTCTCGCTCTTTACAGCCCAGCTCTGCTCAGTAAAATCTCGCTCTTAACAGTCCCACTCTGCTCAGTGAAGGCACAATCTTTACAACCCTGCTCTGCTCACTGAAGTCTAGCTCTTTACAGAACTGCTCTGCTCAGTGGAGTCTCGCTCTTTACAACCCCGACCTATTTAGTGAAGTCTCGCTGTTTACAGCCCAGATCTACTCAGTGAAGTCTAGCTCTTTCCAGCCCAGCTCTACTCATTGAAAACTTGCTTCTAAGACCCCAGCTCTGCTCACTGCATTCTCGCTCTTTGCAGCCCCACTCTGCTGAGTGAAACCACAATCTTTTCAGCCCTGCTCTGCTCAGTGAAGCCTTGATCTTTCCAGAACTGGTCTGGTCAGTGAAGTCTCGCTCTTTGCAACCCCGATCTACTTTGTGAAGTCTCGCACTTTTCAACCTCGCTCTGCTCATTGAAGTTACGATCTTAACATTACCGTTCCGCTAACTAATTTTTTGCTCTTTACAGCCCATCTCTACTCTCCCCCCCCCCACCCCCCACCACCCACTTTTTTCTGCATTCCTTAAATACAGACCTCAGATGCTTCCTATAACTCTCTGCAGTCCTGGACAGAGAGAGACAAGTGCATGGACAATGATTGTGAAAACAAGCTGCACACCAATCTGTGTGTCATTCCAACTGGGCACACAGTCTTTTCCCCTCCCTAGAGCGGGAGTACACTGTGCTCATCATGAATAGCCCTGCAGCATGGTCCCCACAACTGTCTGAACTGACTGTGAGGTTCACAGAACCCCAGGACTGTCTCTACTCTCTGACTCCTGACTGTGAGCCCAAGGAATGTCTCTACCCTTGGACTCCTGATTATGAGCCCAGACCAAGGACTTTGACTTTCAACTAATTCCCCATTGCCCTCAAGACTGAAGACTACACTGTCTCCCTTTGCAAACACCCCCGAACTCTGAGTCTCAGTGCAAACCATCCTTCTTGTGTGCAAACCGACACACACTCCCACTTTCTTATTCTAGGGTGTGCTTGTATCCCCTCCCATTCATACATGCAGTACCTCATTTACCCCCTTGTTTATCAGTATTTCAATTTCCCTTGTTGGGTTCCAGCTTCCCATCCCTTGGTCTCCCCTCCTCCTCCACAACCTTGCAAATCTTCCTGCTCTTTTGTCCCCCATGTGCTAGTTATCCTTCCCACCACCCCCCAAACCCCCAGTCGAAATGCTGGTCTCTGAATGTTCAGCCCTGTCTGAGTTCAGCTGGACAGTTGTGTCCTTCAGGACAACTGTAGTACCCACCTGGAACAGACTAACCCTACACATCCTCTCACCCCTCCCAACTGCCTCGACTGCAATACTGATCCCTGTCTAAATGTTGAGCCCTGCCTGAGTACCACTGCACAGTGGTGCCCTTGTGATTATGGAGGCAGCCACCGGGAGCAGACCAACACACCCTAGCAGTGTGGTGCTCCATTGTCATCGCAACAAGAGTGGTGACAGGTAAGCTATGTATGCTGCACTCACCTCAAAGTCACGAGTGAAGTGAGGTCCGAACGATACACCCCAATCTTTTTTGAATGAGATTCAGAACAATGTGATTTCCCACTGGCATGATGTAAGATTGAAAGGCGGCATGTCATTCCGGTAACAAGCTAATTTAGTGAGCATTCGTGGGATGGTAATGAATAGAATTTGCATTCACACCACTAGTCAGTGGATACCCGACCTGCCATTAACCCGCTATCGGAGAATTGCAAACTAATTTTATGCTGGCAATTTTCCAATTTTATGGCTCCCGTTAAATTCTCCACTCCCGCCAGATTCTCCACTCCGTCCACCATGAAACCCGTTATGAGTAGGATGGGAAAATTCTGCCCAAAGAATCTTTGGTTGTTTTGCTTAAGTTTTATGCTGCAGCCCTTCATCCTAAAAGTTCAGCATGATGCTGGTAAAAACAATGTAATTACTGATCCTCTGTCCAAAGTTTAAAGGGTCTAAGAGAGAATATAGGCTCTGAGTTATGATAATCCTATAATGTTTAAATCATAATAATCCTACTTGTTACATTTATTTGCTTTTGCTTTGGTTAACCCCTTATAACTTTGTAAATATGACATGTGTAATTGTGAAATATGAGACAATTACCAGTACAGTATGTATTAAGTTATTTGTTAAAATATTTATGATCATAAGAACTTGCTGTATTTCAAAACTATTGTAAAGAAATCTTCACTATGGTAAAGCTTTCTTTTTCCCTAGGGGTGGAAGTGTCATGGAGTCTGTGCTTGCAAAGCTTGTATTTTTTTGAGGCAGACGCTGACTGAAAATAGCAACTGAAAACACAAACCAAAAAGGAAAGCCAAAAAATGAAACAGAGAAAAGAAGCTAACCCTCCCAGTTTCTAAGGTAACAAAAACTTAAACTGAGATTGGAAAACAAAACTTCTGGCAGACAAACTGGGTGAGGCTACATAAAGGGAAGCAGAGCCATCCAAGCTCAGTAGTTGTAGTTGATGGGTCCAGTAGTGCAGTTGCAAGCTGAAGAAGACAGAGGCTAGATCCAGAAGTTACAAATAAGTTGTTGCAGCTGTTTATTACTTGAAGCTAACATTGGTAGTTCTGCACCATCCAGATCGAGTTGAGGAGGTTCTGCAAACATGTCCCATTTTTGGCGAAGACCGTACCCATGGAATTCGGGATGGTTGTGTGCTGCTATTGGATAGAAATTGGACTAGCTCCTAGAAGGAGAGAAGCTGAAATTCTTTGTGAAGAAGATAGAGTTTTGAAAGACTGTGATTACCTATATGCTGTGTGGACTGGCGATTCAATTTGTAAGATATGTTTTAGTTGTATCTGGCATTGAATGCATAATTTATAGTTGGTAATCAACCACAATTTGCCTGATGTTTAACTTATGTTGAATCTGGATGTTAGAATATAGATTACCAAAAATTTAATGTTTGCTTTGTTTGACTCTTGTATAGTTAACAAAATCTTTTGTTTTAAACTGTGGAATTTTGTTGCTTCCATGGGGAAGCAACTGGGATTCCAGACTTTAATTTAAAAAAAGTTACTGGTCTCAAGCTACCAAGAGCTGCCAGCCTCTGATTGGCTGGTTGCTCTCAAGGGGCAGGACTTCTGCTTCCAGGGACCTAATTCCTGGGAAAGTCCAATGCTGACTACTTAAGAGCCTGATAGGCATTTAATTTGGTCAGGCTTCCCCCACTGAAGCAGCACAGGTCTCATGTTGTTTCTCCAACCAATGAGTGGAACAGATTGGGAACATTCAATCCAGCCCCACATGTGCATTCTGCATGGGATCTGGGTTATAAAACTTCTGTCTGCAACTTTGCACAAGATATCAACAGCTGGATAGGTCATTATGGCTTCAAATTTTCCTGTACCTGCTTCTATGAATAGGAAAAGGATTTGAGAAGGAATTGGCAATTTTTCCAGTCTTAATGGCAGAATGATGAGATTACCGCAAAGTTGGACAAGAAACCTGAACAGAATAAGAGTAGCAATTCAGTTATCAGTGATAGGGAAGGAGTTTTACAAGCTGTATTGCGCCCTAGATCTCACTGAGGAAAAGTAAAACAAGACTTAAGAGATTTTGGGGTCCGTGCAGATCCAATTTGAACTCTCCCCTAATCTCAGTTATGCATGCAATGTATTTAACTCAGGAAGAAAGGGAGAATATTGATCAGTATTGTGACTCCACTGAGATGTTTAGCTCAGTCTTGTGAGTTTGGATGACTGAAGGATGATCTCATCAAAGAAGGGATTGTCTTAGGGGCATGAGATCCTGCTGTGAGAGAAGCTTACACTCAAGAAATCTATTTCTATAAAGCAATATTTGTACTAGAAGAAGCTGAAACACTCTGTACACAAGTAATTTGCTAAAATGAAGAAAAGCGTGCCTGTAAAGTTGTTTGTGGAGATATCGGACAATAATTTTGATGAATCATTAGAATGTAAAAACATAAAATGCTGGAAAAACTCAGTAGGTCAGGCAGCATGTGTGGAGAGAGGTAGACACAGTTAACGTTTCAATTCTGTATGACTCTTCTTCAGAGCTAAAGAGAAGTAGAAATGTAATGGATTGTATACTGTTTAAGAGGGGGTGGAGCAGTTGGAGCAAAATAGAAGGTCACCTCACCAGCCTCCACATTCAAAGGATCATTCTCCACCATTTCCGCCAATTCCAGCATGATGCCACCACCAAACACATCTTCCCGTCACCACCCCCTGTCAGCATTCCGTAGGGACCATTCCCTCCAGGACACCCTGGTCCACTTCTCGATCACCCCCAACTCCTCATCTCCTCCCCATGGCACCTTCCCATGTAATCACAGAAGGTGCAACACCTGCTCCTTTACCTCCTCCCTCCTCACGGTCCAAGGCCTCAAACATTCCTTTCAGGTGAAGCAGCACTTCACTTGCACCTCCTTCAATTTGGTCTACTGCATTCGCTGCTCCCAATGCTGTCTCTTCTATACATGGGAGACTAAGCATAGACTGGGTGACTGCTTTGTGGAACACCTTCGGTCTGTCCGCAAGCATGAACCAGACCTTCCTTCAACACACCATCCTGCTCTCATGCCCACATGTCTGTCCTTGGCCTGCTGCAATGTTCCAGTAAAGCCCAACACAAACTCATCTTCCGATGAAGCATTTTACAGCCTTCCAAACTTAACATTAAGTTCAACAACTTTAGACCATGAACTCTCGCCTCCATCTTTACCCCTTTTTATCCAATTTTTTAAAGTATTTTTTCCTCAACCCCATTCCCCCCATAGGGCCATCTGTCACTTGTTCTTATGTTTTGCTTTCACAGAGCACCCACGTTTGTTCTGCTCTTAACACATTCTGCTATCTTAACTTCATGCACCTTCTTTATCTCCCTTTGTCTCTGTGTCCATGACATCTTTATCAAATTTCTCTTTAGCTCCCACCTATCCACTTGCTCCAGTCTCAATCCATCACTTCTACTTAACTTTAGCTTTGAAAAAATGTGGATTTGAAACATTAACTCTGTCTCTCTCTCCACATATGCTGACAGACCTGCTGAGTTTTTCTGGTATTTTCTGTTTTTATTTCCAATTCCAAGCATCCACAATATTTTGCCTTTATCATTAGAACATGTTGACGTGGTCATGTCTTGAGGTGGAAAGTGGTTTGTGACTGTGTGAATGATAACTACAGAAGGTGACCACTAAGTTAATGTGAAGTGTCAGTGGTTCTATATGCAACATTATGAGCTTTGCAGACTGTGTAAAGTTGCTTAAGTTGGTGGCCTGAAAATGAAGCTGCCAAAGATAAAGTTGAGGCTCTATGATGGAATGATGCTCACTCCAGGAGACTAAGCTAAGCTGAGAGTCCAATACAATGGGAAGTCAGAAGAACTTCCATTCCAGATAGGAGACATGAAGCAAAACTTGGACTGGTAATCTTCATTTGCAGTGTTTCACAGGAAATCAAGCCATTGGCTAGCTTAGCAGATCCTGACAGATTCCAAAGATATTTTTGCAGGTCTTGGATGTTTCCCTGGCAAATATCATCTTAAAGTAGATGAGAGTTTGAGGCCAACTCAAAATCAGGCATGGGATAGGAAGCTGGGCTGCCAGCAGAGGTGGGCATGGGGTGCTGCTGGCACAATCAGGCAGCTGGTGGAGTCAAGCAGGGGGACACAGCTGGCAGAGTCAGGCAGGGGTTGTGGCCAGCAGAGGTGGGCATGGGGTGGAGTCAGGCAGGGGGTGCTACTGGTAGAGGCAGGCAGGGGGCAGAGTCAGACAGGGCAGAGGCAGGTTGGGGATGCTGCTGGCAGAGGCTGGCATGGGGTGCTGCTGGTGGAGGATGGCACTGGGTGCTGCCGGCAGAGGCAGCCAGGGAGCACTGCTAGCAGATGCAGGCATGGGGTGCTGCTGGAGGAGGTCTTCAGGGGGCACAGTCAGGCAGGGGATGCTACCTGCAGAGTTGGGCAGAGGCGATGCCATTGGAAGTGGACAAGGGGTGCTGCCAGCAGAGGCAGGCAGGGAGCACTGCCAGCGGATGTGGTTATGGGGTGCTGCCGGCTGCAGTGTAACTCTTTCGAGTACAAACACGTTTCCATCTGTTCCTATTCAAATGAAGTTACATTGTTTCATAGTTTGCCATTGTGAGATTTGAACTCTTGATCTTGGGGTTACAAGCCCAGTACCATAACCACTTGGCTATTTAGGCGGTGTAGGCGGGCAAGGAGCGTTGCCGATGGCGGCGGAGACGGTCATGGGGCGTTGCCGGCGGAGGCGGGCAAGGAACGTCGCCGGCGGAGGCGGGCAGGGGGCGCTGTCGGCGGAGGCGGGCAGGAACGCTCTCCCCTGTGTGTTGTTTGTGGTCTCCCGGTTACCAGCAGTCAGTGAAGCCGAGTTTTAGTGGCGGATTTGAGGCGCTGCGAGGGCTGGAAGAAAGGGACAGTTAAGTTTAAGGGATTCGGGGTAAGAATTTCACTGTGTGTAGTAACATGGCAAATATTTTGTTGCGAGAAAATAAATAGATTTTTCAGGAACCAATTAATGATTTTGTTCGAAGCACTCGAGAATAAAGGGTATGTTGGTACTATGTGATCAAACCAGGGGAAAACGCTGGCTCTAAAATGATGTTGGGATGTAGTAAAGCCAGAGGTAAATACTGGCCTTAAGTGTCCTGCCATTGACACTGGCCCAGGGTTGATTTTAGAAACAAATCTTGGACTTGGGTGTGTTCAGTGGCGTGAGTGGACAATATGGCACAATCGGTGTCATGACGGCGTTAAACCAGTTTAATTTGCAATTGTCCGCTCAGC
Source organism: Carcharodon carcharias (assembly GCF_017639515.1). Lineage (NCBI taxonomy): Eukaryota > Metazoa > Chordata > Chondrichthyes > Lamniformes > Lamnidae > Carcharodon > Carcharodon carcharias. Next base: position 53,471,880 of record NC_054467.1, on the reverse strand, counting down.
CCGTCCCGTTTCCTGTCATCCGACGTCAGGATCTTCATTGTGATACATCAGCATATCGTAAGGCCAGCCCACCGGAGTCCTCTTCCTCGCTCATCAGTGCCAGGCTTCACAGACAGTACAACATCACTTTTAGGGGGGCTCACGCAGGTCTTTATCTACCAGACCAGGCCATATGTGGATGGCTTTTCAATGGCTTCAGGGTAAAGTCTTGCTTGGAGAAGGGAGAGAAGTGGCCTCAGGCAAGGGAAGAGGCTGCAGGATGAAAGCTGGACTGGGGAAGGAGGGTATCCTAGGGTGTGTGTGGGGGCACATGTTGATCTGTACAAGTGGCTTCAAGATGGTGAGGGCTGATGAGGCAATCTCCAGGGGAGATTAGGCCAAATGGACATGTGAGGGTATATATGTGAGAGAAGTGAGTGGTGATGGCCCTTGAGCTGACAGTGAGCGAGAAGCCAGTGAATGTGTGATGGGCTTGAGTGTGTGAGTTTAGAGTGATGAGATGGTTGCTGTAGCTGCATGGGATCATTAATTTTCTATCTGCATTGGATAGCCAACCTCTTCTGTGCAGCATTGGCACTGATCACCACTGCCATCGCTTACCAAGCTGGAGTGGTAATGTTGCTGCCCCTCTTGCAGCCAGAGCGGGGATAGAGGACATCACAGCGGGCCTTCATGGCATCTGAAAGGCACTTGAGGGCTGCAGTCTTCTTGCCATTCAGGGCCATGTCTTCTTTGCTGCAGCCCTGTGCTGGAAGCACTGAGCGTGGCTGCACTTTAAATGTGGTGCCTGGCGTGATGAAGCGCGAGGTGACGGCGTGGCAGGCAAATCGGACCCACCCACCATGGAGACAGCGTATTTCTCAGGAATGGATAAATAATGTGGTGGGCTTGGGACGATGCGGAGTGAAAACCCACCATCGTGGCTGGCAGGTACTTGCCCACTACTGCACTTAGTGCAAATCTGTAACAATTTCACCCAGTGCTTTTCTTTATCAAGAGAGCTTATTGACTGAACAACACTATCCCCTATTTATCTTTGTCAGAAGTACTTAATTGAATAATGCCCTTCCTCTGTGTCTCCTAACAACATAATTAACATGCCATTAACATAAAGGGGCTGACCAGAGAAGGTGTGGAGGTTTCTTTCGTAACAATATAGCTGAAGAGTAAGTTAGTTATGGGGCTAGAAACGATAGGGTTGATCCCAAGATTACCCATGCAGGGTGCGGATATTTACTAGGGAATGACCTCACCAGACATAAGATATTACCCCCAGAGAGTCTCGAGCAGTCCTCAGAGACTGGAGAAACTGAGGGGAACAAGCAAAGTTCTGCACAGATGCAGAGGGCTGAGGAAGTTTCAAAGATCCCACAGGAGGTGATAGTGGTCCTATCACTGGCATTCCTTCAGCCTCTTTAATCTTTACTGGCCGTTGAGATTATAGAGGCTGAAGGGGTGCTAGTGGAATTAAGAAAGGCCGAGATAGAGCCAGTGGAAAGTAAAGGAGCTGAGATAAAAGTAGCAGAAGTTGAAGGAATGCATCAGTGGTGTGGTTAACAGAACCCTTCTTTCAAGATTTAAATAGGGATGAGCACAGAACCCAGGTTAAGAAGTAGGGAGTGAGGAGCATGCCTCATGTAGTTCAATGCCACAGATGAGTGCAGCAGAGTCTGAACAAATACCTGAAGATATTAAAATCCCAGAGGACATGGGGCAGGTCAGGGGAATAGACACCGTTGAAACACAGAAAAGGAAGAGTGTAGTGTGAGAAAATTTTTTTAAAAAATAAACTCTTGTGAAGGTCACAAGAGGACTGAAGATGCAATCAGAGCAGATTTTCTCACTGAAGATTCTAACAAGTAGATTTTGCAGATTGCAAGCCATTCAAACCTAGCAACCTAAACTTAAAATCTGACAGGAACAAAGTGCAAGAGGAATGAAGGAGCCTTGGTTCATTGCAAGAGCTAAAAGACAATCTAACTACAGCCTGTGAAATCCAACCCCTCAAGGACCCAAGGACCAAACTTGATTGTTTACTTAGTCCAAAATCCACCAAAGGCCACATGTCTGTTGGTATTAAAATGTCCAAAATACTACAAACCAACGGTAATAGAAAAACAAACGTAACTACAATACTTAAAGGTGGGAAGGAAAAATGTAATTGTGGACACACTGCCCAGAATCTAAAATCTGTCCTGAATGTAATTGCGGACACTCTGTCCACATGCAAATATCACAAGTAAACTGTAGATGGTTAATGACCATCACTTTAAGAAATGCATGTGAATGAATGTGTATGATTGATTGCTATTGCATTTTACCTTTTTATTCTTTGTGATGTAGGAAAAACCAAAAAAAAAGGAATTTCATTTTTTTCCCTTATTTGGGGAGATGTGACAGCCAAGGCATACCCGTATAGATAATTGGACAATGGGTTCTGTATATTTTGAAAAAGGAAGCAATATGGAATAATAGACACTGTACTCTCTAAAAATGGTTTCCAAAATGTTAGGTGTCTTCTGCTGGGATTTCTGGACAGACAGCAACAAAATGTCTAGGAAGTTATTTAAAAATGCAAATGGGTTTTCCAGGTGCAAAGTGACTACCCCTTACCATTTCAATGGAAGGAGTTCAAAAGACAATGGCTACCATACTTGCCAGCGCCATGAAGATGGAATGTCCAATAAGATTTTCCAGTGAGCTAATCATAACTGGTATGCTGATGGAATATCAATCATCCCCTCATTGTGTCTCAATCACCTCGGCTCCAACCCGTTATGTGGACAATTGGACACGTGAAAAGCTGGCATCACATGACCAAAACTAACTGGAGGATTTTTTAAAATTCATTTACGGGTTGTGGGCTTCGCTGGCTGGGCCAGCATTTATTGCCCATCCCTAGTTGCCCTTGAGAAGATGATGATGAGCTGCCTTCTTGAATTGCTGCAGTCCATGTGGTGTAGGTACACCCACAGTACTGTTAGGGAGGGAGTTCCAGGATATTGACCCAGCGACATTGAAGGAACGGCGATATATTTCCAAGTCAGGATGGTGAGTGGCTTCGAGGGGAACTTTTAGGTGGTGGTGTTCCCATCTGTCTGCTGCCCTTGTCCTTCTAGATGTTAGTGATCGTGGGTTTGGAAGGTGCTGTCGAAGGAGCCTTGGTGAATTCCTGCAGTACATTTGTAGATGGTACACACTGCTGCTACTGTGTGTTGGTGGTGGAGGAAGTGAATGTTTGTGGAAGGGGTGCTAATCAAGCGGGCTGCTTTGTCCTGGATGGTGTCAAGCTTCTTGAGTGTTGTGGGAGCTGTACTCAGCCAGGCAAGTGGGGAGTATTCATCACACTCCTGACTTGTGCTTTATAGATGGTGGCCAGGCACTAGGGAGTCAGGAGGTGAGTTACTTGTTGCATAATTCCTAGCCTCTGACCTGCTCTTGTAGCCACAGTAATTATGTGGCTAGTCCAGTTCGGTTTCTGATCAATGGTAACCCCCTGGATGTTGATAGTGGGGGATTCAGTGATGCCTATGCCATTGAACATCAAGGGGCGATGGTTGGATTCTCTCTTGTTGGAGATGGTCATTGCCTGGCACTTGTATAGCGCGAATGTTACTTGCCACTTGTCAGCCCAAGCCTGGATATTGTCCAGGTCTTGCTGCATTTGGACATGGCCTTTCTTCAATATCTGAAGAGTCGCGAATGGTGCTGAACATTGTGCAATCATCAGCGAACATCCCCACTTCTGACATTATGATGGAAGGAAGGTCAATGATGAAGCAGCTGAAGATGGTTGGGCCAAGGACACTACCCTGAGGAACGCCTGCAGTGATGTCCTGGATTGGAGATGACAGTCCTCCAACAACCACAACCGTCTTCCTTTGTGCTAAGTATGACTCCAACCAACAGAGAGTTTTCCCCCGATTCCCATTGACTCCAGTTTTGCTAGGGCTCCTTGATGCCACACTCAATCAAATGCTGCCTTGATGTCGAGGGCAGTCACTCTCACCTCACCTCAGGAATTCAGCTCTTTTGTCCATGTTTGAACCAAGGCTGTGATGAAGTCAGGAGCTGAGTGTCCCTGGTGGAACCCAAACTGGGCGTCAGTGAGCAGGTTATTGCTAAGCAAGTGCCGCTTGATAGCACTGTTGATGACCCCTTCCATTACTTTACTGATGATCAAGAGTAGACTGATGGGACAGTACTTGGCTGGGTTGGATTTGTCCTGCTTTTTGTGTACAGGACATACCTGGGTAATTTTCCACATAGCCAGGTGAATGCCAGTGTTGTAGCTGTATTGTAACAGCTTGGCTAGGGGCATGGCAGGTTCTGGAGCACATGTTGTCAGGGTCCATAGCCTTTGCAGTATCCAGGGCCTTCAGCTGTTTCTTGATATCACGTGGAGTGAATCAAATTGGTTGAAGACTGGCATCCGTGATGCTGGGGACCGCCAGAGGAGGCCAAGATGGATCATCCACTCGGCACTTCTGATTGAAGGTTGTCACAAATGCTTCAGCCTTACTTTTTGTACTGATGTGCTGGGCTCCTCCATCATTGAGAATAAGGATAATTGTGGAGCCTCCTCCTCCAGTGAGTTGTTTAATTATCTGTCACCATTCACGACTGGATGGGACAGGACTGTAGAGCTTAGATTTGATCCCTTGGTTGTGAGATCGCTTAGCTCTGTCTATCGCTTGCTGCTTATGCTATTTGGCATGCAAGTAGCCCTGTGTTATTGCTTCGCCAGGTTGACACCTCATTTTTAGGTACGCCTGGTGTTGCTCATGGCCTGCCCTCCTGCACTCTTCATTGAACCAGAGTTGATCTCCTGGCTTGATGATAATGGTAGAGTGGGGGATATGCTGGATCATGAGTTTACAGATTGTGTTCGAGTACAATTCTGCAGCTGCTGATGGCCCATAGCGCCTCATGGATGCCCAGTCTTGAGTTGTTAGATCCGTTCGAAATCTATCCCATTTAGCACGGTGGTAGTGTCACACAACATGATGAATGGTATCCTCAATGTGAAGGTGGGACTTCGTCTCCACAACAACTGGACAATGGCCACTCCTAACGATGCTGTAATGGACAGATGCATCTGTGGCAGGCAGATTTGTTAGGATGAGGTCAAGTGTGTTTTGCCCTCTTGTTGCTTACCTCACCACTTGCTGCAGACCCAGTCTAGCAGCTATGTCCTTTAGGACTTGGCCAGCTCGGCCAATGGTGGTGCTCCCAAGCCGCTCTTGGTGATGGACATTGAAGCCCCCCACGCAGAGTAAATTCTGCGCCCTTGCCATCTTAGTGCTTCCTCCAAGTGGTGTTCAACATGGAGGAGCACTGATTCTTCAGCTGAGAAAGGGCGTTACTTGGTCATCAGCAGGAGGTTTCCTTGCCCATGTTTGACTTGATGCCAGGAGACTTCATTGGGTCCGGAGGCAATATTGAGGGCTCGCAGAGCAACTCCCTCCTGCATCTATACCACTGTGCCATCCCCTCTGCTGGATCTCTCGGTTTGTCCTGCAGGTGGGACAGGACATACCCAGGGATGGTGATGGTGGTGTCTAGGACATAATCTGTAAGGTATGATTCCGTGAGGATGACCATGTCAGGCTGTTGCTTGACTAGTCTGTGAGACAGCTCTCCCAATTTTGGCACTAGCCCAGATGTTAGTAAGGAAGAGTAGGACTTTGCAGCTTCAACAGGGCTGGGATTGCTGTTGTTGTTTCCACTGCCTGAGTCGATGCCAGGTGGTCTGTCCAGTTTCATTCCATTTTTGTGACTTTGTAGTGATTTGTTACAACTGAGTCATTTAAGAGTCAACCACATTGCTGTGGGTCTGGAGTCACATGTAAGCCAGACCAGGTAAGGACGGCAGACTTCCTTCCCTGAAGGATATTCGTGAACCAGATGGGTTTTTACAACAATCGACAATGGTTTCATGGTCATCATTAGACTTTTAATTCCAGACTTTTATTGAATTCAAATTGCACCATCTGTCGTGGCAGGATTCGAACCCAGGTCCCCAGAACATTACCCTGGGTCTCTGGATTACTAGACAACACCACTATGCCACCGCCTCCCCTTGACATCTTATTACTCCACTAGGGAATCTAGCAAAGCAGGCATGGAGAGACCATCACTAGCAAGAAGAAAGGAACTCTGCCTCAAACGGAGAGTCATCTCAGGCAGTGAAGAGAGGGGCTAATTTGTTTTCACTTACAAGATTATGGGCGGAATTGTCCCAGATTTGCACTCCTGCCGGCTGCAATGGCGATTTTTCACTCCGTATCATCACAAGTCTGCCGCATTAATTATGCATTCCCGGTAAACATGCCATTTCAGTGGCGGGTGGGCTCTCGTTACATGCCATCATCTCGCTGTTTCATCAGGCTGGGCACCATATAAAAGTGCAGCTGCGCACACACCTCACAGTGCTTCCAGCCCATGACTGCTGCATGGAAGACATGGCCCTGAAAGGCAAAAAGACTGCAGGCACTAGGTTCAATGAAGCATCCCTCAAGCGTCTTTTGGACGTAGTGCAGGCTCGCCGTGATGTCCTCTCACCCTGCTCTGGCCGCAGGATGGGCAGCAACCTCACTAATCAGCAACCTCACTCATCCGGCTTGGGCGGTGGTGACAGTGGTGGTCAGCACCAACACCCTTCAAAGAGGACAGCCACCCAGTCCTGCAAGAGGATGAATGACCTCCTCTGTTTCACAAGAGCAAGTTACTCTTCTCATCACCCTCAGCTCTCACACTCACAAACCCATCACACATCCACAGGGCCCTCACTCACTGCCAGTTCAAGGGACATCACCATTCACCTTCTTTCACGCAACTTCATTGTCCTCATCACGTCCAATCACAGCCCAAACATGCTGTGCATACTTATCATCTGGCCTGGCAGGTGTCCTGCTTACGCTTCTCTCCATCTCTATTCATACAGGACAAGCTGGCACACAACAAGAGGGAGAGGTTGCGGGTTGGTGGAGGAATGCATGAAATCAGGGTCCTCACAGACTTTGAAAACAGAGCCATCCAGCTGGCCAGCAAGAATCTGGACTGTTCCTGTACTGATGGTGAGGCCAGCAGTGCTCTACCAAGTGAGGATCCAGCAGTGCAACATCCATCAGACAGCCATGCTGTCAGTGATGTGTCCTGTTTCACAGGCCACTGCCATGCACTAATTATTTCTCCTTACTTTCGCAGGCACATCGGCCAAACATCCGATGGAGGCCACGACCCAGGGCCTCCAATTAAGCCCTGAAGAAACCTCATAAGAGGAATCTGATGGCATCTGCCTTGAAGTCCCATCACAAAGCTCACTCACACCCTCCACCAGCGCAGACACGCATCTCGGTGGGACCTAGCTTTAGAATAGCTCAGGGTCACTATCTGGTTAGCACATCGCACTGCCTGATCCACAGCAGGTGGCAGCAGGGACTTCCCAGGTCCCCGGCACTAGGAAGACTGCTGGAGACCAGAAGTTTGCTGAATCCGAGTCAGATGACGAGCCCCCGGACTCGGTCATGTCACAGTTGCTGGAGCTGCAAAGGCAAGCTTAGGAACATCAGGAGGGGATGTCTGCTGCACTCCTCAGATTGCAAGGCATGATGGAGGAGTCCATCCGCCTTCAAGCTGAGGTGATAACGCTGACATTGCAACGCACCGAGGTCGCTGATGCCATAGTTGGCCTCCAACAATGTGTACACATGAGGGGTGCGGGGCAGCCCGATCTCACTCCAGCTACCCCTTCTCAAGGATTGAGCCAGGGGCCCTTGGGCACCCATAGGGAGGAGGATCAGCAGGTGTGTCCCCACCCCGGGGCCATCCATCCAGATGACTCTGGGAGTGTGCGGGCCTATTTGAATCCCCTCTTCCTGTGACCTCGCAGCTCCAGCTCCACAGGCCGAGGAGGGCGCCACTGCCTCACAGCGGGACCCCGGGGCTCTCCAGGTGTCAGCCGCCCAGAGGACACCCACCAAGGTCATCACAGACAGGGCATCATAATCAGCAGGCTGCCTCCACCTACGTTGTGGATGACCAGGGAGCACCAAGACTAGCTGCAGGATTAGGAAAGTTAAGGAGAGTTAACTCTTTTGGAGTCCCCCAAATAAACTAAATTAACAACATTGGGGACAAAATAAACACAGCCCCTAAATTAGGGAACTGTAGGAGACTTCATAAGAGTTAGTTGTACAGCCTGGGTATGGTTGTTAATCACTTGTACATACTGTTCACTATTGTTAATAAACTCCTAAGAATGTCTCCCTGCCTATGGCTCCTTGCTCTGATGAGCAGTGTTCTTGTCACTCAGATGTGAAGCCTTTTTGCACAAGATAAAGGCAGGTGCCTCAGTCCAGGGCCCCTTCCCTGAGCTTTGTGCAGCCTTCAGTCCAAAGTGATGGTCCGGCCTCACATTCCCTGGACACATTACTGATGCCTGCACCTCGATGGTGCTTTTCATTGCTGCCAGAATGTCATGGGCATGTGTCACAGAGTACCATCATTCTCTCTGTGTGCTCTCAGCACCTTTTAAGGTGGGCTGGCTCCCATCTCTTCAGCATCTCTGACCAGTGGCACTGTGCTCCTGAAGAGGTCAAGTGCTGAAGGAGGACAAAGGATCAGATGCTGTTAAAGTTTCATGGCTAAGTCTCTATGCTATGACCCTGACCACAGAGTGCAAGCGAGCTGCCTTCGGACAGACAGGAGTCAGACATTCTCAGAGGCTGTGTGAAGATCTGTGGAGTGCCCTCACTGCATTTCGTCATCATCCTCCTGCAATAGAGCAACTATTAGGGCCTCCACTTCGTCTCCATGACAGGAGCATTATCAAAGAGGGTATGTGCGCTGCTATAAGTCAGACTGGAGCCCAACATTCATAGATGTAATGTGAAGATCTTATGGTGTCTCCTCACTACATATCGTCATCATCCTTCATACATTTAGCAGCTATGAGGGCCTCACGAGTATGCCTGCCTGGTCTGGCCAGTGTGAGGGCCTCAGTCATCACCTTTGAGGACCTCACCACCCTCATCACCGTCGATGTCCTCCTCATCGGAGAAGACCTCCAGCTCCTGCATCTCCTCCCCAGCTAGCTCCTCTTCACGTTGCAGCGCCTGGTTGTAAAGAGTGCAGCAGGCAACAGTGATGTCTGACACCCTCTGGACTATATTCAGGGCTCCACCAGACTGGTCCAGGCACCGGACCTCATTTTCAGCATCCTGATTGTCTGCTGCACCAAGTTGCAAGCTGCAGAATGAGCTTCATTATACCATCACCCTGCTGCAGCCTGAGGCTGCCGCACAGGTGTCATCAGCTAAGTCCTCTGCGGGTAGCCCTTATACCTGAGGAGCCAACCCTACTGCCTCTGTGGACCCTGGAAGACATCAGGCATCTGTGACCGACTGAGAATGTAGGAGTCGTGCACACTCCCTGGAAACCATGTGCAGGCCTGCAGGATATGTTTGTGGTGGTCACACAGCGGCTGCACATTGAGCGAATGGAATCCCTTGCGGTTGACATAGTTGACCGCTTGTTGCCGAGGGAGATTTGAGTGTATTTGATGGCACCCTGCACCTGTGGAAAACCCCAGATCTGGGCAAATCCAATCGTTTTTGCATCCAAGCTCTCCTGGTCCTACGCAAAGTGCACAAAGTTGTGTGCCTTTGCGAAAGTGGCACCCATCATCTCATGGATATATTTGTGGTTGGAGGCTTGTGATATCGCACAGAGGTCACCTGTGGAGCCATGAAAATTGAGCGCTGCATGAGTGGATGCCCTTCATGTCCAGGTAGCACCAAATCCTGCAGGAGCTGGCAGATGTGACCGACCAGCCCCCTAAACATGTGCAGTCTTCAGTGTCACTGCTTCTTGGTCATCTGCAGGAATGAAAGACGGCATCTATAAACCCTGGGTCTAGCTAGGCACTGACCAGTGACGGCTTGCTGTGGCTCTTTGGAGGAATGTGCAGGAGCCCCAGCCGCCTCTTCTTCCGGAGGGTGCTGCTGCTCCCTCTAGACAGCCAGGCACCTCAGTCGCTGTCTTCTCCATCATTTTCACTTACTGTACACCACAAGGCATACAGCTAGTTCACCAGGCTCCATGCTCCTGATGTTGTACTCCTGCAGGATGAAGAAGAGATGGGTTAGCTTGGGTATACTAAGAACCTCTCTTGGTTAAGTCTGAAGGTTCCTTAATGCATCTCGGAGAGTGCTGGCTACCACTTGGATGCCAGAGGTTAGTGCGCTGCATGGTTGCCCAAAACCCCAACCGCCTCCGCCCCACTCACCTCAGCTTTGCCCATTGGACATGCTGTGCTATCAGCCCATGCATTCTAACATGTGCCGCACTGATAGCTTGAACAAATGGGGGAGACTGGTATGATGACATTGCAAGGGGCTGTGAGCACCTCCACCAGTGACTGCTCCATGGCCAGCTTTAGCGAAGAGATTGTACAATGTGCCCAGTCCACTAAGACACTCACTAGTTTTCAGCCTGGTGTCTGAGGGGTGAAAAGCTCTGGAGCACGTGATGACACTTTCATGCCTCTGCATTGCTTGAGTGGGCAAATAAACTAGAGGCCCGAATCCAATCATGTCAATGTATTGCACCTGAACTGCCTCAGCTGCAGAGGAATGGTCACTTTATACAAGGTGTCCTTAACGCTTCTTTGCCCACACCTCCCCTCCATCCTACACGGGCTAGTGCGCTATCTTCAGCTGCAGGGCAGCCTCCCCACTCCTCCCTCCCCCCTCACCCACCCACCCAAGTGGCCTGAACTGCAGGGCAGCCTTTGACAGCCCCGTCCAAAATCGCCTCAACCACAGGCAGCCTTTGACAGCCCCCCACCCCGCCCAGGTCGCTTCAGCCGCAGAGCAGCCATTGCCCCTCAATGCATCTCAAGCTTGAAGTCCAATAGGCGTACCTTGTAAGTATTCCGCAATGTTACTGTGCACTCAATCTCCCATGTTCCACTCAAAGTGCAGCTCACCAAGTGCAGACCTTTTATATGCTGCTGTGAAACACAGTGGCATGCATTCACACTGATGTGGATGGGTGATCCAGCCGGGGTAGGGGAGGGGAATGAGTCCAGTGGGCTAGCCTTATGATATGCTGATGCATTACAATAAGGTTCCTGATATCTGATAGCGGGAAATGCGGCCCACCGTTGGCAGGCTGAGTGGGCAACCGCAAACTGGTTTCACTATGTCGTGAAACCAATTTTTGGCCTTCTCGCCATATTGTCCAGTCACGCCACCAAATACATCCGACACTAGTGGGCATGGGCGATTTTGCCCTATGTTTCTTCGCTACAGAAGCCCGGCCATAATTTCATATGAAAAGCCTAGAAACATCTAACCTCCAATGTTTGCAAATAAATGGGAGAGAGAATCCTTCAGGCCTGCAATGCCTTTCATCTTAAAGGACTGGTTAAGAACACGTGGCGTGTCTCTTCTTACTCTGTTAGCCATCTAAGTGCACGTTTCATCTCTGGAACTCATCTTTTCTTGTGTGTCCGTGTCTTTGAGTGTGTGGGTGTTTCACTATGTTTACATTTCGGCCGTTGTGTAAATAACTGTTTATCCTTTCTTTGGATTTAAACTTGATCTGTTTAGCAGGCATCAGTCCTCCACATGGATTGAGTGATATGGACATCAATTAGATCTTTGACCCGAACAATGGCATAATCCAGGAGGTTCCCATGTTTTGAACGAGCATACCTCCATATTGTTTTGTATTTGCCTTTCCAAATACCCTGCCAAATAGCCAAATATCTTGACAATTTGCCTATAGCGTTGCTTGTCCCCAGACTGCCTTGCTGGATTCCCTTGTAGAGTAATAATGTGTCGACCCCCTCTTCAGCTAGTTTTGGTCATGTGATGGCAGCTTTTGATGTGATGTGAACTCTCAGTTCTTGCCTACTCTTTAAAGTCACAATGCTCAAAAGGTTTTAGGTAATACTTCTCAAAAATTATACCTTGTTGCGGTCAGCTAGAAGGTGAGAAAAAAGTAACAGCCATATTTGAGTCCCTCCAATTAGGCTTCTGCCCCTGCCACAGTACCAAAAGGTTCTTATCAAAGTTACAAATGACATCCTTTGTGACTGGGTCAAAGGTAAGCTGTCCATCCCAGCCATTCCCGACCTGTCTGTTAATCACATCATACTCCTCCAATGCCTCTCCATTGTCATTGGTGAGACTGCACTTGCTAGGTTCCATTTTCTTCTGTCTAACCATAGCCTGAGTATCACTTGCAGTGGCTTCTCTTCCCACTCCTTCTGGTGTCCTCCAAGGTTCAATCTTCAGTCCCCTTCCATTTCGCATCTGCATGCTATCCTTGGCAAAATCATCCAAAAGCATAGTATTAATTTCCACATCTACGCTGACAACACCCAGCTCAACCTCACCACCATTCCCTCAGATTCTCCATCCCATGATATTAATTGCTCAGCTGCCTAGGCCCTAAGCTGTGAAATTTGCTCCCTAAACCACTATGACTTTTCACCTCTTTCTTCTTTTAAGTCACTCATTAAAATCTACCAAGGTATTGGCCATTTGGCTTAATATTTTATTTATAATGCTTCTGCAAAGCACTTTGGGACATTTTATTAATTTAAAGGCACTGTATAAAAATATGTAGTTGTATAGAGTCTCAAACCAGATTGAGAATGGCCTGCCTAGTGCCATGGTCCTTCTTTCCAGGTAACATGAATCTTCCAGCCAGAAGTAAGCGACATCAGAAATGTGTTGCAGTTTATGGTTCACCGAAGCATCAAGGAGGTGCCGAAACACTTTACAAGAGGAGAGGGAACTTTATCCTCTTTTTCCTGAGGAGGAAAGACTCAATTGAAAGTGCATGTGTGCATGTAGGTTTGCAAGGCTTTCCAATGGTGCAGGGGGACACCACCACCGCACCCACCCATCCCCAAGCCCTCAACGGAGACTCATATCATAACCACTCAATCAGTGCATTGTTGGTGTGTGGCCACACCAAGAAATTCATCTCAGTGAATGCTTTCTATCCTGGCAATGCTCACATACCTCTTGAGATCTTGGCAGGAGGAGGAGGAAGGAAACCATATCCACTAGCTACAACTAAATGGAGTGACAGTTACACATTGTGAGGCTTTGCTTCAATTAAAAAGAATATCCCCATCCCCAACCTAGAACTATCATTCCTTAAGAGTACATACATTTCAGACTCTCCATCATCCAACATTATTCAGTAAAGGCCAACAGCAAAAATATTTACTGAACAACTTTATTAGGCAGTAAAAATGAAAAATACTGGAAATATTCAGGTCTGGTAGCATCTACAGAGAGAGGAACAGAGCTAACATTTCTAGTCTGTTACCTTTTATCAGAATTCATTCCACATCCGCAATGGCAGCTGTCTGACAGTTGGTAGCAATGGTCTGAAACTGCATGTCAGTGGTCAGCAATTTCAACCACTGTCTGAGCTTTAACTGCAGCACATGAGTTACCACCACTTATGCTGCAGTGGAACCTGAGGCAGCAGCTAGCAGATGCTTCATCATGGGTCAGTCTGGCAGTGCTGCCATGGAGGAGCCCATCACTTTCTGGGTGAAAAAGTGTGTACCAAACTCTGCATGATGCCCTCTGCCACAGTATAGCTGGATACCTCCATGTTCCTAGGCAATGATTGTAGGCTATTTGGCAAGACCTTTGGTTACTTGGAAGGACAAATACAAAACCATGTGGAGGCATCCTAGATCAAGACATTGGCACCTCCTGCATTGCGCCATTGTTCAGGTCAAAGATCTAATTGATGTCCATACTACTTGATCCATGACTGATATTTGCTGGACAGATCCTAGGCCTGCTCGATTGGTGCTAAATATTCACCTACTACCAAGACATTGCAAGGCACAAAAGTCTGAGAGGAAGAAAATCAATGTTTCAGCTCTAAAGCAGTCCAACCGAAGTGAGGAATTCCAAGTGCAGTTTACAAGCAATCTGAAAAATCTTCTTACATCCAACTCAATGCCAGAATAGTGAGATCAAATAAAGTCAGCTGTACTAGACTTCTGTGTCCAGACTATTGGGTTTGGGCATCATTGTCACCTGGACTGGTTCAGTGAAAATGTACTGAAATACGTGACCTCCTAGAACAAAAACAGGAGCCATTATTGCCAGGCAGAGCAATCCAAGGTCTCAGGTCAAGAAGGCAGTGTTCCAAAAGCTTAAGCCTGATGCCCAAAGATAAATCTGGAAGATAAAGGACACGTGATCGTCTTCCCGCCTGACCCAATCTCCAGCGGGCGGGAAGACGATCCCCGCTGGTGAAGCAGGCCCCACCTCCATTTTACGTGAGCGGGCCAATTAAGGCCCGACCAGCATGATGTCCAACGGGAAGCGCTATGCACTTCCTGTGTGGGCAGGGGGGAGATTCCCCAAAAGTGAGAGTGTACTCTTTCGCACATGCGCATATCTCCCTGAGGCTAAGTGCTGCCTCAGGGAGATCACTAACACTTTTAAAAGGAATAAAAATAGAAAAAGAATTCCCTAACATGTCCCCCTCATGTGACAATGTTGTGGGACATGTTCATAAATTACAGTAAAACTTTATTAAACATTTTAGAACCCTTCATGAATCCTCATCCCGCTGGTGGATGAGGTTTTGTGTTTTTCCTGTTTGCCGCCGGGGCTCCTGGCCTGCCCGCCAACCTTAAGTTTGGATGGGCAGGTCCTTAAATTGTTTAAATGACTCTGTCAATGGCCTGAATTGGCCACTGACAGGTCGGCAGGTCCGCTGCTGATTTTGCTGTGCTCCTGCCTTCCTGAAAATTTAAGTGGGGCAGGACGACGTCAGGGGTTCTGCTCGATGTCATCCCGCATCATTTTACACGTTGGCAAGCAGGCCCCGACCCCTGCTCGCCGACGGCAAAATTCAGCCCAGCATGTTTCCCTGGAATACATAATTAATGAGGCATGATTGGGATGATATGGTGTGAAAAGTCGCCATTGCGGCTGGCATATAAAATGTTCTTTTCCCTGCCTGCTGCTGCACCTAGTGCAAATCTGGGACACTTCTGCCCTGAGCTACACAAATCAGAAAGAAAAGCAGTTTTATTCCTGGTCAGTTTAGATGCAGTAAAGATGATTCCGCACTCCTGAACTGGGAAGGGAAAAACTTTACAAGTTGGACTTGTGTGTGTTTGATTGCCGTCTGCAGATGAGAAAGAGCTTGGGTGCATTGTTCGTCAATATTTGGTATTGTTTCAGAAATGAAAGCACAAACTTTTTTTTTGGTTTTTAATGCATCGAATTTAAATTCTGCTTTTGTTTCCTGTAGATCTTATAAGCACTAAAAGAATGTCTGATGAAGAGAATTTTAGTACCACTTTAGCCTACACGAAAAGTCCTAAATTCTCTAGACGAACTAAGTTTCAGGTATGGTACCTTAATGTTCCGTAATTATCAAAATTATGACCACTTCTATTAAATCTTGCCTTAAACATCTGTGCTTAAAGGAAAACAATCCCAGCTTTTCTAGTTTCTTCACAAAACTCAAGTCCCTCACCCTGGTCCTATTCTACGAAATCTCCTCTGCACCTTTTCCGAGGCTTTGACATTCTACTAAAGTGTGGTACCTGGAACTGGACATAGTTTACCAGGGAGAGAATGTTTAAGGTGGTGAATGGGGTGCTGACCAGGCGGGCTTCTTGAGTGTTGTCGGAGCTGCACAAACCCAGACAAGTAGACAGTATTCCATCAAACATGTGCCTTGTAGATGATGGAGAGGCTTTGGGGACAGGAGGTGAGTTACTCACCACAGAATTTCCAGCCTCTGACGTGCTGTTGTTCCCACAGTATTTATGGACGGGATTTTGTCACTTTTGGCTGTTCTCCAAATTTTCCTGTCCTGCCCATGATAATGACTGCCGCTGGCGGGACCGGAAATTCCTGCCCTATATGCCTAGTGCAGTTAAGGTCCTGGTTAATGGTAACGCCCAGGATGTTAATAGTGGGGGATTCACTATTACGTGTGAACATAGGAATTAGGAGCAGGAGTCGACCATTTGGCCCTCGAACCTGCTCCACTAAGTTCCTGGCTGATCTGATGTGGCTTCAACTCCACATTCCATCTATCCCCAGTAATCTTTGACTCCCTTGTTAGTCAAGAATCTATCTTCCTCTGCCTTAAAAATATTCATTGACCCTGCCTCCACCACTCTGTAGGGAAGGGAGTTCCAAAGATTCACGACCCTCTGAGAGAAAATAATTCTTCTCATCACCATCTTAAATGGAAGATCCTTTATTTTTAAACTGTCTCTCCTAGTTCTCATCTCTCCCTCAAGGGGAAACATCCTTTCAGCATCCACTCTGTTAAGTTCCCTCAGGATCTTATACGTTTTAATAAGATCACCTCTCAATCTCATAAACTCCTAGCCTATCCAACCTTTCTTTGCAAGAATCATACTATTTAAATGGAGAGAGAACTCTGAGGTACCCCCATCCCAGGCATCAGTTGAATGAACCTTCTCTGAACTGCTTCTAATGCATTTATATCCTTTCTTAAATAAGGAGACCAAAATTGTACACAGTACTCTAGATGTGGCCTCACCACATCTTTGTACAACTATAGCAAAATATCCCTATTATTATATTCTATTCCCTTGCATTAAACAATTACAATCTATTTGCCTTCCCAATCACTTGCTGTACCTGCAATCTCGCATTTCCTGATTTGCGTACTGGGACACCTAGATCCCTCTGTACCTCATAGTTCTGTAATCTCTCTCTCCATTTAAATATGATGCTTTTTTATTCTTCCTGCTAAAATGGGCAAGCTCATATTTTCCCACATTATATTCCATCTGCCATCTTTATGCACATTCACTTAACCTACCTGTGTCCCTTTGCAGACTCCTTATGTCCTCTTCACGACTTACTCTCCTACCTATCTTTGTGTCATCAACAAATTTAGCAACCATACATTCGATCCCTTCATCCAAGTCATTGATGTAAATTGTAAATAGCTGAGGCCCCAGGACCAATCCCTGTGGCACTCCACTCGTCACATCTTGCCAACCCAAAAACAACCCATTTATGCCTACTCTGTTTCCTGTTAGCTTACCAATCCTCTATCCATGCTAATATATTACTCCTGCACCATGAGCTCTTATTTTGCGTGGTAACCTTTGAAGTGGCCACTTTCAAATACCTTCTGGAAATCTAAGCACATCCGCAGGTTCCCCTTCATCCACATTGCTTGTTACTTCCTCAAAGAACTCCAATTTTTAGGAAAACATGATTTCACTTTCACAAAACCATGTTGATTTTGCCCGATTGCATTAAAATTTTCTAAGTGTCCTACAATAACCTCAATAATAGATTACAGCAATTTCCCTATGTTAAGCTAATTGGCCTGTAGTTTCCTGCTTTCTGTCTCCCTCTTCACTAGGGAATTTTGGAAAATTAAAATCAATGCATCTACTATCTCAACAGCCACTTCTTTTAAGATCCTAGGAATAAGTCCATCAGGACCTGGGGACATGTGAGCTTTTAGTTCTAATAATTTTCTCTGGTGATTGTAATTGTTTTAAGTTCCTCCCTACCTTTCACCTCCCGATTCATAATTATTTCTGGGATGTTATTTGTATCCTCTACAGTGAAGATCAATACAAAATATATGTTCAATTCATCTGCTATTTCTTATTTTCCCCCATTAATTCCCTGCTCTCACTCTCTAGGGGACCAGCACTCACTTTGCTTACTCTTTTCCTTTTTAAATACCCGTAAACTCTTACTATCTGTTTTTAAATTTCTAGCAAACTTTCTCTCATACTCTAATTTCTCTCTCCTTGTTAATCTTTTAGTCTTTCTTTGCTGTTCTTCATATTCTGTCCAATCTTCTGACCTGCTGCTCATGTTTGCAGACTTATACACGTTCTTTCAATGTGATACTACCTTTAACTTCTTTTGGGTTGTGTGCCCTTCCCTTAGTTTTTCTTTCTCACTGGAATGCATCTTTACTGAGTATTCTGGAATATCTCCTTAAATATTTGCCACTGCACCTCTATTGACCTATCCCTTAACCTAATTTCCTAGTTCACTTCACAGCTCTGTCTTCATGCCCTCATAATTGCCCTTATTTAAGTTTAAAACACTAGTCTTAGATTGACTCCTCTCTCCCTCAAACTGAATGTGAAATTCAATCATATGATCACTGCTACCGAGGGTGCCTTCACTGTGAGTTCATTAAGTAATCTTGTCTCATTACACATCACCAAATCTAGTATATATGCTCTCTGGTTGGTACTAAAACTTGCTGCTCTAAGAAACTATCCTGAAAACATTCTATGAACTCATTATCCTGACAACCTTTGCAAACCTGATCTGCCCAGTCTCTAACTTTAAAACTAAAAACAAAATCAAAATAAAATAGTTAAATAATGGTTAAATAATAGTTAAAATAATGTTATGACACAGCTGATGGTAAATGCTGAGTTCAAATCCCAAAGAGAAACTTGAAACAACTGCCACAACTTGTTTTGCAATTTAGGGGAGGCAGTGGCGAAGTGTGGACTGGTGTTCCAGCGACCCAGGGTAATGCTCTGGGGTCCCGGGTTCAAACCCCACCATGGCAGATGGTGAACTTTGAATTCAGTAAAAATCTGGAATTGAAAGTCTAATGATGAGCACAAAACCATTGCCAATTGTCGTAAAAACCCATCTGGTTTACTAATGTCCTTTAGGGAAAGAAATGTGCCGTCCTTACCTGGTCTGGTCTACATATGACTGCAGACCCACAGTAATGTGGTTGTCTCTTAAAATGCTCTATGAACAAGGGCAATTAGTGATGTGCAATAAATGCTGGTTTAGTCAGCGATGTCCTCATCCCATAAACGAATATTTTAAAAATTGTATAAATTTCGAGATGCGTGCCTTGAATTCAGTAGTAATAAGACTGCCAAAGATAGGCTTCTACAAAACTAGATTAAACATTTATTAATAGAAGAAATAACTTTAAATACATAGATCTACAAATTACTACGATGATAACTTCTAAGTCCCCTACCTAATCTGACTCCCAGTTACACTTTTGTTAAGGCAACCATAAGACACATGTTTTTAAAAGACCCAGGCAAAGTAAATGATACCTTGAACAGTCAAATTCAAATGAGTTCTCTTAACTTCAGTCCCTGAAGGCAGCAATTTGAAGCATAGATGCTGAGGGTTTCTCACACTTGTTGAATCTTAGACTGCCTTCCCTTACACAGCCATCGCTCCTTTATATGTATTTTCCCCTTTGAATGCAAATTCACATTGGTTCACTATGTCTTAGGACTTTATCTTTCTGATAATAGTCTTTCATAGCACTAAGGTTTACCAGTAATCTTTGGGAAAAATAAACACACTCTTTCTAAACTTTAACTGGCTAGGTGACACATTTCACTCCTTCTTTTGAAGACTATCTAGTCTTGTTTATTGAAAAATGCAAATGTTCCCTTGACACCTATGTTTCTAAACTTCCCCATGTTACCTAATTAACATTTCAAACCTAACTTCTCTTCTTACATCAAAACACCCAGACTAGCTGCCGCTAATTCAATTAAGTCTCACACACAGACACATATAGACACATATACACAGACTCTATTTTACAATAAATTCCAATAACATTGTGGACATTAGCATATCTTCTTGACAATAAAATAATTAATTAAGATTAATACCTAAAACACATACCTGTGTAATTGAGAAACTTATAGCTTTAGTTGTATTTGTGGGCGGAACTAGCATTTAATAAATGCAGTAAATTGTGGTATACATAGGAATTAGTCTAAATTAATTAAGAAAATAATTAAAACAAATTAGTAAAGTAGTAAATACTCATAAAGTTTCAAGTATATCACTACAGCTCGACCATCTGGAATGTGCATCTTGCAGGGTGTGGGAAGTCATGCAGGCACAAAGTGTCCTCGATGACTACATTGCAACACATGTCACCAGCTGCAGAAGCCTGAGCTCTGAGTTGTGGAGCTTGAGTGGCGGCTGGAATCACTGTGTTGCATCTGCAAGGCTGAGGATTACATGGATAGCATGTTTAGAGAGGTGGTCATGTTGCAGCTAAGAAGTACATAGGCAGAGAGGGAATGGGTGACCACCAGAGTATCTAAGAGAAACAGGCAGGTATGCAGGAAACCCCTGAGGCTATCTTGCTCTTTAATCGTTTTTCCATTTTACATACTGGTGAGCGAGATGGTTCTTCAGAGGACTGTAGCAAGAGCCAAGTCCATGGCACCACAGGTGGCTCAGCTGCACATGAGGGGAGGAGGAAGAGTGGAAGTGCTATAGTGTCAGGGGATTCCATTGTTAGGGGAGCAGCAAGGCATTTCTGTGGCCGTACACGTGACTCCAGGATGGTATGTTTCCTCTCTGGTGCCAGGTTCAAGGATGTCACAGAGTGGCTGAGAACATTCTTTTGGGGGTGGGTGAACAGCCAGAAGTTGTGGTCCACATTGGGACCAGTGACATAGGTACGAAAAGAGATGAGGTCCTGAAAGCAGATTTTAGGGAGTTAGGAAGAGAATTAAAAACAGGACCTCAAGAGCAGTAACCTCAGGATTACTCCCAGTGCCACATGCTAGTGAGCATAAGAATAGGAAGATTGAGCAGTTCAACACATGGCTGGAGAAATGGAGTAGGAGGGAGGGCTTTAGATTTCTGAGGTATTGGATCAGTTCTGGGACAGGTGGGACCTGTACAAGAAGGACAGGTTACATCTTAATGAGACTGGGACGAGTGTCTTCATGGGGAGCAAAAACAAAAATACCTGGAAAAACTCAGCAGGTCTGACAGCATCAGCGGAGTTGACGTTTCAAGTCTGTATGACCCTTCATCAGAACTAAGACATATAGAAATGAGATGAAATATAAGCTGGTAGAAGGGGGTGGGACAGGAGAGCTCAATAAGGGGCCGGTGATACTCCAAACTGAAGGGTTGTGGAAAACACGCCGCCACTAATAAAGGGGGAAATCAAAAAAAATCAAAACACCTTCCTGTTTACGGACAGGCAGATAAATCAGGGCTGTTTAAATTAAACCCCCTCCTGTCCATAACACATGTCTCTGTAATGACCATCTGATCATACATATTTATTTCTATTTGTGCTGTCAATTCATTTGTTTGGTTACGAGTGCTACATGCATTTAGATACAGAGAGTTTTGCAATCTCTCGCCTATTTGCTGGTGCTCTCTAGCCCTTTCTGCCATGCTCTGATCATCATTAGAATAATTTCCTTTCTTGCTCTCTTGCCTTGTCTTTATTTAATTTATCACATTTTCCCAAACTTGATCCCTTGTCCCAGCTATTCAGTTTAAAGCCCTCTCTATCATCCTAGTTATACAATTTACAAGAACACCTGTCCCAGCACAGTTCAGATCCCAGTGGTACAGCTCCCACTTTCTTCAGTACTGGTGCCAGTGCCTCATAAATCAGGACCCATTTCTCCCCCACAAATCTTTGAGCCATGCATTTAACTCTCTAATCTGATTTACCCTACACGAATTTGCTTGTGGCTCAGATTGTAATCCAGAGATTACTACTTTTGAGGTTCTGCTTTTTAATTTAGTCCCTAGCTGATCAAACTCCCTCAGCCGAACCTTTTTCCTAGTTTCCTCTGTCACCTACCTACCTAGGCCACTATCACTAGATCCTCCCCCTCTCACTGCAAGTTCCTCTCCAGCCCAGAACGGATGTCCCGAACCCTGGCACCGGGCAGGCAACACAGCCAAGAGCAGGCTGCAGAGAACTGTGTCTATTCACCTGACTATACTGTCCCCAAGTACCATTACATTCCTATTAATTATTCCCGCTTGAATGGCTTCCTGTACCATGGTGCCATGGTAAGTTTGCTTATCTACTCTGCAGCCACCGCTTTTATCCATACAGGCTGCAAGAACCTTAAACCTGTTGGACAATTACAAAGGCTGAGGCTCCTTCACTTTTACTTTCTGGGTCCCCATATCTGCCTCACTCACAGTCACACCCTCCTGTCCCTGACCACTGACCACTGACCAAATCAGAAGATCCTATCCTAAAGGGTATGTATGACTGCCTCCTGGCACAAAGTGCCCAGGTAACTTTCTCCCTTTGATGCATCACAGTGTCCACAGTTTAGCCTCTAGCTCAGTGACTCTGAGCCGAAGCTTGGTAATGCACTGGGAGATCAGTTCAAGTCCGTAATCAGGATGTTTGTTTTGTATGTAAGCGTGTGTATTTCCTTGCCCTCAGTGATTTTTCCTTATTTAAAATAAATCCCTGCAGGAGGCTTTTTGGTGATTTTAAAAATAAAGGTTATTTATTATCACACACTTGCCCTGGATGTTTAACATGAGACATCTCAATTATTCATCTCACTCGCTCAATCTCACATGCAAAGATTAGATAAGGATGAATATAAAGCTTTTATTATAAAACTTGAATTTAACACTCTATGTGGGTAGAGGCCTGGTGCCTTTCTGTGAAGCCTCTTGTAGATGAATAGCCAGATTAATTCTCAGGTGAACTTTGAAGCATAGCACTTCAGCTGTGTTAGAAGACTAAGTTCAGATGTTTCTGGTGCTTCACATTTTTTTCTTCCAGATTTGCTTTGTATAGTTTGTATTATACTGCAGTCCCTGCAAGTTTCAGTCACATGACTGTGGGGTTAACATTTCTGAGGTTCAGACCACCGCGATATAGTGGCCATTCACTCATATCTCTGATCCAATTTGAGCTCAAATATTCCAAATATTCCAAGGCAAACAGTTCCATAGTCCTCAAACGCTGGTTCAACCTTAAACAATGAGATTTGCCTTTGAAGTACCCTAAACATTGAGGTCTATGTTTAACTAAATATTGGCCACAGAATCAAATACTGTTCACGGTTTAAATGTCCAGAGTCACATGATTGTAGCCATCTTAACAGCTTTTGTGGTACTTTGACAAAGTATAACCTTGTAGTCTGTGATATCCAGTATCCTAATGGTTGTCCTGAGCATGACATGACAATTGCTTAGCTTTCAATTCCAAATTATTAACTAATTTAATTTATAAATTGAATCTAAATTTCACCAGCTGCTGTTGTGGAATTTGCATTAGCCTAGGCCTCTCGATTATTAGCCTAATGGCATAACCATTACACCACCATCTCCCCATCTGCCAATTCACCAGTCTTTTAGGTCTGCTGCTATTCCCTTCACTTCTTACACCATTTCCAAGTTTAGTATCATCTGCAAACTTTGCAATTATGCCCTATGCCCAAGTTCAGATCATCAATTTGTAGCCTAATATTAGCCCAAGGTAGGTGCAACTATATACTTTCATTTATTATGAAAATTAGCTGATAACCCGCCCATTTTCCCCCTGCTCTTCAGAAGATTTGCTTCTCCCCAAGGAGAGGAATCAATTTAGAGAAACCTCCAACAGAATAGAATATTAGTTCCCACATAATCTCAGAAAGCAACTATTCTGCCACTTTCCTATACAGTGAGCCTCTTTGAGGACTTTGAAGAGATAGTCAATTTTATCAGCTAAACGTCATAACAATATTCTGGATCCTCGACCATTGGTGAGCAATGTCACAGGCATCAGGCAGTAAGTAAAATAAGAGCAAAGATTTTAATCTGTCTCTTTGAATTAACATCAAAAGCAAATATCTAGTTCTGTTTCTTTTTTTTTTCATTTTCTTTAATACTGCATTGTTAGCTTTGGCAATTTGCCAACAAACAGAACTGCAAGAATGAATCTGACACTGAAACACTTGTCCTTTGAATTTCTTTTGAATCTTTTGTTTGTTTTGACGTAGAAATTCCAGATCTGATGATATTTTTCACTCCATTTAGTCGGGTATCATGAACTTATAATTAGTCATTAGCAGTTAATGGATTTTGGCCAACTATTTTCAAGGTTAGGTTGACTAATGTCTATGATCTATCATAGCTCTTATGAGGTTGTTCAGGGAGTAAGACCGAAATCAGTTTGTACTAAACCCACCAGCAAAATACTTGACCACTTTTGGACAATGAATTATCACTTTTCATCCTCTTGCACAGAGCATGTGAGCTTTAGAAAATTAAAATGAGTGTTGACTCCTCGTAACGTACTACTGTCCAAGAAAAGTATTTATGTATTGTTTTTATTTAATTGCCAAAGTAGAGTCTGAGGTGCATATTTTCTTTTTCTGTAATACTCAGTAGCAATTTTGAACATTGTAATAGTCAATGCTACTTTTTGTTATCTTGAAACGCGATTATATTCACCACCCTCTCCAACCACAAAAAAGAAAGAACTTTTTTGTTTGCAAATTTGATAAGTCTTTGTACTCACTTACAGAAAAAAAAGATATTCCTTTGCATTTTATTTTCAATTCAGGATGAATTACACAAGGCAGTTGCTACCAGGGTGGCAAAGCAAACCACTGTGGAAGAAAATTACTTCAGTGATCTTGATGACTTTGGTGAGATAATGCTACATATCATTGTATTAATTTACCTATTTTCCAATTTTGACATATCTTTTAAAAAATGAAATTGAAGTTATCTTTCTAAATCTCGACTAACTCCTTCCTTTATCTTTAATCTAATCTAGTGTATTCAACGTATATTTTAGAAAGGAGTTAGAAAATAGTAACACAGTTTTTAAAAAAAGAATGCCAGTAACATTTTAGTTCCTCAACCAAAGCATATTTCTTCATTTCTGAGCCCAGAAAACAAGTGCAGTGGATTATCCAGCCCAGGACATTGCAGCCAAACCAGTTATCTGACATTCATACATGCCCACCCTTAGTAAGGGTCACTGGATAACAAGCCAGTTGGCTTACATCTGTCATAGGCAAAATGAAGTTATTATTAAAGACATTATAGCAGAGCCGTTGGAAAAATTCACCGTAATCAGCCAGAATCAGCATGGTTTTGTGAAAGGGAAATCATGTTTAAACAATTCATTGGAGTTCTTTGAAGAACTAACATATGCTGTGGATGCATTGTACTTAGATTTCTGGAAAGCATTTGATAAGGTGCCACATCAAAGGTCATTGCGAAAAATAAAAGCTCCTGGTGTAGGAGGTAACATCAGGACACTTTGCAAAAATACCAATATAAAGGGAAAACAACAATTTATACTGTATGAGAAGAGTGTGCTGATTAGTTGGCAGGTAGACTGGCAGAAATGTTGCCATGGAGAATGCACCAATTGGTGACTGACAGTTAACTGCTAATCATTGTTTGAAAATTAAACCAGGCAGCTGATTGTTCTAGGCATTGCCCTGAGAAATGAGTCAGCGAATGGCTGTCACTTATTTTGTTTAGCTTAAATAGGTGCTATGTGTGTACATTTTCTTTCTACCTGCAAAGAAATGTGTATTAATATATGGAACTTCCAGGGCATGCAAATGTGAGTCCAACTGACAATTTTAAATTGGTTGCCAGTGTAATTCTTCGTACATTGAGGGTCATTTAAGCAAATGTTGTTCAGTCGCGGAATCACAACTAATGTTGAACACTGTTTTGAGTTTTGTAAGCATGGGCTGTTTGGGTGTAGTCTGTACCTTGCCCGTTGTGAACAGCGGCTGGGACGTGTTGTTTGATATGATCCACCAATCCTCATGACGTTCGGCCGACATACCTAGCATCACACTGGCACTGAAATTCATATACCACATTACACATTTGTGTGATAGGCAGAATGTCATTTTGGCTTGACGGCAGCATTCTGTTGGTGGCGAATATCACTCATGTTGCTTCTGAATAGTAACGTGAAACAGCTAGCTTCACCTGTTGCTCAAATTTTTGAGATACCTTGCCCTTTCAGGGTAATCTGAGGTAGACTGGGCACTTCTTAGGGCCGCAAGTGACGGCATTGGGCCCGATCACGAGTTTGCGTGATATACAGTGTGAAATGATCTGATCAGGGTAGCCATTATCCTTTGATGCACCCTATTTCAGCATCAAGCTTGCATGGTGAGCAAATGGCTCAGGCCCTATTTACAAGGTTGCTGAGAAGACCAATCTTAAAGTGTGTGGAACTGTAAGAATCCCAACACATATATTGACCAGTGAAGGTAGGCTTCAGGTAGACCGTGGTAGAGAACCCCCTGGCAGATTTCTCAACTACTAGATCAATGGACTGCTCCATTTCAAAGGTGAATTTGAGCTCAGGATAGAGCCCATTAAGATATGTAGGGAAATATTACATGCAGCTATGGATTTAAGTATTGCGAATATATCATCCACATATCAGAAATATGCGAGGGGTTGGAGGTTAGGTGTAATTCCATTAAAGACAAGTTTTTCATAGAACCTAACAAAGATGTTTGTGAAAGCTGGGCCTAGAGGGGATCCCTTGGAAACACCATCTATTTGGGCAAAACAAAAACAGAATTACCTGGAAAAACTCAGCAGGTCTGGCAGCATCGGCGGAGAAGAAAAGAGTTGACGTTTCGAGTCCTCATGACCCTTCGACATGAGGACTCGAAACGTCAACTCTTTTCTTCTCCGCCGATGCTGCCAGACCTGCTGAGTTTTTCCAGGTAATTCTGTTTTTGTTTTGGATTTCCAGCATCCACAGTTTTTTTTGTTTTTATCTATTTGGGCAAAATGGTGTCACTAAAACTGAACTCAACTGCACAAGTTGCAAAGTTCATAAATTCAATGAATACTGATTCATGCAATGGTGGTGGGTCTAGATCACCATGATATTATGCTACAGCACAAAAATCTATGGCCTCCTTAAGTGGAACATTGCTGAATAGGCTAGCAATGTCAAATTAGTAATCAGTGCTATCGATATGCAAGTCCTCAATGGCCTTTACAAATGTGAAGGAACCCTTCACCGTGTGTTTGGAAAACTTCGTCGCACCATTTGGCCAATTCATGTTGTGCAGAACCGGTCATAGATAAGATAGGGCATAAAGGGACACCACTTTTTTGTGTCCTGGGCAGCCCATAGATATGCGGTCGCAGTGAGCTGTGAGGATGAACACTGTCATATTTGTCACACGGCAGCTTTCCCCCTATATTGGTATTCTTGTGAAGTATTCCACTTTGAAGAAATTTGTCTTATATTTCTTGCAGAGATTAAAAGTTGATTGATTCCAAATTTTAAAATTTGATATTGATTAATGCATTTACAAGGATCTGAAGTGACCATTATTTGTAGAGTCATAGAGGCCTACAGCACAGAGAAAGGTCCTTCGGCCCAGCAAGTCTGCACCAGTCAAACAAGTACCTAACTATTCTAATCCCATTTTCCAGCACTAGGCCCATAGCCTTGTATGCAAGTGCACATCCAATATTTCTTAAATGTTATGAGGGTTTCTGCCTTTACCATCCCTTCAGGCAGTAAGTTCCTGAAACATTCCCACTGCCCCCTGGGTGAAAAAAATTCTTCCTCACACCCCCTCTAAAACTCCTGCCCCTTACCTTAAATCTATGCCCCCTGGTTATTGATCCCCCTACCAAGGGGAAAAGTTCCTTCCTGTCTACCCTATCTATGCCCCTAATAATTTTATATACCTCAATCATGTCCTCACTCAATTTCCTCTGCTCCAGGGAAAATAACCCCAGTCTATCCAATCTCTCCTCATAGCTAAAACTCTCCAGCGCAGGCAACATCCTGGTAAATCTCCTCTGCACTCTCTCTAGTGCAGTCACATCCTTCCTATAATGCGGACTCCAGAACTGCACACAATACTCTGGCTGTGGCCTAACCAATGTTTTATACAGTTCCAGCATAACCTGCCTCCTCTTAAATTCTATGCCTCGGCTAATAAAGGCAAGTATCCCATATGCCTTCTTAACCACCTTATCTACCTGTCCCGCTACCTTACGGGACCGGTGGACATGCACAGGGTCCCAGGGCCCTACCATTCATTGAGTATTCCAGTGCCTTGTTTGTCCTGCCCAATGGATTAAATTCCATTTACCACTGATCAGCCCATCTGACCAGCCTGTCTATATCCTCCTGTAATCTAAGGCTATCCTCCTCACCATTTACCACCCCACCAATTTTCGTATCATCCGTGAACTTACTGACCAACCCTCCCACATTCAAGTCTAAATCAATTGTATATACCACAAACAGCAAGAGACCCAACATCGATCCCTGTGAAACCCTACTAGACACAGGCATCCAGTCACAAAAACACCCCTTGACCATCACCCTCTGCTTCCCGCCACTCAGCCAATTCTGGATCCAATTTGCCAAATTGCCTTCGATCCCATGGGCTCTTAGCTTCGTTATCAGTCTCCCATGCGGGATCTCATCAAAAGCCTTACTGAAGTCCAAGTAGACTACATCAAATGCACTGCCCTCATCTACACCTGGCCACCTCTTAGAAAAATTCAGTCTAATTGGTTAGACATGACCTCCACTTAACAAAACCATGCTGACTGTCCTTGATTAATCCCTGCCTCTCCAAGTGTAGATTAATTCTGTCCCTCAGAATTGCTTCCAATAGTTTCCCCACCACTGAGGTTAGACTGACTAGCCTGTAGTTCCCAGGTTTATTCCTACCTCCTTCCTTGAATAACGATACCACAGAGGCTGTCCTTCAGTCTTCTGGCACCTCTCCTGTGGCCAGAGAGTTATTGAAAATTATTGCCAGCGCCCCTGCTATCTCCTCCCTTGCGTCACTCAACAGCCTGGGATACATTTCATCCAGGCCTGGAGATTTATCAACTTTTAAGCCTGCCAGACCACTTAGAACCTCCTCCCTTTTTTCTATGTTAATTTCTTCAAATATATCAGTCCTTCTGCCTGATTTCCATACCCACGTCGTCCCTCTCACTTGTGAACAGCGACACAAAGTATTCATTTAGGACACTACCTACGTCTTCTGCCTTCACACACACATTACCACTACGGTCCTTTATAGGCCCTTCTCTTTACCTAGTTATCCTCTTACTCTTGGAAAAACTCAGTAGGTCTGGCAGCATCAGCAGAGAAGAAAAGAGTTGACGTTTCGAGTCCTCATTACCCTTCAACAGAACTAGGTGAATCCAAGGAAGGGGTGAAATATAAGCTGGTTTAAGGTGGGGGGATTTGGGGAGAGAAGTGGAGGGGGGTGGTGTGGTTGTAGGGACAAACAAGCAGTGATAGAAGCAGATCATCAAAAGATGTCACAGACAACAGAACAAAATAACACATAGGTGTTGAAGTTGGTGATATTATCTAAGCGAATGTGCTAATTAAGAATGGATGGTAGGGCACTCAAGGTATAGCTCTAGTGGGGGTGGGGGGAGCATAAAAGATTTAAAAATATTTAAAAATAATGGAAATAGGTGGGAAAAGAAAAAAAAATCTATATAATTTATTGGAAAAAAAACAAAAGGAAAGGGGAAGAAACAGAAAGGGATTGGGGATGGAGGAGGGAGTTCAAGACCTAAAGTTGTTGCATTCAATATTCAGTCCGGAAGGCTGTAAAGTGCCTAGTCGGAAGATGAGGTGTTGTTCCTCCAGTTTGCGTTGGGCTTCACTGGAACAATGCAGCAAGCCAAGGACAGACATGTGGGCAAGAGAGCAGGGTGGAGTGTTAAAATGGCAAGCGACAGGGAGGTTTGGGTCATTGTTGCGGACAGACCGCAGGTGTTCTGCAAAGCGGTCGCCCAGTTTACGTTTGGTCTCTCCAATGTAGAGGAGACCACATTGGGAGCAACGAATGCAGTAGACTAAGTTGGGGGAAATGCAAGTGAAATGCTGCTTCACTTGAAAGGAGTGTTTGGGCCCTTGGACGGTGAGGAGAGAGGAAGTAAAGGGGCAGGTGTTACATCTTTTGCGTGGACATGGGTTGGTGCCATAGGTGGGGGTTGAGGAGTAGGGGGTGATGGAGAGTGGACCAGGGTGTCCCAAAGGGAATGATCCCTACGGAATGCCGACAGGGGGGTGAAGGGAAGATGTGTTTTGTGGTGGCATCATGCTGGAGTTGGCGGGAATGGCGGAGGATGATCCTTTGAATGCGGAGGCTGGTGGGGTGATAAGTGAGGACAAGGGGGATCCTATCATGTTTCTGGGAGGGAGGAGAAGGCGTGAGGGCGGATGCGCCGGACACGGTTGAGGGCCCTGTCAACGACCGTGGGTGGAAAACCTCAGTTAAGGAAGAAGGAGGATATGTCAGCGAAACTGTTTTTGAAGGTAGCATCATCGGAACAGATGCGACGGAGGCGAAGGAACTGAGAGAATGGGATGGAGTCCTTACAGGAAGTGGGGTGTGAGGAGCTGTAGTCGAGGTAGCTGTGGGAGTCGGTAGGCTTGTAATGGATATTGGTGGACAGTCTTTCACCAGAGATTGAGACAGAGAGGTCAAGGAAGGGAAGTGTCAGAGATGGACCACGTGAAAATGATGGAGGGGTGGAGATTGGAAGCAAAATTAATAAATTTTTCCAAGTCCCGACGAGAGCATGAAGCAGCACCGAAGTAATCATCGATGTACCGGCGAAAGAGTTGTGGAAGGGGGCCGGAGTAGGACTGGAACAAAGAATGTTCCACATACCCCATAAAGAGACAGGCATAGCTGGGGCCCATGCGGGTACCCATAGCCACACCTTTTATTTGGAGGAAGTGCGAGGAGTTGAAGGAGAAATTGTTCAGTGTGAGAACAAGTTCAGCCAGACGGGGGAGAGTAGTGTTGGATGGGGATTGTTCGGGCCTCTGTCCGAGGAAGAAGCTAAGGGCCCTCAGACCATCTTGGTGGGGGATGGAGGTGTAGAGGGATTGGACGTCCATGGTGAAGAGGAAGCAGTTGGGGCCAGGGAACTGGAAATTGTTGATGTGACGTAAGGTGTCAGAGGAATCACGGATGTAGGTGGGAAGGGACTGGACAAGGGGAGAGAGAAGGGAGTCAAGATAACGAGAAATGAGTTCTGTGGGGCAGGAGCAAGCTGACACGATCGGTCTACCGGGACAGTTCTGTTTGTGGATTTTGGGTAGGAGGTAGAAGCGGTCCGTCCGAGGTTGGGTGACTATCAGGAAGCTGTGGGAGGAAGATCCCCAGAGGAGATGAGGTCAGTGACAGTCCTGGAAACAATGGCTTGATGTTCAGTGGTGGGGTCATGGGAGGGGAGAGGTAGGAGGAAGTGTCTGCGAGTTGACGCTTAGCTTCCGCGAGGTAGAGGTCAGTGCGCCAGACAACAACAGCACCACCCTTGTCAGCGGGTTTGATGACAATGTCAGGGTTGGACTTGAGAGAATGGGGTGCAGTAAGTTCAGAGAGAGAAAGATTAGAATGGGTGAGAGGAGCAGAGAAATTGAGACAATTAATGTTGCGCCGACAGTTCTCAATGAAAAGATCAAGAAAAAGTAAGAATCCAGAGGGAGGGGTCCAGGTGGAGGGAGAATATTGGAGATGGGTGAAAGGATCCGTTGAACGGGGAGAGGACTCCTGCCCAAAGAAGTGAGCCCGGAGACGAAGATGGTGGAAGAAGAGTTCAGCATCGTGCCAAGCCCGAAATTCATTGAGGTGAGGGTGTAAGGGTATGAAACTAAGTCCTTTGCTGAGCACTGAATGTTCAGCATCGGAGAGGGGAAGGTCAGG
The DNA here is from genome assembly GCF_017639515.1 of Carcharodon carcharias. NCBI lineage: Eukaryota > Metazoa > Chordata > Chondrichthyes > Lamniformes > Lamnidae > Carcharodon > Carcharodon carcharias. The sequence continues at coordinate 53,440,337 of NC_054467.1, read as the reverse complement.
GGGTATAGTGAATACACGGCTGGGGCTGAGATTGGAAAATGGTGTGGGGACGGAGGGACGGGCAGGGGTGGAGGGTCCTAGATGGGTGTTGGTGTCAATGAGTTGTTGGAGCTTGCGTTCCTTAGCACTTGAGAGCAAGAGAAAAAGTTTCTTGTTGAGGCGTCGGATGAGACGAAGAATAAAATGAAACTTGGGGCACGCGCAGCTTTGAAAAAGAGTACGGCGGTGCTGCTGGAGGGAGAGGTCGAGGGTATTCATATGGCGGCGCATGGCACTGAGTGTCACATCTTAGAATGTGACGGGAACAGCCGTCCGAGAAACGTTTTATGTCCCGGAGATACCTGTAATCCTGGGTGGGCTCGAAACATGGGTGGAATTTCAGTTGAAATCCACGTGGGGTAAGTTGGAGACGGAGACAGTCTCTGAGAAAGGAGATATGGCTGTGAAAGCGTGTTTTAGTAAACACCTTGTCAAACACCAGGAGAGAAATGGAAAGCAATGAAGGTGAGCAAGGCAAAAGAGAGATACGGAAATCTTGTCGCCGAGACGAACAAAACTTCTTCAAGGAAGGCATTTCTTGAAGAGCAGTGGCAGTCAATTAAATGCAGAGATAAAAACAAAAAAACTGCGGATGCTGGAAATCCAAAACAAAAACAGAATTACCTGGAAAAACTCAGCAGGTCTGGCAGCCTCGGCGGAGAAGAAAAGAGTTGATGTTTCGAGTCCTCATGACCCTTCAACAGAACTAGGTGAATCCAAGGAAGGGGTGAAATATAAGCTGGTTTAAGGTGGGTGGGGGGGTTGGGAGAGAGAAGTGGAGGGGGGTGGTGTGGTTGTAGGGACAAACAAGCAGTGATAGAAGCAGATCATCAAAAGATGTCACAGACAACAGAACAAAATAACACATAGGTGTTGAAGTTGGTGATATTATCTAAGCGAATGTGCTAATTAAGAATGGATGGTAGGGCACTCAAGGTATAGCCCTAGTAGGGGTGGGGGGAGCATAAAAGATTTAAAAATATTTAAAAATAATGGAAATAGGTGGGAAAAGAAAAAAAAATCTATATAATTTATTGGAAAAAAAACAAAAGGAAAGGGGAAGAAACAGAAAGGGGTTGGGGATGGAGGAGGGAGTTCAAGACCTAAAGTTGTTGCATTCAATATTCAGTCCGGAAGGCTGTAAAGTGCCTAGTCGGAAGATGAGGTGTTGTTCCTCCAGTTTGCGTTGGGCTTCACTGGAACAATGCAGCAAGCCAAGGACAGACATGTGGGCAAGAGAGCAGGGTGGAGTGTTAAAATGGCAAGCGACAGGGAGGTTTGGTTCATTCTTGCGGACAGACCACAGGTGTTCTGCAAAGCGGTCACCCAGTTTATGTTTGGTCTCTCCAGTGTAGAGGAGACCACATTGGGAGCAACAAGTGCAGTAGACTAAGTTGGGGGAAATGCAAGTGAAATGCTGCTTCACTTGAAAGGAGTGTTTGGGCCCTTGGACGGTGAGGAGAGAGGAAGTAAAGGGGCAGGTGTTACATCTTTTGTGTGAGCATGGGGTGGTGCCATAGGTGGGGGTTGAGGAGTAGGGGGTGATGGAGGAGTGGACCAGGGTGTCCCGGAGGGAACGTTCCCTCCGGAATGCCGACGGGGGGGGTGAAGGGAAGATGTCTTTGGCGGTGGCATCACGCTGGAGTTGGCGGAAATGGCGGAGGATGATCCTTTGAATGCGGAGGCTGGTGGGGTGAGTGAGGACCCTACCATGTTTCTGGGAGGGAGGAGAAGACATGAGGGAAGATGCGCGGGAGATGGGCCGGACACGGTTGAGGGCCCTGTCAATGACCGTGGGTGGAAAATCTCGGTTAAGGAAGAAGGAGGACATGTCAGAGGAACTGTTGCTGCATTGTTCCAGTGAAGCCCAACGCAAACTGGACGAACAATTCCTCATCTTCCGACAAGGCACTTTACAGCCTTCCGGACTGAATATTGAGTTTGCATGATATATAGCATGAAATGATCTGATCACTGATCTGAGCACATCCAAGTAATGAATTAAAAAAGCCTTGAAACCTTCAAAATGAAAGTATTCCCGTAAATGCACATTTAATTCTTGATAGATAATACATTTAATAGTTGCACATTTAATGGTGCTAATTTTTAGCTACTGAATTGCAACAAAGAAAACTCTGAGTTGAAAGTTCCAGTCTGCTAATTACAAGGACATGAGCAAATACATACATTACAAGGTATTAGAATAAGCATCAATTACACAAACTTCCATTTAATGCTCTTAAAGTTTTAAGTTATGTGCTGTGAGGAAGATACAAAACAAATCTTCTACCAATACCTAACTGATATATTTATTAAACTTTGGATAATTTTATCATTATTTTGTTTGATGCAGATCTCTCAGACAGTGGCACCAATAGTAAAAGCAGTGAAAAGAAATTAACCACTCTGAAGGAGCTAGTTCAAGATAATAATGAAGAGAACACAATAGATGAAATGAACACAAAAAAAACAGAGACATTCTCACAGAAAGGAGCTGCTGCAGATAGTTGGCAAACTTCATATTTTAAACCCAACCAATGCATGGTGCAATGTGCCACTGATCATGTCACAAGAGAGCCTTTACAGAAGAATTCTTTAAAACCCAAGGTAATTACTTTCAAATGCTATGCCTTTAAAATTGCAGTGATACCTTATGAATTACTTCCAATCATATTTTTACTACTTTCAATGAAATTAATGAATTATATGAAGAGACTGGGTGTATTGTAGCCAAATTTGCAGACACTACAAAGATAGGGAGGAAAGCAAGTGGTGAAGAAGATACATAGAGTCCGCAAAGGGAGGTATAGATTAAGTGAGTAGGCAAAAATTTGGCAGATGGAGTATAATGTGGAAAAATGTGAGATTGTCCATTTTGGCAGGAAGAATAGTAAAGCAGAATATTATTTAAATTGAGAGACACCTCAGAATGCTTTGGTACAGAGGGTGTCCTTGTACATGAAACAAGACATTTTAGAATGTAGAAGAGGCTTTTGATAAGGTCCTGCATGGGAGACTGACAGTGAAGGTAAGAGCTCATGGGATCGAAGGCAATTTGGCAAATTGGATCCAGAATTGGCTGAGTGGCAGGAAGCAGAGGGTGATGGTCGAGGGGTTTTTTTGTGATTGGATTCCTGTGTCCTGTGGGGTTCCACAGGGATCGGTGTTGGGTCTCTTGCTGTTTGTGGTATATATAAATTATTTAGACTTGAATGTAGGCGGTAAGTTCATGGATGACACGAAAATTGGTGGGGTGGTAAATGGTGAGGAGGATAGCCTTAGATTACAGGAGGATATAGACAGGCTGGTCAGATGGGCTGATCAGTGGCAAATGGAATTTAATCTGGATAAGTGTAAGATGATGCCCTTGGGCAAGACAAACAAGGCACGGGAATACACGATGAATTGTAGGACCCTGTGAAGTACTGAGGATCAGAGGGACCTTGGTCCCGTAAGGTAGCGGGACAGGTAGATAAGGTGGTTAAGAAGGCATATGGGATACTTGCCTTTATTAGCCGAGGCATAGAATATAAGAGCGGGGAGGTTATGCTGGAATTCTATAAAACACTAGTTAGACCGCAGCTAGAGTATTGTGTGCAGTTCTGGAGTCCGCATTATAAGAAAGATGTGATTGCACTAGAGAGCGTGCAGAGGAGATTTACCAGGATGTTGCCTGGGCTGGAGAGTTTTAGCTATGAGGAGAGATTGGATAGACTGGGGTTATTTTCTCTGGAACAGAGGAGATTGGGGGGGGGCGGTGGTGGGACGACATGATTGAGGTGTATAAAATTATGAGGGGCATAGATAGGTTAGACAGGAAGGAACTTTTCCCCTTGGTAGGGGGGGGATCAATAACCAGGGGGCATAGATTTAAGGTAAGAGGCAGGAGGTTTAGAGAGGATGTGAGGAAGAATTCTTTTCACCCAGAGGGTGGTGGGAACCTGGAACTCACTGCCTGAAAGGGTGGTAGAGGCAGAAACCCACATAACATTTAAGAAGTATTTGGATGTGAACTTGCAATGCCATGGCACACAAGACTATGGGCCTAGTGATGGACAATGTGATTAGAATAGTTAGTAGTTGTTTGACCGGCACAGACTCAATGGGCTGAAGGGCCTCCTGTGCTGTAGACCTATATGACTCTATGAGAAGTTATTAGAAAAGCAAATGGAATGTTGGCCTTTGTTGTAAGGGGAATAGAATATAAAATTAAGGAAATCTCCTACAACTGTATAAGGCATTGTTAAGACTGCACCTGGAGTATTGTGTGCATTTTAGTTGCCCTACTTAAGGAGGGATATGCTTGCATTGGAAGTAGTGCAGAAAAGGTTCATTAGGTTGATTGCTGGGGTAAAGGGTTTGTCTTATGAGGAAAGGTTGAGCCTGTAATCACTAGAATTTAGAAGAATAAGTGATGATCTTATTGAAACACATACAATTCTGAGCGGGCTTGACAGGGTAGATGCTGAGATGATGTTTCTCCTCATGGAGGAATCTAGAACTCAGGAACAATTTAAAAATAAGGCCATTTAAGACTGAGGTGAGAAGGAATTTCTTCTGAGTTTTTGGAATTCTTTTCCCCAGAAAGCAGTAGAGGCTGGGCCATTGGACATATTCAAGACTGAGATAGACAGATTTTTGATCTGCAAGGGAAATGAGGGCTTTGGCAGGCAGGCATGAAAGTGGGGTTAAAGCCACAATCTGACCAGCAATGATCTTATTGAATGGCGGATCAAGCTCAAGGGCCCAAATGGCCTGCTCCTGCACTTATTTCTTATGATCTCATGTCATTCTGTTTAAAATTGTATTTTTCTCATAAAATAAATCACAAGTTTACATTTACTACCAATGCTATTTCACTAGGGTAATCACATCAGAATTGATGTTGTACTGTTAAAATGCATTCTACTAGATTAGCTTCCACTTCTTGATAATGCTCAAAAGATCTCAGTTGAGATCATCTCTGAATGGCTACCTGAAGCAATCCCCAATTCAGGGGGTTGCTACCCTCCTGGCATTGGGTGGGCATTGTAGCAGTGGACACAGCTGTTTGGAATTTGCCTGAGCACCAAGGATGATACAGCTGTTTACATGTGCTGCACCTTCAGAAATTGAGGCCATTGGAGTTGTGGAGCATCAGTCTTCACAGGAAGGGCAAAGCACTGGGCATCAGGAGGCCAGAGAAGGAGAACAAGGGGCATGAAGGAGGAGACACTATCTTGTGTGAAGGACCTGCAGGCAGAGGTGAAGAAGCCAGTAGATGACTGAGAATCAGTGCTGAAGGATGCTACGGCTCTAGGTAGCTGGTCAAAGACATCTCTGCCTTTGAGAGTGCAGATTTCTGCACCATCTCACAGGTGACTGCATACTAGTCCATCAACCAGGTGATGATGCCCTCTTTGCTGATGCTGAACAGCACATTAAGATCACAACTGATGGAGCTACCTTGAGACTGCAACTCTCCAGGCAGATGGTCACAGAGATCTGTGCCCCTTTGTGGAAGACCTCATATCTTGCAGCACTGCTTGCTATGCTTCGGCAGAAACTGTCAAAGCCACTTTGGCCTTGAAGTTCTTCACCACTAGCTCCTTCAAAGGAGTAGAAATGGACTTTGTTGGTGTCTCACAAATGGCTGCCCATCACAGCATCTAACTATATTTCACCCCTTCCTTGGATTCACCTAGTTCTGTTGAAGGGTCATGAGGACTCGAAACGTCAACTCTTTTCTTCTCCGCCGATGCTGCCAGACTTGCTGAGTTTTTCCAGGTAATTCTGTTTTTGTACAGCATCTAACATGCCGTTTTGCATGAGGTAGACCATACTTTTGCATCTAGACAGATGAGGCCTCACAGACACAAAGGGCAGTGGGTTTTGGATCCGTCACTGGATTCTCCCAGGTGCAGGGGACCATTGATTGCACCCATGTTTTTTACAAGGTAATGACTGCATGCCCAGTGAGATTCATCAATATGAAGGGCTTCAACTTCCTCAACGTTTAACTGACCTGCGACAATAAGTGCTTACTCCGTGTGTGAACTCACTTTGCTGGCAGTTGCAATGACTCCTTCACCCTCAGTCAGGCCAGTATGCTTGTAGCCCTTCACTCCATCCCACAAACTATATGTATGGATTCAAGGGAACAAGGGATATCCCCTGAAGAGATAGTTAATTGTGTCTCCTTAGATACCAAGACAGAGGTGCCAAAACTGAAGCCAGCTTCTCAATCAGCCAAGCATTGAGCAGGCTATCGTGCTTCTGAAGGTGCAATTCTGATGCCTGAACATCCTGGTGCACCCTGCAGTACATCAGCACCGCTGACAGGGAAAGCTATGTAATGTCTATGCATTATGTGAACTTCAGTGCACTGTTTCTCCATCCATTCAGATGCTTCTGCATATGGCATTCCACGAGTTTGGCCATTCTCAATGGAGGCATTCACGTTCTTAAAATCTTGAGCCATGGTGACACATATGGGTTGAATGGATAATTCCATTATTACCTCATGACCCCACAGCCATCTCAATCACATCCTCCTGCATCCTGTGCCAACCTGTCTATCCACGGGTGAGAACCAACCATAGTGAATATATCTGCACTGTTGGAAGTTGTGCTTTTAGGGTGTGATGGTGCTTAATCTGAGATTTGCGGTGGCAGTGCTTGGCTCAGTAATGGCACAAAAATCAGTCTTTGCACTTCCATGTCAGAACCTATGGAAGACAAAAGAAGTGATCATAAGAACTAGCCTTAAGAGAGCAGAAGCCTTGCAGTGCTAAGTCTTCGCAATGAGTCTGAGTCTTCTACATGCTGTCAGACAGCTGGAGTGCAAAACATCCCCTTAATTACGCATTCCAGTTTCTATTTGCCCTCTCCACCAGGGTTACCCATTTCTACTTCCTGGACATGCTGTTGGTCAGTGACCCCAACAATCCCTATGATTTCCTTCATGCTGGTGACCATGTGTAAAAGGGAACCTCTCCTCCTGTCTGGACCCTTTTGCAAGCATTGTGAACCTCTTTAGCCTACAAGGACAGAAGAGAGAAGGATATTGCACGACTGGCCTCTATATCCAATACGCGTAGCTCAGCTACATAGGAAGCTATGTGTATCGGTGTTGGTAGGTCCTCAACAGCATTATGGCTCTGAGCCTTGCTGTGGGGTCAGTAAATGCCCTGGACACACATTTGTTCAGGAGCAGCATGCACTGTCAGATTGCTCAGCTGATATGTATGCTGGAGTTTGAATACTCTGAGGCATGCCATGAGGATCTAGCTTTGCACTCACCTTGCCAGAGTGAATAAGACCATTGAACTTCTTCTAACAGTGGACCTATTTCCTCCATACCACACTTTATCTTCTCCCTGTTTCTGCCACCTCTCTCGAGGTCTTTTTCTTATGGGAGGGTATCCTTCTGCCACCCTCTGGAAAGAAGGCCACCTTCCTCTCCCTCACTGACTCCAGGTTGGCATTTGAAGGTTCCAACTCTTTGCCTTTCCTGTTCCATGTTCATTCCAACAAATAATGGCTGCCATTATTTGTTTAAATAGGGCCTGCCCTCTTTCAGCCCCACCTCCATTCTCGTTGCTGCAGCAGCTGATTGGCCGTGAACTCCAGCCACTTAACAGTCTAACCCTGTGAGCATCACAGAATCACACGGTGCAGAAGAGGCCATTCGGCCCTTCAAGTCTGCATCAACACGTGAGAAAACAGCTGACCTACCTACCTAATCCCATTTACCAGCACTTGGCCCATAGCCTTGAATGTTATGACATGCCAAGTGCTCATCCAGGTACTTTTTAAAGGATGTGAGGTAACCTGCCTCCACCACCCTTCCAGGCAGCGCATTCCAGACCATCACCACCCTCTGGGTAAAAAAGCTTTTCCTCACATCCCCCCTAAGCCTCCTGCCCCTCACCTTGAACTTATGTCCCCTTGTGACTGACCCTTCAACTAAGGGGAACAGCTGCTCCCTATCCCACCCTGTCTATGCCCCTCATAATCTTGTACACATCGCTCAGGTCACCCCTCAGTCTTCTCTGCTCCAACGAAAACAACCCAAGTCTACCCAACCTCTCTTCATAGCTTAAATGTTTCATCCCAGGCAACAACCTGGTGAATCTCCTCTGCACCCCCTCCAGTGTAATCACATCCTTCCTATAATGTGACAAACAGAACTGTACACAGTACTCCAGCTGTGGCCTCACCAAGGTTCTATACAACTCCAACATGACCTCACTACTTTTCTAATCTCTGCCTCAATTGATAATGGCAAATGTCCCATATACCTTTTTTACTGCCCCACTAACATGCCCCTCCGCCTTCAGAGATCTATGGACACACATGCCAAGTTCCTCAGAACTTCTTGGTGTCATGCCGTTCATTGAATACTTCCTTGTCAAATTACTCCTTCCAAAGTGTATCACTTCACACTTTTTAGGGTTAAATTCCATCTGCCACATATCTGCCCATTTGACTATCCCATCTATATCTTCCTGTAGTCCAAGACACTCAACCTCACTATTAACCACCCGGCCAATCTTTGTGTCATCCACAAATTTACTAATCCTACCCCCCAACTTAGTCATCTATGTCGTTTATATAAATGACAAATAATAGGGGACCGAGCACAGATACCTGTGGTATGCCACTGGACACTGGCTTCCAGTCATTAAAGCATCATTCTGTCATCATCCTCTGTCTCCCACAACAAACCAATTTTGAATCCACCTTATCAAATTACCCTGTATCCCATGTGCATTTGCCTTCTTTATAAGTCCCCCATGTGGGACCTTGTCAAAGGCTCTGCTGAAATCCATATAAACTACATCAACTGCACTACCCTCACCTACACACCTGGTCACCTCCTCAAAAGTTTCAATCAAATTTGTTAAGTATGACCTCCCTCTGACAAAGCCATGCTGACTTTCCCTGATCAAACCTTGCCTCTCCAAGTGAAGATAGATTCTCTCCTTCAGAATTTTCTCCAATACTTTCCCTACCACTGACATGAGACTCACTGGCCTGTAGTTCCCTGGCTTATCTCTACAACCCTTCTTAAATAGCGGAAACACGTTAGCTGTTCTCCAGTCCTCTGGCACCTCCCCTGTGGTCAGAGAGTAATTAAAAATTTGGGTGAAAGCCCCTGCGATCTCCTCCCTTGCCTCCCTCAGCAGCCTAGGACACAAATCATCCGGACCTGGTGATTTGTCCACTTTTAAGCCTGCCAACACCTCCAATACCTTGTCACTGCCTTTATCAATTTGCTTAAGAACCTCGCAGTCTCTCTCCCCGAGTTCGATACCTTCATCCTCATTCTTTTGAATGAAGCCATCGAGGACTGTGATTGCTTATCCCCCAGAAACAGTCCTGAAGTCTTGTTTCCTGCTCCAAGAAGGAAAGTCCTGACCTGAGAGTTTACAATTACAAAATCACTTTTCATTTTTAACTTTTATGCTTAACTAAACACATAATTCAAATGATTGTCCAGTTCAATGTCCATTTTATACTGTACCTATTTATATTCACATATTTACATACATAAATAAAGCTGCTTTAGAAATGAAATTGTTTACTATTGTATATGACAGGCAAAAGATCAAGCTAAGATGATACGAAATGAAGGCAAGATTCAAAAGGCAGAAGCATTTCGAAAATCATTAAGTAAAAGGTAATGAACAAAAGATCCTTTTCATACTTTGACTTTGTTGATCACACCATCCTCTTCAAACACTTACATACTCTCATCCAGGTGGGCGGGACTATGGTCGCTTTCTTCCATTTTTATCCATCTAATTTTAACCAGAAAATCGCCATCAATGGCTTCTCTCCCCATTCTCTCTCAATTATATCTAGTGTCCCCAAATGATAAATCCCCGGCCCATTCTAATTGCTTACCTACGTACTGCCCCTTGGCAATATCATTCAAAAACATAATGTCAGTTTCCACACATACACTGACAATGCTCAGCTTTACCTTACTTAACCATTCACTGTCTCAAAACTGTCAGACTTCAAGCTTGGAGGCAAAAGAAGAACTCTCACCGCCTACTAGAAAAAAGCACAACGAATAAGAAGTACCCCCTTTCCCCTCTGTACAAGATTTCCAGTTGCACCAACTTACCTGGCAGGGGAGAGACCATGATCATGAAGGTGGTTCTCCCAGTTTGCTCACATTGAATGTACGCAGTGAATATCTCAGTTTAGCACTTGGTTCATTAAGTCCTCTGTACTTTCCCACTGTATGTGGTAGCAACCATTGGCAATTTATTTAGAGAGCTTCTGACTCACATCTACATTACAACTGCAAAACCTGCTATACTAATTAACACTTACTAATGCAACCATTTTCATTTGATCAGCAATTAACTTCCACTGCCAGCATTTTAACTAGCTTGTAGTTTCTTTTGCAGTTTTGAAGTTCTAAATCAGATTCTAATTATTAATCTAAATTACAGCTCGAGACATAATTACCAGACAGATTCCAGTTGCATTGAATTCCCATTTTAACACTCAATTCGCAAAGCAGTCTTTGCTTCCCCAGTCAACACAGCCCTAATTCTGGCCTTTTGAGAAGCCCTGATTTTAATTGCTCCACACTGGTAGCCATTTCTTCAGCTAGTTCAGACCTAAGCTCTGGAATTCTCTCCTCTCTACTTCTCAACATGACAAGATTCCAGTTTGGGAATAATTTTTGTGAGGGTGAGGAGTGGTGTGAATGAAGTAGGGCTGACAAGACAAAGTAGCTGGGATTCAGTGTAGGATCTGGATTTAGATATGCTAACCTTTCCTGGCCTCATCAGCTCATTGAACTGCTGCTGCACCAATTCCATAACCAAGGAGTTACAGTCTTGCATTGTGGATGCATTGGTGGTTAGCTTCTGAGATTCCATAAACTCTGAAACAGTTCCTACAGATGGGAGGGTAGCTAATGTAACCCCACTATTTAAAAAGGGAGGTAGAGAGAAAACAGGGAATTATAGGCCTGACGTCGGAAAAATTCTAGAGCCCATTATAAAAGATTCAATAGCTGAGTATTTGGAAAACAGTGGCAGAATCGGACAGTCAGCATGGATTTATGAAAGGGAAATCATGCTTGACAAATCTTCTGGAATTTTTCGAGAATGTAACTAGTAGAGTTGATGATGGGGAGCCGATGGATGTGGTTTATTTGGACTTTCAGAAGGCTTTCGACAAAGTCCCACATAAGAGATTGGCATGTAAAATTAAAGCGCATAGGATTGGGGGGTAGTGTATTGAGTTGGAAAGAAAACTGGTGGGCAGACAAGAAACAAAAAGTAGGAATAAACAGGTCTTTTTCCGAATGGAGGCAGTGACTAGTCGGGTACCGCAGTGATCGGTGCTGGGATCCCAGCTATTCACAATATATATTAATGACTTAAATGAGGGGACTAAATGTAATATCTCCAGATTTGCAGATGACACAAAGTTGGGCGGGAGGGTGAGCTGTGAGGAGGATGCAGAGATGCTTCAATGTGATTTGAGCAAGTTGGGCGAGTGGGCAAATGCGTGGCAGATGCAGAATAATGTGGATAAATGTGAGGTTATCCACTTTGGTAGCTAAAACAGGAAGGCAAATTATTATCTGAATGGCTATAAATTGAGAGAGGGGAATGTGCAACGAGACCTGGGTGTCCTTGGACACCAGTCGCTGAAGGTAAGCATGCAGGTGCAGCAAGCAGTAAAGAAGGCAAATGGTATGTTGGCCTTCATAGCGAGAGGATTCAAAGAAGATTCAAGTACAGGAGCAGTGATGTCTTGCTGTAATTATACAGGGCCTTGGTGAGACCACACCTGGAATATTGTGTGCAGTTTTGGTCTCCTCATCTGAGGAAGGAAGTTCTTGTTATAGAGGGAGTGCAGCGAAGGTTTATCAGACTGATTTCTGGGATGGCAGGAGTGACATATGAGGAAAGATTGAGTCGGTTACGATTATATTCGCTGGAGCTCAAAAGAATGAAGGGGGATCTCATGGAAACCTATAAAATTCTAACAGGACTAGACAGGGTAGATGCAGGAAGGATGTTCCTGATGGTGGGGAAGTCTAGTACCAGGGGTCACAGTCTGAGGATATGAGGTAGACCATTTAAGACTGAAATGAGGAGAAATTTCTTCACCCAGAGAGTGGTGAGCCTGTGGAATTCACTGCCACAGAAAGTAGTTGAGGCCAAAATATTGTATGTTTTCAAGAAGGAGTTAGATATAGCTCTTGGGGCGAAAGGGATCAAAGGATATGGGGAGAAGGCGGGAGCAGGCTATTGAGTTGGATGATCAGCCATGATCATAATGAGTGGCGGAGCCAGCTCAAAGGGCCGAATGGCCTACTCCTGCTCTTATTTCTATGTTTCTATGCTGATCTTAATTTTTTAATATATTATATCATAGGTAGTATAGATAGTAGATGGAGAATCTTCCTCATAAATAGGACTTGTTGATAGTTGCTAGTTTTTCATGATGTCTTACTTATACAAAGTCTTTATATCTTGACCTGATGATCCCAGAGTGTTGAAAGAGGTGGCTGTAGATGCATTGGTGGTCGGGCGGGATTTTCTGGTCCCGCAAGTGGCAGCAGGCATAGTGGCGGGTGGGACGGGAAAATTCGGATTGCGGCCATAAGTCATCTTCCGGCCAGCTTAAACATTGTTTGTAATTTTCCGCTTCTGGCTTTTATAGCAGTTCAGGTAGCCCACCTTGCCATGTCAGGAGCCACATTTACATGCATTTGAATATCATGAATGCGCATTAAAAATCCAGCTTGCCCAAATCACATCCCCACTCCAGATCAAATGGCTATGCTGGTGGCTAGTTAGACCTGCATGAATCATGACTGGACATTACAGACATGCACCTGGTGAACTGCTCTTGACTCACGACCTCAAAGTTTGTGTGTGCAGCGCTACCTTTCATTGCACTGCGTTAACGATTGCTCCAACTTCGTGCCAAGGCTGCTCAGGCAAGACCAGTGGGAAGGCAAGGTGGGTATGGGCTGTAACACAAAGGCTTGTTGGAGTGGGTTGGGTGGCAGGCGGTGAGACAAGTCAGAGGCAAGGGAAAGGGCTGGAAGGCAAAGGCTTGACTGGGGGGGGGGGTGGGGTGGACAGAGACACATGACTGGGAGAAGGGATGACTTGGGAAGGAGTGGACAGAGATACATGACTAGGAAGGATGACTGGGGAGTGAGTGGACAAAGATACATGACTGGGAGGATGACTGGGGAAGGGATGGACAGAGACACATGACTGGGGGTGGTGACTGGGGAAAGGGTGGACAGAGTTACATGAAGGGTGGAGGGGTGGTGGGTTGGGTGGCAATTAGCCTGGGCCTGAAAACAGAGACTGTCCTGGGCACTTTTGCAACTATTTCGGGGGCTGCGCTTGGCATGTCTGCCCTGGTCCCAGTCCAGGGAGGGGATGGGCCTGTTCGTCCTGTGTCAGTCATGCCCAGCATGGTGGTCAGGGCACGGTCAGTCCCTTACACATGTCAGTCCTGGGGGATGGTGGTTTGTTACTGGGCTGCAGATGGCAGTCACAGTCAGGGGAGGCATCTGCAGCCTGTAGATGAGGAACAGGTAATAGAATTGGGGGCACTCGTCATGGAATGTCATTGTGCATAGGGCCTCAAGATGGGGAGGGGTCAGGTTGACATTGAGCATCAGGACATTAAACTGTTCAGGGATATCAACAGTAATCACAATGGAATTCAGGATTAGAGGAAGAGAAGGAGAGTGATCAGAGGGAGGGAAACCAGCACTTGATGCTCTTCCAGCCTGATTGAAGGGACTTCAGTGGTCACAGGGAGAGTGGGGGTGTGTTGGAAGCTGGTCTCTAAATAAAACCTGAGCAGCAACATTAATAAGCTATGAAAATAATTGCTGAGGGAGAGGTCTGAGGGCTTGTGGAATGAGTTAACCACTGCATTTCTGGGCCGATTAAAGGAGCACCCTACTAATTTCTGCTTTACCAAATGGAGAGCATGGCACAACCGAGACACATTAGTAAGGCTCAAACGCCAATTTAAGCATTTGGGCACCGAAACTCATGATGAGTATTCTTGCAAGAATCCATTCCGCCTTGGGGCCATATTTTGATATGTCCAGTGACCATTTGTCTCTCTCGTAGAAAAGTGCAAAGGTCAAAAGGATCCAACTGTAAAGGGGGCAACAGCCAAAGTGCATATGCTAAATGCCCCAAAGGTCTCTGCATCTCGCAGCTGACAGGTTCAGGGTTTACATGCTTCCCTGATTATAGTCACTACAAATGTGCAAGATTGGGCTCTAGTCTAATCCAAAGGAGTCAGCCTGACGTCCGACTGAGACCGCTAGCGCCTGGCTGTACTAATCCAGATCCAACCCCCTTTGTGAAAGTGCTTTCATGCCTGGGGTGTTTGGGGTTTGGGCACTTCCAGTGATCCTTAATGCTGTGCTACAAGTGCAAGGGGCAATCTGAGGATGGAATGTTTGGATTGACGGCAATCCAAGGGTCTCACAATGACTTCCTAGCTTGGGAATGGAAGGTGACCATTGCAGGGTTATGTTCAACCTTGTCTCTGTTCAATGTTTCCGCAGAGACGAGCAGGAGTGGAGAATGGATGGAGCAAGCAACACTGCCTTTTTCCTGGCAATCAGGCAACTGAGGAGGAGAAAAAGAACCCATCGCCATCAGGCAAAGCAAAGGAAAGAACCTTGCTCTGAAGAATATGGGCCAGCTGGGCCCCACCAAGACGCAGAGGCTGAGGCTGGCAGATCCATTCCACGGACGTGTTTGGCACAACCTAGGGTGTGCTGAAGACGCCTCTCATCCCTATGTATGAGCATGAGACAATGCTGTAGACACCTTTGCTTGTCAAAGCATGTAGTGGCTTACATCTACCATGTTATTCAGGAGGATCTGATGCCAAAGGGACTGGGAGGCCATCCATTGCCATTGGCTTAAAGGTGATGGCCGCACTGAACATTTTTGCTAGTGGCCCATTCCAGGGCTCCACTGGGCAGAATATCCCAAGCCTCCACTCATAAATGAATCCGAGGTCACCGAGGCCTTTTTAGCAAGGCTCACAATTACGCCCAGTTCGCCCTGGACGAAATCAGCCAGACTGCCAGAGCAGTGAGATTTGCAGCAATCTCCAGATTCCCACTGGTCCAGAGTGCCATCAATTGCACACCTGTGGCTTTAAGAGCTCCCTGGCAGATTTATCAACAAAGGGCTCTACTCTCAACATCCAGCTGATCTTTAACCACCAGTAGCAGATTATGCTGGTCTGTGTAGGATATCTTGGGAGCTCGCATGAACTCTTACATCTTGAGTCGCTTGCAGGTGGCGCAGATCTTGGAGGGTCCGCAGTGCGTCCAGGGTTGCCTCATCGGTGACAAAGGCTACGTACAAAATGGCTGGCTAATGATGCCTGTTCAGCCACAAACTGCTTCAGAGGAGAGGAACAACAGGTTTCATTCTGCAACCATTGAGCAAAGCATTGGCGTGTTGAAGGTGCGTTTTCAGTGTCTGGACCAGTCAGGTGGCGCTCTCCAGTACTCTCCCCAGAAGGTGTTCCGCGTCATTGTGGCTTGCTGGCACTCTACACAGCCTGGTGCTACAAAGGGGGGGAGATGACTTGCCAGATCGAGAGAAGGAGCAGCTGAGGAGGAGGCCATAACACAGGCCAGATGCGGAAAACATGTACATGAGATCCTTTTAGCCACAAGTCTCCAAGACGATGATGACATTCAGCTCAAAAGAGCCTCTTTCACCTGCACCCTCCATGCCAACTCGACATAAACGCCTTCGTTCCTATCCTTAGCATCTCAATGAAGGACAGCAATCTCAGAATGAGTAGTTACAATTTTGCATGACAATGGAATCTTTGGAATACTTGTCAGCCTCTGGAGCATGTGACTGCTCTGTTATGGGATAATAACTCAGTGCACACCGTGAACAGAGTGGACATTGGCATGGTCTCTTCAAGCATCTCGCCAGCATTCTACTGCCTATGGCAGCCTTCCAAAAAACCTCAGTGCACTCATGCCAGTATGCTTGGAGTGCAAAGTGCCTCAAGTAGGACAGTAATCACTCACTGGTTCTTGTGTTGATGTCTGAGTTCCGATCTGAATCTGGACTGCAGTATCTCTCTACAGGCAATCCCTCGTGTAAGATTAGTGTTCTGGTCTCATCATCATACTGAGTTCCCAGCATGAGATCATTCTTTAGGGTTCAGTGATGTGTCATTCTTAGTCATGGATGTGAGCCTGCAAGTCTGGTCACCTCTGTGTGCAGTGTGAGAGCTTCACCAGCAGCATTGTCTGTTCACTGACAAGCTCTCATGACCCAGCCTTCATCTGGAACCCCAATTCCCTGTGCAGCCCAACCTTGGAATCTGTGGGCCAGAAAATGCAGACAGTGCATTTAAGCATTAATTAGTTAATTCATTGATTATAAAGAGCACACTTCAGATGTAGTGTAAATTCGCTCTGATCCCATTTACGGCCACCACATTTTCATTCAAGCAGCTTCAGATATCCACATGGAAACCAAGCACACTGGTGGCATTGTTCACGATTAGATTATCATGTTGATTGCCCATCAGCGAGCTGGCTCAGGGGTAATGTCAAACCACCTTAGTCAGACCTTTAGGTTCAAAGCAGCATCCCCATATCTGGGGCCTTGACAGACACCTCTGATCTCGCACAGTTGTTGCCCTTAACAGGCTTTTCAGGAGTCACCAACTGTTAGCTAGGTCCATAGCTCTGCATTATGCAGATGAAGAAGTGGGGACAACCATAGGGTGATTTTTTTTTTTATTCATTCACAGGATGTGGGCTTTCCTGACTGGGCCAGCATTTATTGCCCATCCCTAGCTGCCCTTGAGAAGGTGGTGGTGAGCTGCCTTCTTGAACTGCAGGCCATATGGTGTAGGTAAACCCACAGTGCTGTTAGGAAGGGTGTTCCAGGATTTTGAGCCAGCGACAGTGAAGGAACGGCGATATATTTCCAAGTCAAGATGGTGAGTGACTTGGAGGGGAACTTCTAGGTGGTGGTGTTCCCATCTATCTGCAGCCCTTGTCCTTCTGGGTGGTAGTGCTCGTGGGTTTGGAAGGTGCTGTCTAAGGAGCCTTGGTGAATTCCTGCAGTGCATCTGGTAGATGGTACACACTGCTGCTACTGTGCATCAGTGGTGGAGGGATTGAATATTTGTGGATCAAGCGGACTGCTTTGTCCTGGACGGTGCCCAGCTTCTTCAGTGTTGCAGGAGCTGCACTCATCCTGGCAAGTGGGGAGTATTCCATCACACTCCTGACTTGTGCTTTGTAGGTGGACAGGCTTTGGGGAGTCAGGAGGTGAGTTACTCATCGCATGACTCCTAGCCTCTGACTCAATCTTGTAGCCACTATTTATATAGCTAGTCCAGTTCAATTTCTGGTCAATGGTAACGCCCAGGATGTTGATAGTGAGGGATTCAGTGATGGTAATGCCATTGAACGATGGTTGGATTCTCTCTTGTTAGAAATGTCATTACCTGACAGTTGTGTGGTGCGAATGTTACGTGCCACTTGTCAACCCAAGCCTGGTTATTGTCCAGGTCTTGCTGCATTTGGACATGGACTGCTTCAGTATCTAAAGAGTCGCAAATGGTGTTGAACATTGTGCAATCATCAGCGGACATCCCCACTTCTAATGGAAGGAAGGTCAAAGATGAAGCGGCTGAAGATGGTTAGGCCTAGGACACTACCCTGAGGAACTCCTGCAGTGATGCCCTGGAGCTGAGATGGCTGACCTCCAACAACCACCTTCCTTCATGCTAGGCATGACTCCAACCAGCAGAGAGTTTTCTCCCTGATTCCAGTTTTGCTAGGGCTCCTTGATGCCACACTCAGTCAAATGCTGCCATGATGTCAAGGGCAATCACTCTCACCTCACCTCGGGGGTTCAGCTCTTTTGTCCATGTTTGAACCAAGGCTGTAACGAGTGGCCCTGGTGGAACCTAAACTGGACATCAGTGAGCAGGTTATTGCTAAGCAAGTGCTGCTTGATAGCCCCTTCCATTACTGTTGATGGAGAGTAGACTGATGGGTGGTAATTGGCCAGGTTGGATTTGTCCTGCTTTTTGTGTACAGGACATACCTGGGCACATATTTTCCACATAGCTGGGTAGATGCCAGTGTTGTAGCTGTAATGGAACAGCTTGGCTAGGGGCGCAGCAAGTTCTGGAACACAAAGCTTTAGTACTATTGCCGGAATATTGTCAGGGCCCAGTATCCAGAGTGCCTTCAGTCGTTTCTTGATATCATGTGGAGTGAATCGATTGGCTGAAGACTGGCATCCGTGATGCTGGGATCTCCAGAGGAGGCCAAGATGGATCATCCATTCAGATGTTAGTAAGGAGAACTTTGCAGGGTCGACAGGTGTTTCCGGTGCCTGGTGGTCCATCTGGTTTCATTCCTTTTTTTGTATTTGTTACAACTAAGCCATTTAAGAGTCAGCCACGTTTCACATGTAGATCAGACCAGGTAAGGACAATGGATTTCTTTCCCCAAAGGGGCATTCAGTGAACTAGATGGATGTCAAGGAACAATTGTTTCAAATTATTTTTATTGAATTCAAATTCCACCATCTGCCATGGCGGGATTCAAACCCAGGTCCCCAAAGCATTACCCTTGGTTGCTGGATTACCTGTCCAGTGACAATACCCCTACACCAACTAGATGTTCACATGAGTAATGAACACTACAGGCTGCCATGAGCACATAAGATCCTCAACTATTAATTGATATGACCCACAAGAGCCTGACAGGCATTACATGGAGGCCATTGAAGAATGCACTGAGTGAGATTGACTCGATTCCAGTTGCCATTAAAACCGATAAGATCCACATAGAACAGTCTCCAGTGCAGATGCATCAGGAGAATAAGCCAGGCTGCAAAATCTATACTCATGAGGCCACATGATATGATCCTCTAACACAAGTCTCAGATATGCATTGCCCCACCACCATGTTGTTAGAGCCAGAGGCTTTCCTCATGTTGCTGTTGTGAACAGAAAGGCGACGCACTGAAATGAGATGGTGCGAGTCACTATAGACCTGAAGCACATGATGGGAGATTTGTGAGGAAGGGGGCCACTGGTTACACTTGTATGATCTTGGTGCATTGCATCAGATAGAAGAGCCATTCACCAGCTGAGAATTTCAGAGAAACAAAATATATTATTGATGAGCAAAGTATATACAGTTAGTGAACACCTGAGCCACCTTTGTGCTCTCAAAGTTTCATAATTTTTCTTACCCCACCACTGCATCTAGGTGTTTCCCTAACATCCGCAGCAGAGGTCGAGGCAGATTGCTAACTGCTATGCCCCGTTGTCTGTGATGTCCATGGTGGGTATCCTCTGGTGGGCCAAGGCCTGGAGGGCTCTGGCCTGCTTTGGGTTTCCTGCAGTAGAGCAGATGCACCCTCCTTGGCCTGAGGAGCTGGAGTAGCTGGGGTCACAGGCAGAGGGGACTTGGAGTGGCTGGTCAGCCCAAGAAAGTACAGGATGAATTGCCCCGGGGTGCCTGGCTGATTCTGCTCCTCTCTGTTGGTGCCCTCCTTGACTCTTTGACGAGAAGGGGCTCCTGGAGGGAGATTGAAATGCGTGTCCCCCCCTCGCCTAGCCACTGCTGGAATGTTCTCATGCTGAAGAAATGGTGTGCAGATCCTCACACATATCTGGCACAGACAGCTGGACCAATGTCTCCATGGCGGTCACCACACTTCCATGGGTGACCTCGATGCGCTGATATGTTGGTGGCACGACATCAGACTGAACCATAGAACCATAGAAAAGTTACGACATAGAAAGAGGCTAGTCATCCCAGTGTCTGCGCCAGCTCATTTTTAATCCCACTTTCCAGCACCTGGTCCATAGCCTTGCCCACCACCAATTTAGGCAGTGAATTCCATATGTCCACCACCCTCTGAGTGAAAGTTTTCCTCATGTCCCTCTAATCCTTTTGCCAATCACCTTAAACCTATGCCCCCTGGTAATTGACCCCTCAGCTAGGGGAAACAGATCTTTCCTGTGTACCCTATCTAGGTTCCTTATAATTTTTTACACCTCAATTAGGTCACCCCTCAGCCTCCTCTGTTCAAAGGAAAACAACCCTAGCGTATCCAATCTTTCTCCATAGCTGCAATTTTCAAGCCCTGGCAACATTCTTGTAAATCTCCTCTGTACTCTCTCCAGAGCAATGATGTCCTTCCTGTAATGTACAGAACTGTACACAAAATTCTTGCTATAGCCTAGCCAGTGTTTTATACAGTTCTAACATTATATCCCTGCTTTTTGTATTCAATACCTCGCCCAATAAAGGAAAGCATTCCATATGACTTCTTTACCACCTTATCCACCTGTTATGCCACCTTCAGGGACCTGTGGCCATGCACTCCAAGGACTCTCACTTCCTCTACCCCTCTCGATATCCTCCCATTTATTAAGTATTCCCTTGCTTTGTTTGCCCTCCCCAAATGCATTACCTTACACTTCCCTAGATTGAATTCCATTTACCACTTTTCTGTCCACTCCACCAAACCATTGATATCATTTGGAGTCCACAGCTATCCTCTTCACTATCAACTATGTGGCCAATTTTTGTGTCATCTGCAAATTTTCCAACCATGCCTTCCACATTTAAGTTCAGATCATTAATATATACAACAAACAGCAAGGGCCCCAACACTGAGCCCTGTGGAACGCCACTGGAAACCGCTTTCCATTCGCAAAAACATCCATCAGCCATTACTTTTTGTTTCTTGTCACTGAGCCAATTTTGTATCCAATTTGCCACCTTCCCCTGTATCCTATTGGACCTCACTTTTCTGACGTGAACATGATCAGGCTCCTCCATTCTTCATTCTAATCTGCTGATGGCCTCTGAAAACCCTGCCTGATGTACCCCTGCCCGTCTTTGGAGCTCCAACATCTCTCTGAGGACCGATTCCAGAGGCTCGTTATCGGACTCAGATTCAGCAGAATCTGGCCTCCGGCAGGCATCCGACTGTCTGTGACCTCGATTGTCACTGCCTCCACCTGCTATGGACCAGCATCTGTTCTGGTGACCCTGAGCCTGCTCTAAAATTAGATTGCAATGAGGTGCGTACCTCTGTGTTGGCGAAGGGTGCAGGTGCAATGATGGCTCTACATCCAGTGATCTCAGTATCCTCATCCCAAGTGGTCTGGGGGCTGGTGCTGATAGGCTGGCTGGCGGTGTGCCTCCTACTTTTCTTGTTGGTGCCTGTTATTGAGTGGAGAGATAATTAGTGATTGGCTGCAAAGTCGCCAACATTAAAAGATACTCTCAGTTTTGGGTGGGCGAAGAGATGTGGATGGAGCCTCACTGGCTTTTTGGGGGATGCCGATCTCTCCTTCAGCGCAGGCACTGTTCTCACCTGCCAGCTCTGCTGCTTGCTCTTCATAGGGGCTGAGTAGCCTGAGCTCCAGCAACCTCCCTCCAGTCTGCGATTTCCACCTGTTGTGAGCAATATTTTCCTGCATTAAGACAGATGCCAGACTGCGAATAGGATGGATGATAAGCTTACCTGCCTTCTGTGTGTGATGAGTGGACTGATGTAAGTGCTGGATATGACAGGAGAGTAAGTTGTCAAAGTGTATGTGAGAGAATCAGTGGTGATGTCCCTTGTGCTGGTAGTGTGTGAGATCCCTGTGGAGTGTACCCTGAGAATGCCTGATGATAATAATGAGAGAGTGAGAGTTAAGAGTGAGGAGAAGCTCGGCTTATCCTGGTGGAGCAGATGAAATAATTTATCCCCTTCTGCAGAACGTTGTCGCTGACCACACTGGTGACCTGTCAGGCTTTAGTGTTGATGTTGGACCTCTGGCTCCCATCATGGGACGGTGAAGGGTGGTGGTGGGAATCATATTGCCTGCTGGTCCTCAACTGTCTGGAAGAGTGCTGCCAGTGCATTGTTGCTCAGGGCTATGGGCTTCTGTTCTGGGGGTCATACCGGTGCTTGGCACAAGCCCTGGGCAACAGAGAGTGAATGTGCATGTGGTTGCCATTAAAATATGGTGCATGGAAAAATGAGCCAATGAAATAATGGATCCCAGCATGCCCCACCATGAGATACGACATACATTGCGTTCATGCATAAATATAATGAACTGAAAAGCGAACGACCTGAAGTGGAAACCCACCACCCTGGCTGGTGGAAAATGTGCCGTCTTTCCCACCCACTACTGCACTTAGTCTCTGGAGTGGAAAATTCTGCCCATCATCTTTCAAAATTCCATAGACTTTGGAATAGTTCCTGCAGATTGGAAGGTGGCAAACGTAACCCCACTATTTAAGAAAGGAGGAAGAGAGAAAACGGGGAACCTATTAGCCAAACATCAATTGTAGAGAAAATGGTAGAACCTATAATAAAGGATGTGATAACAAGGCACTTAGAAAATAATGCTAGGACTGGGCAGAGGCATTATGGATTTATGAAAGGGAGATCATGTTTAACAAATCTATAGGAACTTTTTGAGGATGTAACTAGCAGAATAGATAAGGGGGTACCTGTGGATGTGGATTGAGATGAGGAGGAATTTCTTCACTCAGAGGGTGGTGAATCTTTGAAATTCTCTGTAACAGAGATCTGTGGAGGCTCAGTTGATGGGTACGTGAAAGACCGAGATCAATAGATTGCTACATACCGCTAAGCCACATCTTTCGAGAGTTTCTTGTTCGTGCTTTCACTTATCCGTCCTTTGCATTTGCTAACGTGATGGGCAATGCAGTGTACAATGTTCGCTGATCCTGCTCTCTTGCCCTGGGGCTTTTGGCCAGTGCTGAGTGTTAGTGTGTTGATCCAGGCGGGAAGAAGCTTCCTGACACAGGGGTGACACAGCCTATGCTCTATTTTTTAAAAGTGGCAATTGAGGCATTTTGTTTGGTCAAAATGATTATTCAGGGGACTGAAGTGCAGCCCAAATAATTTTGAAATCTTCACTAATGCACTGTATTGCTCAGAGGCTTCCCCCGTCTGTTATATGTAGGTACTGCACCACAATTTGCTGGAACCTATCTAATTGAGTCCCATTGAAAAACATGTTCTTGTTCACAATTTTGTGAGGTTTCACGGGAACATAACCCTGTAAAGGGCAGAACTTTACTGTATTAAAAGCATCAAGAGATAGTGCAGGAAAATGGTGTTTTCATTGAATGGCAGAGCGGGCTCGAAGGGTTGAATAACCTATTCCTATCTTATGTTCTTATCTTAGAAGTTCCCACAATGCACTGTGTGCTTTATTACCAGGTTACTTTGGAAAGTGAATTAAGAAAAAAAGCACTATGTAGTATGTGCAGTAAGCTAAGAATGTGAAGGTCTGAAATAAAATCCATCAGATGGCTGATTTTCTGACTTGGGGCTGACAACGCGAAGTCTCACTTGCCAGCCAACCATATTGGGAAATCTTGCGCAAACCGCCCACAATCTTCTGCCCATTAATTACAGTCCTCAGGTTCCATCCATGAAAGTGAACAGACAAAATTCATGGGCAATATTTCATATCATTTTTTGCCATGAAAGGCCAGCAATTGAGGTTCCCAGCTAGAAGCACAAACTCAGAAAACTAGCCTTTTCTTAAAGTAATAATAGATTGCTCATGGTAGAAATCCACCAAGGCTCCTTAGGCAGCACCTTCCAAACCCACGACTGCTACCATCTCGAAGGATGAGGTAGCAGATACATGGGAACACCACCACTTGGAAGTACCCCTCCAAGCCACTCACCATCCTAACTGGAAACATATCGCCGTTCCTTCACTGTCGCTGGGTCAAAATCCTGGAACTCCCTCCCTAACGGCACTGTGGGTGTACTTACACCACAGGGACTGCAGCAGTTCAAGAAGGCAGCTCACCACCACCTTCTCAAGGACAACTAGGAATGAGCAATAAATGCTGGCCCAGTAAATGAATTAAAAAATTTACAAGACAGTAAGAAATACAAGTGTGTAGATTATGTGACACCAAAAATAATATTTTGCATCTTTAACATAGAGAAACATTCATGATTCTTCATGCATATCTTTTTGAAGAAGTGGATATTAGGAGGGAGACCTGAAAGCTTGTCCCATAAAGTGGTTTTTAAGGAGATTCTTAAGGAACAGGGGTGAAAAGGCTCAGGAGTTTAGGGAAGGAATTGCAAACCATGCAGCATGGACACTGAAAATGCACAAGAGGTCAGTCTGAGGAAAGGTAAGTTCGGGACCTGGGAAGGGTCGTATGGCTGGATAAGGTTACAAAGATACAGGGGTGAAAGCTATGAAGTGATTTAAACACAGGGATCATAATTTTGAACTGGAGGTATTGGCAGACTGGGAGCTATATAGATCATCAAGGACACAGATGATGAATAAGCGGAGTTTGGTAGAGATAACACATGGGCTGCTTTCATCATCTGTGGGAATTCCAGGGTGCTTTCTGTATTCTGGAAAACTATTTGTGCAGGAAGTATTGTCAGTTGCAGCAAATTGAACTCTGGTTTTCAGAATTTGAGCAGCAGCTGGCATTACTGCAGTGTATCTGTGAAGTTGAGAGCTTTCATGGATAGACTGTTCATAGATGTGGTCATCCCACAGCTTAACAGTATGCCGGGAGAGAGGGAATGGATGCCAGGGTCAATGATGCCAGCGGTCTTGGCCCATGTTGGTGCAAACAACATGGGTAGAAAGAGGGGTGTGGTCCTGCGGTCAGAATTTAGGGAGATAGGTAGGAAATTAGTAAGCAGGATCGCAAAAGTAGTAATCTCTGAATTACTCCCAGTTCCGCGCACAAATAACTATAGAAATGGGAACGATGGTGCAGGAGGGAAGGTTTTAGATTCTTTGGATATTGGGACTGGCTCAGGGGAAAATGGGACCTGAATGAGCTGGACAGATAGAACTTAAGTAGAGCTGGGACTGAGTTCCCTGCAGGGTATTTTGCTAGCACTATTGGGGTGGGTTTTTTAAATTCATTCACAGGATGTGGGCTTCGCTGGCTGGGCTAGCATTTATTGCCCAATCCTAGTTGTCCTTGAGAAGGTGGTGGTGAGCTGCCTTCTTGAACTGCTGCAGCCCACATGGTGCAGGTACACCCAGAGTGCTGTTAGGAAGGGAGTTCCCAGTGACCGTGAAGGAACGGTGATACATTTCCAAGCCAGGATGGTGAGTTGCTTGGAGGGGAACCTCCAGGCGGTGATGTTCCCCTCTATCTGCTGCCCTTGTCCTTCTAGTGGTCATGGGTTTGGAAGGTGCTGCCTAAGGAGCCTTGGTGAATTCCTGCAGTGCATCTTGTAGGTGGGACACACTGCTGCTACTGTGTGTCAGTGATGGAGGGACTGAATGTCTGTGGATGTGGTGCCAATCAAGCCAGCTGCTTTATCCTGGATGGTGTCGAGCTTCTTGAGTGTTGTGGGAGCTGCACTCATCCATGCAAGTGGAAAGTATTTCATCACACTCCTAACTTGTGCCTTGTAGATGGTGAACAGGCTTTGGGGAGTCAGGAGGTGAGTTGCTCATCACATGATTCCTATCCACTGACCTGATCCTGTATTTGTATGGCTCGTCCAGCTCAATTTCTGGTCAATGGTAACCCCTAGAATGTTGATAGTGGGGGATTCAGTGATGGTTATGCCATTGAACATCAAGGGATGATGGTTGGATTCTCTTTTGTTGGAAATAGTCATTGCCTGACACTTGTGTGGTGCACATGTTACTTGCCACTTGTCAGCCCAAGCCTGGGTATTGTCCAGGTCTTGCTGCATTTGGACATGGACTTCTTCAGTATCTGAAGTGATGCGAATGGTGCTGAACATTGTGCAACCATCAGAGAACATCCCCACTTCTGACCTTATAATGGAAGGAAGGTCATTGATGAAGCAGCTGAAGATGGTTGGGCCGAGGACACTACCCTGAGGAACTCCTGCAGTGATGTCCTGGAGAGGAGATGATTGACCTCCAAGAAGAGCCAGCATTCAACTGTCTAATCTTATTTACCCCACGTCAATTTGCTCGTGGGCCAGGTAATAATCACAGAATCATACAGTGCAGAAGAGGCCCTTCGGCCCATTGGGTCTGCACCGACACGTGAGAAACACCTGACCTACCTACCTAATCCCATTTACCAGCACTTGGCCCACAGCCTTGAATGTTATGACATGCCAAGTGCTCATCCAGGTACTTCTTAAAGGATGTGAGGCAACCTGCCTCCACCACCCTCCCAGGCAGCGCATTCCAGACCGTCACCACCCTCTGGGTAAAAATGTTTTTCCTCACATCCCCCCTAAACCTCCTGCTCCTCACTTTGAACTTATGTCTCCTTGTGAATGATCCTTCAACTAAGGGGAACAGCTGCTCCCTATCCACCCTGTCCATGCCCCTAATAATCTTGTACACCTCGATCAGGTCACCCCTCAGACTTCTCTGCT
The DNA here is from genome assembly GCF_017639515.1 of Carcharodon carcharias. Classification (NCBI taxonomy): domain Eukaryota; kingdom Metazoa; phylum Chordata; class Chondrichthyes; order Lamniformes; family Lamnidae; genus Carcharodon; species Carcharodon carcharias. The sequence goes on along the minus strand of NC_054467.1, from coordinate 53,413,845 downwards.
CCAATGAAAACAACTCAAGTCTATCCAACCTCTCTTCATAACTGAAATGTTTCATCCCAGGCAACATCCAGGTGAATCTCCTCTGCACCCCCTCCAGTGCAATCACATCCTTCCTATAATGTGGCGACCAGAACTGCACACAGTACTCCAGCTGTGGCCTCACCAAGGTTCTATACAACTCCAACATGATCTCCCTACTTTTGTAATCTATGCCTCGATTGATAAAGGCAAGTGTGCCATATGCCTTTTTCACCACCCCACTAACATGCCCCTCCGCCTTCAGAGATCTGTGGACACACACGCCAAGTTCCTCAGAACTTCCTAGTGTCATGCCGTTCATTGAATACTTCCTTGTCAAATTACTCCTTCCAAAGTGTATCACCTCACTCTTTTCAGCACTAAATTCTACCTGCCACTTATCTGCCCATTTGACCATCCCATTTATATCTTCCTGTAGCCCAAGACATTCAACCTCACTGTTAACTACCCGGCCAATCTTTGTGTCATCCGCAAACTTACTAATCCTACCCCCCACATAGTCATCTATGTTGTTTATATAAATAATAGGGAACTGAGCACAGATCTCTGTGGTATGCCACTGGAGACTGGCTTCCAGTCACTAAAACATCCTTCTGTCATCACCCTCTGTCTCCTACAACTAAGCCAATTTTGAATCCACCTTATCAAATTACCCTGTATCCCGTGTGCATTTGCCTTCTTTATAAGTCTCCCATGTGGGACCTTGTCAAAGGATTTGCTGAAATCCATATAAACTACAACAACTGCACTACCCTCATCTACACACCTGGTCATCTCCTCAAAAAATTCAATAATTTCAGAGTCAACCACATTGCTGTAGTTGTCCAGACCAGGTAAGGACAACAGATTTCCTTCCCGAAAGGTCATTAGTGAACCAGGTTGATTTTTATAGCAATCAACAATGGTTTTGTGGTCATTAGACTTTTAAATTCTAGATTTTTGTTGAATTCAAATTCCATCATCTGCCGTGTGGGATTCAAACCTGGGTCCTTAGAGCATTACCCTGTGTTTCTGGATTATTAAAGAAGTAACAACACCACTATGCCATCCCCTCCCCATCAAAACTAACCTGGAAGGGGAGTGGGAACCAGGAGCTAATATCATAAGGGTATACCAAGACGTATAGATTCTTTGGAGAGATAGATAGCACTAGATAGCACTAGAATAGTGAATAGTAAATTAATAGGTGGGGTCAGAGTAAGGAGTGTAGAAATATAGTCTGAATCAGGGTCACTGTATGTATATGTGAATGCATGGGATGTAGCAAATAAGATTGGTAAGTTACAGGTGCAGATTGTCATGTGGAAATATGATGTGGCTATAACAGATACCTAGCTCAAAGAAGGGCAGAACTGGGTGTTACATATTCCTGGATGCAAGATGTTCCAGAAGGATAGGAAAGGGAAAAAAGAGGGCGTGTTGGCGGTATTGACTGAGGAGAGTATTGCAGTGCTGGATGTCCCAGAGGAGTCAAGGACTGAATGTACTTGGCTGGAGCTAAGGAACAAAGAAGTTGCAATTACATTGCTTGGTCATACAGGCCACCAATCATGGGAAGAAAGTAGAGGAAAAAAATTGCAAGAAAATTACAGAGAGGTGCAAAAATTATAGAGTAGTGGTAATGGAGGACTTTAATTACACAAATCTGGGCTGTGATAGTAGCAGTGTAAAGGGCACAGAGCGTTAAGAGTTCCTAGAGTGCATTCAGGAAAATTTTCAACAAGAAAGACCGCATTGCTTGATCTGCTTTTTGGGAATGAGGTGGGCCAAGTGGATCAAATGTCAGTAGGAGACATTTAGGGACAGTGATCATAGTATCATAAGGTTTAGGTTGGCTATGGTAAAGGACAAAGAACAATCCAGAGAATGAATAGTTGTTGGGGGAAAGCCAACTTCAATGAGGTAAGAATGGATATGAGCCAAATAAATTGGAGTCAAAGATTGGCAGGAAAAGCATGAGTTGAACAATAAGCTAATTTCAAAGAAGAGAAAGTTTGGGCGTAATCAAGGTACATACCCTCAAAAGGGAAAGGTAGGGTCAACGAATCCAGAGCTCATAGGATAACAAAAAATATCGAATTAAGATATAGAAAATGCGTACTTACGAGGGATGTCAGGTAGAAAATACAATTGAGAACCAGGCTAAATATAGAAGGTTCAGAGGGAAGGTGACAAAGCAAATAAGACAAGCAAGGAGGAAGTATGAAAAGAGACTGGCAGTCAACATAAAAGAGAATCCCAAAGTCTTCCATAGGCATATAAATAGTAATTGGGTGGTACAAGGAGGAGATGGGTATTAGGGACCAAAAAAAGGACTTACACCTGAAGGCAGAGGGTATAGCTAAGCTAATAAATGAATATCTTCCATCTGTCTTTACCAAGAAAGAAGATGCTACCCAAGCCATGGTAAAAGAGGAGATTATTCAGACATTAGAAGGATTCAAAATTGATAAAGAGGAGGTATTGGATAGGACGTCTGTTCTTAAATAATAATAAATGATAAGACATGAGGACCATATGAAATACATCCAAGGATACTGAGGAAAGTGAGAGTGAAAACTGCAGAGACACATATTTCAGTCTTCCTTAGACTTGGGGGTGGTGCCAGAGGAGTGAAGAATTGCAAATTTTACACCTTTGTTCAAAAAAGGGTGCAAAGATAAGCCCAGAAACCACAGGCCAGCCAACTTATCTTCAGTGGTGGGGAAACTTCTTGAAGCAATAATTCATGATAAAACTAATGGTCTTGTAGACAAATGCGGGTTAATTAAGGAAAGCCGGCATGATTTTCTTAAAGGAAAATTTTGTTTAACTAACTTACTGGAGATTTTTGAAGAGCTAACAGAGAGGGTTGATGAGAGCAATGCTGTTGATGTGATGTACATATACTTCCAAAAGGTATTTGATACAGTGCCTGATCAAAGACTTGTGAGCAAAGTTCCAGCTCATGGTATAAAAGAGATTGGAGCAACATGGAGCAACATTGGCTGAGTGTCAGGAAACAAGAGAGTAGTAATTAATGGGTGTTTTTCAGAATGGAGAAAGGTGTGGTGTCCCCCAGAGGTGAGTGTTGGGAAACTTGCTTTTCCTGATTAATGACCTGGACCTTGGTGTACAATTTCAAAATTTGCAAATGATTCAAAGCTTGAACTGCGAAGAAGATAATGCAGAAACTTCAAAAGGATATAGACAAGTTTCAGGAATGGGTGGAAAGGTAACAAATGAAGTTCAATGCAGAGAAATGTGAAGTGATTTATTTTGGTAGGAAGAACATGAAATATGACAATATAAAATAAAGGATGCAACTCTAAAGGAAATTAAGGAGAAGAGGGGCCTCGGTGTATATGTGCACAAGCTGGCATTACAGGTTGAGAGAATGGTTAATAAAGCATACACTATCTTTGGCTTTATTAATAGAGGCATAGAGTACAAGAGCAAGGAGGTTATGTTGAACTTGTATAGGACACTAGTTCGGCCTCAGCTGGTGTATTGCATCCAGTTCTACATGCCGTGCTTTAGGAAGGATGTGAAGACATTAGCGAGCGTGCAGAAAAGATTCTCAGGAACGGGTCCAGTGATAAGTAACTACAGTTATGAAGATGGATGGGAGAAATTAAGACTGTTTTCCTTGGAAAAAAAGACTGAGTGGAGATTTGATGGAGGTATTCAAAATCATGAAGGGTCTGGACAGATAGATAGGGAGAAACTGTTCTCACTTGTGAAAATATCGAGAACGAGCTGGTGCAGATTTAAAGTATTTGGCAAAAGAAGCAAAAGTGATATGAGAAAAGACTTTATCACACAGTGATGGTTAACTATGGAGTGCACTGCCTGAGAGTGTGATGGAAGTAGGTTCACTTGAAGCATTCAAAAGGGAATTAAACAGTTATTTGAAAATGAGGAATGGACAGGGTTATAGCGAAAAAGCAGGAGAATGGCACTCAGTGAATTGCTCCTTCAGAGAGCCGGTGCAAACACAAAACCTTTTTTTGTGCTCCAGCAATTCTGTGATTCTGTATCTCAACAGCAGCCATTCACAATCACACCGATTATTTGCGTTGTTTGCGTTTCAATGTCCTGTCCAGTCAAGCAGGCTAGCTTCCAGCCACATGTGGTTCCATGTATGTTCACAGAGAATAAAATAAGTAAACTGACCTCTCAACTCAATTTTGTTTTAAACTAGAGTGTCCATTCTTCATTTTAGCATAAAAGTAAAGTGTCCATTTTCCATATAATTGTGTGTGTGTGACATACCCTTCACAACTTTGCTATTCAAGAACACTCACACCCTCACGTCGCTGTGTTGAAAGGCCGAGTATCAGTTAATCCAGAAATACACAGAGCAGACTATTGCAATGATGTACATTCAGAGTAGTCCTTTTTGACTGCTGCTAGGACACCAAAGGGCAAAATTGCTGTGGAAAGCAGGTCAGAGCCTGGGAATTCTGCAAAGAATAACTCACCTCCTGACTCCCCAAAGCTTGCCCACCATCTACAAGGCACAAGTCAGGAGTGTGATGGATGAGTGCAGCTCCAACAACACTCAAGAAGCTCGACACCATTCAGGACAAAGGAGCCAGCTTCATCGGCACCACATCCACCACCTCTAATGTTCACGTGCTCCACCACCGACACACAGTGGCAGGAGTGTATACCATCTACAAGATGCACTGCAGCAACTCATCAAGGCTCCTTCGACAGCACCATCTAAATCTGTGACCACTTACAAAGACAAGGGCAGCAGATGCATGGGAACACCACCACCTGCAGGTTTCCCTTCTATTCACTCACCATCTTGATGTGGAGGGATCAATAACCAGGGGGCATAAATTTAAGGTAAGGGGCAGGAGGTTTAGAGGGGATGTGATGAAGAATCTTTTACCTCGTAACATTTAAAAAGTATTTGGATGTGCACTTACGATGCCATGGCATACAAGGCTATGGGCCTAGTGCTGGAAAATGGGATTAGAATAGCTAGATACTTGTTTGGCCGGCGCAGACTCAATGGGCTGAAGGGCCTTTTTCTATGCTGTAGACCTCTATGACTCTATCACTTTTCCTGCAAAATCCTGGAACTCTCTTCCAAAGAGCACTGTGGGTGTACCTACACCACATGGACTGCAGCAGTTCAAGAATGTGGCTCACCGCCACCTTCTCAAGGGCAATTAGGGATGGGTATTAAATGTGCACCAAGCCAGCAATGGCTACATCCATGAACCAATAAATAAAAGAAAAAGTGTAGAAATCCTGTGTTTGCTAAACTGTTTTAAAACCCCATTAAGTAAACCTGTTGTAGACTTCGGTGGTGGATGGGGTGCAAATCAAGTGAGCTGCTGGTCCTGGATGGTGTCGTGTTTCTTGAGTTTTCTTGGAGCTGTACTCATCCAGGCACATGGAGAGTACATGTTCGCAGCTCAGGAAGCTCAAGTCTTTTTCTGGAAGCTTCTGTTTACTTTTGCTGTCTCAGGTTCCACCCAGGCTTAAGCAGTCAAGCTACTGCATATTGACCAGCTCACAGTATCTTTACAATGCTGAAGGAGGTCATTCAGCCCTTCAAGTCTTCACCGGCTCTCTGAAAGAGCATTCCACCTACTCCCACTCCCCTGCCTTATTCCTGTAAACTTGCACATTCTCTCTTTTCAGTTAGAAATCCAATTCCCTTTTGAATATCTCAATCAAACCTGCCTCCACTACCCTTTCAGGAAGATTTTTCCAGCCTATGGAGAGGCAATGGCATAGTGGTATTGTCACTGGGCTAGTAATCCAGTGAACTAGTGTAATGCTTTGGGAACTTGGGTTTGAATCCCGCCACGGTAGATGGTGGATTTTGAATTCAATAAAAACCTGGAATTAAAAGTCTAATGATGACCATGAAACCATTGTCAATTGTTGTAAAAACCCACCTGCTTCACTAATGTCCTTTAGGGAAGGAAATCTGCCTGGCTTACACATGACTCCAGACCCACAGCAATGCCCTCTGAACAGGGGTGCCAGTGACACCCATAAATGAATACAAAGACTCCCATCCTTTTGCCAATTATTTTGAATCTGTACCTTCTTGAGAACAGCTTCTCACTATTTACCCTGTTCATACCCCTCAGGACCTTGAATACCTCTATCAAGTCTCCTCTCAGCCTTCTTTTCTCCATGGAAAACAGTCCCAACCTCTCCAATCTATCCTCATACCTACAGTTCTTCATCTTGGGAATCATTCTCCTGAATCTCCTCTGTACTCTTTCCATCTTTCCTGAAGTATGGCGCCCAGAACTGGATGCAGTACTCCAGATGAGGCCTAGTGCTTCCTGCTCTCCAGTAGACTATTTGCATTCAGTTTGCAACAACTGGCATGACGCATATGTACTCTTTCCATCTTTCCTCAAGTATGGCACCCAGAACTGGATGCAGTACTTCAGATGAGGCCTAGTGCTTCCTGCTCTCCAGTAGACTATTTGCATTCAGTTTGCAACAACTGGAATGATGCATATGTCATTGGTCATTTGCTTCCTTTAATGGACTGTGAGTACAGATCTAATTGCATTTCCTGATGCATCTGTTGTGATATATGTTTCTGCATGTGGGTTGAAATGCGCGAGGACTGACCGAGATGCTATTTCTCCTTTAATGTGTCAAACACTGTTTGCTGTGCAATTGTCCATTGTGCATCTTTTGCAATAGAAGAGGCTCCGTGATATCCCCATAACTAAGAACCAATTTGTGATAAAAGTTTGTAGTACTGAGGAATAATGCCAGCCTTTTAGACAGTGTCAGAAGCAAATGAATGGCTTTGACGTTGTGTGAATGTTTTACTCCAGTTGCTCTCACTCTGTGGCCTAGAAAGTCAATCTTGGGTGCTGCGAATGAACATTTGGCCTTGTTGAATGTGAAATTGTGTTTTGTGAGTCAAGTGAACACAACTGATAATCATTGATTGTGTTCTGCTTTCTTCCATGGACAGCAACGTCATCAAGTAGGTTGAGCATCCTCTCAACATCTGACAAAATTGAATAAACTATCTTCAAGAATGCACTAGGTGCTGAACTTAGCCCATAGGGAATTCTGCAATGCTGAAACAAACCTTCATGAGTAACAAAAGCTGTAAGAGATCGACCTTGCTCTGCTAGAGGTACCTGAAGATAGCTCTGTTGCGTATCAAGCTTTGTGAAGACTATGGAGTCATGAAATGATGCTGACAGTTCTTGGATTATTGGAAGTGGATGCTTCCCTGGAATGATAGCTTTGTTGAATGTCTTAAGGTCTAAGTTCACCATTTTTTCTCGTGCAACAATGAGATTTGATATCTACAGGGATGAACCGATTCATTTAGTGATACCATTTGTTTCTAGTTGTTTCAATTCCTGTGACACTTTGGCACGGATTGCAAATGGCAACTGTCTCAAATTTTGTGAAACTGGTGAGTCAATGTGTCAATACGAGGAGCATGACAGTACCTCTTAATCTCCCCAAATCTGATAAATAAGGAAGGATGCTGGTGTGTATATTCTGGGCCATTAATGTGTGCTCCAGTGGGCTCTTCATTTTTGAATCCAAGCCTATCAATAAGGTTTTTTTCCACAAGGCTTCTCCCTCTAGCTACATCGAAAGTGAACATATCCAGGGTGAAGATTTTGTAGCATACTGGAACTGTGATTGTTCCCAAAATCAGAATAATTGAGTTGTTGTAAGCTTCAAGAGGGTCTGTTACAGGACTGAGAGAACGTCACGAAAAATACAGATGTTAATGCTTGGCACTCAATATAGATACTTTCATACCAACATCGATCAGAAGTGACACTGAGATGCCCGTGATCTTGGCTAACTATTTCTCAAATGAACTGGTGTCAAACTAGTGAAGCCGCCTTCTTCGACGACTTGCACATTTTTATAAATGATTCAATTGTAAGCATGAATTGCACTTTTTTCCCTCGAACTGGATATGGCGTTTTGACTCAGTGAGCACTTCCACAATTTGGGCACAGTTTTGAAGGTATCTGATTGTGATGGGGATGTGTTGATGAGACTGTTGAGGTCTCTTTGGCCGTAACACTGGCATTTGAGCTGGTTGAGCAAGCTGTGTCTGCAACCCTGAGCCTAAGGGTAAATTTCTGTGTAACCTCTTTGAATCTAACATGGCAGATTCGATTTGCACTGCCAAGGTCATGGCTTTTTCTGAGATTAAATCATCATCCTGCCTAAGATGTCCCTTAATTTGTGGAATTGAAGCCTTTTCAATTAATTGGTCACATATTATTTAATGGGCTCACCATTTCCCTGTCATCTCTGGCAGAAGGAATTTCATTCAAGCATCACACTTTTCTTTGGCCCAAACTATTTTTTGAGAACATTTACCACCATATCAAATACAGACAAATCCTCTATGAGTCGCTCGAATATTCATTGGTCTTCTGCTCCCAGACAATGTGTGAGTATCACCTTCTTGTGGATATATATTGGGCTGTCCATCCCTATAGTGAACAAGTAGGTCTTGAACCCCAAAATCCATCGATCCCACAACATGGGAGGATCCCCTGGCAATAAAAGAAATGGTTCAAGAGCTGATAAAGTTAAAATTTTCTCAACCGTCCTCATTTCCAATTTTGTTGTGTGTTCCCAAGCTTGTTGTTTACTTTATATATCTTATTTATCTGAGAGCAATACAGAGCTGACAATAATTCTAAGTCTACAACAGGTTATAGTTCTTCAAAATATTTCAGCAATCACAGGGTTTTTATACACATGTTCACAACTTAGGCTACTCAGGTTTTTTTCTGGAACCTTCTATTTACGTTCAATCTCTTAGGCTCCATCCAGGAATAAGCAATCAAGCAAGTGTAACTCTTTCAAGTACAAACACGTTTCCATCTGTTTCAGATGAAGTTACATTGTTTCATAGTTTTGCCATTGTGAGATTTGAACTCTTGATCTTGGGGTTACAAGCCCAGTACCATAACCACTTGGCTATTTAGGCCAAGCATCAAGCAAGTGTAACTCTTTCGAGTACAGACATGTTTCCATCTATTTCAGATGAAGTTACATTGTTTCATAGTTTGCCATTGTGAGATTTGAACTCTTGATCTTGGGGTTACAAGCCCAGTACCATAACCACTTGGCTATTTAAGCCAAGCATCAAGCAAGCGTAACTCTTTCGAGTACAAACATGTTTCCATCTGTTCCTATTCAGATGAAGTTACATTGTTTCATGGTTTGCCATTGTGAGATTTGAACTCTTGATCTTGGGGTTACAAGCCCAGTACCATAATCACTTGGCTATTTAGGCCAAACCTTAAATTTGTAACTCTTTTGAGTACAAACACATTTCCATCTGTTCCTAGTCAGATGAAGTTACATTGTTCCATAGTTTGCCATTGTGAGATTTGAACTCTTGATCTTGGGGTTACAAACCCAGTACCATAACCACTTGGCTATTTAGGCCAAGCGAAATATTTCAGCAATCACAGGGTTTTTATACACATGTTCACAACTTAGGCTACTCAGGTTTTTTTCTGGAACCTTCTATTTACGTTCAATCTCTTAGGCTCCATCCAGGAATAAGCAATCAAGCAAGTGTAACTCTTTCAAGTACAAACACGTTTCCATCTGTTTCAGATGAAGTTACATTGTTTCATAGTTTTGCCATTGTGAGATTTGAACTCTTGATACTCTTTTTGAGTAAACCTGTTTCCATCTGTTTCAGATGAAGTTACATTGTTTCATAGTTTGCCATTGTGAGATTTGAACTCTTGATCTCTTAATCTTAGGGTTACAAACCCAGTACCATAACCACTTGGCTATTTAGGCCAAGCATCAAGCAAGTGTAACTCTTTCAAGTACAGACACGTTTCCATCTATTTCAGATGAAGTTACATTGTTTCATAGTTTGCCATTGTGAGATTTGAACTCTTGATCTTGGGGTTACAAGCCCAGTACCATAACCACTTGGCTATTTAGGCCAAGCATCAAGCAAGTGTACATGGATCAGTTACTGGACTTAGGTAATTAACCTATTGAGTACTGTGTCCTTCAGAGGGCTCAGGTGATGCAGACATGCCTGTCCTCCTCTGATTCTGCTTTGCTCTCTTCAGTTATAGGTCACCTCGCCCTGTAAGGAAGAGAAAAGAATGTCAGTGATTGTGTTGTAATGTATTTTGATGCTGATCCCTGCACAGCTGAATAGCTGGGGTTATGTGGAATCAGCAAGAGGTGGATATGAGGCTTTCATAATTGGAAGGTGTATGAGAGTGATATGCAGCATCTGAATGTCAGGCTTGAGTCCTGACTGCAAGTGGCTGCTGATGGGTGTGTGTGTGGCTGGACTTTAAATATGGCACCTGGCGTGGATGAAGTGACGAGGTGTTGGTGTGGTGGGCAAATGAGCGCCTGCCCACCAGCAAAACTGTGTTTCGCAGGAATGCATAATTAATGTGGCGGGATTGAGATGATATGGCATGAGAAGCCGCTATTGCAGATGGCAGATAAAGTGTCATTTTTCCTGCTCGCTACTGCTTTTAGTGCAAACCTGAGACAATTCTGCCCATTGAGCTCCCAAGGCACTGCCGCCAGGTCCTCAGGTAAGACTCTAGGAATTGACTTTGCTGGCCCCCTTGTTCCCTTCTGAGGGTGTGCCTTGAAAGACTCCATGGTCCCACATGGAAACATGGCTGCACTCCTCCTGTTGACCTCCTGGATTAAGACCCCCAGCACTGCATCCAAGAACCTAGGAAGCCTCTCTTTTGGCTGTTGTTGCATTTAGTGCTCTTCTCCTTATTGCCACTTGCTCTACAAGCAGTCGTGTATGCCTTTAAAAGGTACTGTCTAGCTGCAAAATGTGCTAGCCACAGAAGCTGCTGTGTTCCCTGTTGGGTTGAGGTTACAATCAGATCAGCCATGATCTTATTGAATGGCGAAGCTGGATTGAAGGGCCAAGTGGCCTACTCCTGCTCCTAATTCGTATGTTTGTATGATCGTATGAGCGTTCAGCCAGCAGCCTTGGCTTGGGTCACCCTTGGTTGAATGTTACAATCATTCAAACAAGGAGGCAGCACTCAATTTGTCCAGTTTATTTTTAGCCCAGACTTTTAATAAAAAGAGATTATTCTTCATCTTCACCAATGGTAAGTAATCTGGCAGGGTGGATCATGTGACTTTACAGACCTCATTTGATATTTATTTGAACTGTGAAATTAATTTTTGCATGAGCATTTATATTATACATAAAAATATGAAAGTAATAAATTTATTTGAGATCAACCACTTTTATTCCTCAAGGTTTTATACCAAACAAATCTCATTTAACAGCTGCAATTAATCTTACAAAATGGAATAATTTTATATAAATCATGTAGCTATAAACCAGGGAAACAAGGCAGATAGGAAGTTCAAGGGGAGCAAGAGAAAATTCACCATGCTCATATTGAATGGTTTAGCAGGCTCCTATTTCTTATGTTCTTATATTGCCTTGGTTACTCATCCACTTTGGAGCAAACGTTTCACAATTTTAACATGCTCAATTGAGCAGGTGACATGGACACTCACCCAAAGAGACCAGAGCCATTTTTGACATATGTATGTCTGTTCCCAATGATTCTTAAGACTGGACTGCACTTTTAACTCAGTAGCCAAGTGGAAAGCTACAATAAGCTTTCTGTCAGGCTTTCTTAGTAGAGGAGAAGAGGCCCAAACTATTAACTTTACTTGTGGAGCCAGGAGCCAGGAGGAACAGGATTGCATTAGGACCTTCCCTTCCCAATTGCCAGATGCCCATGGGTTTACTCCACACAGCAGTCAGCCTCTATGCCTTGCTTGTTTTTCATTGTTTCCGGTTGACTTCTCACAGGTTGGTAATTGGGATTTAAATGAGGGCAAGGAGGAATGTGTGAGTTTCAGACCCACAATGCTTCTCATCTGCTAAAAACTGACCCACAGTTAAAATTAGGTTCAAAGCTTCTTCTAAAGTTAATGCAGTGAAGTGGGAAAAGCTTGGAGGAAATTCATCCATGTGCCACCATAATGACAAAGCAGTATGTTAAGCGAATTGTGAAAGCAAGTGTGATTTGCTGATTGGAGCTGCAAGAGATGGTTTGAAGCATATGTGTAATATTTTAATTGCTATAGGACTGAAGTTCTAGACCCAGAGGTATATATGATCACACCAATGTAATAAATTTAACTACTGTACAATGTATTTTGAGGACATTGGAACATCATGCTCATGCGCAGGGTTGGATCCTGAGTGACAAGTGTCATGGGTCATGACGCCAGTGTGTCAACCCCAAAGCCCTGCAGAGGAGCATTAGAACACGGCACACTGCTCAGCAAGGGCAATCGTAGAACACACCATAGGATTGTTCTCCCAAAGCCTTGACCAGTCTGGTGGAGCTTTACAATTCATACCACAGAGTGTATCCAGAATTATCATCATCAGCTGTGCTTTGCACAACATGACATTACAAAGGGAAGAAGAATGCTGATCAAATACATGGAGGAGGTGTTGACTTCCTTAAATGAGGATGATGGGGGGAGGACTAGGAAGAGAAGGATAGACATCACACAGCAACTCTCCCAGATGCCCATTGCCATGCAGAGATGTGCCAGGGCTGTTAGGGCTGACCTCATCTTCAGTTGCTTTGATCATGAGTGAAGCACCTACCTGACCATCATTTCCTCACCTGCACACCTTTGCATGCTCTGATTGCATACCTATTTCTGCCAGCCTCCATCTAGAGTTACTTTGGGGAAGGCGATGGCGTATTGGTATCGTCGCTGGACTAGTAATCAAGGGTAATGCTTTGGGGACTCAGGTTTGAATCCCAGCACGGCAGATGGTGGAATTTAAATTCAATAAAAATTTGGAATTAAACGTCTAATAATGACCATGAAACCGTTGCTGATTTCGTAAAAACCCATCTGGTTCAATAATGTCCTTTAGGGAAGGAAATCTACTTTCCTTACCTGGTCTGGCCTACATATGACTCCAGACCCGCAGCAATGTGGTTGACTCTTAAAAATGCCCTCTGAACAAGGGCAAGGGCAATTAGGGATGGGCAATAAATGCTGGCCTAGCCAGCGACGCTCACATCCCATGAACGAGTAAAAAAAAACCTCACACATCCTCTACCCTCTAGAAGACCAGCGGGAGTGGTCTGTCCTCACATGAGGATACTGGCTTTGCGCTGACACTGTGTGAAGCTATCATGAGTCATCTCTGCTTTTTGCCCACATTGTCAAGGCCATGATTGCACGAGCCCCACATCACTTTGCATGCTCATCAGTAACCTCAGTAAGTCATTTATGGAGCAGTCAGCAGATGGTGCACATGTCGCCATGTCACATTGCCTTGGGAATAGAAATCATGCCAAACAGATTATTATTCAATAAAGACTGATCTCTAACATACTGCCACATTGTTTCCTACACAACTGAGAAGTCCTTCAGTCCCCTTCATTCAGCAACATTAGTCAAATATGAAGTATGACAGTTCAATGGGGTCTCCGAGTAGGAACTCCCAACAAATGCACATAATGCACACAATAGTAAAGTGAACAAAATGTTTCATGATTTCTATATATACATATATATATATATATATATGCATACCATCACAGTGTCTCAGCAACTGTGCTACCATTCTGCCCTCAATATTTATTAACATTTTTTAGCTACACCTTGTTGCAACCCCAACATCCACAGGTGATGAGGCAGGCTGCTGTACGCGATCCCCGCTGCAAGGTTGTACATAACTGCCACATGTACTTAAAATCTGCATTGTGTCTCCCACTTGTGGATTGTGGCATCTACTTCCTATCCTGCCATCGGGAGCCGTGTTCTACTTATTAAATTCTGCCCAAAATCTTGTGGTAGAGAGTATGGCTGAAATACTTGATGAGTACTTTGCCTTCACTAAAGAACGGGATGCTGCCAATGTTGCAGTAAAAGAGGGAGTGGGTATTCAGATAGGATAAAAAAAAGACAGGAGGATTGCAAATGTTACAGCTCTGTTCGAAAAGTGGGAGGGACAGAAACCATGTAACAAAATGGCAGTCAGCCTATAACTTTAGTGGTGTGGAAACTTCGAGAGACCAAAATCCGGGGAAAGTTAATTGTCACTTGGAAGAATATTGGTTAATAAACCACAACTAACTTCAATTTGTTAATGGAAAACTGTATTTAATTGACTTGTTATTTCATCAAAAAGCTTAATCAACAAGGGTTGAAGGATAAAAAAATGAGGACTCGAAACGTCAACTCTTTTCTTCTCCGCCGATGCTGCCAGACCTGCTGAGTTTTTCCAGGTAATTCTGTTTTTGTTAAGGGTTGAAGGATGTAGTGCAGTTGATGCTATATACATGGACTTTCAAAAGCCATTTGATGAAGCACCACATAATATGATTGATATACTAAATTGAAGCTCATGGCTAGAGGTTCTTAGCTGAGTGTGAGGTTCTTGGGACTTACAAACAAAGAAAGAACAAAGAACAAAGAAAAGTACAGCACAGGAACAGGCCCTTTGGCCCTCCAAGCCTGCGCCGATCATATTGCCCGTCAACTAAAACATTTTGCACTTCTGAGGTCCGTATCCCTCTATTCCCATCCTATTCGTGTATTTGTCAAGCTGCCTCTTAAACACCACTATTGTACCTACTTCCACCACCTCCTCTGGCAGCGAATTCCAGACACTCAATACCCTCTGCGTAAAAAACTTGCCCTGCACATTTCCTCTATAGTTTTCTCCTCTCACCTTAAATCTATGTCCCCTAGTAATTGACTCTTCCACCTTGGGAAAAAGCTTCTGACTATCTACTCTGTCCATGTCACTCATAATTTTGTAAACTTCTATCAAGTCGCCCCTCAATCTCCGTCGCTCTAGTGAGAACAATCCGAATTTCTCCAACCTGTCCTCATAGCTAATAACCTCCAGACCAAGCAGCATCCTGGTAAACCTCCTCTGCACCCTCTCCAACACCTCCATATCCTTCTGGTAATGTGGCGACCAGAATTGCATGCAATATTCCAAGTGTTGCCTAACCAAGGTTCTATACAGCTGCAGCTTGACTTTCCAGCTTTTATACTCAATACCCCTGCCAATGAAGGCAAGCATGCCATATGCCTTCCTGACTACCTTATCCACCAGCGTTGCCACTTTCAGTGACCTGTGGGTCCATACACCCAGATCCCTCTGCCCGTCGATTCACTTAAGTGTTCTGCCATTTACTGTATAATTCCTGCCTGTATTAGACCTTCCACAATGCATTACCTCGCATTTGTCTGGATTAAACTCCATCTGCCATTTCTCCACCCAAGTCTTCAACCGATCTATATCCCGTTGTATCCTTTGACAATCCCCTTCACTATCTGCAACTCCTCAACCTTAGTGTCATCTGCAAACTTACTAATTAGCCCAGTTACATTTTCCTCCAAATCATTTATGTATACTACAAACAGCAAAGATCCCAGCACTGATCCCTGTGGAACTCCACTATTCACAGCTCTCCATTCAGAAAAGCACCCTTCTACTGCTACCCTCTGTCTTCTATGACCAAGCCAATTCTGCATCCATCTTGCCAGCTCACCTCTGACCCCGTGCGACTTTACCTTCTGTACCAGTCTGCCATGAGGGACCTTCTCAAAGGCCTTACTGAAATCCATGTATATAACATCCACTGCCCTTCCACCGTCGATCATCTTTGTCACTTCCTCGAAAAACTCGATCAAGTTAGTGAGACACAACCTCCCCTTCACAAAACTATGCTGCCTCTCACTAATACGCCCATTTGCTTCCAAATGGTAGTAAATCCTATCACGAAGAATCTTCTCCAATAATTTTCCTACCACTGACGTAAGGCTCACCGGCCTGTAATTTCCTGGATCATCCCTACTATCCTTCTTAAACAATGGAACAACATTGGCCATTCTCCAATCCTCTGGCACCTCACTCGTAGCCAGTGAGGATACAAAGATTTCTGTCAAGGCCCTAGCAATCTCCTTCCTTGCCTGCCTTGGTATTCTGGGATAGATCCCATCTGGCCCAGGGGACTTAACCACCTTAATATTCTTCAAGATGCCTAACACCTCTTTTTTGATCTCAAGATGATCCAGGCTATCTACACACTCTTTCCTAGACAAATCGACGGCTAAGTCCTTCCCTTTGGTGAATACTGATGAGAAGTATTCATTTAGTATCTCTCCCATTTCTTCTGACATCTACAGACAAACCAGAATACAACAATGTATGCTTTTATAAACATTTACTCCATGCCTTCTGCTTCTTCTTCCAGCTTTGTCTGCTAATGTTGTTCTATATGACAGAACAAATGAACACTACATAAAAATTGCTTTTGCAATATAGTACAATACTATATCCCCTTCTTAGTAACACCATGTTTCAATGATTCGTGTCCATAGTCTAAATAATAAACTTAAGCATAACTTGACCATTCAACTTACTACATATTTTAACTCTTGCGTTAGTTTAACAAAGCACTCAGTTATATGCATTGAGATGAAAGATTTGTTCACCAACTGAAAATAATTCACTTTGTAACATATTAATTAAGTATGGTAGATGTCTTCTCTCATGAATCGGATATTTTCGAACATCAGGGCCCGAATTTCACCCTTGCATAACGCGTGTGATCGGTGAACCTGGGAGCAGTTGGGGAACAGACCTCCGACCGCGATTGGCCCCCGACAGTGATTTCACGCTGGCTGGCCAATTAACAGCCAGCCAATGTTAAATACATGCTGAAAAGCTCAGTGTGCCAGGGTGGGAGCAGGCGATGATGTTCCTGCAGGCACAGGTGAGTGCTGCAAGAAAGCTCCCTGAAAGCTGCCTTAGGGAGCTACAGACCTGAAAATCTTAAAATAAAGTTTTATAAACCAGAAAAAAAATTAATGCATCACAATCAGGCACCTGAAAATATACCTGATAAAAATGCTGTCCAGAGATTTGTATTTTTTTATTTCACAAGGAAATCTCATCCTGCCCTTGCATGGGGTTTGATGAGAAATGCAAAGTCTGCGTGGCCAATTTGCCCATCCTCCAATTGTAAAGTTGGGCAGGCCACGATAAATCAGAGACAATTGTGCCGTTAATGTGCTTAATTGCCTTCTTAATTGTCGGTGGGTGTGCTTCCGACTTCTGCGTGTGCCAGCCGAGCAAGATATTGCGCAAGTGCACGATGACCTTGGGACGCTTACCCGACATCTTCTCGCGCGATTTTACACCCAATCGGGTCGGGTGCAGGCCTGCCTGCAGGATGTAAAATTCTGCCCCAGGTGTGTTCTCATTTGACCTCGTTCTTCATCTGAGATGTCAATGTCGGAATCAGTTTCAAAGTTTACAACTGATGTTTTCAGTGCTTTGAAGAATGGCAGGTTCCCTGTGATGACTTGTGAACCGCTCTTGATAATGATCATTGACCCTTTTCTGTCATTCAAAACAAATGATTGGATGTTATAAGGAGCTGTTTGCTTCCCAACTTGACCATCACATTTCACAAGCACTTTATCTCCTGGTTTTAATGGCGTAGCTCTAAATTTCATGTTTCACTCTGCATTTATTTTCATTCAATCCTTCTATCCTTGATTGTGTTGATCATTAGCTCTGTGGAAGTCAGGAAGACGTGTGCGCATAGGATGTGAAAAGATGATTGTAGCTGGAGGTTTTCCAATGGATGAGTGAATGCATTTGTGAAGAAAGCAGTACAGCTCTTGCTTCCATTACTTGCCTTCAGCTACAGCTGTATGTATCACTTTTTTAAGGCACGCATAAATCTCTCGACGATGTACGAAATAAGATAAATGAGCTTGTGGCAGATTGAAATTGGCAGGTATGATGTGGTGGGCATTGCAGAGACATGGCTGCAAGGGGATCAGGACTGGGAGCTAAATATCCAAGGATATACATTCTATTGAAAAGATAGGCAGGTTGGCAGAGGGGGTGGGGTTGCTTTGTTAGTAAGAAATGAAATTAAATCGATAGCAAGAAATGATGTAGGGTCAGATGATGTAGAATCTGTATGGGTAGAGTTGAGGAACCGCAAAGGTAAATAAACCATAATGGGAGTTATGCACAGGCTTCCGAGCAGTAGTCAGGATGTGGGGCACAAGGTACACTGGGAGATAGAAAAAGTGTGTAAGAAAGGCAAGGTTACAGTGAACATGGGGGATTTCAATATGCAGGTAGACTGGGAAAATCAGGTTGGTAGTGGATCCCAAGAAAAGGAATTTGATGGCTTTTTGGAACAGCTTGTGGTGGAGCCCACTAGGGAATAGTGATGTGTAATGAGGCAGATTTGATAAGGGAGCTTAAGGTGAAGGAACCCTTAGGAGGAAGTGACCATAATATGATAGAATTTACCCTACAATTTGAGAGGAAAAAGCTGGAATCAGATGTAATGGTATTACAGTTGAATAAGGGCAACTACAGAGGCATGAGGGAGGAGCTGACCAGAATTGACTGGGAGATGAGCCTAGCAGGAAAGATAGTGGAACAGCAATGGCAGGAGGTTCTGGGAGTATTTTGGGAGACACAGCAAAAATTCATCCCGAGGAAGAAGAAGCATACTAAAGGGAGGATGAGGCAACCATGGCTGACAAGGGAAGTCAGGGACCACATAAAAGCTAAAGAGAAAGCGTACAATGCGGCAAAGAGCAGTGGGAAACCAGGAGATTGGGAAGCCTACAAAGACCAACAGAGGACAACTAAAAAAGAAATAAGGAGGGAGAAGATTAAATATGAGGGTAAACTAGCCAGTAATATAAAAGAAGATTGCAAGAGTTTTTTTAGATATATAAAGGGTAAGAAAGAGGCAAAAGTGGACATTGGGCTGCTGGAAAATGACACTGGAGAAGTAGTAGTGGGGAACAAAGAAATGGCAGAGGAACTGAATAGGTACTTTGCTCAATCTTCACAGTGGAAGACATCCCCAAAGTTCAAGAGAGTTGGGAGGCAGAGGTGAGTATGGTGGCCATTACGAAGGAGAAGGTGCTAGGAAAACTGAAAGGTCTGAAGGTGGATAAATCACCTGGACCAGATGGATTACACCCCAGAGTTCTGAAGGAGATAGCTGAAGAGATAGTGGAGGCATTAGTGGTGATCTTTCAGGAATCACTGGAGTCAGGGAGGGTCCCAGAGGACTGGAAAATTGCTAATGTAACCCCCCTGTTTAAGAAGGGAGGGAGGCAAAAGACGGGAAATTACAGGCCAATTAGCCTGACCTTGGCCATTGGTAAGATTTTAGAGTTCATTATTAAGGATGAGATTTCAGAATACTTGGAAGTGCATGGTAAAATCAGGCAAAGTCAGCATGGTTTCATCAAGGGGAAGTCATGCCTGACAAATCTCTTAGAATTCTTTGAAGAGGTAACGAGTAGTTTAGACAAAGGAGGGCCAATGGATGTTATCTACTTGGACTTCCAGAAGGCATTTGACAAGGTGCCGCACAGGAGGCTGCTCAGTAAGATAAGAGCCCATGGTGTTAGAGGCAAGATACTAACATGGATAGAAGATTGGCTGTCTGGCAGGAGGCAGAGAGTGGGGATAAGGGGGTCCTTCTCAGGATGGCGGCCGGTGACTAGTGGAGTTCCGCGGGTGTCAATGTTGGGACCACAACTTCTCACTTTATACATTAATGATCTAGATGAAGGAACTGAGGGCATCCTGGCTAAGTTTGCAGATGATACAAAGATAGGTGGAGGGACAGTAGTATTGAGGAGGCAGGGAGGCTGCAGAAGGATTTGGACAGGTTAGGAGAATGGGCAAAGAAGTGGAAGTTGGAATACAATGTGGGGAAGTGTGAGGTCCTGCACTTTGGTAGGAAGAAGAGGCATAGACTATTTTCTAAATGGGGAGAGAATTCAGAAATCTGGAGTGCAAAGGGATTTGGGAGTCCTAGTCCAAGATTCTGTTAAGGTTAACTTGCAGGTTGAGTCAGTAGTTAGGAAGGCAAATGCTATGATGGCATTTATTTCGAGAGGACTAGAATATAAAAGCAGGGATGTGCTGCTGAGGCTTTATAAGGCTCTGGTCAGACCACATTTAGAATATTGTGAGCAACTTTGGGCCCCGTATCTCAGGAAGGATGTGCTGGCCCTGGAGAGGGTCCAGAGGAGGTTCACAAGAATGATCCCAGGAATGCAAGGCTTCACATATTGACTCAATAAAGTTTAGAAGGATGAGGGGGGATCTAATTGAAACTTACAGAATACTGAAAGGCCTGGATAGAGTGGAAGTGGGGAAGATGTTTCCATTAGTCGGAGAGACTAGGACCCGAGGGCGCAGCCTCAGAGTAAACGGAAGACCTTTTAGAACAGAGATGAGGAGAAACTTCTTTAGCCAGAGAGTGGTGAATCTATGGAATTCATTGCCACAGAAGGCTGTGGAGGCCAGGTCATTGAGTGTATTTAAGACCAAGATAGATAGGTTCTTGATTGGTAAGGGGATCAGAGGTTACAGGGAGAAGGCGGGAGAATGGGGTTGAGAAACTTATCAGCCATGATTGAATGGCGGAGCAGACTTGATGGGCCGATTGGCCTAATTTCTGCTCCTATGATTATGGTCTTATGGACTTCTCCATTAGCTGTTGGCCAATGGGGTGTGATTTTTTAATGAGGGAAACCTAAATAGTTTGCAAATTTGTTGAACTTATTGATGTTGAATGGGGTTTCATTATCATTTCTTACCATTTGTAGGATTCTAAACGAGGCAAAAATTTGGTCAAGCTTTGGGATGACTGCTTCCATGGAAGCATTTATATGACTGGGGATTTGCCCTAGTCATCAGTGACAACAAGCAGGCACTCACCAGTGTGCAAGTCTGCAATCAACGTTAACCTCATTCCCTGGTCCTGGAGGTAGTTCATACTTCTTGACAGGATTCCGAAGATTTGCATTGTGTTTGCTTGACATGGCAAACACATATTGAATTTGTGCTCAACTCTATGGTCAATTCCTGGGAACCATACCTTTTCCCTGAGGAGTTGTTTGGCTTTGACAATTTCCTTCATGTACTATATCAATAACACATTCCCTTAATGATTGTGGAATGACAATGCAGTTGTTGTGTAACATGAGATCAGATGTGGTTGCAATGGTGAGTTCATTTCAAACATTGTAGAGACCTTGTAGAGTGTGAGCAATTTCATTTGTAGACTTTCTTTTGATCACATCTTTCCAGTTTCATGATTCCAAAACTTTCATACGTAGTTGTAATGCCTCGTCTTGTTTTGTTGCTGCTTTGATGTCAGCTAGTTTTAGTGAATTTGGCACCACATTTAGGCTTAACATAGAGCCCATGGTGTTAGGGGTAGTATATTAGCATGGATAGAGGATTGGCTGGGGCCTTAATTATTTACAATATATATTAATGACTTAGATGAGGGAAGTGAATGTACTTTAGTCAAGTTTGCAGATGACACAAAAATAGGTGAGAAGGCAAGTGATGAGGATGACACAAAGAGTTTACAGCGGGATATAGACAGGTTAAGTGAGTGGGCAAAAACCTGGCAGATGGAATATAATGTGGGAAAATGTAAGGTTATGCACTTTGGCAGGGAGAAAAGAGAAGCTGAATACTATTTAAATGGAGAAAGACTACAGAAAGCTGCAGCACAGAGGGATTTGGGGGTCCTTATGCATGAATCACAAACAGCTAGCATACAAGTTCAACAGGTAACAGGGAAGGCAGATGTAATGTTGGCCTTTATTTCAAAAGGAATGGAGTATAAAAATAGGGAAATCTTGCTATAACTCTACAAGGCACTAGCTAAACCACACCTAGAATATGGTGAACAGTTTTGGTGCCCGTATCTAAGGAAAGATATACTGGCATTGAAGGCAGTCCAGAGAAGGTTCACTGGGTTGATCCTGGATATGGAGGGATTTTCTTATGAGGAGAGGTTGAGTAGGTTGGGCTTGTACTCATTGGAGCTTAGAAGAATGAGAGGCTATCTTATTGAAACATAAGAATCTTAGGGGGCTTGACAGGATAGATGCTGAGAGATTGTTTCCCCTTGTGGGAGAGTCTAGGACCAGAGGGCATAATCTCAGAGTAAGGGGTCGCCCATTTAGGACAGAGATAAGGAGGATAGTCAACCTGTGGTATTCTTTACTGCAGAGGGCTGTAGAGGCTGGGTCATTAAGTATATTCAGGGCTGAGATAGACAGATTTTTAATCAATAAGGGTATCAAGGGTTCTGGGGACAAGGCAAGAAAATGGAATTGAGTATTATCAGATCAGCCATGATTTCATTGAATGGCAGATCAGACTTGATGGGCCGAATGGCCTACTTCTCCTGTGCCTTATGGTCTTATAGATCTTGTTTGACAACAATCATGTCCAGATCTGTTGCTGTATAAAAATGCATGAGCTTGTCACATTCTCCATGTAACAGAAAGGTGAACAGTTGTTTTCAGAATGGAAGGAAATATATAGTGATATCCCCTAGGCATTGATACTAGGACAGTTACTCTGATGTATATTAATGGTCTACACTTGGACATAAAGAGCATCATTTCAAAGTTTGCCAGTGACACAAAGCTTGGAAAAGAGGAAAAAGGTCCACATTTGTCAGGATCTTTCCTTTGATCTTATCGATGGGAGGTTTGGTATGGTGGGTGGTGGTTGTAAGAGGGCATTAGCTTTTTGAATGTTGAGAGAAGGCCAGTTTTTTCAGTTACTTTGGGAAGGAATCAATAATGATCTGGAACTCAGTTTCTGATGAGCACACACACAAGTATCGCCTGCATATTGGAGCTCAATGACTGAAGTTGTACTGATTTTGGTTTTGGATTGAAGGCAGCATAGTTTGAACAGTTTGTCTCTGTTCTGTAAATTAGCTCCAGGCCTATGGGTAGTTTTCTGGAAGTACACTGCAATATTGCATTGAGGAAGATGGAGAAGCAGGTTGCTGTGATTACACATACTTTTTTGACCCTAGTTTTCACTACGATAGAATCTGTGGTGTTCATAGAAACATAGAAAATAGGAGCAGGAGTAGGCCATTCAGCCTTCGAGCCTGTTCCGCCATTCATTATGATCATGGCTGATCATCTAACTCAATAGCCTGCTCCCATTCCCTTCCCATATCCTTTCATCCCTTTCTAACTCCTTCTTGAAAACATACAATGTTTTGGCCTCAACTACTTTCTGTGGTAGCGAATTCCACAGGCTCACCACACTCTGGGTGAAGAAATTTCTCCTCATCTCAGTCCTAAATAGTCTACCCTGTATCCTCAGATTGTGACACCTGGTTCTGGACTCCCTCACCATCGGGAACATCCTTCCTGCATCTACCCTGTCTAGTCCTGTTAGAATTTTATAGATTTCTGTGAGACCCCCCCCTCATTCTTTTGAACTCTTCAGTTGTGGAGGTTCACAGTTTATATATCGTCGTGGATTAGGCAGAGGTTAGTGACAAGTTTCCGAAGGCAGCCATATTTGAGGAGGATACTCCACAAAACCTTTGCAGTTGACAGAATCAAAGGTTTTCATGATATCAAGAAAGGCCATGTACCGCAGTTGATGCTGTTCCTTGTATTTTTCTTGGACTTGCCACGCAGTTAAGATCATGCCTGTAGTTCCTCTCTGGAAGGAGCTCTTTGGCCACTGGGAGGAAGTGATTGAGGAGGATCCTTGCAATGACCTTCCCTCTGTAGTTACTGCAATTGTACTTGTCTCCCTGCTTGACCATAGTTATGAACAGTGTCCCTGAGATCCCAGCATGCATTCTTATCCCCAAATGAGGGATATGAGGTTGTCTAGGATTGGACCATTTTCCCCGCCTCCTCTCAACGAAGGCAGACATAGATGAAGAAATTCATGACATATTTTCTCCTTATGTGGCTCGGTGTTAAATTTTGTTTTATAATGCTCCTATATTGGGACATTTTATTGTATTAAAGTCATGGATTCATAGGGCTGAATTTTTGCGCCCCCCACCCCCCCCAACCCCAAGATCTGGAACAGAGGTGGCAGTGGCCCAAAAATACCATTCCCTACCAACCTGTCAGTTTCAGGACACTGTTCCTGATGATAACAATGTATGTGTGAACCACAAGTTCTCAGTTCCTACATCCCTTTAAAATTGTATAATTTAGCTTATTTTGCCTCTTAATTTTCTCTTCGAAAATTCATTACCACATTCTGTACATTAAAACTTACTTGCCATCTGTTTTCCTATTTCACCATTCTGCCTATGTCCTCCTGAGGCCTATATTATCCTCCTCATTTCCTCTTCTCTTTGGCAATCCCTCAGGATCAAGGTTGACTCTCTTCCATTCTGGGTTGATGGGTTCTGAGATGACTGATAATTTTAATGAGTAACCTGCAGACTGCCACATGCAGGGCAGGTGGTTCTTGAAGGATCTTATAGCTGAGACTTTTAGAGGATAGATTCTAAGAAGTGTCTTGAAAAGAGGGAAGCGAGGTAGAGACAAAATGATGTTGAGAGAAAATTCCAGATTTTATTGACTTGGCAACAGAAGGCATGGCCACCAATGATGGAGCGATTAAAGTCAGGAATGCTCAAGCGGCCAGAATTAGATGAGTGCAGAAATCTGTAAGGATTGTGGGAGTAGAGAAAATTACAGAGATGAGGGGCGAGCCCATAGAGAGATATGAAAACAAGGATAAGAATTTTAAAATCAATATGTTTTTTGACTGGGAGCCAATATAGGTCAGTGATCACAGGGCTGGAGGCGAACAGTACTTGGTGAAATTTAAGATAAAGGCAGCAGCCCTTTGATTGACCCCAAGTTTACATAGTGTAGAATGTGGGAGTTCAGTCAGGAATGCATTGGAATGGTCAAGTCTCGAGGTAACAAAGTCATGAATGAGGATTTCAGCTGCAGCATTAATTTTCAGGAGTGTCAAACCTGAAACATGCAATGCTTCCAGACACATGACCCTGCCCCCCCCCCACACCACCCCCGCCAAACCCTGTGAAATCACAGCCTCTACCACCTAGAAGACAAAGGCTTCCAATGTAGATGGAACACCATAGAAAAGTGCTTCCCTGGAGAATACATGGCACCTTGACATGCGGAAAATCCACTTAAGTGACTGTATAACAATTACTTGCAGATGACTGCCTTCATTACAGCACCCAGCACCGGATAAACTGGATTTGACCAATGAGTCTGATTATTGACCCTCCCTTAAATATGGACAGGAAATGCCGCATCACTGGCTGTACTACTACCTTAAATGAAGGTCTGGCTGTTATAGTGCCGGTTGGGATTCGTTTGCGGCAATTATCTGTAAGATACTTAAACTATTTATGTAACATCATTGTACCAAAAATAATATCTAAAGCAAAACCCCTTAAGCAAATTACTGACTTTGCAATGCCAGTAGGAAAGCTCGCCCGAAAGCTCGAAATCATGCAGTGTGGGCTTGAACGCCTGACATGCACTTCCAATGGGTGAGACTCCCTGCTGTGAGCATTTTAACTACTTATCAGGTCAGCCAGAATATTACCTCTAATCAATCTAGGTTCAACAAGCAAAAGAAAATCCATTCCTTCTAGGTTTTTTATTCATATCTTAAATTGTATAACTTTACTTACCTAAAATTTGACTTGTGGCCCATGACATATATACTTGAATATCACAGTAAGCTAATGTAACTTCATATTTTTTCACAGGCATTCTCTAATACAGACCTTAGAGAGATCTGCCATTGGAAAAAGCCCACGCCCTAGAACAACAGAATCTCGGTATTTGGGGACATTAAAAATCTTGGACATCAAGTCTTCCAATAATGCCTTTAACCTTGAAACTGCAGATACGATCAGAGCGTCCATTTATCAGGTGAATAGTAATACTTGACATGCTAGGGAATTAGAAATGTGTACCAGCAAATGTCACATAGTGTTAGGAGACCATTTAAGTAAGTTATTTTTGTATTTGTGGGTGTTAGAAATGAGTTTTAGCTTTAATGTTTAAGTTTGATTTGCATTTCTGTATTTGTGTATTAAGAAAGGTCAAATTGAGTTTTAGTTTCAATTTAAAAGGTGCTTGCATTTCTAATGAGAGTTTTGAGACTGTAGGCTAAGTTAAGCAAACAAAAGTAGATAAAAAGTGCTGTTGCCTAGCAACAGGGGTCCAGAGGGCTCCCACAGACATACACAGAAAACCTAAAAAGAACAACAGTTTGATTTGGAAGCTGTTGGAGTTCAGTTGGTTTGAATACAGCTGCAAGGATAGACTTGAAAAGGGGACAGATAGCTAGTCCAAAGCTAAAGAAAAAAACCCAAGAATCCAGGGGAGTGGAACAGGAGAAAGTCACAAGCAGACCTTCCAGTCAAAGGAAGGACAGGAACCAGGAGAAGGTCCTGTTAAGTGAAGTTAAGATTGAGGGGCAGATTGGAAGGCCCCAAGCTTCAGGTTTAAAGAGACAAAAGCTGCAGAAAGCAGATTTAAAGTGAGAACAGCTTGCAAGAGGCCAGAGGGCCCATAGAGACAACTGAAGATCTGTAACTCTTTGCTATGGGCATGTGAAGCAGTGGTACTGTTGACAGTGGGGTCAGCAAGAGAGAGTGCATGTGGTGATCCAGGGAAAAGGAACATCAGAAGGAGAGTTCAAAACCCCTGTGGAAGGCATCTGAGAGAAAGCGTTGGTTTGGGAGAAGATTCCAAGGTGAGGTCTTGGAGAGTGGAGATTGGAAACCCTTGTGTGAAAGGCAGAGTCTAGTAGGACCGGTTGGCTCACGGTGTGACAAGCAAGGAGTTGAGAAGAGATCCATAGCATCTGGTTGAGGTGGCATCTGTCACTTGCTTTCAGAGTGTGGTGTGTCTGATCACAGGGTGCCTATTGGTTTACATGAACTGTGAACTCACTGTTAACATTAAAGTATAAGATAGCTTTTGTAACTTGTGTTATCCTTACAAATGTGTATATATCTGTAAAGGCATAGTTGTAGGTGAAGGAGTATTGTAATAAAGGTCATATTTTCTTGTTTAATAAATGTTTATTCTTTTGTTAAAAGTTCGTTAGCTGACTGCAGTGACTCTGTTCAGTAGCCCATCTCCACGTATCTAAACAAGAAAGTAGAAGTTCGGATCTATCAAGTTGGGTTCCACCCGGGGATCAGGCTTGTCTGGGGGTAATCTCAGCTGGGATCATAACAATAGGATTACATAGGACATATGGCATAGAAAATGGCCATTCGATACAACCAGGTCACGCTGGTGTTTATCATTCTGTGGGGTGATGATGGCGTAGTGGTAATCCAGAAGGCTAGATTAATGGGAACATGGGTTCATATCCCACTGTGGTAGCTGATGGAATTTAAATGCAATTCAAATAATTTTGAATTGAAACCTAATCTCAGTAATTGTAAGCATAAAACTATCAATTGTTATAAAAATCCATCTGGTTCACTAACGTCCTTTAGGGAAGGAAATCTGTTTTTACCTGGTCTGGCCAATATGTGACTCCAGGCTTATAGCAGTGCAGTTGACTCTGAACTGCTCTCAAGAGCACTTAGAAATGGGCAGCAAATGCTGGCCTTGCTAGTGACACCCACATCCCATTAAAAGAAAAAACTTGAGCCTCCTCCCATCTTTCATCTGAATCTATCATTGTGACCCATTTCATTCTCCCTCACATACTTGTCTAGCTCCCCCTTAAATACATCTATACTATTTGCTTCAACTACACCCTGTGGTAGTGAGTTCCACATTCTCTCACCACTGTTGGGTGAGACATTTCTTCTGAATTCCTATTTGATTTATTGGTGACCACCTTATATTAATAGCTCCTAGTTATGCCGTTCTGCGCAAGCAGAAATATTCTCTCTGTATCACTCAATCAAAACCTTTTATAATTTTAAAGACCTCTATTAGGTCACCCCTCAGCTTTCTTCTTTAAAGAGCAAACAGGCCAAGCCTGTCTGTCCTTTCCTGATATTTCCTGACATGATCATTATTGTGTTACTAATTGATATTAATGTAATAGAATTATTACAGCGTTACCACCTTCAAGATTTTAATGTACCACTATGACATTGCTTACAGCCAATTAGAAAATTTGCCCTTTCCAACCTGTATCTGATTGTATGTCTCCTATTTATTTCCCCCTCTCTCTTTTCTGGTAGTCTCCTCCTTTTCTTCTTCCCTTTTCTTCTTTCCTTCCTTCTATCGACAGCCAGGCTCTCAAGCACCAGATAGTATAAGATAAAGGCAAAGATCATGGGAAAGCAATGAATAGGGAATTCTATTCTGGTGTTACGACCAGTCACCAAGTGAGGTCCCCCGATTTGTTATGATCCTGGACGAGGTATGTCATGCTCTCAGTTGAGGAGGGATGAACTGGCTTCCCTTCTTTATTCAGCCCCCTCTGGGTTGGTCACAACAAGGTTAATTTAATTTAATTTGTCTTCAAGGGACAGAGTAGGATTCCTGCCCCTCAGCTCGAGGTGTTTCAGTTTAAACACCTTTTCCCTCTCTCTGTCCTGAAATTCTCTTCCCTCAATGACTTTTCAGGTCTTTCCTCTTTCCCACTCTTTTTCTCTTTCCTGAAATTCTAATTTCCGCTGCTCCAATTCTAATATCTCTGCCATTACTCTATTCGCTACATCATCTTCAATTTCCACCTGTAGACTGTCGGCCACCCTTTTTAAAATTTCGGGTTTTCTGGCTTTCAGGCGAAACTCTAATCCTAAGTGCCTCACTAAATCTCTTAACTGTTCGAGAGACCAAACTTTTAAATCCTTAAAACTAACTTGCCCTAATTCACCTGGAAAAGCACTGGCATCATATGTGGACATTTCTACAGATTAGTACAAACTCATGAAAACCTTTTTGCAGTTTTTAAAATTAGTTTCAAAGGAACATTTTACCTTCCCCACTCTAATTCATTCGTTTCGTCTGTGGGAACAATTCCAGCACCAAGTTCCCAATTTGTTATGACCGGTCCCCGGGCAAGGTCCCCAATTTGTTATGCTCCCAGGCGAGGAGGGATGAACTGGCCCCCCTTCTTTATTCCATTCCCCCTACCCTGGTTGGTTGAGCAAGGTTAGTTTAAAAAGGTTCCCTTTCCTCGTAGATACCTTTT
Source organism: Carcharodon carcharias (assembly GCF_017639515.1). Lineage (NCBI taxonomy): Eukaryota > Metazoa > Chordata > Chondrichthyes > Lamniformes > Lamnidae > Carcharodon > Carcharodon carcharias. The sequence goes on along the minus strand of NC_054467.1, from coordinate 53,384,756 downwards.
GCCAGTCCAAATATTTTAGAAAGAGCCAACTTAACCAGGCTTTCTTGACTGAAAGAGTGAGTTTATTAGTTACTAAACACAAGAAAAAAATAATAAAACGAAACACACATACACACAGATTAGAAATAAGTAGTGAGTCCAAAAACAAAAGTTAAAAAAATATATAAATCAGTCTTTCGCTTGTCCTTGAGGAGCAGATGGTGAAACATTGTGGCTGTTAAGTTGGACGATTCAGGTGGAGCTTGTTTTGGCTGTTGAGCAGTTGGTTTAGAGATTCTTGAGTCTGCAGGTTAGCTGAAAGGAGTTGTCCTGTTTCCTTTTCGAATGTAGCTTTGCTGACTTGTGACTTGCTTCCAGCAATCAGAAAGAGAGACTTTTTTACCTGCAAGTGCAGGGATGCCTATTTGATATTCTTCAGCTGTGATCTTCACAGCACTCACTAGCAGCACACTTTAGAACAGACTAGCACTCGGAGACCTTGGTTGTAGTTGGCTTTTTAATGCCTTTTCTTGTGTATTCTTGGAAGGCAAAAAAAAAACATGTTTTACACCCAGAAACTGCTTTCTTTCAACTTAGGTCCTGTCCACAATCAGGGATATAACTCAACAGGAGATGCTTCTGCTAAAATGGTAATCAGCCTCCATTATCTCCGCAACCACAGGAGATTACAGTTCAGTTTTTACGTTGCATCTTTTCCTTTGAAGTGCCTCTGTCTGAAGTAGGCTTTGGCACCTTTTTAGGTATGACATTGTGTTTATTCTGGACAAGTTGGTCAAGTGTAATTCACATAGGAATTTTCCAGCAAGTGGCTACTTTATAGTCTCAGCCAGCTTTTGCTTCTAGGTTTTTTTTTTAAAAAACACGTCTTACTTAAAAGTTCAATATGTCCGCAAGTAATTCGGGGCTATGATCCGTGGTCATGACACTGGAAAAACAGCAAGAAGATAAGATCTATTATTGCCCATCACTAATCGCCATTTTCTAGAACTCTGCAGTTATGTGGCGTAGGTATACTCACAGTACTGCTAAGTAAGGAGTTTCAGGATTTTGTCCCAGTGACGATGAAGGAATGGCAATATATTGTATTATATATATTATATTCTAAGTAAGAATGGTCTGTTACTTGAAAGGAATCTTGCTTATTTTGAGTAAATATGTGCGAGTGCTCTCCTTGTTTTTGCAGGTGACAGATCATGGGCAGAATTTTGCCGTAGGTGAGCATGGGGTGGAGGCCCGCTCCCTGATGGGTAAAATGACGTGGGATGACGTCGGGATGACGTCATCCTGGCCCATTTAAATTTTCAGGAAGGCGGGCCCGCCGACCTGCCGATGGCCAATTGAGTTCATGGACAAGATCAATTATACCAATAAAGGACCTGCCCGTCGAACCTTAAGGTTGGTGGGCAGGCCAGAAGCCCCAGCGTGCAATAGAAAAAACATGAAACCCATCCACCGGCGGGATGAGGTTTCATGTAGAGTTTAAAATAGTTTAATAAACTTATTATGTAAATTATGAACATGTCCCATCTCATGTGACATTTTCATATGAGGGGGACATGTTAAGTATTTTTTTTTCTATTTTTAATATTTTTAAAACAATCAGCGATCTCCCTGAGGCAGCACTTAGCCTCAGGGAGATGTGTGCTCCTTCATGCGCATGCACAAAAGAGCACACTCTTGCTTTTGGAGAATCCCTCCCCCCTCCCAGCCCAGGAAGCGTATAGTGCTTCCTGCTGGATGTCACGCTGGGCGGGCCAATTAAGGCCCGCCCACATAAAATGGTGGCGGGGTCCGCTTCTCTGGCAGGGATCAGCTCCCCGCCCGCCAGAGATTGGGTCAGGCCTGCCCACCTGGCAGGCAGAAAATTCTGCCCCATGGGTTTGAAAGGTGCTGTTGAAGATGACTTGGTGAGTTGCTGCAGTTTATCTTATAGATACTACATACTGCATGGTGCACTGATTCTAGAGGAAGTGAATGTTTAAGGTGCTGAATGAGGTGACAATCAAGCAGGATGTTTTGTCCGTTTGATAGTGTTGAGTTTCTTCTGTGTTGGAGCTGTATTGATCTAGGCAAGGGGGGAGTACTTGATCAGACTCCTTACATGTAGATGGTGGAAAAGATTTGGGGATTCTGTACAGAATACCCAGCCTCTGACCTTCTCTTGTTGCCACAGTATTTATGTGACTGGTTCAGATAAGTCAGGTCATTGGTGATCCCCAGGAAGGTGATGAAGCAGGGAGAGGAGTGGGGCAGGATTTCAGCAATGGTAATGCCGTAATGCCATTGAATGTTAAGGGGAGGTTGGTAGACTCTCTTGGAGATACCTAGCACTTGTGTGACAGAAATGGCACTTGTCACTTATCAGCCCAAGCCTGAATATTGTCCAGGTCTTGCTGCATATGGATACAAATTGCTTCAGTATCTGGTGCTGAACAATGCGCAATCATCAGCGAACATTCCCACCTCTGACCTTATGAAGGTCTGAACTGAACGTCTGACCTTATGAACATATGAAGAATTGACCTTGTAAAGCTGAAATTGTGTGCTCTTTTGCGCATGTGCACGAAAGAGCACACATCTCCCTGAGGCTAAGTGCTGCCTCAGGGAGTTCGCTGACTGTTTTAAAAATATTAAAAATAGAAAAAAAAATCCTTAACATGTCCCCCTCATGTGAAAATGTCACATGAGATGGGACATATTCATAGTTTACATAATAAGTTTATTAAACTTTTTTAAACTCTGCATGAAACCTCATCCCGCCGGTGGATGAGGTTTCATGTTTTTTCTATTGCCTGCCGGGGCTTCTGGCTTGCCCACCAACCTTAAGGTTGGACGGGCAGGTCCTTTATTGGTATAATTGATCTTGTCCATGGCCTCAATTGGCCATCGACAGGTCGGTGGGCCCGCCTTCCTGAAAATCGCGGATAGCCAGATTATCTGAGAGGTTGAGAATGGAACTGAACATGTGCACTCATCAGTGAAAATCCCCACATCTGACCTTTGGATGAAGGGAAAGTCATTGTTGAACCAACTGAAGATGTTTGAGCTGAGGGCAATGCCCTGAGGAACTCCTGCAGCGATGTCCTGTAGCTGTGATAATTGGCCTACAACAACCATAACCATCCTATATTCAGCCAGACATGATTCTAACCCATGGGCCCAGATGTTATGGCATCTCCCACCCGGCGGAATATGACGGTCCCACCGAACTGTATGGAGATTTAAATGGCTCCCTGCATTCTCCGAGGGGAAGGCACGCTGCAGCAGGGCTGTACAATCCTAGCCATGAAGAACTTTCCCTTTGATTTCAGCTTTACAAGGTCAATTCTTCATACATTCATAAAGTCAGACCTTCAGTTCAGACTTTCATAAGGTCAGGGGTGGGAATGTTCGCTGATGAGTGCGCATTGTTCAGCACCAGATACTGAAGCAATTTGTATCCATATGCAGCACGACTTGGACAACATTTAGACTTGGGCTGATAAGCGACAAGTAACATTTGCGCCACACAAATGCCAGGCAATGACAAGGGAGAATCCAAACATTTCCCCTTGACATTCAATAGCTGAATCACCTACTATCAACATCCTGGAAGTTACCATTGACCAGAAATCAAACTGGACCAGCCATATAAATACTGGTTACAAGAGCAGGTCAGAGGCTGGGAATTCTGCTGAGAGTAACTCACCTCCTGTCTCCCCAAAACCTGTCCACCATCTCTGCAAGGCACAAGTCAGGAGTGTGATGGAATACTCTCCAGTTGCCTGGCTGAATGCAGTTTCAATAACCCCTAAGAAACTGGACACCATGCAGGACAAAACAGCCCACTTCATTGGCACTCAATCCACCGCCTTCAGTATTCACTCCCTCCATCACCAACGCACGGTGACAGCAGTGTGTACCATCTACAAGATGCACTACAGTAAATCACCAAGGTTTCATCGACACCAGCTTCCAAACTCATGATCTCGGCTGCCTAGAAGAACAAGGACAGCAGATGCATGGGAACACTACCACCTGCAAGTTCTCCTCAAGCCACACACCATTCTAACTTGGAACTATGTTGCTACTATGGCTTGGGCAAAATTCTGAAATACCCTTCCTAACAGCATTGTGGACATAACTACACCACATGGACTGCAACAGTTCAAGAAGATGACCTTCTGAAGGGAAATTAGGAACAGGCAATAAATGCTGGCCTAGCCAGTGATGCTCACATCCTGTGAAAGAATGTATAAAAATATTTACTAGGACTCCTTGATACCACACTCAGACATCTGTTTCCTTGATGACAAGGCAGTCACTCAAATGTTTGCACCATAGCTGCAATTTAGTCTGGAGCCATGTGGTCCTGGCAGAACCCAAATTGAGCATTGGTGAGCAAGCTATTGGTAGTAAGTGATGCTTGATAGCACTGTCAATGACACCTTCCATCGCTTTTCTGATGATTGAGAGTGGCCTGATGCGGTGGTAATTGGCCGGAATTGACCTTTTTAGCTGTTTTAGCTGTACGGGAACAGCTTGACTACAGGTTCAGAACTACAGCCACGATGTTGGTAGGCCATATAACCTTTAACATGTCCAGTACCCTCAAGTCACTCCCTGATATCGGGTGGAGTGAATCAAACTAGCTACAGGTTGCATCTGTGATAGTGGGAACTTTAGTAGGAGATGAAGATAGATCAATGGCTCAGCACTTCTGGCTGAAGATGTTAGCAAACGTTAGAGCCCTGTCGTTTGTACTTAAGAGCCTGCTTCTGCCATCACTGGGGAAAGGAATGGTCATGGAAACTCCTCTTCCCATTAGTTCTTTAATTTTTTACCACCGTTCATGACGGTCTGTGACAGAACTGCAGAGCTTTGATCTAATCTTTTGGTTGTGAGATCACTTGGATTTTTCTACATAATGCTGCTTTTGCCTTTTAGCATGCACGTAGTCCTGTGCTGCAACTTCACTATTTTGCACCTCATTTTTAGGAATGTTTGGTGCTGCTCCTGGCATGTTTCGAACCAAGAGTGATCCACTGGCTTGATGGTCATGGTAGAGTGTGGGATATTGCACACCATAACATTACAGGTTGTGGCAGGATACAGTTCTGCTGCTACTGATGGTCCAAAACGGACCAGTTCTGATCTGCTAGATCTGCAAGAGAGCTTGCCAGAAGCAACATGAGACATATCTAAAAATGAAGTGTCAACCTGGTGAAGCACAGGACTACTTCCATGCCAAACAACAGAAGTAGCATGCGATATACAGAGCTAAGTGATTCCACAACTAAATGATCAGATCAAAGCTCTGCAATCTTGCCGCATCCAGTTGTGAATAGTGGTGGACAATTAAACAGCTAACTGGAGGAGGAGACTCCACAATTATCACCTTTGTCAATGATGGGGGGAGCCCAGCACATCAGAGCAAAAGACAAGGCTGAATCATTTGCAACCATCATCCCTGAACTGCTTCACTCTAATTTTAAACTCAGGTTCTGGACTTTGTTAAAGGATAAAATCCTTTAACTGCTCATTCAATATTCTAATTTTCTATATTCAAGAGAATACAAACCTAGTCCAGTCAATTTGTCCTCATAATATAACCTCTTTGGCCGCAGTATCATTCAGGTCAATCAGTACTACACTCCCATCCAAGCCCACTGTACCCTTCCTGAGCTGCAGTGCCAATAAGTGAACAAAGTACTCCAGTTGAGGTTTATACAACTGTAGCATAACTTTCAGTCCTTGGTAATCCAGCTCACTGGAGATGAAGGTTAACATTCACTTATCCTTTTTATAGTTGTTTGGTAGTACAGAACTTGAGTATTGCTGAAAAAAAAGCTATCAAAGCTTTTTGTCTTGCACTCATCAGGATAACTTGCAAGAAATTACCAACAGTAACAAGGGAACAACAATTTATAGTACATGAGAAGTCAGTGCTGACTGGTTGGCAGGTAGACTCTGATTGGTGGAGATGTTGCCATAGAGAATGCAACATGGAACAGTTAACTGCCCAGCTTTGTTCAAATTCAAACTGGGCAGGTCTGAATGGTCGAGGCATTGCCCTGAGGATTGAACCAGGAAATGGCTGTGCCCTCAGCTTTTGTTCAGTTGAAAAAGGTGCAAAGTGTGGACATGTTCCTTTGTCTCCAAAGGTCAGGGCTCTGTATGTGAATGTATATGGCTTCTAGCATGCGTAAGTACGCTACACTGCTAGCCCGACCGACCATCTTAAATTGGTTTTCAGTGTAGTTTGTTGCACAGTCAGAATTGTTTAGCAGGTGTTGTCCAATCGTGGAATCACATCTAACGTTGGACACTGTGTTTGAAAGCATGGACTGGTTGGGTATGGTCAGTGATATGGTCAGGGTATGGCCTGTTGCAAACAGCCGAAGGGAGATGCAGTTTGATACAATCCATCAATCATTGGGACGTACAGCCAATATACCTGGCGTCACACCAGGACTGAAATTCATATGCCACATTGTTCATTTGTGTGGTAGGCAGAACATCTTTTGCCGTGTTTATGTGTTCATTTGACATTGCTAGCCTAGTCGCTCAAGGAAACTATAGACATTTGCACCTCCTCAGTATTATCATGGCGATCGAGACGCACCACCAACATCTGAATCTGTATTCAGTGAATTTATGAATTCAACAACTCGTGTGGTTGAGTTCAGTTTTAATGACACCGTGAATGCCCAAATAGTTGATGTTGCCATGGGATCCCCTCTAGGCCCAGCTCTCACAAACATCTTTATCAATTTCCATGAAAAATGTATCTTCGAGGGAATGACATCTAACCTCCTACTCCTTGCATATTTCTGATAAACAGATGATACGTTTGCTATATTTGAATCTGCAGCTGCATGTACAAACTTCCTTTAGAACTTAATCGGCTCCATTCTGCACTCAAATTCGCCTTTGAAATGGAGCAGTCAAGTGAGCTCCCTTTCCTCAGTGTGCTAGTTGAGAAATCTGCCAATTGGTTCTCTACCACTGCCAATGGCAAGCTTACCTTCACTGGTTAATATATGCTTTGGGATTCCTACAGTTCCATGCACTATAAGATTAGCCTTATCGGCAACCTCGTCAATAGAGCCTGAGCCATTTGCTCACCACGCAAGTTTCATGCTGAAATAGGGCGCATCAAAGGCATCCTGCAGGATAATGGCTACCCTGGTCAGATCATCACTCACTGTATATCATACAAACTCAAGAATGGGCTTGAGGCTGCCACTTTCTGTCCTGAAAAGTGCCCAGTCTACTTCAGATTACTCTGGAAAGGTAGAGTGTCTCAAAAATCCTACTATGCAGTAGCAATACGAGTGGCATTCCCTTATCTACCATGTTTGTTACCTCCTCAAAAAATCCAACAAGGTTAATTAAACATGACTTGCCTTTTGCAAATCTATGCTAGGTCTCTCTGATCATTTCATATTCAATGGTGAAGCCATTGGGTCCTGGAGATTTTTCATTATTTTTCCATGACTTTTTATTAATTTATATTGGATCTATTTGTATCTCTTGTACTTATATCCTTATCCTTTACTAGGAAGCCTGTTATTAAGTTGCTATTTACTAAGTCTGCCATTGACTGATCTTCAATTACAATACTCTACAAAGGTGCCATGTGCAAGATCTGGGATCCCTAACATGGAGAATGGTCATCTACTGTGTACAATAGAGCTGGAATATAGAGGGATAGTAATGCTCAGAAGTGACCTGATACTTATGACATTTTACAGCACAAGAAGCAGCCATCAGCTTATCATGTTTAACAGCTTCTGTGGAGAGAAAAACAGAGTTAACATTTTGAGTCTTCTTCAGAGCTAAAGAGAAGTAAAAATGTGATGAAATTTATACTGTTTAATGGGGGTGGAGCAGGTGAATCTGGATAGAAGGCCAGCGATAGGTGGGTGCAAATGAGAGATTGACAAAGATGTCATGAACAAAAGGACAAAGGGGTGTTAATGGTAGTGGTACTGGCTAAGGGAGGTGCTGATGGTGGCATTAACACTCAGTGCCATGCACCGCCATATGAACACACTCGAGCTCTCCCTCCAGCAGCACCAACTCACCCTATCTCAAAGCTGTCCTTGTCCCCAGTTTCATTTTATTCTTTGTCTCATCCGACGCCTTGACAAGAAACTTTGTCTCTTCCTTTCTGGTACTAAGGAACACAAGCTCCAACAACTTGTTGATACCAACATCCATCCAGGACCCTCCACCCTTTCCTGACCCTCTGACCCCATCCCATCTTCTAATCCCGGCCCTTGCCATGTATTCACCATACCCTCTGACCTTCCCCTCTCTAATGCTGAACGTTCAGTACTCAGCAAAGGACTCAGTTTCATAGCCTTAGGCCCTCACCTCAATGAATTTCCAGCTCAATATGATGCTACTTCTTCCGCCACCTTCGTCTCCGTGCACACTTCTTTGGGCAAGAGTCCTACCCTGGGTCAACGGATCCTTTCATCCACCTCCAGCATTCTCCCTCCACCCCGACCTCTCCCTCTGGCCTCTTACCCGCTCTTAATTTTTTCATTGAGAGCTGTCGGCATGACATCAGCCGTCTCAATTTCTCTGTCCCTCTTACCCACTCTAACCTGTCTCCTTCTGAACTTGCCGCACTCCGTTCTCTCAGATCCAACCGTGACTTTGTTATCAAACCTGCCAACTAGACTGGTGCTGTTGTTGTCTGTCATACTGACCTCTACCTCGCACAGGCTGAGCGCCAACTCTCAGACACTTACTCCTACCTCCCCCTGGATCATGACCCCACCAGCGAACATCAAGCCATTGTTTCCAGTACTGTCACTGACCTCATCTGCTCTGGAGGCCTTCCCTCTGCAGCTTCCAACCTCATAGCCTCCCGACCCCAGACAGCCCACTTCTACCTCCTTCCCAAAATTCACAAACAGGACTTCCCAGTATACCAGTTATGTCAAAACAAAAACAGAATTACCTGAAAAAACTCAGCAGGTCTGGCAGCATCGGCGGAGAAGAAAAGAGTTGACATTTCGAGTCCTCATGACCCTTCAACAGAACTGGGTGAATCCAAGGAGAGGGTTGAAATATAAGCTGGTTTAAGGTGGTGCGGCGTGGGGTGGTGGTTGGGTGGGGGGAGAGAAGTGGAGGAGGGTGATGTTGTTGTAGGGACAAGCAAGCAGTGATAGGAGCACATAATCAAAAGATGTCACAGACAAAAGAACAAAAGAACACAGAGGTGTTGAAGTTGGTGATATTATCTAAACGAATGTGCTAATTAAGAATGGATGGTACGGCACTCAAGGTACAGCTCTAGTGGGGTGGGGGGGCATAAAAGATTTAAAAATAATGGAAATAGGTGGGAAAAGAAAAATCTATATAAATTATTGGAAAAAACAAAAGGAAGAGGGAAGAAACAGAAAGGGGGTGGGGATGGAGGAGGGAGTTCAAGATCTAAAGTTGTTGAATTCAATATTCAGTCCGGAAGGCTGTAAAGTGCCTAGTCGGAAGATGAGGTGCTGTTCTTCCAGTTTGCGTTGGGCTTCACTGGAACAATGCAGCAAGCCAAGGACAGACATGTAGGCAAGAGAACAGGGTGGAGTGTTAAAATGGCAAGCGACAGGGAGGTTTGGGTCATTTGCGGACAGACCGCAGGTGTTCTGCAAAGCGGTCGCCCAGTTTACGTTTGGTCTCTCCAATGTAGAGGTTACTTCAACACCTGTGTTCTTTTGTTCTTTTGTCTGTGACATCTTTTGATTATCTGCTCCTATCACTGCTTGCTTGTCTCTACATCCACACCACCCCCTCCACTTCTCTCCCCCCACCCAACCCCCCCTCCCCACGCTGCACCACCTTAAACCAGCTTATATTTCACCCCTCACCTTGGATTCACCCAGTTCTGTTGAAGGGTCATGAGGACTTGAAACGTCAACTCTTTTCTTCTCCGCCGATGCTGCCAGACCTGCTGAGTTTTTCCAGGTAATTCTGTTTTTGTTTTGGATTTGCAGCATCTGCAGTTTTTTGTTTTTATATACCAGTTGTGTCAGCCTGTTCCTGCCCCACGGAACTCAGTTCTTCCTATCTTGACTCTGTTCTTTCTCCCCTTGTCCAGTCCCTTCCCACCTACATCCAAGATTCCTCTGATGCTTTACGACCTTGCAGACTTAATATCGAGTTCAACAACTTCAGACCATGAACTCTCCTCCATCCTCACCCCTTTTTTATCTCCTTTTTTCAATATTCAATTTTACTTTTTAATTTTTATTTTTTATCCAGTTATTTTTATTTTTATTTATTTTCATTTTTATTCATTGCTTTATCCCCACCTTTTATCCTATTTTTGATCTTTTTTCCCACCACTGTCCCCTCCCCCACCCCATCCACGCATCTGTCACTTGCTCATGTTGTTCTTTCCAAAGTGCTTACCCTTGTCCTACAATTACCACATTCTGTTTTCTGACCTTAATGCCACCATCAGCCAGTATCACTACCATTAACACCCCTTTTGTTCATGACATCTCTAGCAATCTCTCCTTAGCCCCCACCTATCACTGGCCTTCTATGCAGTTTCACCTGCTCCACCCCCCTTAAACAGTATAAAGTTCATCACATTTTTACTTCTTTTTAGCCCTGAAGAAGAGTCACAAGGACTCAAAATGTTAACTCTGTTTTTCTTTCCACGGATGCTGTTAGACTTGCTGAGCTTTTCCAGCACTTTCAGTTTCTATTTCAGATTTCCAGCATTCGCAGATTTGTGCTTTTATCAGCTCATCATGATTGTGCCAACTCTCTAAAACAGCCATGCACTGACCATTATTCCTCTCATTCTCATGTTCATACCCCATACCCTTTTATTTTCAATTATTTATTAATTTCCCTTTAAAGATTATTATCATGGATTCTGCTTCCACCATTTTCAATAGTAAGGCATTCCATATCCTAACAACTCTCTGCATAAAAAATATTCTCCTACCTTCTACCTGCATTCCTTTTGTTAAGATCATGGATTTGTGCCCTCAGGTCACTTACCTGAGCATTTTTGAAGCCATGTTACATTGCTGACCTATTGGGCTAGTACCATAGAGGGCAGCCCTCAGCACACTCACTTCTTGCAGCACCAGTTTGAATTTAGCAGCCAATTTGCAAGGCTGCTCCATCACTTGGGCTTTCCTATGTTACAACAGTTACTGCATTTCAAAATTACTTAATTAGCAATAAGAACTTTAAGATGGTCATATAAATACAAACCCTTTTTTCCTTTTATCTGCAAATAATGCCTGTCTCTAGATTGACTTTCCTTCACTGTTGACTGCTGCTTTTTAATCTCCTGGCATCTGGCCTTGAGGAACATTGCCAACGGATTGAAATAGTTTCTGAGTTTTTGCTCTTGTATTTTGAAACTCTCCATTAATTGTCCTTGTCCCTTAAACTTTGGCTTGTGTGCAATTTTATACTCCCAGTTAGTGTCTTCTCCAAATTCATTTTTGTACAACTGATGCTGTGAATAATTACATAGGTCAGAGAATTTAATGTTGTTGGCACTTGATCTTCCAGATGGATTTTGGACCAGTTCTGAACCATTTAAAGCTGACTTAGACATATCCAAAATTGGCCCTAATACCTGTAAAATAGAAGAAATGGATGATAGGCAAAAAAAAAGTCACACTGGTGTAGGCAGGGTTAGCTTTTCAGGAATTAAAACATCAGTGGGGCTTAGAACTTTAGAACCATAGAAAGGTTACAGCACAGAAGGAGGCCATTCAGCCCATCTTGTCCATGCCAGCCTGAGGACACCCAGGTGCCCTTTCTAATCCCACCTTCCTGCACCCAGCACATAGCCCTGCAGCTTACAGCACTTTAGGTGCAGATCCAGGTATTTTTAAAAGAGTTAAAGTTTCTGCCTCTGCCACCAACTTGGGCAGTGAATTCCAGACACCCACTACCCTCTGTATTAAAAGGTTCTTCCTCATGTCCCCCCTACACCTTCTGCCACTTATCTTGAATCTATGTCCCCTGGTTCTAGAATTCTCCACCGAGAAACAATTTTATCCTGTCCACTCTATCTATTCCCCTCATAATTTTGTACACCTCAATCAAGTCACTTCTCAGACTTCTTTGTTCTAAGGAAAAATAACCCCAACCTACCCAATATCTCCTTGTAGCTACACTTTTCTAACCCTGGCGACATTCTTGTAAACCTCCCCTGCACTCTCTCCAGAGCTAATACGTCCTTCCTGTAATGTGGTGACCAGAACTTCACACAATACTCCAGTTGTGGCCTCACCAGTGTTTTATACAACTCCAACATTATATCCCTACTTTTATATTCTATACCTCTGCCAATGAAGGAGAGCATTCCATATGCCTTCTTTACAACCTTGTCTACTTGAACTGCTGCATTCAGGGACCTGTGTACTTGTACGCCAAGATCTCTTACTTCATCTGCCCGCTCTTAGTATATTCCCATTTCTTTTGTAATCCCTGTAACTTTGTTTTCTGAAATTTTTGAGAAGTGCGAAACTTTACCCTGCATCTGATGTGGTCTGGTTAGGAAAGTATTGACATTCATTTAGCAGATTTGAGCAGACATTAGCCTGATAATGCAAGAAACTAGCACCTGAATGCAATGTTTCAAAATTTATGCAAATATTATTACAAAATTTATGTGTAAAAATCCATTTTATATACTTTAAAGTACAGGAATATTAAGTAAGTGTAAGGACCTGGAGGAAAATAGCAGGAAAATGTAACTTTCTCCAAATAATCCCATGTGGAAAATGGAAGTCCAGAATGAGCAATTCCAAGTTAGTTTGTTTTACTTGTAAATGTTTGTTTCAAGCCCTAGAAATACAGCATCTGTTTGAAAGCCATAGGAACATAGAAAACCTGCCAGACCATGGGCGAAATTGTCCAGTCCCGTTGGTGTCATGGCCAGCTTGAGCGGACAATATGGCGAGAAGGCCAAACTTGGTTCCATGCCGTTGTGAAACCAGATTGCGATCATCTGTTCCACCCCTCAGAAAAGGCCGCGTTTCACGCTGCCACACATTGGGGACCTCATTTCAATACTTTAGCATCTCATTATAAGTCCTGTGCGCTGGAAGCATCGCTCGCATCAAATTTGCCTCCCATGTTGGCGTGACTTCACGACTGCCTTTAAAACCTGGAGAACTGAACTTTGAGGGGAACCCGGAGGTGACTGCACACAACCTTGCGCAATGCTTGCAAGCATCGCCCATAGTACATCAGGGAACAGGCATTCGGTGGGGGGATACAGGCAAGTTGCTTTTTCCAGGCTGACTTTCAGTGTGGTGCTCCAGTGCAGGTGATGGCAGGGGTGGAGGGGTGGGCAAGGCAGCACAGACTGAAGGAAGTACACAAGCACATGTCGGAGTGGAGGGATGGGGTGCTGAGTGGAGATGAGGGAAGCAGCTTGGAAAAACTTGTCAAAAGTGAGCTTTCTTCCGCAGCTGAGACTGTTCAGCAGCAGCTCCATTGACATGCTTGGAGTCAGGCCTCTGAAGCTTTGCTGCCCACTGAAGTAATGCAAAAGCACAAATGTGTCACCAAATGCTTCAGAACTTTCATGCCTCGGGCACAGACTGCATATTAATGTGCATTTTAGCAGGCAGCAGAACAGTTGGCTGACTGGGCAAGTTGTAGAACCTTCCTGCGAAAGGTGGTCATGGTGCAGTCACTGGTGGAGTCGCACACAGCCCCTTGAAATGTCTTTATTAAGGTTTGGACCAGTATCCCTCATGGTTCAAGCTAACAGTGCAGACTTGCAGTACGGTTTAAGTGAGTGCCTGCACCTGAGCTGAGAGCACAGCATGCAGTCCAGTGATCAAAGCTGCCGCCAGTTGGTCAAGTGGAGTGGGGCAATGGTGGGTGGGGTTAAGGACAGTTATGAAGTTCATCGAAGTGGTGGCCAGCACTCTCTGGGAAGCATGAAGGGGCCTTCAGATTGGACCAAGAGAGGTACTTAGGGCACATATGCTAACTCACGCATCTCTCTCTCTTTGATCCTGCAGGAGGAGAACATCATGGTCGTAGAGCTTGGTGATTTAGCAGTATGCCTCATGGCTCACGGTGAGCAGAGAAGAAGAAGAGTGCAGCGGAGGCACCCGGCTGAGCAAAGAAAGGAGCATCACCCTCAAGTTGAAGGGGTGGCAGGGGCTGCTGCATACACAGCTGAAGATCCACAGACCAGAGTCTATAGATGGCACCTATCATCCCTGCAATGACTGAGAACCAATGTCGCCGAAGACTGCGCATATCAAGGGAACTGGTTGGTCACATATGCCACCTGATTACGGATTTGGCACCATGGGGACATGGAGGGCATCCACTGCCAGTGACCATGAAAGTGACCGCCGTGCTCAATTGTTATGCCAGTGGCTCCTTCCAGGGCTCCACAGATGCCCTAGCAAAACTGGAATCAATGGGAATCGGGAAATCTCTCCACTGCTTGGGGTCATACCTAGCACAAAGGAAGATGGTTGTGGTTGTTGAATGTCAATCATTTCAATTCATGGACATCACTGCAGGAATTCCTCAGGGTAGTGTCCTAGGCCCAACCATCTTCAGCTGCTTCATCAATGACCTTCCTTCCATCATAAGGACAGAAGCGGGGATTCTGATTATTGCACAATGTCCAGCACCATTTGTGACGCCTCAGGTACTGAAGCAGTCCATATCCAAATGCAGCAAGACCTGGACAATATCCAGGCTTGGGCTGACAAGTGGCAAGTAACATTCACGCCACACAAGCGCCAGGCAATGACCATCTCCAACAAGAGAAAATCCAACTATTGCCCCTTGACGTTCAATGGCATCACTGAATCCCCCACAATCAACATCCTGGGGGTTACCATTAAACAGAAACTGAACTGGACTAGCCATATAAATACTGTGGCTACAAGGGCAGGTTAGAGGCTAGGAATCCTGTGACGAGTAACTCACCTCCTGACTCCCCAAAGCCTGTCCACCATCTACAAGGAACAAGTCAGGAGTGTGATGGAATACTCCCCACTTGATTGAATGAATGCAGCTCCCACAACACTCAAGAAGCTTGGCACTGTCCAGGACAAAGCAGCTGGCTTGATTTGCACCACATCCACAAACATTCACTCCCTCCATCACCGACGCATAGTAGCAGCAGTGTATACCATCTACAAGGTACGCTGCAGGAATTCACCAAGGCCTACTACCACCCAGAAGGACAAGGGAACACCACAACCTGGAAGTTCCCCTCCAAGTCACCCACCATCCTGACTTGGAAATATATCGCCGTTCCTTCACAGTTGCTTGGTGAAAATCCTGGAACTCCCTCCCTAACTGCACTGTGCGTGTACCCACACCACATGGACTGCAGTGGTTCAAGAAGGCAGCTCACCACCACCTTCTCATGGGCAAGTAGGGATGGGCAATAAATTCCAGCCCAGCCAGCGAAGTCCACATCCTGTGAATGAATTTTTTAAAAATCTGTGAGGGATCTTGCAAGCCTCCATGCACAAGTATATCCAGGAGGTCAGAGGTGCCATCTTCACAAAGGCACAGAACTTTGTGCATTTCACCCAGAATTAGGCAAGCCAGGAAACAAGAGTGCTGGCATTTGGGCAGATCTCAGGTTTCCCACAGGCGTAGGGTGCCATCGACTGTACTTACGTGAAGCTTAGATCTCCATGGCAACAAGCAGTCAACTACATCAACCGCAAGGGCTTCCACTCATTGAATGTTCAGCTGGTCTGAGACCGTCACAAACACATCCTACAAGTCTGAACATGATTCCCAGGAAGCGTCCATATCCTTAGCAAGTCTCAGATCCCTGACGTTTTCCAGAGTCCACAGAGGCTGAAGTCTTGACTCCTCGCGGACAAGGGCTACCCACAGAGGACGTGACTGATGGCGCCTGTGCTGCAGCCTCAGACTGCAGCAGCGCGACGCTATAACGAGGCTCATGCCACGACGTGGACCTTGGTGGAGCAAACAACAGGCATATTGAAAATGAGGTTCCGGTGTTTTGACAGGTCCGGTGGAGCACTGCAATGCAGTCCCCAGAGGGTGTCATGCATCATCGTCGCTTACTGCGCGCTCCATAACCTGGCTCTGCAAAGGGGAGAGGAACTGGCTGAGGAGGAGATGGTAGAGGTGCACATCTCCTCCAATGAGGAGGATGTCGAAGGGGGTATTGGCGATGAGGTCCTTGAAGGCGGGGATGCCTTCGCATGGGGAGAGGAACTGGCTGAGGAGGAGATGGTAGAGGTGCACATCTCCTTCAATGAGGAGGATGTCGAAGGGGGTATTGGCGATGAGGTCCTTGAAGGCGGGGATGGCCATCGCACTGGCCAAACGAGGCAGGCGGGCTCGGGGGTCTCTCTCTAGCCACAAGATTCATGGAAGATAATGATGAGATGCAGTGAGGGCAGTCCTGACACCCTCACCTTGCATCTATGAACATTTGAATCCGGTCTTGCTGATGGCAGCCCAACTATCATCAGTGCTCAGACTCATGTCATGGAGCTGCAGTGGAGGCCCTAATAGTCACAAGCTTTCAAGAGGACGGTGACAACATGCAGTGAGGAAACTCCATAGATCTTCACATAGCCTCCTGTCTGACTGAAGGCAGCTCACTTGTGCTCTGTGATCAGTGTCATATCATGGAGAAGCAGCCATAAAACTTTAAATGCACCTGATCCTTTGTCAGCCTTCAGTACCTGTCCCGTTCAGAAGCACACCAACACCAGACACAAATGCTGGGGTGCCAGCCACCTCAAAGATGCTGAGAGAACACAGAGAGAATGACAAACACTGTGATGCCTGCCTGTGACATTCTGGCAACAATGACAAGCACCATCAAGGTGAAGACATCACTAATGTATCCAGTGAGTGTGAAGCTGGACCATCGCTTGGCTCTGAAAGTTGCACTGCACAGGGAAGAGGCCCTGGATTGAGACTCCTGCCTTTATCTTGTGCAGGAACCATGGTTTCACATCTGAGTTACATGAACACTGCTCATCATAACAAGAAGTGATAGGCAAGGAGACATTCTTGGGAGTTTATTGACAATAGTGAACATTATGTAAACGTGATTAACACCCATGCCCAGGCTGTGCAAATACATCTACTTAACAAGCTTGGCCTAAATAGCCAAGTGGTTATGGTACTGGGTTTGTAACCCCAAGATCAAGAGTTCAAATCTCACAATGGCAAACTATGAAACAATGTAACTTCATCTGAATAGGAACAGATGGGAAAAAAAAATGTGTTTGTACTTGAAAGAGTTATATCCTATCTAACCCTGCCCTGTCTTGGTGCTACCCGACATCCACAGCGGAGGTGGAGTCAGTCTGCTGACTGCTACGCCCTGTCTGTGATGACCTTCGCAGGTGTCCTCCAGTGAGCTGAGACCTGGAGGACCCTGGCCTGCTTTTGGGGTCCTGTTGTGTGGCAGTGATACCCTCCTTAGCCTGTGGAGCTGGAGCTTCTGGAAGAGGGGATTTGGATGTGCCAGACATGCCCTGGGTGGATGGCCCTGGGGTGTGCAGCTGCCTGAGAGCCCTGGCTGACTCCTTGAGGAGAAGGGGAAGCTGCAGTGAGATAGAGCTGTCCCGCACCCCTCTTGTTTTGACACTGTTGGAGGCCAACTATGGTGTCAGCAATGGAGTTCAGCATGCTCAGCGATGCAGGAGTAATGTCCTGAACCAAGATCTCCATGGCAGCTGCCATCCTACCAGTGTTGACCTTAATGTGTTGCAATGCCGGCACTATCACCTCAGACTGAAGTGGACAGATTCCTCCATCATGCCTTGCAATCTAAGGAGTGCAGCAGACATCCCTTCCTAATGTTTCCGGGCTTGCCTTTGCAGCTCCAGCAACTAATACGTGACTGAGTCCAGAGGGCTTGAGTTGATGACCTGGGTCATGGTCTCCCTTGGCTGTTTCTCAGATGTGTCTGCAAAAGGAGAGATAATTAGTGCGTGGCAGTGGCCTGTGAAACAGGACACATCAATCACAGCATGGTTGCGTGATGGATGTTGCACTGCTGGAACCTCACTTGATAGAGCAACGCCAACCTCACCGTCAGCACAGGACCAGTCCAGATTCTCGCTGGCCAGCTGGATGGCTCTGTTTTCAAAATCCATGAAGACCTAGATTTCAGGCATTCTTCCACCAGTCTGCAACCTCTCCCTTTTATTGTGCACCAGCTTATCCTGCATGAAGACAGATGGAGAGAGTGTAAGCAGGACCTGCCAGGCCAGATATGCCTGTCATGTGAAGGTGGTGGACGGTCCTATGGACGGGATGAGGACAATGAAGGTGTGTATTAGAGAGTGAATGGTGATGTTCCTTGAACTAGCAGTGAGTGAGAGCCCTTTAAATGTGTGATGGGTTTGTGAGTGTGCAAGTTGAGTGATGAGAAGAGTGAATTATCCTGGCGGAACGGAGGAGATCATTCATCCTCTTTCAGCATTGGATAGCTGTCCTCTTTTGCAGGGCATTGGCACTGACCACCACTGCCACCGCCTCCCAAGCCAGATTGGTGATGTTGCTGCCCCTCCTGCGGCCAGAGTGGGGGCAAAGGACATCATAGCGGGCCTCCATGGCATCCAAAAGGCATTCCAGGGACGGGTCACTGAATCAGGGGGCTGCAATCTTTTTGCCTTTTGGGGCCATCTCTTCTGTGCAGCTGTCCTGGGCTGGAAGCACTGAGCGGTGTATGTGCGGCTGCACTTTAAATATGGCACCCAGCATGAGTAATTGGTCGGGTGATGGCATTGTCCGCTATTGAAATGGCATGCTTCCCAGGAACGCATGATTAATAAGGTGGGTTTGGGAAGATGCGGCATGAAAAGTCACCATTGCGGATGGTGGGTAAAACATTCTTTTTCCTGCCCGCTACCGCACTTCATGCAAATCTGGGACAATTCCACCTTGTTTCCTGCACTAAAATTCCGTTTAAAACCAGACCAAAAGCAAGGTCTCTGTTCATAGGGTTAGCTTTGATTCTCCAAATCTGTGAACATAGCTCACTATGAGGATTGCAGAAGCACAGTATTCACCGTCATAACTTAATGTGGATTTGTTTCTGACAGTCTACCACGACCTTTAACCTTCAGTTCCACAATCTTCTTTCGCTCTCACTGTCTTTCCTTCTCTCACTCATCCCCATCTCTTTCTGATAGATAAAATGATCGTGAACTCCCCATGATACACCTTCAAAATTCTTTGAAGATGAACCAATAGAAAGCAAATTTAAAAATATCTATCAAACTGCTAACCAAATGTTATGAGGACTGATTTTATTTAATCTTATCCAGGGAATGTCCATTTCCATCAGGAAGAAAGGTCAGTTTTATGTATGGAAGGAAGTTTACGCCCCCCCCCCCCCCCCCCCCCCCCCCAGGAGCAGGCTGGCAGGAGGCGGAGGCATTGGGGGTCTGCCCTTGGGCCAATTACGGCCTTCAATGGTCTCTTAAGGGTCACTCCCCAGCTACTACCATATTTTACCAGTGGCAGGAGATGCCCATTCCATGTGGTGAAACCTGGTTGCCTTTTTGTGGACTGACGGCTTTCCTTCCTGTTCACCTAACAAAAGCTTCACCCCAAGGAGGTTCACCCCACCTCTCTGCATGTCTCCCTGCCCTGCCAAATCCAGCCTCCCACCCACACACTAAGGCCTGCAGCTTTGTCCCAGCAAAATGGCTGTGGTTCTAGCAGTGGCTACCACTCCTGGTGGAGCTGCTGGGACTAAAGAACTGCCAGCCATTTGATTGAAACTTCCTCTCAGATGGGAGTCATTGAATCGCTGCATGATGACCCAGCCAAGTGGAGACAGGCTCACTTCTGATTTTTCAGCAGGGGCGGGGCCACAACCTTTGCGTAAAATTCTGGCCATGGTTATTCAATTCACCATGTCTTTGTGTATGATGTCTTATTTCCAGGGTGTAGAGATGGATCTATGTCTGTAGCAGGCACAAATCTATCATATCGGTGAGATGGATTGGAGCATTCCCAGACTCTTGCCTCCTGTCGCTGAAACATCACTTGCACCCCTGTGCAGTGATGCCTGGTAAAACCTAGCACTATGATCTGCCTCCAGACCTCAATCATTCTTGTTTATCCAGTCATAGCCTGGAAACCAGCTGCATTTGCTTCTCTTCCTTCTCACACATTGTTGTCTCTGGAGTCCTCCAAGAATCTATGCTTAGTCTCCATCTATTGCTCATCAGGATATTCCGCCTCAGTCAAGTCGTTCAAAGGCAGGTCAGGTTCCACATACTGGAAAAGCTAATTACATCATCCAGTTCTACCTCACCACATCAGGATAGCTCCTGCATTCACAATCCCTTTCACGACCCCTATTATCTTTAACTTGCCACATTTCTTGTTTGATATTCTTTACTAGGTGAACAGAAATCTCCAACTAAATAATGGGAAGACCAAAGCTGTTGTACATGCTACAAATTCTGTCCTTAACCATTAGCTCATGCTTCTCCCGGGCAACTGTCTGACATTGAATCAGACCATTCACAATCTTGCTGTTGTTTTTGACCACAAAATGAGTTTCTGATTACATTTTCTTTACTTCAACTTCTGGGATGTAGGGATTGCTAGCAAGATCAGCATTTATTGCCCATCCCTATCCAACTGAGTGGCTTTCCAGGTCATTTCAGAAGATAGTTAAGAGTCCACCACATTTCTATAGGCCTGGAGTCACATGAAGGCCAGACTGGATAAGGATGGCAGATTTCCTTCCCAAAAGGCCATTAGTGAACCAGATGGGTTTTTAAAGACAATCTGGTAGTTCAATAGACACCATTACTGATATTTATTTTTGTTTTAATTCCTGGCTTATTTAACTAACTGAATTTAAATTAGGGAATTTAAAACTGTTGTGGTGGGAATTGCATAAGCATTTCCAGATCACTAATCCAGACCTTTGGATTGCCATTCCAGTAATTTAACCACTAATTTACCATACCACCCTAATCCTTCCCCATATCTACTCCATCACTACTTCCACTTGACTCCGCCCCTGCCTCAGCACATCTGCTGCTGGAACCTTTGCTACCTCTGGACTCTTCCAAAGTTCTCCCAGCTGGACTCCCATCCTCTACCTATTAACTGTGTTCCCTGTATCCTAACTCACACAAAGTTCCATTCACTCCAAGATTCACAGATCCACATTGGCTCCCAGTCTGACAACACTTCAGTTTTAAAATTTTCATCCTTGTTTTCAAATCTTGCCGTGGCTTTACCTTTTCCTGTTCTCAAACTTCCTCTAATCCTACAACCTTCCATGGTCTCTTTGTGACTTCAATTCTTGTGCATCCCGATTTTAGTTATTCCAGCATTGGCGGTCGGGTCTTAATGTTGCTAACCAGAGGAATTGCAGGGTTCTCCAGTCCAGCCTGAAGAGAGGCTGTTAGGTGTGAATTTTTTGTAATGCGTTCCCCTGGAATGTTTACAGATATTTCAACGTGAACTGCATCCAGAGGTTGCATTGTCTCAGAGGGCTGAGGGCTCCAAACTTCATCAACCCCAAGTCCTCTAAGATCCACCCCCATCTCTAATTCCCCAGGCCTCTGATCTCCCTCTTCTCTCCTCCACAAGAACCCCCTTGCTTGAAATTGCACTCTCATCCACCCCCCACCCTGAACCTGGTATTGGCCCCTTCCCCAGGTTGGTGTTGAGACCTAACTGGTCCTGAATCCTTATTTTCAGTGTTCTTGCCCAAATGAAATCAAAGTCTTTCAATCAGATTTCACAGGGAGTGTGATGGGTGGTGGGGGAAACCTGTCAGTTATATCACATTATCACATGCACATTGTGGAGTTCAGGACTCTACTTCCAGGCTTCCAGCATGATATTGGCTCTCCCTGCTCCCGCCACGCCAAATAAAATTTGTCCCTTCAGGGCAGAAATTACTTTACAGAAATTTTGCCTGTTTCTTTGACTTTCCACTGACCTTATCCCAGTAAACCAGGAATGCGTCTTTTAAATATAGATGATCAACATGGACCCATAGGCCATAAAGGCGGCAAAACCTTGAGATCTCTGAAGGCGGAGGGGCATGTTAGTGGGGTGGTGAAAAAGGCATATGGGACACTTGCCTTTATCAATTGAGGCATAGATTACAAAAGTAGGGAGATCATGTTGGAGTTGCATAGAACCTTGGTGAGGTCACAGCTGGAGTACTGTGTGCAGTTCTGGTTGCCACATTATAGGAAGGATGTGATTGCACTGGAGGGGGTGCAGAGGAGATTCACCAGGATGTTGCCTGGGATGAAACATTTAAGTTATGATGAGAGGTTGGATAGACTTTGGTTGTTTTCGTTGGAGCAGAGAAGACTGACGGGCGACTTGATCGAGGTGGATAGGGTGCAGCTGTTCCCCTTAGTTGAAGGGTCAGTCACAAGGGGACACAAGTTCAAGGTGAGGGACAAGAGGTTTAGGAGGGATGTGAGGAAAAACGTCTTTACCCAGAGGGTGGTGACGGTCTGGAATGCGCTGCCTGGGAGGGTGGTGGAGGCGGGTTGCCTCACATCCTTTAAGAAGGACCTGGATGAGCACTTGGCACATCATAATATTCAAGGCTATGGGCCAAGTGCTGGTAAATGGGATTAGGTAGGTAGGCCAGGAGTTTCTCACATGTCGGTGCAGACTTGATGGGCCGAAGGGCCTCTTCTGCACTGTGAGATTCCATGAAAACACAAGAGCAGCAATCTGTCACTCTATGAGGTAAATCTGCATTGGATCCAAGGAATAGAAAAACAATAATTTTATCCTTTTCCCCTCTATACAAAGCAACCCTAACCAATTCCCCAGCTTCAGTAGAAAGTCAACTACAGATCTGCTTTCTAATGCAAAGCCCTTTCATTCTTATTGCTTTATATTTCAAAGCTTTCACGATGCATGAAAATTCTTAAAATAGTTTTTTTTTATTCATTCATGGGATGTGGGCTTCGCTGGCAGGGGCAGCATTTATTGTCCATCCCTAGTTGCCCTTGAGAAGGTGGTGGTGAGCTGACTTCTTGAACCACTGCAGTCCATGTGGTATAGGTACACCCACAGTGCTGTTAGGAAGGGAGTTCTAGGATTTTGACCCAGCAACAGTGAAATAATGGTGATATATTTCCAAGTCAGATTGGTGAGTGACTTGAAGGGGAGATTCCAGGTGGCAATGTTCCCATGCATCTGCTGCCCTTGTCCTTCTAGATGGTAGTAGGTGTGGGTTTGAAAAGTGCTGTCGAAGGAGCCTTGGTGAATTCCTGCAGCGCATCTTGTAGATGGTATACACTGCTGCTACTGCGCGTCGGTGGTGGAGGGAGTGAATGTTTGTGGATATGGTGCCAATCAAGCAAGCTGCTTTGTCCTGGATGGTGTCAAGCTTCTTGAGTGTTGTGGGAGCTGCACTCATCCAGGCAAGTGGGGAGTGTTTGATCACATTTCTGACTTGTTCCTTGTAGCTGGCGGACAGGCCTTTGGGAGTCGCACGATTCCTAGACTCTGACCTGCTCTTGTAGCCACAGTATTTATACGGCTAGTCCAGTTCAGTTTCTGGTCAATGGTAACCCCTGGGATGTTGATAGTGGGGGATTCAGTGATGGTAATGCCATTGAACATCAAGGGGCGATGGCTGGATTCTTTCTTGTTGGAGATGGTCATTGCCTGACACTTATGTGGCACGAATGTTACTTGCCACTTGTCATTTGGACAGTGAACAGCTCAATGTGGTTAATTTGAAGCCTGAAGAGTAGACGGTAAAGCACTATCAAAATATTTCTCAATTAATAAACTAATTATGATAAGGAATTTAAACATAAGATATAAACGAAGTTGATCCAAGGCTTCCTGTTGAGTGTGGTACGTGACAAAGAAATCTGTAAAATTGTAGTTTAATATGTATATAGTGGCAATTTACGAAACCAGCCATGTATGTAACCACAGTATACACTGGGAGTCCCAGACCTCTGTCTCCTTTCCCTCACCTCCAACCCTGCCGTCATTGATTATAGTTTCCATTCAGCCATTTGTGGCCAAGTGCCTTAGATTCCTTTAACTTCCTTTTCTTGATGAAACATGCCTCTTTCTAGTCCATTCCCTGATTCTTCTAAATATTCCTTTTATTAAGAATACGAATGGTATAAAGACTGTATCATTGTAGAGGAACTATGAATCTGTAGGAATGTAGAATTTCTGTGATTATTTACCAACAATTATATATGTGTCTATTTCGTAGGTGTGGCTAGAAAAGAAAAAGCAAATTCTTCACGAAGAACAAAAAAAACAAAAACTGAAAGAACAGCAGGAAAATGAGACAAGAGAACAGGTTTCCTTATTTGCGTTCAAAGTTTAAGAGCTCTTTTAACCTCATATATATTGGTTTGATAACTTTTCTTGTTAAATTTTGAAACTTATGAGGCTAGAACTACTTATTGGTTTAAAGAAACTTGAAAATGGCTTACTATAATAATGTCTTACAGTTTATTTTATCATGCCAGCAAAAATGCTTAAATATAAGATGAATCCTGAATTTTAATGCCATTTTTGTTGTCAGGCATTGTGCATTATATGTGAGAAATTATAGATTTCAGGATAAGAATTTCTAAATGTTATTTAGTTGAATTTATACTAAGCACAGCTTCATTAAAAGGTGATCCCACCTATTTCTAAATTATAGCGTTGATTTTCTTCAACAATATGATCAATCAACCTTTTGCTCACTACAATGAAACATGTTGAAGCAAGCTCAGGACCCAGTGGTCAAGTAGACATATAGAGAACTTAGAAGTAAGTGGAGTTTATTCACCCATAGCAGTTATGGTTTTAAGTGCAGCAAGGAACAGAGGTTATTTTCCAAAATGTATGTTCTCTCTCATTATGATAATTCTGACATCTTATACACCGTCTTAATCATATAACCATATAATATAACCATATAATCATATAACCATAATCATCATATGAGGTCACACAGCCCGTCATGCCTGTGCCAGAAGTTGTAAGATCTATCCAATTAGTCCCAGTTTCCTGCACTTTCCCTACACCACTGCACATTTTCCCCTTTATATAGGGAAACATGTAACAACTATACAACTCCTTCATGCAAAGAAATGGGGAACTTGTTCAGGATAAAAAAGAATGCCTCTGATCAGTGCCAAGGGTTAGAGCAGATATCAAAATATAATGTACTCACCTCAGAAGCCTGAAAACTGCTCAATTACACATTTATGAAGCAAAGTTTTAAGCAATCTTGCATTTGCTGGGCTCCCTGACACTGTGCCGTGGTTACATTCCAGGTCAAAGCCTACGATGTCAGAGACCGGGCATCCCACTCTCCAGCACTCATTGGGTGGAATGAAGGCCTCAATCTATCCTTCAATTTGATTAGCCCCCTTTGACATATTATCAGGCACGGAACGAAGGCAGGCCCGGAAGTCAAAACGCCGGGTATGGAGCCCGCTCTCAGCATCCTCTCATTATTATTCCCATATATCAAAAAGACCAGTGGCCCCAATATCAACCCCTAATGGATACTACTGCACACTTTCTTCCAGCTTGATAAACATCTATCCTCCACTACTCTCTATTTTTCGACTCTTAATGAATTTTGCATCTATGTAGCAAGTGCCCCGTTAATCTCATAGGCTTCAATTTTGCTAACAAGTCTATTATGTGGTACTTTATCAAACACCTTTTGAAAGTCCATAGGCACAGCATCAACCACACTGCCTTAATCAAGCCGCGCTGTAAAATTTCACCAAAGGACTCAACCAAGTTAGAGAAACATGTTTTGCCTTTAACAAATCCACACTAACTTTTATTTATCATAGTTTTCCAAGTTCCAAATAATTTTGCCCTCTATTAAGATTTCTCCATACCCAATATTATGCTGATTGGCCTGCAATTGCTAGGTTTACTCTCTCCCATTTCTTGGGCAAGGTTTAGCATCTGCTATTCTCCAGTCCTCTGGCACCACTCTCATATCCAAGCAGGTTTATAAGATTGTGGCCAAAGCTACCACATTGTCCACCTTCTCTTCCCTCAGCAATCTAGGATACATCCCATTCAGACTAGATGAACTTTCTGCTTTGAGTGTTGTCAATATTTTAACTAACTCCTCTTCATTTTTATCCTATTCAATTTATCTATTACCTCCTCCTTTAATGTGACATTGGCAGCACCTTTTTTTTTTAGTGAAGACATAAGCAAAGTAATTATTTAGTGCTTGGCCACAGTCTTTCCCTCCATGAAATATCATTTTTGATTCCAAATCAATCACACCATTCCTTTGATTATTTTTTCCTGTTTATAACAGCTACAATGCTCTCAAAAGCCTTTGGTTCATATATCAGAATGTGGTTCACACTTTCCTGGTATGTTAGCATAGTAGTTATATGACTAGACGAGTTATCCTTAAAGACCTGGATTACTGATACAAAAGCAAAAGATTATGGATGTTGGCTGGAAACACTCAGAAACACAGAGCACCAGCTTCATGACTTTTCATGGAATGGCATGAGGACAAGCATGGGAAAGGAAAACTACTTCTGCTTACCACCTACTGTCCTCCCTCAATGATGAATCAGTTCTCCACCATATTGAATACTATTTGGAAGAAGTACTAAGGGTGGCAAAGGCACAGAATTTCCAGTACCAAGAGTGGCTGAGTAGCATTACTACTGACTAAACTGATCAAATCCTGAAGGACATATTTGCCAGACTGAGTTTGAAGCAGGAGGTGAGAGAGAGCAACACTAGGGAAAAGCCTTCTTGACTTCATCCATCTACCTGTCACAGTTGCATCCATTGGTAGGAATGACCACTACACAGTCCTTTGTTATGTTCCTTCGCCAGACCCCCAAGTTTTTGGTAAGATGTGATTAGAGACCAATAATGTTTTGTTTAAAGAAGACAAAGTTTGAGATTCAAGACACTTGCTCAGTGAATAAAGCCACAGGATTCCACAGGTTTTGAACAAACAAAAATAAACTTTA
This sequence comes from Carcharodon carcharias, assembly GCF_017639515.1. Classification (NCBI taxonomy): domain Eukaryota; kingdom Metazoa; phylum Chordata; class Chondrichthyes; order Lamniformes; family Lamnidae; genus Carcharodon; species Carcharodon carcharias. The sequence continues at coordinate 53,357,775 of NC_054467.1, read as the reverse complement.
CTATACAAGGTCAGAAAGATAAATCAATTTGCAATATTTATCTTATATTCTAACATTCGAAGATAATATGATGTACATGTGAATTAACAGGCACACTGTGGTCGAATACATGCTGCACACTAAATGGCAATTGTGACCAAGACAGGATCCTTGGATTTCTCAACAACCTACCTAGATGTCAGTAAACACTGAGTCAACCGATCTCACTGAAACTCTGTCTCTCGAGGGATTCCAGTCTTCACCTTCGAAGATCTAACCTGGGAATTCGCTCCAAAAGGCGCTCCTAGGACATTCAGGATCAACGATGGTCCACCTCGTAGGGTTTCAATCTTGCCTCCCAAGATTTTGTTCCTTGGATTCCCGCGTATGCAATCAAGCACCAACTCACAAGCACAACTTCAGCTCTTCAGCCTCGCCAAGCAGAATACTACTTGCTGGCCCACAGCAAGAAGTCCCCAACCTTCTGCTACATTCTTCTCCTGAGCCCCCTTCAATTGCCAGGGATTCTCCTGAGCCCACTTCACTCAGTCTGCTAACCGCGCCCTTTTTCTACATTTTAATTTAACTGGAACCTTTCCTATACCCTGTCTGAGATCCTTCTTTTGGGACTTCCTACCCTGTCTCCCTGTCCCCTGTCTAGGACCCTAGTTGTCAATGGCACTGCACTCTCAGTCACATGACCTGGGCTTTCATGCTGTTTTCCTTCATGCACAGACGCACTGGGCTGGCCCTGGCCCAGAGAACTCAAAATGCTGAGCTGTGCATCTGCAGTCCACTCTGCGCAGGTGTGGAAACTCCGGGGTTTGTCAGGACTTGAAGTTCCCAAACTCCACTCTCAATCTAAGGTACATAACACCTTATGGAAACAAAGTCCATGAAAGGTATAGATTCAGTACAGACTTAGCAGCTCAAAACTGGGCATCCATGAGCCACTACGAGTCAGCAGTAACAGCTTAATTGTATTCAACCACTATCTGTAACTTCATGGCCCAACATATTCCTCACTCTATTACATTAAGCCAGGTGTTGAATGAGGATGCAGAAGAATGTCCCATGAGCAGCACCACAGGCACTTAAGAATGATATGCCAGCCTGGTGAAGCAACAATGCAGGACTACATGCATGTTTTAGACAGTGCATTCTGCCTTATCTAGTCATAAATAAGTGTGCGCAATTGAATAACTAATGGAAGGAGAAGGCTGCAGGACAATCACCATCCTCAATGATGGGAATCCCCGCACATGAGTACAAAGAACAAGGCGGCAGTGTTTCCAACCACCTATGCAAGATATGCCAAGCCAATGATCCATCTCAGCATCGGCCTGAAGTCCCCACAATCACAGAAATTTGACTTCAACCTATCTTATTTACTGCAAATGATTTTAAAAAAATGGCTCAGTGCAGGACAAATCCAATCCAGTCAGTCATTGCGCCATTAGTCTACTCTGAATCATCGTCATGGAAAATGACATCGACAGTGTGAGCATACAGAACTTATTCTCCAATAACCTGCTTAACCGTGCACAGTTTGTGTTCCACAAAGATCACACGTCTCCTGACCTCATTACAGTACTGCTTCAGATATGGACAAAAGAGCAGAACTCCAGAGGTGAGAGTGATTGTCCTTGATATCAGGCATGATTTTATTTTTTTATTCATTCATGGGATATGGGCATTGCTGGCTAGGCCATCCCTAATTATCCTTGAGAAGGTGCTGGTGAGCTGCCTTCTTGAACCGCTGCAGTCCATGTGGTGTAGATACACCAACAGTGCTGTTAGGAAGGGAGTTCCAGGATTTTGACCCAGCAACAGCAAAGGAACGGTGATATATTTCCAAATCAGGATGGTGAGTGACTTGGAGGGGAGGTAGTATTCCCATGTGTCTGCTGCCCTTGTCCTCCTAGATGGTAGAGGTCTTGGGTTTGGAACGTGCTGTCTAAGATACCTTGGTGAATTCCTGCAGTGCATCTTGTAGATGGTACAGACTGCTGCCACTCTGCATCGGTAGTGGAGGGATACTTTTGGAAGGGATGCCAATCAAGCAGGTTGCTTTGGTCAAGCTTACTGAGTGTTGATTAAGTTGCACTCATTCAGGCAAGTGGAGAGTACTCCATCATACTCCTGACTTATGCCTTGTAGATGGTGGACAGGCGTCAGGTGAGTTACATGTTGCATGATTCCTAGCCTCTGACCTGCTCTTGTAGCCACAGTATTAATATGTCTAGTCCAGTTCAGTTTCTGGTCTATGGTAACCCCCAGGATGTTGATAGTGGGGGATTCAGCAATGATAATGCCATCAAATGTCAAGGGGCAATGGTTAGATTCTCTCTTGTTGAAAACGGTCATTGTTTGGCACTTGTGTGGCACGAATGTTACTTGCTACTTGTCAGCTCAAGCCTGGATATTGTCTAGGTCTTGCTGCAATTGGACATAGACTGCTTCAGTATCTGAGGAGCCACGAATGGTGCTGAACACTGCAATCATTAGTGAACATCCCCACTTCTGACCTTACGGTGGAATGAAGGTCATTGATGAAGCAGTTGAAGATGGTTAGGCCTAGGACACTGCCCTGAGGAACTCTTGCAGTGATGTGCTGGAACTGAGATGATTGACCTCCAACAATGACAGCCATCTTCCTTTGTGCTAGGTATGACTGTAACCAGCAGAGAGTTTTTCCCCTGATTTCCATTGACTCCAGCTTTGTTAGGGCTCCTGGATGCCGCACTTGATGTCAAGGGCATTCACTGCTTTTTGCGTACAGGACATACTTGGGCAATTTTTGACATTGCCAGGTAGATGCCAATGTTGTAGCTGTACAGCTTGGCTAGGGGTGCGGCAAGTTCTGGAGCACAAGTCTTTAGTACTATTGCCAGAATATTGGCAGGACCTTTGCGGTATTCAGCGCCTTCAACCATTTCTTGATATCATGTGGAGTGAATCGAATTGGCTGAAGACTGGCATCTGTGATGCTGGGGACCATTAACCACCCCATCTCCATAGGCCTGCAACTTTATTTTCCTCAACTGGGAATTTCTTCAATTGGAAATTTCAATTCAAATTAATCCAATTTCCTTTGAAATAATTAATTGTCTCCACTTCTACCATCTTCGTATAACACAGTTCTGAGCTCAACAAGCACACACTGGTTGTGTATGGTCAGTATACTGCCTGTTGTGAACAGCTGAAAGGACATGCTATTTGATATTGGGACATATGACCTACATACCTGGCATCACACCAGTACTGAAATTCATACACCACTTTACTCCTTTGTGTGGTAGGCAGGGTAATGCTTGATTGCAGCATTCTGTTAATGGAGAACACCACTCCTGTTGCTACTGCATAGTAGCAACGTGCACAGTTGCTCAAATTTTGACTGTACTCAATCAGCCTGTGCTTGCAGAGCTCAGAATATAACATACAACCTTGGACGTGGTTCCATGATTGGAAGGCACTTACTGAATAACACCAAGTGTGCTAAGAATTACAGTAGCAACCAATTTAAGATTATCAGGAAGGCTCACAGTGGTTTACTTACACTTGCTAGAAGTTACATATATTCATACACAGGACCTTGCCCTCCACAAACAGAAAGAATATGTCCAGGCATTATGACTTTTGTCAATTAAACAAAAGTTCAGGGGAGCAACTGTTCCATGGTGTATTCCACATGGCAATGCCTCGACCAGAGTCGACTTACTTGGTTTGAATTTGAACAAAAGCTTGGGGGATAACTCTTCACTGGTGCATTCGCCATGACAATGTCTCGACCAGTCAGAATCCATTTGGCAACCAATCAACACCCCCTTTCTCATGCAGTATAAATTGTTTTTCTCTTTGAAATTGGGTATTCTTGCTATTCTGTCCTGATGAGTGCAGATGAAAAGCTTCAACAGCATGTCTCTTTTTTCAGCAATACTCATTTATAGATATTAAGAAAGTAATAGATATGAAGGATCGCATGGCACTATTCAAACAATCGTCCAAACCATTTATTTATTTCTCGACCAACACCACTAAATCAAATTACCTGCTCAGCATCTCATCGCTGTTTAGATCTTGCTTGTGCTAATTGACTGTTGCAATTTATTTTGACTAGACTAGCTTTAAAGTGCTTTGGTATGCCCTGAGATTGTGAAAAGAATTATATAAATTCTCTCTTGCTATCTACAAGCTGCAAAGCCATAAGCTTGTGTTGCAACTTGTCTCCTCCTTAAAGGTTGTTCCATTACAGTTTTTGCTGTTAATTTGGTTCCATTTTACCAGTCTCTGATCCCCTTAAATATAGGCCTCTTCTGATGTAGCAATTCTATTTCAGATTGTTCCTTGATCTTCTCCATTGCTAATCTAATCCTTATGATAGAGTGAAAACTCTAACCCATATACTCTTGATCCACTTGACCACATGGCCTCATTCCCAGTACCAGAACCAGGAATGCCTCCTTCTCAGTCGTACCGAGAACATACAAGTTAAGGAAGTTCTCCTGAATGCATTATTGACACTATGTTATGGTCCCAGCTGATGTTATTACTGGACAAGTCAGATCCCAAAATGGAACCTGGCTTGATAGATCATAATTTTCTATTTTTTAAAAAAACATGGAGTATACTTACTGAACCAGATTCACAGGAATCTTCTGTTAACTTTTTAATAAAATAACAGAACATTTATTAAACAAGAAACATCACCTATATTACGCTAGACAACAAAAAGGCTGGAAACATTTCAACACAGACACCAAGAAAAAAATTATTCAAACTCACGCTATCCCTTTTATCCCAGCAATGCCCTTATAGAGCCAATACTCCAGTGAAGAGGTATCATTATTTCACACCAAGGGTCAAGCTCATTCAGTTGCAAAGAGGTTTCTTTTCCAGTAGACTTCAGAACATTCACTTGAAGTTCTTCCACAATTGGTATTTCCCTTAAGATATCCAGAAAACTCTCACTAAATTCACTATTACTTTAACTTTAGAGCAATACATATATGAGTGCCTTTGGCATCATTCCCAGCTAGTGAGAGTCTTAGGACTTTTGTGTCTTCACTCTGTGGTATACCCATGCCAACTGAAACCAAAAACTGCTCTCCTTGTATCTCTGTGGGTCTCTCTCTGATCCCCTGTTGCTAGGCAACAGCACAGTTTTCTCTACTTTTTTTTGTTTTAACTTCCCTAAACTACTAAATCCTTGGTAACCCATCCCTTTGCTTCAAGAGTCGTAAAACCTCATTAAAATACGTGTATACAAACAAGCCCTCAGTCTTGCTGGCTCAATCCCATAAAAACTCTAAACTGAAACCAAATCCAGGTTTCACCTTTCTTAACACACAAATAAAAAAATATAAATTAAACTTAAAGCTATATCTTGTTCCTAATACCCACAAATGCAAATATAACTTACTTAAAACTATCTTTAGTTGCTAACAGACTATATCAACACTAAATAACTATTTGTGCTTGTAGCTCACTGCCTTTTTTCACCACATAGTTGTATTCTTAACTTGTATTATTCAATGTTCTTTCTCTGTCTGCTCCTACCTAATATGATACTATTCATTTTCTACTACTATCCAGCACATTTATTCCTTTATGGATCTTACTTTGCTTTCTCCTTTTATTTACTGGTGCCCACCACCTGCCAATTTATCTTAAAACCTCTTCATCCAAACTAGTGAGCCACTGGTGAGAACATTGGTCCTAGTCCTGTTGAGATGCAATCCTTCTGAATAGGTGCCTCATGCCCCAGAATTGTTACCACTAGCGCAGAAATCTTTGAGGTCCTACTTTTTAAACTTTCTCCCTAACTCCTGAAAAATCTGACCATTTGGACCTCAGTATCTGCCTTCTCTATGTTGTTACATACATGTGTCACAACTTTTGACTCACTCTAATGCCCCTGCAGAATATTTTGCATCCTCTTCATGATGTCCTTTACCATGGCACCTGGGAGACAATGTAACAATGTAACACGCGACTCATGATGACAGTGGCGGTATTGGAAGGAGTGACCACCACACAGTCCTTGGAAAAACGAAGTCTTGTCTTCACATTAAGGACACCCTCCATTGTGTGGCACTACCGCTGTGCTAAATGGGATAGGTTTCAAACAGATATAGCAACTCAAGACTGGGCATCCATAAGGCACTATGGGTCATCAAAGCAGCAGCCGCAGAATTGTATTCATGCAAAATCTGTAATCTCATGGCCTGGCATATCCCCATTCTATCATTACCATCAAGCCAAGGATCAACACTGGTTCAATGAAGAGTGCAGGATGCCAGGAGCAACACTGGACATACCTAAAATTGAGGTGTCAGTTTAGTGAAGCTAAAAAAGACTACTTGCATGCCAAACAGCATAAGCAGCATGAGATAGGTGGAGGTAAGCGATCCCACAACCAACGGATCAGCACTAAGCTCTGCAGTCCTGCGACATCCAATCGTGAATAGTGGTAGACAATTAAACAACTCACTGGTGGAGGAAGCTCCACAAATATCCCCATCCTCAATGATGGGGAAGCCCAGCACATCAGTGCAAAAGATAAGGCTGAAGCATTTTCTACAATCTTCAGCCAGAAGTGCCGAACCACATCCATCTCGGCCTCTTCCAGAGATCCCCAACATCACAGATACCAGTCTTCAGCCAATTCGATTCACTCCACGTGATATCAAGAAATGATGAAAGGCATTGGATACTGCAAAAGCTATGAGCACTGACAACATTCCGGAAATAGTACTGAAGACTTGAGCTCCAGAACTAGCTGCGCCTCTAGCCAAGCTGTCCCAGTACAACTACAACATTGCCATCTACCTGGCAATGTGGAAAATTGCCTAGGAATGTCCTGTACACAAAAAACAAGACAAATCCAACCTGGCCAATTACTGTCCCATCAGTCTATACCCAATCATCAGCAAAATGATGGAAGGTGTTGTTGACAGTGCCGTTAAAAGTGCCACTTACTCAGCCACATGCCCATGGACGCTTAGTTTGGGTTCCGCCAGGGTTGGGCTCCTGACCACTGGTCCAAATATGGACAAAAGAGCTGAACTCAAGAGCTGAGGTGAAAGTGACTGCCCTTGACATCAGGGTAGCATTTGACTGAGAAGGGCATCAAGGAGCCCAAGCAAAATTGGAATCACTAGGAGAACATTCTCAACTGGTTGGAGCCATACCTAGCTCAAAGGAAGATGGCTGTGGTTGTTGGAGGGATGTCATCTCAGTCCCAGGACATCGCTGCAGTAGTTCCTCAGGGTAGTGTCCTAGGGCCAATCAATCACCTTCCTTCTATCATAAAGTCAGAAGTGGATATGTTCACTGATTGTACACCACTCGCAACTCCTCAGATACTGAAGCAGTCCATGTCCAAATCCAGCAAGGCCTGGACAACATTCAGGCTTTGGTTGACAAGTGACAAGTAACATACGCGCCACACAAGTGTCAGGCAGTGACCATCTCCAACAAGAGAGAATCTAACCATCTCCCATTGACATTCAATGGCATTACCATCACTGAATCTCTCACTATCAACATCTTGGGGTTGCCATTGTCCAGAAACTGAACTGGCCAGCCACATAAATACTTTGGCTATAAGAGCAGGTCAGAGGGTGGGAATTCTGCAGAGAGTAATTCACTCTTGACTCCCAAAGCCTGTCCATTATCTACAAGGCACAATTCAGGGGTGCGATGGAATACTCTCCACCTACCTGGATGAGTGCAGCTCCAACAACACTGAGGAAGCTCAACACCATCCAGGACAAAGCAACCCACTTGATTGGCACCTCATTGGCACCTTAAACATTCACCCCTTCTCCTTTGATGCACAGTGGCAGCAGTGTATACCACATACAAGGTGCATTGCAGCAACTCCCCAAGGCTGGTTCAATGGCACCTCCCAAACCTACAACCTCTACTACCTAAAAGGACAAGGACTGCAGATGGATGGGAGCACCACCACCCCCTGGAAGTTCCCCTCCAAGCCACTCACCATCCTGAAATGAAACTATATGGCCATTCCTTCACTGCCGTTGGGTCGAAATCCTGGAACTCTCATCCTAACAGCACTGTGGTTATACCTACACTACATGGACTGCAGCGATTCAAGAAGGCAGCTCACCACCACCTTCTCAAGCACAATTAGGAGGGACAATAAATACTAGTCTACCCAACGATGCCCACATCTTGTGAAAGAATACATTTTCAAAAAATCTACTCTTTGCTGTTCCTTCCTGTGCATTGGTGTCATTGTCGGAATTCCACTCCTTTTATATGTTATTATTCCCAGCAGTCTCCAGTGCTGTGTACTGGTTTGAGACTGGCACATACCCTGAAGACACCTTCACTTCCTGATGCTTCTTACTTCTCCATGTGACCACTCATCTACAATGGTGAACTCTCTGCCTGTGTAGTGGCCACTTCTTGGAATGCATGATTCAGAAAATTCTCATCCTTCCTTGGTGCTCTGCAGGGGAACGCCAGAGGTAATGTTGCAGAAGCAGAAATATAAGCCATTACAAGTAATACTTTGGCGTTGATGAGATTAGTAAGAATAGATCCAAGTGAGGACCTGGTCCAGTCCTGTTGAGGTATAACCTATTCCTTTTGAATAGGTGCTTCCTGCCTCACAATTGGTGCCAATGTACTAAAACCCGAAGCACCCCCTCCTGCATTATGCCTCAAGCCACACATTGGTGGGTCCAATGTTCCTATTTCTACTCTTGTTAGTGCATGGTACAGGGAGTTATCCAGAAATTACTACCTTTGAGTTCCTACTAACACCTTCTTCATAACATCCTTTTCCCAGGCAACATGAAGGCAACACCCCATTTGGGAGTCATGATGACGGTTACAGAACTTCCTATCTTTTCCTCTATTTCCTGAATCTCCTAAAACAACTGCCTTTCTAATCTGTCCCTTGCCCATTGATACCAAGGTTTGTTCTGCACTTCTTCAACATGTTGTCACTCCCAGCAGTATCCATAGCTGAGTACTGGTTTAAGAACCAGAGGATTGGTGGTCTGCAAACGTTGTATAATTATTTTAAAAAGGTGTAAGGGATAGACCAACTAATTATATGCCAGTCAATCTGACCTCATTGGTGGGAAAATCAATTCTGAAAGACAGGATAAACTGTCATCTAGAAAGGAACGGATTAATCAAGGATAGTCAGCATGGTTTTGTTAGAGGAAAGTTGTGTCTTACTAACTTAATCGAATTTTTTGAAGCAGTAACATGGAGGATTGGTGAGGGTAGTGCAGTGGGTGTTGTCTACATGGATTTTAGTAAGGCATTTGACAAGATCCTACATGACAGACAGGTCAGGAAAGTGAGATCTCATGGGATACAGGGGAATGTGTCGAGTTGGATTCAAAGATGGCTCAGCAACAGGAAAGTTGATGGAAAGTGAATGGAAAACAATTGCCAGTGGCATTCCACAGTGTTGGGGTCCTTGCTGTTTCTTGTATATATTAATGATTTGGACTTAAATGTGGGAGCATGATTGAGAAATTTGGAGATGACACAACAATTGGCTGTGTAGTTGATAGTGAAAAGGATAGCTGTCAGCTCCAGAATGATATCAATGGCTTGGTTGAGTGGACGGAAAAGTGGCAAATGGAACTCAATCCAGAGAAGTGTGAGGTAATGCACTTTGGGAGGGCAAACAAAGCAAGGGAATTCACAATAAATGGGAGGATATTGGGAGGGGTAGAGGAAGTGAGAAACCTTGGAGTGCATGTCCATAGGTCCCTGAAGCTGGAAGGGCAGGTGAATAAGGTGGTAAAGAAAGTATATGGAATGTTTTTCTTTATTAGATGAAGTACAGAATGAAAGAGCAGGGATGTAATGATGGAACTGTATAAAACGTTGGTTAGGCCACAGCTGGAATTTTGTGTACAGTTCTGGTTACCACATTACAGAAAGGACATAATTGCTCTGGAGAAAGTACAGAGATTTACAAGAATGTTGCCAGGGCTTGAAAATTGTAGCTATGAGGAAAGATTGGATAGGCTGGGGTTGTTTTCCTTGGAACTGAGGAGGCTAAGGTTGAATCACAAAATCTTGACAGTGCAGAAGGAGGCCATTCAGTCCATTGAGTCTGCACTGGTTCCCTAAAAGGGCATTCTACCTTATCTTCATAACCTTGCACATTCTTTCTTTTCAGATAGCAATCCAATTCCCTTTTGAATGCCTTGATCAATACCTGCCTCCGCTACCCTTTCAGGCTCCAACCACCCTCTGGGTGAAATTTTTTTTCCTCACATTACATTTACTCCTTTTGCCCATTACTTTGAATCTGTGCCCTGTAGTTCTTGATGTACTCTTGAGTGGGAATAGATTCTCACTATTTACCCTGCCCGTACCCTTCAGGATCTTGAATACCTCTATCAAGTCTCCTCTCAGCCTTCTTTTCTCCAAGGAAAACTGACACAACTTCTCCAACCTATCCTCTTGGCTACAGTTCTTTATCCCTGGAATCATTCTTGTGAATCTCCTCTGTACTCTCTCCAATGCCTCCACAACCTTCCTCTGATGCAGTACTCCAGATGAGCCCAACTAGTGTCTTATACGAGTTTAACATGACCTCCTTACTCTTGTACTCAATGCCCCTATTAATAAAACCTAGGATACCATATGCTTTGTTAACTGCTTTCTCAACATGCCCTGCCACCTTCAATGGCTTATGTACATATACACTGAGGTCCCTTTGTCCCTGCACCTTGTTTAGAGTTTCTCCCTTTATTTACTATTGTCTCTCCACATTCTCCCTGTCAAAATTAATCACCTCACACTTCTCTGCATTGAACTTCATCTGCTATTTGCCCAATCCACCAATATGGCTATATACTTCTGAAGTTCAAGACTATCTTCATCACAGTTGACAATGCTTCCAACCTTCATATCATCCGCAAATTTTGAAATCATGCTCTGCACACCACAGTCTAGGTCATTAATAGATATCAAGAAGAGGGGAACACCACTACAAATCTTCCTCCAATCTGAAAAACAACCATTTATCACTATTCTGTGTCCTGTCACTACTCTGTGTCCTGTCACTCAGCCAATTTCTTATCCAAGTGCCTACTTTCCCTTTTACTCCACGAGCTAGAATTTTGCTCACAAATCTGTTGTGTGGCACTGTATCAAATGCCTTTTGAAAATCCATATATACCACATCAACAGCATTGCCCTTATCAACCTTCTCTGTTACATCCTCAAAAAACTCCAGCAAGTTAGTTAAACATGATTTTCCCTTAATGAATCCATGCTGGCTTTCCTTAATTATCCCATACCAGTCTAAGTGACTACTGACTTTGTCCTGAAGTATAATTTTCAGAAGTTGCCTTACCACTGAAGTAAAACTGACTGGTCAGTAGTTGCCAGCATTATCCTTGCACCCCTTTTTGAACAAGGATGTAACATTCGCAATTCTCCAGTCGTCCAGCACCATCCCTGTGTCTAAGGAAGGCTGGAAGATTATCACCAGTGCCTCTGAAATTTCCACTCTCACCTCCCTCAGTATCCTCGGATGCATCTCACCCGGTCCTGGTACCTTATCAATTTTAAGTAAAGATAGCCTTTCTAATACCTCCTCCTTCTCAATTATAAATTCCTTGAGTGTACCAGTTACCTCCTCTCTCATTTTGGCTTGGGTAGCATCCTCTTCCTTTGTAAAGACTGATGCAAAGTATTCATTTAATGCCTCCTCTACTTCTCCCGCCTCACATGCAAATCTCCTCTTTTATCCCTAATTGGCCCTACCCTTTCTTTTACCACCTTTTTATTTTTTACATACTTATGGAAAACCTTTGGATTCCCTTTTATGTTAGCTGCTAGCCCCTTTTCTTTCTCCTTCCTTGCTTTTCTGATCAGTTTTTTTTTCATTTCCTCTCTGGTCCTTCTATATTCAGCCTGATTCTCCATTATATTTTCTACCTGATATCTTTCATACACATACTTCTTCCTTTTTCATCTTCACCTCTATTTTCTCGCCATCCAGGATGTTCTAGAGTTATTTGTCCTACCCTTCCCTTCAAAGGAATATACCTTGATATTGCTTGCAATACTAACTCTTTGAAGGTAGCCCATTGTTCAGCCACTGTCTTTTCCATCAGCATTTCATTCCAATTCACTCGACTCAGATGCATTCTCATCCCATCAGCGTTGACTTACCCCTAATTAATTATCCCTACTTTGGATTGCTCTTTGTCCTTTTCCATGATTAACCCAAACCTTATGATACAATGGTCACTGTCCCTTAAATGCTCTCCCATTGTTATTTGATCCACTTGAGCAAACTCATTTGCGAGGGCCTTCTCGTTGGACCGGAAACATACTGCTACAGAAAATTATCTTGAACATACTCCAGGAATTCTCACCCTTCCTGTCCCTTTGCACTGTTCCTATCCCAGTCTATATTTGGATAATTGAAGCCCCCTATTATAATTGTTCTATAATTCTTGCACCTCTGTAAAATCATTGCAAATTTGTTCCTCTACAACCGTTCCGCTAGCTGGTGGTCTATGTACTACACCAATCAATGTTATTGCAGCTTTTTTATTCCTTACCTCTAGAATCTGTCCTTGGCCCCTCTGGAACATCCTCTCTCTCTCCAGAACTGTAATACCATCCTTAATCAATATTGTCACTCCCCTCCACTTTTCTCCCTTTCCTGTCTCTCCTAAATACCTTGTACCCAGGACTATTTAACAACCAGCCCTGCCCTTCTTTGAGCCAGGTCTCTGTTTTGGAATAATATCATAGTTCCATTTCAGGTGTACAAGATTATGAGGGGCCTAGATAGAGTAGACAGGGGTTCCCTGTTTCCTCAAGCAGAGAGGTCAATTATCAGGGGACACAGATTTAAGGTGATTGATAGAAGGATTAGAGGGGACATGAGGAAAAACTTCTTCACCCAGAGGGTGGTGGGTGTTTCACTACCTAGTTTGGTGTTGGAGGCAGAAATCCTCATTCAAAAGGCACCTGGATCTGCACCTAAAGTGCTGTAACCTGCAAAGCTACAGACCAGATGCTGGAAGGTGGGGTTAAATGGCCACCCCCACTAGGGCTATCTGTACCTTGCTTGTCCTGTTTTCTACCCTTAATTAGCACATTCCTTAGATAATATCACCACCTTCAACAATTCTTTGTCCTTTTGTCTATGACATCTTTTGGTTATCTCCACTTATCACTGGCTCTACTTGTCCCACCTTCCACTCCCCCCAGCCCCCCAACCTTAAACCAGCTTATATTTCACCTCTCTTCTATTTTTACTTAGTTCTGTTGAATGGTCATTTGGACTCGAAACAGTAACTGTGTTCCTCTCCACAGATGCTGCCAGACTTGCTGAGTTTTTCCAGATATTTTTGTTTTTGTTTTGGATTTCCAGCATCCACAGTTTTTTGCTTTTATCTTAGTGTTTAATTGACTGCCACTTCTCTTCGAGGAATGCCTACCTTGAAGAAGTATTGCGCTTCTTTCCGACAGGATTTTCGTATCTCTCTTTTGCCTTGTTCACCTTCATTGCTTTCCATTTCTGTCCTGGTGTTTGACAAGGTGTTTAATAAAACACGCTTTCACAGCCATATTTCCTTCCTCAGTGACTGTCTCCATCTCCGACCTACCCCACGTGGATGTCAACTGAAGTTCCATCCCTCATGTTTCGAACCCATGCAGGATTGCAGGTAACTTCGGGACATACAACGCTCCTTGGACTGCTGTTCTCGTCGAATTCTGAGATCCACACTCAATGCCATGCGCCGCCATATGAACACGCTCGACCTCTCCCTCCAGCAGCACCGCCGCACCCTTTTTCGAAGCTACGCATGCCCCCAGTTTCATTTTATTCTTCGTCTCATCCGACGTCTCAACAAGAAACTTTGTCTCTTTCAGGTGCGAAGGAAAGCAAGCTCCAACAACTCATCGACACCAACGTCCATCCAGGACTGTCCACCCCTGCCTGTCCCTCTGTCCCCATCCCGTCTTCCAATCCCAACCCTGGCTGTGTATTCACCAGACCCCCTGACCTTCCCCTCTCTGATGCTGAATGTTCAGTGCTCAGCAAAGGACTTAGTTTCATACCCTTATGCCCTCATCTCAATGAATTTCGGGCTCGGTACAATGCTGAACTCTTCTTCCATCGCCTTCGTCTCCATGCTCACTTCTTTGGGCAGGAGTCCTCCCCCCGTTCAACGGATCCTTTTACCTGCCTCCAAAATTCTTCCTCCACCTGGACCCCTTTCTCTGGATTCTTACCTTCTCTTGATCTTTTCATTGAGAGTTGTCGGCGTGACATTAGTCATCTTAGTTTCTCTGCTCCTCTCACCCACTCTAACCTGTCTCTCTCTGAACTTGCTGCACTCCGTTCTCTCAGGTCCAACCCTAACGTTGTCATCAAACCCACTGACAAGGGTGGTGTTGTTGTTGTAAGGCGCACTGACCTCTACCTCGCAGAGGCTGAGCGTCAACTCGCAGACACATCCTCCTACCTCCCCCTGGACCATGACCCCACCACTGAACATCAAGCCATTGTTACCAGGACTGTTACTGACCTCATCTCCTCTGGAGATTTTCCTTCCACAGCTTCCAACCTGATAGTCTCCCAACCTCGGATGGCCCGCTTCTATCTCCTAACCAAAATCCACAAACAGGACTGTCCCGGCAGACCAATCGTGTCAGCCTGTTCCTGCCCCACGGAACTCATTTCTTGCTATCTTCATTCCATTCTCTCTCCCCTTGTCCAGTCCCTTCCTGTCTACATCCGTGATTCCTCTGACACCCTACATCATATCAACAATTTCCAGTTCCCTGGCCCCAACCGCCTTTCCTTCACCATGGACATCCAATTCCTCTACACCTCCATCCCCCACCAGGATGGTCTGATGGCTCTCCACTTCTTCCTCAAACAGAGCCTGAACAATCCCCATCCACCACTACTCTCCTCAGTCTGGCTGAACTTGTTCCAACACTGAACAATTTCTCCTTAAACTCCTCTCACTTCCTCCAAATAAAAGGTGTGGATACCCGCATGGGCCCCAGCTATGCCTGTGTCTTTATGGGGTATGTGGAACATTCCTTGTTCCAATTCTACTCCAACCCCCTCCCACAACTCTTTCTCCCGTACATTGATGATTACTTCGGTGCTGCTTCATGCACTCATCTGGACCTGGAAAAACTTATTAATTTTGCTTCCAAATTCCACCCCTCCATCATTTTCACATGGTCCATCTCTGATACTTCCCTTCCCTTCCTTGACCTCTCTGTCTCAATTTCTGGTGATAGACTGTCCACCAATATCCATTACAAGACTACCGACTCCCACAGCTACCTCAACCACAGCTCCTCACACCCCGCTTCCTGTAAGGACTCCATCCCATTCTCTCAGTTACTTTGCCTCCATTGCATCTGTTCTGATGATGCCACTTTCAAAAACAGTTCCTGTGACATGTCTTCCTTCTTCCTTAACTGAGGTTTTCCACCCACAGTGGTTGACAGGGCCCTCAACCATGTCCGGCCCATCTCCTGCGCATCCGCCCTCACACCTTCCTCTCCCTCCCCTTGTCCTCACTTATCACCCCACCAGCCTCCGCATTCAAAGGATCATCCTCCGCCATTTCCGCCAACTCCAGCATGATGCCACCACCAAACACATCTTTTCTTCACCCCTCGGCCGCATTCCGCAGGGATCCTTCCCTCTGGGACACCCTGGTCCACTCCTCCATCACCCCCTACACCTCAACCCCCTCGCATGGCACCTTCCCATGCATCCGCAGAAGGTGCAACACCTACCCCTTCACTTCCCCTCTCCTCACCGTCCAAGAGCCCAAACACTCCTTTCAAGTGAAGCAGCATTTCATTTGCACTTCCCTCTACTGCATTCGTTGCTCCTAATGTGGTTTTCTCTACATTGTAGAGGCCAAACGCAGACTGGGTGACCACTTTTCAGAACACCTTCGGTCTGTCCACAGGCGTTACCCAGACCTCCCTGTCACTTGTCATTTCAACACTCCCCATGCTCTCATGCCCACATATCCCAGTGAAGCTCAACGCAAACTGGAGGAACAGCACCTCATCTTCCGACTAGGCACTTTGCAGCCTTCCGGACTGAATATTGAGTTCAACAATTTTAGATCATGCACTCTCTCCTTCCTCCCCACCCCCTTTCCGATCCCCCTCTTTTTTTCCAATAATTTATGTAGATTTTTCTTTTCCCACCTATTTCCATTATTTTAAAATGTATTTCCATCCATTGTTTTATCTCTATCTTTTAGTCTTTTTCGATTCCTTCACCCCACCCCACCCCCACTAGGGCTATCTGTACCTTGCTCGTTCTGCTTTCTACCGTTAATTAGCACATTCCTTAGATAATATCACCACCTTCAACACCTCTTTGTCCTTTTGTCTGTGACATCTTTTGGTTATCTCCACCTATCACTGGCTCTACTTGTCCCCCCCCCCCCGACTTAAACCAGCTTATATTTCGCCTCTCTTCTTTTTTTACTTAGTTCTGTTGAAGGGTCATTCAGACTGGAAACATTAACTGTGTTCCTCTCCACAGATGCTGCCAGACTTGCTGAGTTTTTCCAGGTATTTCTGTTTTTGTTTAAAATGAGCAGCTAGTTTTTTATTTTTTTATTTTCTGACCAGTGCAGACACAATGGGCTAAATAGCTTATTTCTGTGCTGTAATTGTTCTATGGTTCTAAGAGTGGCATACACTCCATTGACTCCTGCACCTTTTGTCTCTTCCTACCATTCCGGATGGTCACCCATCTATTATCCTGAACTCTTCTGTCCTGTGGGTTGACTAGGAGTCCTAATAATATTGATGTCAATGTGAATCAAGAGGCAGGTTTTCCACTGTTGAGGTTGTTTGAGGCCAATAACCTAAGCTGCAGGAGTTTCTCAGGACAGTGTCCTCACTCTAAATATCTTCAGCAACTTCATCAGTGGCCTTCCCTCCGTCATTAGGTCAGGAATGGGAATGTTCGCTGATGAATGTACAGTGTTTAATCCCATTTGTAACTCCTCAGACAATGAACTGTTATGAACATAAAAACATACGAATTAGAAACAGGAGTAGGCCACTCAACCCCTTGAGCCTGCTCCACCATTCAGTAAGATCATGGTTGATTGTAACCTCAACTCCTCATTCCCATCTGCCTCCGATAACCTTTCACCCCCTTGCTGATCAAGAATCTATTTACCTCTGCCTTAAAATTGTTGTGTGCCTATAAGCAGCAAGATCTGGACAATATTCAGGCTTGAGCTGATAAGTGGTAGGTAATATCCTGCCACACAATGCCAGACAAGGTCTAACAAGAGAGAGTCTAATCACCTCCCACTGACATTCTTTCAACAGCATTACCTTCACTGAAGCCACTACCATCAGCATCCTAAGGGTCACCTTTGACTGGAAATTTAACTGGATCAGCCACATAAATACCATGGCTACAAGCTGGATCTGAGTTTGGATATTCTTCAGCGAGTGAATCACCTTCTAACTCCCCAAAGCTTCTCCGCTGTCTACAGAGCACAAGTTAGGAGTGTGTTGGAATACTCTCCACTTGCCTGGATGAACACAGCTCCAACAACACTGAAGCTGCATAAAACTATCCAGTTCAAAACAGCTAGTTGATTGGCTCTCCATTCACCATCTAAAATATTCACTCCCTCTACCAGTGGCACACCATGTCTGCACCATCTCACCAAAGCTCCTTCCACAGCATCTCCCAAACCTTTGACCTCTGCCACCTAAAAGGGTCAAGGGCAGCAGGCAGATGGGAAAACTACCGCCTGCAAGTTCCACTCCAAGTCACACACCATCCTGCCTTGGAAATAATTTGTCATTCTTTCATTGTTGTTGGGTCAAAATCCTGGAACTCCTTAATAGCACTTGCAGGAGTACCTTCACCTCATGGAATAGAGCCATAGAAAAGTTTTGGCACAGAAAGAGGCCATTCAGCCCATTGTGTCTGTGCTGGCCAAAAAAAAGCTAGCCACTCATTTTCAATCCCACTTCCCAGCACGTGGTTTGTAGCCTTGCAGGTTACAACACTTCAGATGCAGATCCAGGTAGCGAATCGTATATAATATGAATGCAGCATTGAAGAAGGCAGCTCACCACTATATTATCAAGGGCAATTGAGGAGGGGACAAAAATGCAGGCCTTGTCGATGATGTTCACATCCTATGAATGACTAAGAAAAATCATCTCTCTCTCACACTCTTGTTAGACAAAAAATACGCATCAAATCTTGTTCCAATGCTTTCATAGTCAAATAGTTCTTGATGTACATTATCAAAGTTTAAGATAAAGGGCGAGGAATAAAAACAGAAAATGCTATAAATATCCAGCAGACTAGCCAGCATCTGCGGAGAGAGAAATGGTTAACATTTCAACTCAATGACCTTTTGTTTGATAAGGCTGCTGCCATACAAGCTGCCATGAAAATGCACCGCAGCACAAGTTTTGTCCTCAAAGGGAAAAGACATAAGGGAAAAAAATTGCAAGGTAAATAAATAGAAAATGCAGAATCATATCTGTTCAAGGGCTCCTACTAGGAGCAGTGTTCACAGGGAATGCTGGTTGGGAAATCACGTTTGAAATAACTTGCAACTTTTTAAAAATGTTATTACATTTTTAAAAGTATTCTGTTAAAAATGATGTCTAAATGTTTTAACTGAGCGTTACTTTGTTTCTTTCAAAGGAGAAGATTGAAAGCAAAAAAGAAGCAAATGTTTCATTTGAGGCCTGGAAGGCAAAGAAGAAAGATGTGCTTAAAGAAATCTCTTGCAAGAAGAAAGAGGAAGAAAAAAAAAAGCAAGCTGAAACAGAGAATGAGGAGCAGAAGGAAGTAGCAAAAAAGGCAGTGAGAAATATTTGTTTAGATACATAATGAAATATATTGGGCAGAATTTTAACTGCCAGGATGGTAGGTGTGGGGGGGAGGAATGGTGGGGTGCCGTGGTGGTAGGCAGGTTCAGATGTATACAGTGGGTTAAATCCCTGAAAAATGCCACTGCGTCAGAAACCCAACATGATCCTGCTCATTTCAGCTTTTATTGGGACACATTTGGAGATGTGCAGGAATTTCCTATGGAGCTGTCGGGTCAAAAATTTAAATACATAAATAACCAACCCAGAATCTTGGCTTTAATAGCTAGTACATGGTTTCCTGAGCTGTGTGTAACTGGCTAGGGTCAGCAAGGTGAGAGAACAGTGGGGAGTCATTGTTTAATAAAACCGACAGGCTAGAAAGCCTTTAGAAAGTGAATCTGCATAGCTGCTGCTTTGATGAAAGGCTTGTGCCCACATAACTTGTTCTGAGCATGTGCTTTCACTGCTTCCCAAGTGGTTTCAACTTTTTCAAAGCCATTTCCCCTACCTTGGACTTCGCCCACTTTGATGCTGTCAGCCTTCAAAGCAGCATGAGAGCAGTTTATGCAACTACACAATAGAGCAATAGTAGCAGGAGTCTCAATAGTGAGGGGTGCAGGCAGGCACTTCTGCAGCCGTAGATGTGACTCCAGGATGGTGTGTTGCCTCCCTGGTGCCAGGGTCAAGGATGTCACAGAGCAACAAGGCATTCTGAAGGGGTAGGACGAACAGTCAGAGGTTGTGGTTCGCATTGGTACTAATGACATAGGTAGAAAGAGGGATGATAAGATAACTTAAAGGCAAAAACTAAGGCATACCAAATTGCAAAGGTCAGTGGCAGGCCGGAAGATTGGGAAACTTTTAAAGATCAACAAAGGGTTACTAAAAAAATAATAAAAAGAGCAAAGGTAAGTTATGAAAGAAAACTAGCGTAAAATGTAAAAACTGATAGCAAAAGCTTCTACAAGTATATAAAAGGAAAGAGAGTAGCTAAAGTGAATGTTGGTCCTTTGGAGGATGAGACTGGGGAGTTAATAGTGGGGAATGCAGAAATGGCAGAGACACTTAATCAATATTTTGCCTCAGTTTTCACGGGGAGGACCGCCCCAATATAACAGGTAGTGCAGAGGATATAGAGGAGGAACTTAGAACAATCACCATCACTAGAGAAAAAGCTCTGAACAAACTATTGGGATTAAAGGGTGACAAGTCCCCATGACCTGATGGCCTACATCCCAGGGTCTTAAAGGAAGTGGCAGCGGAGATCCTGGATGCATTGGCTATAATATTCCAAAATTCCCTGGATTCTGGAAAGGTTCCAGTGGATTGGAAAAATGGTAATATAA
Source organism: Carcharodon carcharias (assembly GCF_017639515.1). Lineage (NCBI taxonomy): Eukaryota > Metazoa > Chordata > Chondrichthyes > Lamniformes > Lamnidae > Carcharodon > Carcharodon carcharias. The sequence continues at coordinate 53,337,556 of NC_054467.1, read as the reverse complement.
CGCCCTTATTCAAAAAGATGGGGAGGCAGAAAGTAGGAAACTATAGACCAGTTAGTTTATCATCAGTCGTTGGGAAATTGTTGGAATCCATTATTAAGGAAGTAGTAATGGGGCATTTGGAAAGTCAAGATGCAAGCCATCAGAGTCAGCATGGTTTTATGAAGAGTAAATCATGTTTGACTAATTTGCTAGAGTCCTTTGCAGATGTGACAAGCAAAGTGGATCCTGTAGATGTAGTATATCTGGACTTACAGAAGGCCTTTGATAAGGTGCCACACAAAAGATTAATACACAAGATAATATCACATGGGGTTAGGGGTAATACATTAGCTTGGATAGAGGATTGGCTAACCAACAGAGAGTCGGGATAAATGGGTCTTTTTCTGGATGACGAGCTGTGCCACAGGGTTTGCTCCTTGGGCCCCAACTATTTACAATCTATATTAATGACTTGGATTCAGGGATAGAAGGTACTATAGCTAAATTTGCAGATGACACCAAAATAGGTGGGAAAGTAAGTTGCAATGAAGAAATAAGAAATTTACAAATAGATATGGATAGGTTAGGGGCCAAAGTTTGGCAGATGGAGTTTAACGTGGATAAGTGAGGTTATCCATTTTGGTCGGAAGAATAAAAAAGCGACTTATTGTTTAAATGGAGAGAAACTTCAGAATGCTTCAGTGCAGAGGGATCTGGATGTCCTTGTGCATGGATCGCTGAAAGCTAGTATGCAGATATAGCAGGTAATAAGGAAGGCAAATGGAATTTTGGCATTTATTGCTAAAGGAATGGAGTGTAAAAATAGAGAAGTGTTGTTGTAACTGTACAAGGCATTGGTGAGACCGCACCTGGAGTGCTGTGCACAGTGTTGGTCCCCTTACTTGAGGAACTCGCACTGGAGGCAGTTCAGAGGAGGTTCACTAGATTGATACCAGAGATGCGGGGCTTGTCTTATGAGGAGAGATTGAGCAGTTTAGGCCTATACTCATTAGAGTTTAGAAGGATGAGAGGAGATCTAATTGAGGTATATAAGATGCTAAAAGGGATAGACAAAGTAGACATGGAGTGGATGTTTCCCTTTGTGGGGCATTCTAGAATGAGAGGCCATAATTTTAGGCTAAGGGGGTGGTAGATTTAAATCAGAGATGAGGAGGAATTACTTTTCTCAAATGATCATGAATCTGTGGCATTCACTACCTCAGAGTGCAATGGATGCCAGGACACTGAATAAATTTAAGGAGGAGATAGGCAGATTTTTAATTAGTAATGGGTTAAAGGTTTTGGGGAGAGGGCAGGAAATTGGAGTTGAGGCCAAAATGAGATCAGCCATAATCGTAATGAATGGCGGGGCAGGCTCAAGGGACTGATTTGCCTACTCCTGCTCCTAGTTCTTATGAGGTCCTGCAACAAGAATTTAGGGAGCTAGTTATCAGATTAAAAGGCAGGACCTCAAAGGTTGTAATCTCTAAATTACTTCCTGTGCCACATACTAGTGAGTATAGGAATAAGAGGATGGAGAGGATGAATGTGTGGCTGAAGAGATGGTGCAGGAGGGAGGGCTTTAGTTTCCTGGATCACTGGGTCTGTTTCGGGCAAAGGTGGGGCTTGTACAAGTCAGATGGGTTGCATCTGAACCAGAACAGGACCAACATCCTTGCGGGGAGGTTTGCTAGTGTTGTTGGAGGGGGTTTAAACTAATTTGGCAGGGGGATGGGATACAGAGTGGAAGTACAGTAGATGCACAGCCAAATATAGAAGAGAAACTAATTCAGTCTGGAAGGCAGAGCAAATATAGTCCTGTTAAGGCACAAGGGAATAATGCAAGGCTGGATTGCATCTGTTTTAACACAAGGAGTCTTACAAGTGAGGCAGATGAATTGAGGATGTTGATTAACACATGGGAATATGATTTTGTTGCTATCACAGAGACAGAGACATGGTTGAGGGATGGGCAGGACTGGCAGCTCAATATTCCAGGGTATAGAATCTTCAGGCATGACGGGTGGGGTGCGGGGTTGGGGTGGGAAGGTGTAAAAGAGGAGGTGGCATTGTACTATTGATCAAGGAGTCAATTACTGCAGTAAGGAGGGATGGTATTTTAGAAGGCCCCTCAAATGCGGCCATATGGGTGAAACTTAAAAACAAAAAGGGGGTAATCACTTTGCTGGGAGTGTACTATAGGCCTCTAAACAGTCAGGGGAAGATAGAGGAGCAGATATGTAGGCAAATCTCAGAGAAGTGTAAAAATAATAGAGTAATAATAGTAGGGTAATTGGGTAATATTCCCCAATGTTAACTAGGGTAGTCTTAGTGTGAAAGGCTTAGAGGGGGTGGAATTCTTAAAATGCATCCAGGAGAGCTTTTTGAGCCAGCACGTAGGAAGTCCTACAAGAGCAGGGGCGGTACTGGACCAAATCTTAGGGAATGAAGCCGGGCAAGTGGTAGAAGTGTCAATGGGGGAGCATTTCGGGGATAGTGACCATAACTCTGTAAAATTTAGTTATGGAAAAGCACAAAGATGGACTGGAAATAAAGATCCTAAATTGGGGGAAGGCCAATTTCAACTTGATAAGATAGGATCTGGCCAAAGTGGACTGGGAGTAGCAACTTGTAGTAAAGTCTACATCAGACCGGTGGGCGTCATTCAAAAAGGAAATAGTGAGAGCTCAGGGCCAACATGTTCCCGTAAAGGTGAAGGATAGGACTAACAAGTCCAGGTAACCCCGAATGTCAAGGGATATAAAGGATTGGATAGGAATTGAAAGAGGGCTTATGGCAGATACAGAGGGCTGAAAATAGTGGAACACCTAGAGGAGTATAGGAAGTGTAGGGGGGGTACTTAAAAGAGTAATTAGGAGAGCAAAGAGAGGGCATGAAAAAACACTGGCAGACAAGATAAAGGAAAATCCCAAGGCATTTTATAAATATTTTAAGAGCAAGAGGATAACCAGGGAAAGATTAAGACCCATTAGGGACCAAAGTGGCAATCTGTTCGTGGAGCTGGAGGATGTAGGTGAGGTTTTGAATGATTACTTTTCATCTGTTCACAATGGAGAAGGACGATGTAGGTGTAGAAATCAGGGAGGAGGCCTGAGGACTGTGATATACTTGAACAAATTACCGTTGAAAGAGAGGAGGTATTAGTGGTTTTAGCGGACTTTAAAGTGAATAAATCTCCAGGCCCAGATGAGATGTATCCCAGGCTGCTATGTGAGGTGAGGGAGGAGATTGCAGGGGCTCTGACACTAATTTTCAAATCCTCTCTGGCCACAGGAGAGGTGCCAGAGGACTGGAGGACACCAAATGTGGTGCCATTATTCAAGAAGGCTAGTAGTGATAATCCAGGTAATTGCAAACCAATGAATCTTAACATCAATGGTAGGGAAGCTATTGGAGAAAATTCTGAGGGAAAGGATTAAATAGGCCGAAGGGCCTATTTCTGTGCTGTATAACTTTATGTCTCTATGACCTTGATGAGGAGCAAGAGGAGCGGTCACACCACTAGCAACAGCAGCTGCCTTCTCCATCACTAGATGACACAGAGCTTGATGGAGGTGATAGCTGCAGCACAAGGCTTTCTTTGACATGGAACAGCAGTGCCTGAGGAGGTTCAGGCTTTCAAGGCATGTTATTGCTAACATCTGCAGCATCCTGGAACAATACATTCTTCTAAATGGCAAAATGGACATTCTTTGCTCGTGGACATCAAAGTCACCACAATGCTGAATTTCTTTGCCACAGGCTTCTTCCAGGGACCTGCTCGTTACATCTGCCGGATTTCATGATCAGCTTCCCATATGTGTGCCTCCCAGGCGACTGATGCCATGTGTGCGAAAGTCACCATTTTGTCACTAATGAGACCGGAGATTTCTCACATTTGCTGTGGTGGTTGGATTCCCACAGGTACAGGACATCATTGACATTAGGTAATCAAGGTGCCCCTAGATCAGCCAAGAGTATTTATTAATCAAAAGGGATTTTACTTCATTAATGTTTAGCTGGTTTATGAGCTCTAGAAAGTTTTCATGCATGTCTGTGCAAGATATCCTGAAAGCTACCACAATGCCTTCATTCTTTGCCTGTCACAGGCTTTTTGTACCTCCAAGCAGAATCAGTGTTGATTCTTTGGATAAATCACTAAGAATATGACTGATCTCACCTGTGAGGATTCCTACCACTGACGGCAGGTAGGGAGAAACTGTTCCCATTGGCAGAACAGTCAAAAACCAGGGGACACTAATATAAGGTGAATGTCAAAAGAGCCAAAAGCTGATATGAGGAAAATGTTTTTGCATAGCAAGTGGTTCAAGATCTAAAATGCACTACCTGAGACGGTGGAAGGTTCAACTGTGGCTTTCAAAAGGTGGCTTTCAAAAATGTGTCGATCAGGTCACGCGGCCTTCCATCAAATGAGTGCGAAATGACTTTAAAATGAAACTCACAATGCTATATGAGAATAAAGCGAAACAACATAAAAGGGGACAATGTAAAATGGAAATTTACTTTATTGGGTTGCTGAAGAAGCAGTTCAGGTGCCTGGGCAAAGGAGGAGGCATTCTTCAGCTGTACCAGCAAGGGATTGTTATACCATAACTAGGGGGCATAGATGAGGAAGAATTTCTTCTTTCAGCGGTTCATTAGTCATTGGAATTCTCTTCTATGGAGGCTGGGTAACTGAATATATTCAAGGCTGAGTTAGATAGATTTGTGATTGACAAAGGAGTTTATAGGGTTGTGGGGGACAGGCGTGAAAGTGGAGTTAAAGCCACAATCAGATCCATAATCTTATCGAATGATGAAGCAGGCTCGATGGGCTGAATGGCCTACTCCTCCTATTTCTTATGATCTTACCTTGCACAACATCACACTGCAGATAGGACTGGAGCCACAAGAGGAACAAGGTGAGGTGCTCTCCCCACGTCAGAGGAAGAGGGTGCTCAGTTTGGATTCCAACAAGAGCACTCAGCTCCAGACCTCATAGATTCCATGGTCCAAAATTAATATGAGCTGAATTCCAGAGGTGGGCTGAGGTGACAGTGACTGCCCTTGACATCAAGGCAGCATTTAACCAAGCGCAACACCAAGGAATCCTAATGAAACTGAAGTCAATGGGATTAAAGGAGAAAACTCTCCGCCAACTGTTTTCATATCTGGAACAAAGGAACATAGTTGTGACTATTGGAGACTGTCATCTTAACCTTAGGACATCATCAATGACCTTCTTTCCATCATAAAGTCTAAAATAAGAAGTGAAGAACCAGAGGGCACAGAATTAAGGTAATTGGCAAAAGAAGCAAACGCTCACGACATGAGATAAAACTGTTTCACACAGCATGTGATTAGAATCTGAGGGTGTGGTGGAGGCAGATTCAACCAAAGCATTCAAGAGGAAATTGGATTATTATCTGAAAAGGAAGAATGTCTATGAGGTCTGGAGCTGAGTGCTTTTGTTGGAATCCAAACTGAGCACCTTCTTCTTCTGAGGTGGGGAGAGCACCTCACCTTGTTCCCCTTGTGGCTCCAGTCCTCTCTGCAGTGTGATGTTGTGCAAGATAAGATCATAAGAAATAGGAGGAGTAGGCCGTTCAGCCCATCGAGCCTGCTCCATCATTTGGTAAGATTATGGATCTGATTGTGGCTTTACGGGAGGAAGGGGAAGGAGTGGCTCTAGGTGAATTGCTCCTTTAAAGACCCAGCACATACACAAAGGCCAAATGGCCACCTTCTGTGCTGTAACCATTCTATGATTCTGTTCTATAAATAGAAATGTTTGCTGATGATTCCAACAAAGTTCAGTTTCACTCACAAATCCTCAGACATTGAAGCATTCCATGCCTGCAGGAGGTAAGACCTGGACAATATCCAGGCTTGGGCTGATAAGTGGCAAATAACATTTGTACCACATAAGTGCCAGGCAATGACCATCCAACAAGGAAGAATCTAGTCAGACTTGCCAGACGTTCAATGGCATTACCTTCATTGAATCCCCCACTATCAACATTCTGGGGGTCACCATTGACTAGAAACTTAACTGAGCCAATCACATAAATACTGTGATAACAAGAAAATGTAAGCTGTTGGGAATTCTGTGGCAAGTATCTCACCTGATTCCTCTAAGCCCATCCACCATCTACAAAGCACAAGTCACATGTGAAAGAATGCTCCTGACTTGCCTGGATGACTGCAACTTCAACACTCAAGGAGTTCAACACCATCCATGACAAAGCAGCCCACTTGATCATCTGCCATCCACCACTTTGAACAGCATTTAATCACCCAGAAGACCAACGCACATGGGAACATCACCACCTGCAAGTTAGTCTCCAAGTCACACACTATCCTGACTTGAGTTCACTGCCGATGAGTCAGAATCCTGGAACTCCCTTACCGCATCTACGCCACATGAAATTCAGGGGTTCAAGAAGCAGTTCACCACCACTCCTCAAGGGCAACCAGGATGGACAATAAATGCTGGCTATTCCATTAATGCCCACATCCCATGAATGAATAAAGAAAGGAGGAGGAGTAGTGGGATGATAGGGAGCCTGATGCAGCCAAGGTGCAACCAGAGAAGCCTGCAATAGTTTCATCCAGGCATGATTCAGCTAACCTTAATGAGTGAAGCATATGTCAAAACAGTGTTGAATCCATCATCTCCCAATGGCTCCATCCCACCCATATAAATCATTCCCACAGTCAGAAGTCCCTCCATCTCATGCACACCCTTTACTCGTCTTCCATTCTAGGCAGACTATTCCCCTGAAGCCCAATGTCAATTGCAATAATCATCAATTATGATGATGAATGGACGATGGAAATTTGAAATAAAGTACTTGATAAATTTCTTGCAAAATCTAAATCAACCCACAGATATTTTTATGATCACAGAAGTGGATCCCCTTGTGCAATTAAAAACGTTTTTCTTTTTCTTTTTCAACTTATTTTTACATGGAACGCAAAGGTAACCCTTGGTTTCTTTTCTCTACTGCAAGCCATGCCCCTATCTCCTCAACCTTCATCTTCGACAAGAGCAAGGAGCTCATTGATTTCTTTATCAGCATCATTGAGACCACCTGATCAGCTGCCTTTGTCACTTTCCTCCCAAACCAAGGCTGACCAAGCCAAACTTCCTCTAAGACTCATCCTGCCCTAGCCTGAATTTCTTTCCTTCTCTAGTCTTTCTCTTACCTCCCTTCATGCCCTCCCCAAGCTTGCCAATGAGAGCCATCTCCTGTTCCCTCAACCCTATTACAACTAATCTTCCTTCCTGGTTGCTATGTTAATTGATATCGTTAATGGTTCTCACTCTTCAGCTTTTGTCTCTTATTTCTTCAAATCTGCCATCATCATCCTCACCTCAAAAAAACACTTGACCCCCTCTGCCCTTACAAACTACCCCATCTCCAACCTCCATTTCCTCTCCAAAGTGCTTGAATGTGCTGTCACTTCAAAAATTCATGCCTATCTTTCCCAGAACTCCATGCTTGAATCCCTCCAGTCAGGTTTCTGCCCTGCCACAGTACCAAAATGGTATTTAAATAAGTCACAAATGTGACTATCCTAGCTTGTCCTTCTTGACCTGTCTGCAGCCTTTAACACAGTTGATCACACCATTCTCCTCCAACACTTCTCCACAATCATCCAGCTGGATGGGGCTGCGCTTGCTTGGTTCCATTCTTATTTATTTAGTCGCAGCCAGAGAATTCTCATCAATGGTTTATCTTCCTATCTCAACAGTTTCCTCTGATATCTGTGAAGGATCTATCTTTGGATTCCTCCTATTTCTCATCTACTAACTGCCCCTTGACAACATAATCTGAAAACACAATGTCAGTTCCAAGTTTATGCTGAAGACACTAAGTTTTACCTCACTATCAGCTTTCTTGACCCCTCCATTGTCTCTAAATTGTCAGATGCTTATCTGACATTCAGTAATGGATGAGCAGAAATTTCCTCCAGTTGAATACTGGAAAGACTGAAACCATTGGGTGGAATCATCCCAGATTCACACCAAGTGCGGTAGCAGGTGAGAGAAAGGACATTTTACCCACTGGTCGCAATGGCGATTTTCACGCCATATTGTCCCATTCCCACCTCATTCATTATGCATTCTGGGGAAACACACTGGGTCGCTGGAGAGGCGCCCTCAGAGTTGCCCGCCCCACTGTCACCTCAGGCCTTCAGTAAACCATCATAGTTAAAGGCCGCTCTTGCACAGAGCTAGCACTCTTCCAGGGATAGGAAGCTGCTGGGAACTGATGGCTGCCAAAGGGAGGAAACATGCTGCCCCCAGATTTAGCGACACCTCCCTCGAGCATGTATTGGATGCAGTGGAGGCCCACCACGATGTCCTCTACCCCTGATCTGAGCAAAAGCCAGCAAGCAAGGTCACCAGTCCTGCATGGGAGATGATGGCAGAGGTGGTCAGCGCCAAAGTCCTGCAAAGGAGGACAGCCAACCAGTGCCAAAAGAGGACAAATGATCTCCTCCTTTCTGCCACTCTCAATTCACACAATCACAAACTCATTGAACATCCGCAGGGATCTCACTCATTGCCAGTTCAAGGGACATCACCATCCACTCTCTCGCACACGCCTTCACTTGTCCTGTGGTTCATGTCCTCATCCCGTCCATGGCACCACTCAGCACCCACATATGGCAGGCATCCTGCTTACACTCTTCATCTATCTTCATGTCAGACAAGCTGGCACACAACGAAAGTGAGAGGTCACAGACTGGTGGAAGAATGCCTGAAATCAAGGTCCTCACAGGCTTTGAAAATAGAGTCATTCCTGTGCTGATGGCGAGGTCGGCGGTGCTCAAGCAAGTGAAGATCTAGCAGTGCAACATCCATTAGACAACCATGCTGTGAGTCACTTCCCCTATTCTGCAGTCCCCTGCCGTGCATTAATTATCTCTCCTTGCTTTCGTCGGCACATATTTATAATGGGGAACAAAGAAATGGCTGACCAACTAAATACATACTTTGGTTCTGTCTTCACAAAGGAGGACACAAATAACATCCCAGAAATGTTGGGGAGCACAGGGTTTAGTGAGAGAGAGGAACTGAAAGAAATCAGTATTAGCAGGGAAATGGTATTGGGGAAATTGATGGGATTGAAGACCGATAAATCCCCAGGGCCTGATAATCTACACCCCAGAGTACTTAAGGAGGTGACCCTGGAAATAGTGAAAGAATTGGCGGTCATCTTCCGAGATTTTATAGACTCTGGAACAGTTCCTACAGATTAGAGGGTAGCTAATGTAACCCCACTATTTAAAAAGGGAGGCAGAGAGAAAACAGGGAATTATAGACCAGTCAGCCTGACGTCGGTAGTGGGGAAAATTCTAGAGTCCATTATAAAAGATTTAATAACTGAGCGTGTGGAAAACAGTGGCAGAATCGGACAGAGTCAGCATGGATTTATGAAAGGGAAATCATGCTTGACAAATCTACTGGTATTTTTCGAGGATGTAACTGGTAGAGTTGATGAGGGGGAGCCAGTGGATCTGGTTTATTTGGACTTTCAGAAGGCTTTCGACAAAGTCCCACATAAGAGATTGGCATGTAAAATTAAAGCGCATGGGATTTGGGGCAGGATATTGAGATGGATAGAAAACTGGTCGGCAGACAGGAAACAAACAGTAGGAATAAACGGGTCATTTTCCGAATGGCAGGCAGTGACTAGTGGGGTACCGCAGGGATCGGTGCTGGGACCCCAGTTAATCACAATATATATTAATGATTTAGATGAGGGAATTAAATATAAATATAATACCTCCAAATTTGCAGAAGACACAAAGCTGGGGGGGTGAGCTGTGAGGAGGATGCAGTGATGCTTCAGTGTGATTTGAACAAGCTGAGTGAGTGGGCAAATGCATTTCAGATGTAGTATAATGTGGATAAATGTGAGGTTATCCATTTTGGTAGCAAAAACAGGAAGGCAGATTATTATCTGAATGGATATAAATTGAGGGAGGGGAATGTGCAACGAGACCTGGGTATCCTTGTACACCAGTCGCTGAAGGTAAGAATGCAGGTGCAGCAGGCGGTAAAGAAGGCAAAAAGTATGTTGGCCTTCATAGCCAGAGGATTTGAGTACAGGAGCAGGGATGTCTTGCTGCAATTGTACAGGGCCTTGGTGAGACCACACCTGGAATATTGTGTGCAGTTTTGGTCTCCTTATCTGAGGAAGGATGTACTTGCTATAGAGGGAGTGCAGCGAAGGTTTACCCAACTGATTCCTGGGATGGCGGGACTGACATATGAGGAGAGATTGAGTCGATTAGGATTATATTCGCTGGAGTTCAGGAGAATGAGGGGGGGATCTCATAGAAACCTATAAAATTCTAACAGGACTAGACAGGGTAGATGCAGGAAGGATGTTCCCGATGGTGGGGGAGTCCAGAACCAGGGGTCACAGTCTGAGGATATGGGGTAGACCATTTAGGACTGAGATGAGGAGAAATTTCTTTACCCAGAGAGAGTGGTGAGCCTGTGGAATTCGTTAGCACAGAAAGTAGTTGAGACCAAAACATTGTATGTTTTCAAGAAGGAGTTAGGTATAGCTCTTGGGGCGAAAGGGATCAAAGGATACGGGGAGAAAGCAGGAGCAGGCTATTGAGTTGAATGATTAGCCATGATCATAATGAATGGCGGAGCAGGCTCAAAGGGCCAAATGGCCTACTCCTGCTCCTAGTTTCTATGTTTCTATATGAGAAACAGCCAAAGGGATCTATGACCCAGGTCCTCGACCCAAGCCCCAAAGAAACCTCAGAAGAATCTGATGACACCCTAATTGGAAACCTATCACAGCGCTCACCTACACCTTCCACCAGCACAGAGACACACACCTCAGTGGGATCTAACTTTAGAGTAGCCTCGGGGTCAGTCGGGTGAGCACAGCTGATCTGATCCACAGAGGGCGGAGGCAGGGACTTCCTAGGTTTCCGGCATTCAACTGCTGGAGACCAGAAATCTGTTGCACCTGAGTCAGGTGAAGAGCCTCTGGATTCAGTCATATCTCAGTTGCTGGAGCTGTGAAGGCAAGCTTAGGAACATCAGGAAGGGACGTGCACTGCACTCCTCAGATTGCAAGGCACGATGGAGGAGTCCTTCTGCCTTCAGACTGAGGTGATAGCGCCAGCATGCCAACGCACTGAGGTCAACACTGGTAGGATGGCATCCGCCATGAAGACTTTGGTCCAGGACATCAGTCCTGCACTGCTATGCGGGCTGAACTCCATCGCTGATGCCATAGTTGGTCTCCCCAACAGTGTCAACATGAGAGGGGTGCCGGGCAGCTTGATCTCACTCCAGCTTCCTCTTCTCTTCAAAGAGTCAGCTAGGGGTCCTCGGGCACCCATTAGGAGGGGTATCAGCCGGTACACATCCCGGGGCCATCCACCCAGGTGACTATGGGAGTGTCCGACCCATCGCCTTCCTGTGACCCCAGCAGATCCAATTCCACAGACCGAAGAGGGTGCCACTGCCACACAGCAGGACCCTGAAAGCAGGATGGAGCCCTCCAGGTCTCAGCTCTAGAGGACACCCATTAAGTTCATCACAGACAGTCAGCAGGCAGCCTCCACCTTTGCTGTGGATGTCCAGAAAGCACCATGACAGTTCAGGCGCAGCCACATTGACGTACTTGGAGTCGGGCCTCTAGCTTATCTGCCCACTCAAACAACACAGATGTATGGAAATGCCACCAAATGCTCCAGAGCTTTTCACTCTTTGGGCACAAACTGCAAATTAATGAGCATTTTAGTGGACTGCAGAACAGTTGGACAAGTTGTCCAATCTCCTTGCGAAAGCTGGCCATGGAGAAATCACTGAGGGAGGCGCTCACAGCCCCTTGAAATGTCATCATTCAGGTTTGGACCAGTCTGCTCCAGGGTTCAAGCTATTAGCACAGCCTTGCAGTGTGGGTTAGGAGAGTGCCTACACCTGAGCTTAGAGCACAGCATGCAGTCCAGTGGGCAAAGCTGCTGCCAATTAGCAGGGTTAGGAAGGTTAAGAAGATGTAACTCTTTCGAGTCAAAACAAATAACCTAAATTAGCAAATCAAAGGACAAATTAAAAGGCAGCCCCTTAAAGGGAAACTGCAAAAACAAAAGACAAAATTTAAAGGAAACTTACAAACATTAAACCAAAATGGGATTAAGAGGGTCAATAAAACACCCCAATCCCCGTGGTGCCCACCGAGCATGGAAGGCCTCAATGGTGCCAGTGGGCACCGTGTGCTTCCTTTCCAGGGACACCTGGCCGCAAATGTAGCCGCAGAAGAGGGGCAGACAACCCCCTTGATCGCTGTTGCCTGGACCTGTTAATGGCCAACTGGCCAGCCCCAGGTTCATGAGGAGGTCCTCCTTCCTTCCCGTCCCACTCTGCACCAGGTGCCCGTAGATCATAAAGTTCTACGGGCGCAGGTGTTAATCACTTGTACTTAATGTTCACGATTTTAAGACTCTCAAGAATCTCTCCTTGCCTATGGCTTCTTGCTCTGATGGGCAGTGTTCGTGTCACTCAGATTTGAAACCTTGATCCCTGCACAAGATAAAGACCCTGTCCAGGGCTTCTTCCCTGTGCTTTGTGCAACCTTCCCAGCACAATGATGGTGCACCTTCACAGTCACTGGACACAGTGATGCCTGCACCTTGACGGGGCTTACCATTGCTGCCAGAATGTCCTGGGACGGGAGCACAGAGTTCTGTCATTCTGTGTGCTGTCAGCATCTTTGAGGTGCAGCTGGTCCCCCATCTAATCAGCATCTGAGTCAGTGACAGTGGTCCTGAAGGGTTCAGCTCGCGAAGGATGCCATAAGATCAGGAGAAGTTAAAGTTTCCCCTCTGCATCTCCATGATTTGACCCTGTTCACAGAGTGCAAGTGATCTGCCATCAGCCAGACAGGAGTCAGAGATTCACATAAGCTATGGAGTGTCCCCACTGCATGTCGTCATCATCCCCATGGAATATAGGGACTATGCACATTCACTGTGTCTCCATGACAGGAGCATTCTCACAGAGGGTATGTGTGCTGCCATCAGCCAGACAGGAATCAAGCATTCACAGATGCAATGTGAGGATCTTTGGTCTCTCCTCACTGCATGTCATTATCATCCTCCACAAATCTAGCAGCTATGAGGGCCTCCCAAGCGTGCTTCCCTCGCCTGGTCAGCGCGATGGCCTCATCATCGTCATCCTCACCTTCAAGGACATCCTCGCCCTCATCCCCGTTAACATCCTCCTCATTGGAGACGACGTGCAGCTCCTCCATTTCCTTCTCAGTTAGCTCGTCGCCCCATTGCAGCACCAGGTTGTGAAGGGTGCAGCAGGCGACAATGGTGCTTGACACCCTCTGTGGACTATATTGCAGAGCTCCACCAGACCAGACCAGACCAGGCACCATAACCTCATTTTCAACATTCCATTGGTTTGCTCCACCAAAGTGCAAAGTGCGATGGCATTGTACCTTCCCTCTGCTGCAATCTGAGGCTGCTGCACTGGCGTCATCAACCACGCCCTCTGCGGGTAGCCCTTGTCCCCGAGAAACCAATCCTGCAGCCTCTCTGGACCCTGGAAGACGTCAGGGATCTGAGACCTACTAAGAATATAGGAGTCACGGACGCTCCCTGGGAAAATGCGCAGCCCTGTAGGATGTGTTTGTGGTGGATGCATTTGAACATTCAGCGAGTGGAAGCCATTGCGGTTGGCTTAGTTGACTGCCTGTTGCCATGGAGATCTGAGTGCCACATGAGTGCAGTTGATGGCACCCTGGACCTGTGGGAAAGCTGAGATCTGGGCAAATCCCAGCGCTCTTGCATCCTGGCTTTCTTGATCTCAGGTGAAATGTACAAAGCTGTGTGCCTTCGCGAGTACGGCATCCGTGACCTCCTGATGCATTTGTGTATGGAGGCTTGCAATATCCCACAGAGGTCATCTGTGGAGCCCTGAAAGGACCCACTGGCATAAAAATTGAATGCCACAGACTCTTTCATGGCCACTTGAAGTGGATGCTCTCCAAGTCCTTGTGGCTCCAAATCCTGTAGCAGGAAACATGTGACCGAATAATTCCCTGGATATGCTCAGTCTTCAGCAACACTGCTTCATGGTCATCTGCAGAAATGACAAGTTCTGTCTATAGACCCTAAGTCTAGCTAGGCGCTGACCAGTGACGGCTCGCTGTGGCTCTTCAGCAGCGTGTGCTGGAGTCCCACACACCCCTTCTTCAGGGTTCTGCTCCTCCCTCTGCCTAGCCAGGCACCTCCATCACTCTCTTCTTCTTTGTCTCCATTCCCTGTAAGCCATGAGACATACAGCTAGGTCACCAGGCTCCGGGCTCCATGCTCCTGATGTACTCCTCCTGCAGGATGAAAGAGAGAGATGCGTGGGTTAGCATGGATGTGCTAAGAAGCTCTCTTGGTTAAGTCTGAAGGCCCCTTAGCACAACCTGGAGAGTGCAGGACACCACTTGGATGGCCAGAGTTGAGTGTGCTGCATGGCTGCCTGAAACCCCACCCATCTCCGATCCACTCCACCTGACCAATTGGCAGCAGCTTTGCCCATTGGACTGCACGCTGTGCTCTCAGCTCAGGCGCAGGCATTCTCCTAACCCACACTGCAAGGCTGCACTGATAGCTTGAACCATGAGGGAGACTAGTCCAAACCTGAATGATGACATTGCAAGGGGCTGCGAGCGCCTCCACCAGTGACTGCTCCATGGCCAGCTTTCGCAAGGAGATTGGACAACTCGCCCAATCGTCCAATTGTTCTGCAGTCCACTAAAATGCTTATTAATTTGCAGTCTGTGCCCAAAGGATGGAAAGTTCTGGAGTACTTGGTGGCACTTTATTGCCTCTGCATTGCTTGAGTGGGCAGATAAGCTAGAGGCCCAACTCCAAGTATGTCAATGTGGCTGCACCTGAACTGTCCCAACTGCAGAGGAATGGTCACTTTATACAAGGTTTCTCTAATGCATGGCTGCTTTTCCCTCACCCCGCCCCCTACCCCTCACATGTGCTTGGACTATCTGAACCCCCAACTCACTCCAACTGCAGGGCAGCCCTAGCCCCGGCACCACATTGTCAGCCAATGGGAAAAGAGCCACTTGCCTGTGCCCTCACCTAAATGCGCAGTGCCTCAACCTTGAAGTCCAACGGACGACCCTCGCGAGCGCTGCACAACATTTGCATGCACTCACCTCTGTTACCCCTCGAAGTTTAGCTCGCCAGGTGCAAGCCTTTTAAATGTTGTTGCATGCCAACATGTCCAGGTGATCCAGCATGGGGGGATAATTCCACCAAGCAGGGTTTATAATAATATGCAGATGTATTGAAATTACGTCTGGCGGCAGGATATGCAGCCCGCCATTGAAGGCGGAGCAGACGATCACAATGGTTTCACGACAGCATGAAACTGATTTTTGGCCTTCCCACCATATTGTCCGGGGGTGGGGAAGCTGGGGGGGGGATTCCGGCCATTGTCTTCATTCCCTGCCCAAACTCTACTCCCTCATCACTGATTTCATCCCTCACCCTGGCAACTATCTGAGGCCGAACCACGCATAATTGACTCGTGCTCCCGTTTCCACATGCCCTTTCTCCGTCTTCCATCTCATGGCACACCCGCACTTCCCCGTTAGTCAAAAGTTCACAGAATTACAGAATTTTTTGCAGCGCATAAGGAGGCCACTTGGCACATTGTGTCTGCACCATCTCTCTATATGAGCAACTCATCTAGTACCATTCTCCCACCTTCTCCCCATAACTCTGCACATCCTTCCTTTTCAGATAACTATCTAATTCCGTTTTGAATGCTTCAGTGGAACTTGCCTCCATCACATTCTCAGGCAATGCATTCCAAACCATGCTGAATAAAAAAGTTTCTCCTCATATCGCTTTTGCTTCTTTTGCTAATTACTTTAAATCTATGCACTCTCGCTCTCGATCCTTTCACGAGTGGTAACAGTTTCTCCCTATCTACTCTGTCCAGACCCCTCATGATTTTGAATACCTCTATCAAATCTTCTCCCAGTCTTCTTTTCTCTAAGGAAAACAGTTCTAACTTCTCTAATCTATCTTCAGAACTGAAGTTCCTCATCTCTGGGATCATTCTTGTGAACCTCTTCTGCATCCTCTCTAACGCCTTCACATCCTTCCTAAAATGCAGCGCCGAGGACTGGACGCAGTACTCCAGCTGAGGCTGTTAATGATGTATACAAATTCAACATAATCTCCCTGCTTTTGTACTCTATGCACCTATTAATAAAGCCCAGGATACTGTACACTTTATTAACTGCTCTCTCAACCTGTCTTGCCACCTTCAATTTATGCATATATACACTCAGGCCTTTCTGCTCCTGCACCCCTTTTAGAATTGTACACATTATTTTCTATGCTCTATCCATGTTCTTCCTACCAAAATGAATCAATTCACATTTCTCTGCATTGAACTTCATCTGCCACCTGTCTGCCCATTCCACCAGCTTGTCTGTGCTCCTTTGAAGTTCTACACTCTCCTCCTTACAGTTCACAATTCTTCCATGTTTTGTAACATCCACAAACTTTGAAATTGTGCCTTGTACACCAAGGCCAAGGTCATTAATATTTATCAGGAAAAGCAAGGGTACCAACACTGACTACTGAGGAACTCCATTTCAAACATCCCTCTGTCTCCTGTCCTAAAGCCAATTTTGTATCCATGTTGCCACTGTCCCTTTTATTGCATGAGCTATAACTTTTTTCACAAGTCAATTGTGTGACACTGCATCAAATGCATTTGAAAGTCCACATCAACAACATTGCCCTCATCAACTGTCTGTTACCTCCTCAAAAGACCCCAGCAAGTTAATCAAACATGATTTTCCCTTAAGAAATCCATTCTAGCTCTCCTTAATTAACCCACATTTGTCCAAGTGATTATTAATTTTGTCCTGAATTATTGCCTCTAATAGTTTCCCCAAAGTTAAATTGACTAGACTGTAGTTGCTAGGCTTTTCCTTATACCCTTTTTTGAGCAAAAGTGTAATGTTTGCAATTCTTCAGTCCCTTGGGACCACCCCTGAGTCTAAGGAAGATTGAAAAACTATGGCCAGTACCTCCATAATTTCTGCTGTCGGTATCCTTGGATGCATCTCATCTAGGCCTGTCGCTTTATCAATTTCAAATATGGATAACCTTTCCAATATCTCCTCTTTTTCAATTTCAAACCCATCTAGTGTCTGAATTATCTCATTTTTTTACCATGCCCTGGGTAGCATTTTCTTCCTTGGTAAAGACAGATGCAAATTATTCATTTAATACCTCAGCTATGCCCTCCACCTCCATGTGTAAATCCTCTTTTTTGGCCCCTAATCAGCCTTACTCCTCCTTTTATGTGCCTATAGAAGACTCTGGGATTCCGTTTTAAAGCAATTTGTTGCACTTCATTGAGATTTTGAATGCCCAAGCCCAGGCTTTCCTCCACCCTGTTTAAAGTGGCACTTTTGAGTGTTTATGGCATGCATGCGCTCAGTTACCTTCTGTGGCTGATTCTCCATCCTGGTGATCACTCTTTCCATGGAACTCAACATCAGCACAAAAGCCTGAAACATAATGGTGCTCATGTTTGAGACAGAGTCCTCCAATCTCTCTCAAAGTGTGCAGGGTGTTCTGAAAATAATGAGAGAATCTTTTCTGTTGATGCTCCAGGATAGTCCTCTTTGTGGATGACCCCTGAGGCTCAACATCCAACCAACCAGGGTTTGGAGTATCCTGTACCATCTGACAGGGACTCTCCATTGCTGTCCCGGTCTCCAACACCAGCTCCTGTTCACTTGTCATGTACATCTCACCATGTGACAACCTATCCATGTCCCTTGGAGTTCCCACCAAGGTATGTGTATCTGTGGTGGTGGAATCTTATGACAGTACTTCTTCAAGTGCACAGACTCCTCTTCAACTAGGCCAACTCCAGTTCTAGGCCCTGTGTCATACTTGATCGACCTGTGGGGGATGAAAGACATTGATTGGAACTGACATGGGGAAAGGGATGTGCAGATGTTCACATCTCAGTGGCGACAGCAAATCAACATTATGTGCTAGATGGCACCATGATTTCTAATTCTGTCACCCAGTACCTGGGAGATCCATCCTTCCACACTAATGGCCATGCTCACCACCATGGTGATCTCCATGGCTGCCTACTCTGCAGTGATCAGGACAGTTGTCATTGGAATTGTGCGCTCTCTTTTCATGCAAGAAGAGAAGGCAAAGACCTGTGAGTGCAAGAAATGGAATGAGTGGAAAGTATTGAATGACATCTGTGCAGGGTAACTTGAGGCATGGGTGTGAGAAGGCACAAAGATTAGGATGACTGCCAATGTTGGCTGTTCTCATGGAGATGTGAGTATGTGCCTCGAGTGGGAGGAATGAGTGGAACTGCAAGTTTTGTTGGTCAGTGAAATGCTATGCAAGTGAATGCTGGAGAAGTCAGAGTGTGCACCCGAGTGGAATGCCACTCTCTTTTCCTGTCCTCATGACACTTTTGGGGCACTTGATTCAGATTCAAGGGGGCACACTCCTGCTGCTCACTTCTTCAGCCACTTCCATGCCTACTTGGTTTGAGAGGCCCCTTCCCCCCATCTACAGGAAACAGCACTTCACAGTATTCCCTCACACCTTCAGGGAAGAGCTGGAGAATTGGCGGGGTGGGTGCGGTGGTGGGGAAAGGTGGACAGCCTTCCCACATTTTCCTTCCAGATCTGTGGTTGAAGCTTGAAGAATTACTGTATAATCCAGCCATTTTGACTCCTACTGTAGTCCCTTTAACTAGAAAGCCTTCCATTGACTGATGCGGATCATCATCACATGTACATGCTGTGATTGGTCAGAAAAACCCAGAGGCGGGATGCAAGTGCACGACAGCCATGACAAACCCTACTTCTCTGGCAAACAGGTTCCTGACCAGCTGTTGCCCCCACTGCTGCTGCATGCGCATCAGTTCAATTAAAATTCTGCCCATTGATTCAGCTTTTCTATTAAATATGACTGAAAATTTTACCTGGTTCTCAGAAGACTACTAGTACTTTCCTAGTCATAGATATTGAATATGATGAGCAGTTAAGCTTTCTCCAATCCATTTTTGCCTGTACGTAGCCACACAGAAATAACCAGAGATGTGTTAATCTAGTAGTTACATGAACAAAAATTCAACCAAATGTCATTTCTCTAATAGGCATTTGAAAAATGGAAGGAAGAAAAGGATTTGCACCTAACAGAAAAGCTTAAGAAACAAAAAGAAATTGAAAAGGAGAAGAAGAGAAAAGAAAAGGAACAAGTAACTGAGAAGAAGAAAGAAAATGTTGCAGCATTTATAAAATGGTAGGCAAATTACATCCTCACATTTACTAAAGCTGTACATTAATGCACTGCACATTCAGATCTGAACAGCTTACTTTTAATAAATTCATGTCATTGCTTGCAAATTATTCAGTAACATTGTAACTACTTACTTATGGGAAATGTTCAGAAAATAGTTATAGTTTAATCCAATTATGTGCCTCACCTTAGACTAAGATCACAGAATTGTTCCAGTTCAGAAGGAGGCCATTTGGACCATTGTGTCTGCACCGGCTCTCCGAATAAGTCATTCCCTTTGTGCCATTCTTCTGCCTTCTCCCCATAACCCTGCACAATCTTCTTTTTCAGATAACAATCTAATTCCCTTTTGAATGCTTCGATTGAATCTGCCTCCTTCACACTCTCAGGCAGTGCATTCTGACCCTAAGTACTTGCTGCGTGAAAAAGTCTTTCTCTCATGTCGCTTTCGCTTTTTTTGCCAGTTACCTTAAATCAATGCCATCTTGTATTTGATTCTTTCACAAATGGGAACAGTTTCTTCCGATCTACTATGTCCATATCCCTCGTAATTTTGAATACTTCTATCAAATCTCCTCTCAGCTGTCTTTTCTCCAAGGTAAACAATCCCAACTTCTCCAATCAACCTTCTTGTGAATCTTTCCTGCACTCTCATCAATGCCTTTACATCCTTCCTAAAGTATGGCACCCAGAACTGGACACAATACTCCAGCTGAATCTTACACAAATTCAACATAACCTCTTTGCGCTTGACATCTGAGCCCCTACTAATAAAGCCTATGCTTTGTTAACTGTGCTCTCAACCTGTCCTGCCACCATCAATGACTTATTTACACCCTCTGCTCCTGCACTCCCTCTAGACTTGTACCCTTTATGTTATGTTGTCTTTCCATGTTCTTCCTACCAAAATGAATCACTTCACATTTCTTCACATTGAACATCATCTGCCACCTGTCCACCCATTCCACCAACTTGTCCATGTCCTTTTGAAGTTCCGCACATTCCTCCTCACAGTTCACAATGCTTCCAAGTTTTGTATCATCCACAAACTTTGAAATTGTGCCCTGTACACCAAGTCTAGGTCTTTAATTTATATCAGGAAAGGCAAGGGTCCCAACACTGACCTCTATCGAACTCCTCTACAAACTTTCCTCCAACCCAAAAACATCCATTGACCACTACTCTCTGCTTCCTGTCACTCAATCAATTTAATATCCATGTTACTACTGTCTCTTATTCCATGAGCTATAAATTTGCTCTCTTGTGTTGCATTGTATCAAATGCCTTTTGGAAATTCATGTACACCACACCAACAGCATTGCCCTCATCAACGCTCTGCTACGTCATGAAAGAGCTCCAACAAGTTAGTTAAATATGATTTTCCCTTAAGAAATCCTTGTTGGCTTTTCTTAATTAACCTGCATTTGTCACCTGCCTATTAATTTTGTCCCAGATTGTTATTTCTAGAAGTTTCCCTACCACTGAAGTTAAACCGGCTGACCTGTCATTGCTTTGCTTATCTTAACACCTTTTTTGAACAAAGGTGCATTGTTTGCAATTCTCCAGTCCTCTGGCACCATCTCTGAGTCCAAGGAATGTTAGTAGAATCTAAGCTGGTTGGTGATGTCAAAACGAAGACACAGAGCTTTTTTTTTTAACTGGCAGAGTTTACTGACTTTGTCCTCCTCACATCCCCGTTGTTCCAGCTATCCATTACTTATAGGTGGTTTGTGGATTTGATCTGTTCCCGGTGTCTCCCCTTCAGGCATAAACCTTGCTGGGGTGGCCGGTTTTCTTGGGCAGCAGCACAGCCTGGATGTTGGGCAGGACCCCACCCTGGGCTATGGTGACCCCGCCCAGCAGCTTGTTGGAGCTCCTCGTCGTTGCGGATGGCGAGCTGCAGGTGGCGGGGGATGATGTGGGTCTTCTTGTTGTCCCGGGCCGCGTTGCCAGCCAGCTCGAGGATCTCGGCCGTCAGGTACTTGAGGACGGCGGCCAGGTAGACGGGGGCTCTGGCCCCGACCCGCTCGGCATAGTGGCCCTTGCGCAGCAGCCGGTGGATGCGGCCGATGGGGAACTGGAGCCCGACTCTGGAGGAGCGAGTCTTGGCCTTGGCACGCCCTTTGCCTCTGGTTTTACCGCGACCGGACATCTTTCAGAATTTAGCTTTTATGGAGTATCCATTACTTTTTTGTGTTCAAAGTACTTGATTAAAAAATGCCCTTCACCTGTGTTTCCAAACAATATAACTAACAAACCATTAACAGGAAAGACTGAAAAATTATGACCAGTGCCTCCCCAATTTCCACTCTCACTACCCTCAGTATCCTTGGGTGCCTCTCATCTGATCCTTGTGGCTTATCAACTTTAAGTAAAGACCTAACCAATACCACCTCCTTATCGATTTTTAACCCTCCTAATGTCTAAATTACCTCTTCTTTCACCGTGGCCTAAGTTGCATCTTTTTCTTTGGTAAAGACAGATGCAGAGTATTCATTTAAAACGAATAGTAGAATTTCTGGACAACGCTGACTAATTACAATTCCTGCTAAAATAAGAAGGGATCACTCCTTTGCAGCACCAGGTTGTGAAGGGTGCAACACACAGCGATGATACAGGATACCTTATCTGGAGAGTATTTCATTAGTCCCGGCGGAGCACTCCAAATATCATCTTCAGAATGCCAACGGTCTGCTCAATTAAGGGTTGTTTGGAGCTGTGATCTGCATTGTACCTCCCTCTGAAGCACTCTGAGCCTGACGCACTGGGGCCACGAACCAACCGTTTGGTGGGTACCCCTTCTCCCCAAGCAGCCATTCCTGCAGATGCTCAGGACCTTCGAAAATCTCAGGCACCTGGGAGTGACTCAGGATGTCTGAGTCATGGCAACTTGCAGGGTACTTGGCACAATCGTGCATCATATGCTTACAATGATCACACATCTGTTGAACATTGATGGAATGAAAGCCTTTACAATTGATAAGCATTAGGGGCTGCTGCCATGGAGCCCTTAAAGCCACATGGGTGCTGTTGATTGCACCCTGCACTCTTGGGAAGTTAGAGATAGCTGCAAAACCATTGAATCTTTCATCGAGTGTAAACCTCACATAGTGATATACCTTGCTGTAGAGGCATCTGTGACCTTCTTGATGCATCTATGTATGGTGAACTGCGAGATGCTGCACAGGTCCCCATGGAACAATCTGCAGGAAAAGATTTTGAGCGCAGCTGTGACCTTGACAGGGGCTAGTCAATTGTGAGTCAGCAGTTTACTGATGTACTAAGTATTTGAATATTGTAATAAGAAAATGGCACTGCTGGATGACAGTTGCTGATGAGTTCCCTGTCAAAGCAAATCTGTACAATGTGTTGTCTTGATCACACAAATGTTTAGAAATATATTCAGCAAACAAATACAATAGTTCCAGGGAGCAGAGTCAGAGGGCTGAGTTCCAGAGAGGTGAGTATAAAAACCTTACCTCGGGGATTCGTGGCCGAGTTCCAGGGAGCAGAATCAGAGGGTGGAGTTCCAGAGAGGTTAGTATAAAAACCTTACCTCGGGGACTCGCGGCATAGTTCCAGGGAGCAGAGTCGGAGGGCGGAGTTCCAGAGAGGTGAGTATAAAACAAAAACAGAATTACCTGGAAAAACTCAGCAGGTCTGGCAGCATCGGCGGAGAAGAAAAGAGTTGACGTTTCGAGTCCTCATGACCCTTCGACAGAACTGAATTCAGTTCTGTCGAAGGGTCATGAGGACTCGAAACGTCAACTCTTTTCTTCTCCGCCGATGCTGCCAGACCTGCTGAGTTTTTCTAGGTAATTCTGTTTTTGTTTTGGATTTCCAGCATCCGCAGTTTTTTTGTTTTTATATAGGTGAGTATAAAAACCTTACCCCGGGGATTTGCGGACCTCGGGTCTTAAAAAAAAATTTAAAGTAGCATCACAGTAAATCTGATTGGCTGCTAGAGAGTCTACACTGAATTTGAAACTAAAACATTGTTAAACTAATTAAACCAAATAAATTAATCACTTAATTAGTAAGTAGAGGGTATCTAGACCAGAATCAGGGGATTACTGTTCTTAGAATTTAGCATTTATAGTAGAAATCTAGCCCTAGGGAACGTATAGTTAATAAGGAGTCAATAAGCAGTTATTAGATTTAAATTATTTTATTAAATAGTTCTAGAAATGGCAGTTGCTGGGGTGAAGTGCTTCACCTGTGAGATGTGAGAAATCTGTGACGCTTCAAGTGTCCCGGACAACTACATTTGCAGGAAGTGTACCCAATTGCAGCTCTTCACAGACCGCATGGATTGGTTGGAGCAGCAGTTGGATGCACTTAGGAGCATTCAGGTGGCGGAAAGCGTCATTGACTGTTTTGGAGATGTGGTCACACCCAAGGTACAGACAGATAGATGGGTGACTGCTAAAAGGGGCAGGCAGTCAGTGCAGAAATCCCCTGTGGCTGACCCCCTCTCTAACAGGTATACCATTTTGGATACTGTTGGGGGGGATGGCCTATCAGGGGAACACAACAGCAGTAGCCAGAGCAGTGGCACCACGGCTGTCTCTGTTGTTCAGTGGGGGGGTCAAAGCACAGAAAAGCAATTGTCATGGGGGACTCTATAGTCAGGGGCTCAGATAGGTACTTCTGTGGTCGTGAAAGAGACACCAGGATGGTATGTTGCCTCCCTGGTGCCAGGGTCCAGGATGTCTCTGATCGGGTGCAGGACATTCTGAAGAGGGAGGGAGAACAGCCAGAGGTCGTGGTAGACATTGGTACTAACGACATATGCAGGAAGAGTGACGAGGTCCTGTAGTGGGAGTTCAGGGAGTTAGGCAGAAAGTTAAAAAAACAGGACCTCTAGGGTTGTAATCTCAGGATTACTTCCTGTGCCACATGCCAGTGAGGCTAGAAATAGGAAGATAGTGCAGCTAAACACGTGGCTGAACAGATGGTGTAGGAGGGAGGGTTTCCGATATCTGGATCATTGGGATCTCTTCCGGGGCAGGTGGGATCTGTACAAGAAGGACGGATTGCGTCTAAACTGGAGGGGCACCAATATCCTGGATGCGAGGTTTGCTATGTCACTCAAGAGGGTTTAAACTAGTATGGCAGGGGGGTGGGAACCAGAGCAATAGGTCAGCAGGTGAAATAAATGACTGGGAACCAGTGAATATGGCCAGGAGGACTAAGAGGAAGAGCAGGCAGGAAGAAATTACTGTACACGGTGGGACTGGGGGTCTGAAATGCATTTGTTTCAATGAGAGAAGTATAACAGGCAAGGCAGATGAGCTTAGAGCTTGGATTCATACTTGGGACTATTGTTATTGTTATTGCTATTACAGAGACTTGATTGGAGGTTGGACAGCATTGGCAGATAAATGTTCCAGGATTTAGATGTTTCAGGCAGGACAGAGAGGGATGTAGAAGAGGTGGGGGAGTTGCTCTGCTGGTTAAGGGGAATGTCACAGCTGTACGACAGGAGGACACCCCTCAGTGGGCTCATGCAGTGAGGGAAAAAGGGTAAGCTCCGGAATAGGAAGGGTGCAGTCACAATGTTGGGGGTTTACTATAGGCCTCCCAAATGCCAGCGGGAGATTGAGGAACAGTTATGTAGGCAGATGTTGGAAAGATGTAAAAGCAATAGGGTTGTTGTGATGGGTGATTTTAACTTTCCCTATATTGACTGGGAGTCACTTAGTGCTAGGGGTTTGGATGGTGCAGAATTTGTAGGGTGCATCCAGGAGGACTTCCTGAGACAATATGTAGATAGTGCAACTAGGGAAGGAGCAATACTGGACCTGGCATCAGGGAATGAACCCGGCCAGGTGGTCGAGGTTTGGGAAAAGTGACCATAATTCAGTAAGTTTCAAGGTACTGGTGGATAAGGATAACAGGAGTCCTCGGGTTAAGGTGCTTAATTGGGGGAAGGCTAATTATAACAATATTAGGCAGGAACTGAGGAATCTAGACTGGAGGCGGATGTTTGAGGGCAAATCAACAACTGACATGTGGGGGGGCTTTCAAACATCAGTTGATAAGAATTCAGGACCGGCATGTTCCTGCTAGGATGAAGGATAAGCATGATAGGTTTCGGGAACCTTGGATAACGAAGGATATTGTGAACAAAAACAGAATTACCTGGAAAAACTCAGCAGGTCTGGCAGCATCGGTGGAGAAGAAAAGAGTTGACGTTTCGAGTCCTCATGACCCTTCGACTGACCCTTCTGTCGAAGGGTCATGAGGACTCGAAACGTCAACTCTTTTCTTCTCCGCCGATGCTGCCAGACCTGCTGAGTTTTTCCAGGTAATTCTGTTTTTGTTTTGGATTTCCAGCATCCGCAGTTTTTTGTTTTTATGAAGGAAATTATGAGATTATTCAAAAAGAAAAGGGAAGCATTCGTAAGGGCTAGAAGGCTGGGAACAGATGAAGCCTGTGGAGAATATAAAGAAAGTAGGAAAAAACTTAAGCAATGAGTCAGGAGGGCTAAAAGGGGTCATGAAAAGTCACTGGCAACCAGGATTAAGGAAAATCCCAAGGCCTTTTATACATATATAAAAAGCAAGAGGGTAGCCAGGTAAAGGGTAGGCCCACTCAGGGTCAGAGGTGGGAATCTGTGTGTGGAGCCAGAAGAAATGGGAGAGATACTAAATGAATACTTCTCATCAGTTTTCACCAAAGAGAAGGACTTAACAGTCTATTTGTCTAGGGAAGAGTGTGTTGATAGCCTGGATCATGTTGAGATCAAAAAAGAGGTGTTAGGCGTCTTGAAGAATAATAAGATGCATAAGTCCCCAGGGCCAGATGGGATTTACCCCAGAAGCAGGCAAGGGAGGAGATTGCTGGGGCCTTGACAGAAATCTTTGTATCCTCACTGGCTATGAGTGAGGTGCCAGAGGACTGGAGAATGGCCAATGTTGTTCCATTGTTTAAGAAAGGTAGTAGGGATGATCCAGGAAATTACAGGCCAGTGAGCCTTATGTCAGTGGTAGGGAAATTATTGGAAAAGATTCTTCATGACAGGAATTACTACCATTTGGAAGCAAATGGCGTATTAGTGAGAGGCAGCATGGTTTTGTGAAGGGGAGGTCATGTCTCACTAACTTGATCGAGTTTTTCGAGAAAGTGACAAAGATGATCGACGATGGAAGGGTAGTGGATGGATTTCAATAAGGCCTTTGACAAGGTCCCTCATGGCAGACTGGTACAGAAGGTAAAGTCGCATGGGATCAGAGGTGAGCTGGCAAGATGGATCAGAATTGTCTTGGTCATAGAAGAGGGTAGCAGTGGAAGGGTGCTTTTCTGAATGGAGAGCTGTGACTAGTGGAGTTCCGCAGGGATCAGTGCTGGGACCATTGCTGTTTGTAGTATACCTAAATGATTTGGAGGAAAATGTAACTGGGCTAATTAGTAGGTTTGTAGACGACACTACGGTTTGAGGAGTTGCAGCTAGTGAAGAGGATTGTCAAAGGATACAACGGGATTTAGATCGGTCGGAGACATGGGCGGAGAAATGGCAGATGGAGTTTAATCCGGACAAATACGAGGTAACGCATTTTGGAAGGTCTAATACAGGCAGGAATTATACAGTAAATGGCAGAACCCTTAAGTGCATCGACGGGCAGGGGGATCTGGGTGTACAGGTCCACAGGTCACTGAAAGTGGCAACGCAGGTGGATAAGGTAGTCAGGAAGGCATATGGCATGCTTGCCTTCATTGGCAGGGGTATTGAGTATAAAAGCTGGGAAGTCATGCTGCAAGCTGTATAGAACCTTGGTTGGGCCACACTTGGAATATTGCGTGCAATTCTGGTCGCCACATTACCAGAAGGATATGGAGGTGTTGGAGAGGGTGCAGAGGAGGTTTACCAGGATGCTGCCTGGTCTGGAGAGGAGAGGTTGGAGAAACTCGGATTGTTCTCACTAGACCGACGGAGATTGAGGGGCGACTTGATAGAAATTTACAAAATTATGAGTGGCATGGACAGAATAGATAGTCAGGAGCTTTTTCCCAGGGTGGAAGAGTCAATTACTAGGGGACATAGATTTAAGGTGAGAGGAGAAAATTATGGAGGAGATGTGCGGGGCAAGTTTTTTACGCAGAGGGTAGTGAGTGTCTGGAATTCGCTGCCAGAGGAGGTGATGGAAGCAGGTACGATAGTGGTGTTTAAGAGGCAGCTTAACAAATACCTGAATAGGATGGGAGTAGAGGGATATGGACCCCGGAAGTGCAAAATGTTCTAGTTGACGGGCAATATGATCGGCGCAGGCTTGGAGGGCTGAAGGGCCTGTTCCTGTGCTGTACTTTTCTTTGTTCTTTGCTCTAGTCTCCGACTCCATGGGGTATTAGTTCCTCACACAGAATGCACCAGATGTGGTCAACCAGAGCTTGGGACAAGTGCAGACGTGCAGGGCATTCTCTAACTCATCTATAAATAGGAGAGTCTTCTTCAGTGTACTCTAGGTCCAGCAATTCACCTCTATGCTCTGGGTCTAGCCTCCCGATCCTCGTGTTCTTGCTGGGACTCCCCTGCACCCTGGACCTCAGTGGGGGCCTCCTCCTGAATCTGCTGTCATCATCGTCTCTCCCTCCCTCCTCCTCCATTGTATTAGAACCATCAAAAAGGCAGCATTGAGCCCTGGATCTATAATTGTTTTATCCTTCTCTCTGAAATGATAGATTGAATAGATTAATGAATAACAGGTGAACATAGTAAAGATCACAATCTGTAACCAAACACAACTGTAAAAGCCTATAGTGGTTTCAGCCTCACTAGCCTTGTCGCTGATACAGTCTTGCATCTGAGCCACTAACAGACACATCAGGGGAGCAAGATGCCATCCCTGAGACTTAACATATGAATCCCACAGTGATTGGAGAAGGTTTGAATGACAGTGCTTCAATCTCTGATCTGGCATTCTAATTCACAATAAGATGCTCATGATTAATGGCTGGATGCACTTTGGCCCGTAGTGAATACCAATTCTGGAAAGCACATGAGAGTCTTTCATTGATGGGATGTTATATGTGCAACACCTGTGCCTCCTTAATGGTGCCTGCATTCCGAAATTTCACATTCCTATGTGTTAATGTTGAAATGCAGCCACTATGATGTTAAGCTATTGAGTCCTACATCTCTACTTTAATAGTGTGACAAAAGGCATGGGTTCCAATGGCTAAATTCTGAAGGAGGTCTTCCTCCTTTCTCTCTGCTCTGACTCCATTTTAATTTGTGGCACCAGCAAGTAGAGGACACATCCAGAAAGGACCTCTTAGTCCAGTAGTGCGCTCCTCCCACACAGCCTCAGAACCCTCCCATGCAGATTCGCTTTTACTTTCAATTTATAGTTGTGCCATTAGTTCAAGAGTGCAAGATGGTGGTTCTCTGCTATTACTTCGAGACCAGCTTCAACACTCTCTCTCTCCCTCACTGTCCAACCACCAGATATTTACATTCCCACCCTCTCCCTGAGCCCAACATTGTTGGCATACCAATGCCCCATGTGGATCTCTACCCCCCCCATCCAGAGGCTATGTGCACAGTCACTGACAGAGAAGACCCAACCCCACCATCCTAGAAAGCTTCACATGCCCCACCCTTTAATATTCTTTTCCAAATACAGGCTGCAGATGCCTCCTATAACTATTACCATCCAATTTGCAGGCCAGTACAGAGCCAGATGAGCACAGATTGGACACAGACTGTGAAAATGTCCTGCACACCAAGCTGTGCATTATCCCATATGAGCACGTAGCCCTTGCCCCTCCTTGGAGCAGGAGTACAATGTGTGTGCTATGCATAGCCCTGTAGCATAGCCTGTTGCATTCAAGACTGTCTCTTCTCTATCGTTCTTGACGGTGAGGTCCATGTAGCCCAAGGACAGTCTGTAGTCTGTCAGTCCTGACTGTGAGCCCAAGGAGTGTCTCAGCTCTCTGACTCTGACCTGCTGGCCCCAGACTAAGGACGTTGACTTTCAACGAGTTCCCCATTGCCCTCATCACTGAACACTACACTATCTCCCTTCCCACCCACCCACCCTTCATGAGTCTCAGCGCCACCCATCCCTCATGTGCCACATGAACACACTGCCCCTTTTCTTTTTTGGAGTTTGCATGCAACCCTTCTCATTCATACTTGTCGTATCCCATCCTCCCCCCATTTGTCAGCATCTCAATTTCCCTGGTCGAGCTCCAGCTTCCCATCCTTCAGTCTACCCTCTGGGTGCCATCATTTCCTCTCTTCCTCCACCTCCTTGCAAGACATTCCTGCCCTTCTGCTTTACGTTGTTTCCCCCTCCACCCTACCCCTTGCACTGCCTTCCTGCCCCTCACTCCGACTCCTTTCAATGCCTTCCTGTCCCTTTTTCCCCACTTCGTCTGTCAGACTTAATGAACATTCATGAGATGGTAATGAATGCAAATAACGTTCACACCACTAATACCCAACCCACCATTGGGAGAATTGCGAAATGTTTTGACACCGGCAAGATTCCCATTCTTTTGGCTCCTGCTGGATTCTCCAATCCCACCCCATGAAACCTGCCACAGGCAGGATGGGAATATTTCCTTCAACATAATTGTTCCAAACATTAACTTTTTTATATTATGTCTAAACTAAAGATTAACAAGTCACTTTTATAATTAAACTGAACACTTGCACTTTCATGCCTCTGCATTGCTTGAGTGGCTAGATAAGTTAGAGGCCCAACTCCACGTTTGTCAATATGGCTGCATCTGAACTGTCTCAGCTGCAGAGGAATGGTCATTTTCTACAAGGCTTGCCTAATGCGTGGCCACTTCCCTTCCCCCACCCAGCACATGCTTGTGCACTACCTTCAACTGCAGGTTAGCCTTTGCCCCCCCCATCCCCAAGTCACCTCAACTGCAGGGCAGCCCTTGCCCCCGTTCCTCCAACGCGCCTCAACCTTGAAGTCCAACAGGCGACCCAGGCAAGCAATGTTACTGTGTACAAACCTCTGAGTTCCTCTCAAAGTGCAGCCCACAAAGTGTACGGCTTTATATGCTGTTGTGAAGCATGTCGGCATGATTGCACGCTGATGTGGATGGACAATCCAGCATGGGGGATGATCGCAGCGGGCATGTCTTATAATGATATGGCGAAGAGCAGTGGGAAACCAGGGGATTGGGAAGCCTACAAAGAGCAACAGAGGACAACTAAAAAAGAAATAAGGAGGGAAAAAATTAAATATGAGGGTAAACCAGCCAATCATATAAAAAAAGATTGCAAGAGTTCTTTTAGATATATAAAGGGTAAGAGAGAGGCAAAAATGGACTTTGGGCCATTGGAAAATGATGCTGAAGAATTAGTAGTGGGGAACAAAGAAATGGCGGAGGAACTGAATAGGTACTTTGCGTCAGTCAGTGGAAGACACAAGTGACATCCCCAAAGTTCAAGAGAGTCAGGGAGCAGAGGTGAGTATGGCGGCCATTACCAAGGAGAAGGTGCTAGGAAAACTGAAAGGTCTGAAGGTGGATAAATCACCTGGACCAGATGGATTACACCCGAGAGTTCTGAAGGAGATAGCTGAAGAAATAGTGGAAGCGTTAGTGGTGATCTTTCAGGAATCACTGGAGTCAGGGAGGGTCCCAGAGGACTGGAGAATTGCTAATGTAACCCCCGTTTAAGAAGGGAGTGAGGCAAAAGACAAGAAATTACAGGCCAATTAGCCTGACCTCGGTCGTTGGTAAGATTTTAGAGTCTATTATTAAGGATGAGATTTCAGAATACTTGGAAGTGCATGGTAAAATCGGGCAAAGTCAGCATAGTTTCATCAAGGGGAGGTCATGCCTGATAAATCTGTTAGAATTCTTTGAGGAGGTAACGAGTAGGTTAGACAAAGGAGAGCCAATGGATGTTATCTACTTGGAATTCCAGAAGGCCTTTGACAAGGTGCCGCACAGGAGGCTGCTCAGTAAGATAAGAGCCCATTGTGTTAGAGGCAAGGTACTAGCATGGATAGAAGATTGGCTGTCTGGCAGGAGGCAGAGAGTGGGGATAAGGGGGTCCTTCTCAGGATGGCAGCCAGTGACTAGTGGAGTTCCGCAGGGGTCACTGTTGGGACCACAACTTTTCACTTTATACATTAATGATCTAGATGAAGGAACTGAGGGCATCCTGGCTAAGTTTGCAGATGATACAAAGATAGGTGAAGGGACAGGTAGTATTAGGGAGGCTGCAGAAGGATTTGGACAACGTTAGGAGAATGGGCAAAGAAGTGGCAGATGGAATACAACATGGGGAAGTGTGAGGTCATGCACTTTGGTTGGAAGAATAGAGGCATAGACTATTTTCTAAATGGGGAGAGAATTCAGAAATCTGGAGTGCAAAGGGACTTGGGAGTCCTAGTCCAAGATTCTCTTAAGGTTAACTTGCAGGTTGAGTCCGTAGTTAGGAAGACAAATGCAATGTTGGCATTTATTTCGAGAGGACTAGAATATAAAAGCAGGGATGTGCTGCTGAGGCTTTATAAGGCTCTGGTCAGACCACGTTTAGAATATTGTGAGCAATTTTGGGCCCCGTATCTCAGGAAGGATGTGCTGGCCCTGGAGACGGTCCAGAGGAGGTCATGAGAATGATCCCAGGAATGAAAGGCTTAACATATGAAGAACGTTTGGAGGTTAGGAGGATGAGGGGGGATCTGATTGAAACTTACAGAATACTGAAAGGCCTGGATAGAGTGGACATGGGGAAGATGTTTCCATTAGTAGGAGAGACTAGGACCTAAGTGCACAGCCTCAGAGTAAAGGGAAGACCTTTCAGAACAGAGATGAGTGGAAACTTCTTTAGCCAGAGAGTGGTGAATCTATGGAATTCATTGCCACAGAAGGCTGTGGAGGCCAGGTCATTGAGTGTATTTAAGACCGAGATAGATAGGTTCTTGATTGGTAAGGGGATCAAAGGTTCCGGGGAGAAGGCGGGAGAATGGAGTTGAGAAACTTATCAGCCATGATTGAATGGCGGAGCAGACTTGATGGGCCGATTGGCCTAACTTCTGCTCCTATGTCTTATGGTCTTATATCCAGATGTATTACAATGAGGTTCCCAATGTCCGATGGCGGCAGCAACTCCTGAAGTCTCCCACGACAGCGCTTTCCAAATCCGCAGCCTTTACCACCTAGAAGAACAAGGACAGCAGAAGAATTGGAACACCACCACCTGCAAGTTCTCCTCCAAGCCACACACGATCCTGATTTGGAACTATATCACCATTCCTTTACTGTTGCTGGATCAAAATCCTGGAACTCCCTTCCTGAGAGCATTCTGCTTGTATCCACAGCACATGGACAGCAGCGGTTCAAGACCTTCTCAAGGGCAGTTAGGGATAGGCATTAAATGCTGGCCTAACCAGTGATGCCCACACCCTGTGAAAGAATTAAATATAAGGCTTCTTTCTCAACTTCTTCTTTATGTGAATTGTGTGTATTTCTTTTCTCTGGGAACTGTTGCATCCAGGCAGTTTGTGCAATCATTTGTTTCCTGTGTCTATAGTACTCGTCATCTTCCAGGGTATGGATGTTTTGGTTTCATTTTCTTCTCATTCACCCTGTTGCTCTGCCTCTAGTAACTCCTTTATCATCCTCTTCCTCAGTTTTACCATCTTTTCCCAGTGATTAGGCTTTCCACAAGCTCTGCAGTTTGGCAGGACATTTCCTTCTGTATATTAACTCGTGATCATCCACAGCTCATGCACATCTTTTTCTCTGTCTTGTGTGTATTCTTTTGTTGCTGTGTTACTGAATAAATCCTGCTGCCTTTCTCTTGACTCTGTTGAAGGCTAGCTGTTTGAGTAGTCAGCACCTTCATCTGTCTACTCTTGGCTTCATGTTTTTGAGCAATATCAACATGTCCTGTCCGATCAGAACTTTTTCTATTTCAGGGAGTACAGATCCCCAAAAGAGCAAATCTACCAGTCTTCCATCCTTTTCTTTGAAATTACATTTGCTGGTTATATTTCTTAATGTTGTTAAGAAATTGTCATACAGGCTCACCTGGCTGTGCCTCAGGCTCTGGAGTTCATGTTGGTGGATCCAATGGTTTGTCTTTGGCTGGAGATGTATGTTGATTTTTTATTGTATTCTGAATTTTTATTGTCCTTATTTGAAGCACAAACCTGAAATTTGTGAAGAAAACCATTTTTCATTATGCACGCTTGGCTGGGATCCCAGACAGCTATTTGAATACTAGAACACCTGCTCCAGAGGGAACATTGTGTGACTGGCAGCTCACGCTCTCTGATCTTTGCTGGCAAATGTTTATTTACACAAGTTAAGTGATTTCAAGGATTTGTGGTTTGCCATTTTTGAGACTTTAAAGGGCCTTGATGATTGACACTTTTATTGGCTTGCAGTGCTGACTCTTTTTTCAAACATAGGAGAAAGTTATCAATGAATAATTTATTTTCTAAGCTATTTTTTACACATTACACTATACACTATAGGGTTCATTGGTTCTAGAAAGTGTACAGAGGGTTAATGGCATTGATATGCCATAGCTTGGTGTACAAGACATGGTGGGTGGGTGGAAGAACAGATCTTGGCATAGAAGGCCTGAGGGGCCTTGTGGGTTGAATGGGGAGTGTTTGGAAGGTGAAGGGCCTTTGTGTTTTTATTTTAACTGGGACAAAGTTTCACAGTGTCAAGGCAGGCTTTTCAAACAGCCTACCTCCATTACCGGCAGCCCCTGTGGCTGCCTCTGCACTTCTTCCCGATTGGCTGGCCCGACTCCAGCCCGCATCTGCCCCCCAGCAATGAAGCCTTTGCGGGCACTTTCTCCCAAGGCGGGCAGGCCAAGTTGGGAATTTTACCAACTTCCACTATCTGCCTCGAGGATGAAAATCCAGGCCATTGACTCTGTTTCTCTCTCCACGGATGCT
Source organism: Carcharodon carcharias (assembly GCF_017639515.1). Taxonomy (NCBI): domain Eukaryota; kingdom Metazoa; phylum Chordata; class Chondrichthyes; order Lamniformes; family Lamnidae; genus Carcharodon; species Carcharodon carcharias. The sequence goes on along the minus strand of NC_054467.1, from coordinate 53,303,299 downwards.
GCCTGTTTCTAACATTTTCTGCTTTTATTCCAGATTTCCAGCATCCACAGTGTTCTGCTTTTCAGTAATTGATTATCTGCTGGAAAAAATAAATATTCTATTTAAATAATGTCTTTGGTTCATGCACAATTTGGAAATTCTTTAACAACAATAAAGAAAACCATCTGACTTTCCAAATGCATACTTTTGTTGGAAAACAAAGTCTATTTTAGACTAGCACCTTCACTAATGCTTGTATTTGCTTATGGTATTGCTCAGGCTTGTCAAGGTCTTCTAAAGATCTTGAGAGACACAACTTATGGTATAACATGTGGTTTTCTCTCATGGTCAGAGCTCAGCAATTCCAGAATCAATTTGTACACCTGCATTCAGATAGAAATTGATCTGTAGAGTAGCAAATCCTTCCTCCACATAGTTAGAATTTTGATCCTCTTCTTTTGGAACTACAGTACTGGGGCAATTTTGTGCTAACAACAGATTTCTTTAAAAACAACCCAGGATTGATTGAAACTTCATTTGTTTTCTTTCAGCATTTTTAATGTAGCCAAGTGCAGTAGGTGTTCCAGCATCGGCGGAGAAGAAAAGAGTTGACGTTTCGAGTCCTCATGACCCTTCGACAGAACTTGAGTTCGAGTCCAGGAAAGAGCTGAAATATAAGCTGGTTTAAGGTGTGTGTGTGGGGGGCGGAGAGATAGAGAGACAGAGAGGTGGGGGGGTGGTGTGGTTGTAGGGACAAACAAGCAGTGATAGAAGCAGATGATCTGCTTCAGCTCTTTCCTGGACTCGAACTCAAGTTCTGTCGAAGGGTCATGAGGACTCGAAACGTCAACTCTTTTCTTCTCCGCCGATGCTGCCAGACCTGCTGAGTTTTTCCAGGTAATTCTGTTTTTGTTTTGGATTTCCAGCATCCGCAGTTTTTTTGTTTTTATATCTGCAGTAGGTGTTCAGCTGATCTGGAGCCAGGTGCTGCAAGTTGCTATGGTGATCTGTTCTTCCTTGTGTCTCTAACAAGAAGCTGTTTTCATCTTTATCATCAGCTTGCTAAAACTGATTTTCCTATTTATAAAATTTTTGTTTATTATATGTAATTTTGCTGCAATTTAATTACTTTCTTCTGATATATTTTATGCCAATACAAGGAATGCAAAGAAAGAAGTAGCATTAAAGCAAAAGATAAAGGAAAACGCAAAGGAAAAGCGGAAGAAGAAAACTGAAGAAGAGTACAAAAAGTACGAGAGAGAAGAGTTGGCTTCAACAACGTATGAGAAGTGGCTGGTAAGATTTGGAGTATAAACCTTTGGAAAGATTTTGATGAAAGTTTAAAAAGCTCCAATTCGATCGGATGTTTCAATCAAGTTATAATTGAAAACTGAGATTAAATCAATGGTTTAAACTTACCCCAATATGCTAAATTTAAGAGCAGTTAAATCTCTCTGTCAATGTCAATGCTCGCCAAGTAAGAATGCATAATGGTGTTGGTGTGTCTATGTTCACATTGAATGATGGTCACATTGAATTGATTCTGTCATGATAATAGTTGATTGTGGTAGCGAACTCCAGTGTTAAATACTATACGGTACTCTATACGCAAGATGAGGTCGCCTGACCTGGGGTTTGAAGGTCAGATAGCACATATTGGAGTCTTTCTTGATAGAACTCAGTTACTGCAGATATGTGTTTATGTTAAGAGAATGTATTATCAAATAAGTTAGCTCAGCTACAATGTCTTTGTGCATCATCGAAACAAAAAACAAGACATGGGGCAAAACTTTACGTCCCGCGGGCAGATCCGCGTTCAACCCGATTGAGTATAAAATTGCACAAGATGACGTCGGGAGAGCGTCCCGACATCATCATGCACTCGCGTGACATTTCGCTCGGCTGACGCGTACAAAAGTCAGAAGCATATCCGCCAACAAACAATTAAGAGGACAATTAAGCCCATTAATGGCACAATTGTCTCTGATTTTTCGTGGACCATCCAACCTTATGGTTGGCAGGCGGGCAAATCAGCCAGTTGGCCTTTACATTTCAAACCTCATCCAAGGGTGGCATGAAATCTCCATTATGAAATAAAATAAAAATAAGTATCTGTGGACAGCATTTTTATGAGGTATATTTTCAGGTGATTGATTGTGATGCGTGGACATTTTTTTGCAGCTTTTTAAACCTTTATCTAATCATTTGAAGAACTGCAGTTCCCTGAGGCAGCTGTCTGCCTTCAGGGAGCTCTCTCGCAGCGCTCACCCGCACCTGCAATGACGTCATCACCCGCCCTCTTCCCACCCCCACCCCAGCAGCACTGAACTTTTCAGCAGCCAGGGTGAAATCGCAGTTGGGGGGCCGATCGCGGTCAGCGGTCCATTTCCCAGTCGATTCCAGGCCCACCAATCACAAGCACCCGCCAAAGGTAAAATTCAGGCCATGGTGTCACAAGTATACTAAATGCAACAATGGAGGTTCTGAAACCACTGACAGAGCTCAATTTGGAGGGAAATCTTGCCAAAAACTGGAAGAGTTTCCAGCTGTAATTTGAGCTGTACCTCATGGCAACGGGCAGTGGTAAAAAAGGCCTTCAGGTATCTCACGACAACGGGCAGTGGTAAAAAAGACCCTCAGGTACAGCCTTCCATCTTTCTTCACATAGCGGGGGAAGTAGCCCTAGAAGTCTATAACATATTCAGGATTGAAATGATGAGAAATGAAATGACTTGAAAGAAATACTGGAAAAATTCAAAGCTTACTACAGCCCTAAGAAAAACATCACATATAAAAGATATTTTACTTGTCAGTGACAACATTAGTCAGCACATAACTGAGCTGAGTAAACTAGCTAAATCGTGTGAATTTGGAGAGCTTGAAGAATCGCGCATCCAAGATAGAATCGCAAATGACACTCTGTGAGGATGGCTTTTGAGAGAATTTGACCTCACGCTGGAGAAAGCAAAAAATATTTGCAGAGCGGCAGAGACAACAAACTGCCAGCTTAAAGAGATGGCAAAGATAATAAGCCGCACATGGTCAAGCAGTTAGATGCAGTTAAACAGAAACAGCCCTGGGAAGAACAAACTGAACGTAAAAAGAACAAAACTGCTATTAAAACATTTAAATGCAGCCGAGGCGGAACAGAGCATTTACCACGTAGTTGTCCAGCCTACTGAAAGCAGCGTAAAAACTGTGATAAACTAAATCACTTCACTGAGGTGTATAAATCAAAGAAAGTGCACACAATTGACACAGACATTGAAACAACTTTTTGTTGGTGCATTAACAACAAATTCCAAAGGAGACGAATGGAAGGTTGATTTAAAAATTGCCAACATGATGGTTAATTTCAAACTTAACACAGGTGCAAAAGCAAATGTCATTCATAAGCCTTTACCGTAAAATAAACAAAGAAAAACAGCTAACTAAAACAAAAGTGAAGCTGTCTACTTGTACAGGTAAAAAAAATTGCAGTCGAAGGCAAGTGCACACTTAAAGTGAACTGCAGAAAACAGTCTCAAGCACTTTCATTCATAGTGGTGAAAATTGATGCAAAACCCATTCTTGGAATCAAAGCTTGTGAAAATCTGAAGCTAATCAAGAGAATAATGGCTGTCACCATTGATGACATCCTAAGCGAGTATAAAGATGTGTTCCAGCAGATTGGTTGCCTAAAAGGGGAACACACCATCAAGATTGATGAAGATGTGACACCCAAAATGCACCCACCCAGGAACATACCAGTAATGCTGAGAGACCAACTGAAAGCAGAATTGGACAAAATGGAGGAACATCACATCATCAGGAAAATTGAAGAACTGAGAAAGTGGATTAATCCAATTGAAATTATAGAAAAATCAAATAGGAATCTGTGAGTCTGTCTGGATCCCAGAGACCTAAACCATGCAGTACAAAAGAGCATTACCAGCTGCCCACAGCAGAAGACATCACGTGTAAGCTAGCTGATGTTGAATACTATTCAGTCTTGGATGCGAGTTCAGGCTTCTAGATGAACGTAGCTCCTATCTCTGTACCTTCAACACACCATATGGGCGTCACAAGCTTTTACACTTACCATTTGGTATTAATTCAGCTCCAGGGGTGTTCCACAGAACAGTGAAGAAACTGTTTGAAGGGTTAGAGGGCGTGGAAACCTATATCAACGATTTGCTGGTCTGGGGAGCCTCAGAGAAGAACACGACTAAACACTGAGGCAGGTGGTGGCCAGAGCTTGAGAAAGGAATGTCAAGTTGAAGCAGGAAAAGTGCAAAATAGGTCTTCATGAAATCAAGTACTTGGGACACGTGCTAACAAGTGAGGGACTCAAGCCGGACCCAAGTAAATTCAAAGCAGTCGTGAACATCACACTACCAGAATGTAAGAAAGACTTGAAGAGGTTTTTGGGAATGGTGACCTATCTTGTGAAATTCATTCCAAATATGCTAGACCTGACAGCACCTCGCGGAGAACTTCTACAAAATGATGTGGAATGGCACTGGGAACAAAGTCACCAGGAAACTTTGACCAGTCTGAAGAGAACAGTGACCCAGGCACCAGTGTTAAAGTATCACAATGTTAGTCAGCCAGTCAAGATCTCGGTGGACACTTCAAAGACTGGCCTGGGAACTGTGCTCTTGCAAAATGAGGCACCAATGGCATATGCTTCAAAGGTAATGACTGAAACACAGCAGCAGTATGCCCAAATAGAGAAAGAAATGCTAGCAATTGTGTTTGGCCTAGTTTGCCTATGGCAAAGGCATAGAGGTAGAGTCTGATCATTAGCCTTTGGAAGCTATACTTAAAAAGTGCGCCACCAAGAATTCAAAGATTACCAATGCTCCTATCTCTGTACCTTCAACATGCCATAGCAGAGCTGTCAGGTCAGAGATAAATACAAACTAGGCAAGGAAATGTCATTGCAGACATTCTGGGCAGAATTTTGCCCTTGTTGGGCGGGCTCGGCAGGTGCGGGTGGGAATAGTTGGGACGCCGACCGCCGCCTATGATTGGGGCCGGACCGTGATTTCACGCTGGAGGGCCAATTAAGGCCCGCCAGCATGAAATGCGAGTGGCAGCGCTGCCTATGCGGTGGAGGAGGACGAGCGCGAACTTTGCACATGCTCGTGAGTGCACACTTGAAAATCTCCCTGAAGCACATAGCTGCCTCAGGGACATGAACAGTTTTAAAAATTAGAAATAAAGATTTAAAAAATGTTATAAAACTCTGTCACGTGAAATTTAAAAACATTCCTTTTATTTTTATTTGACATTGGAAACCTCATCACAGAATCACACAGTGCAGAAGAGGCCCTTCGGCCCATCAGGTCTGCACCAACATATGAGAAACACCTGACCTACCTACCTAATCCCATTTACCAGCACTTGGCTCATTGCGTTGAATGTTATGACGTACCAAGTGCTCATCCAGGTACTTTTTAAAGAATGTGAGGCAACCTGCCACCACCACCCTCCCAGGCAGCACATTCCAGACCGTCACCACCCTCTGGGTAAAAAAGCTTTTCCTCACATTCCCCGTAAACCTCCTGCCCCTCACCTTGAAATTATGTCCCCCTGTGACTGACCCTTCAACTAAGGGGAACAGCTGCTCCCTATCCACCCTGTCCATGCCCCTCATAATCTTGTACACCTCGATCAGGTCGCCCCCCCAGTCTTCTCTGCTCCAACAAAACCAACCCAGGCCTATCTAAACTCTCTTCATAAGTTAAATGTTTCATCCCAGGCAACATCCTGGTGAATCTCCTCTGCATCCCCTCCAGTGCAATCACATCCTTCCAAAATGTGGCGACCAGAACTGCACACAGTACTCCAGCTGTGGCCTCACCAAGGTTCTATACAACTCCAACATGACCTCCCTACTTTTGTAATCTATGCCTTGATTGATAAAGGCAAGTGTCCCATATGCCTTGTTCACCACCCCACTAACATGCCTTCAGAGATCTATGAACACACACGCCAAGGTCACTTTGTGCCTCAGAACTTCTGAGTGCCATGCCGTTCATTGAATATATCCTTGTCAAATTACTCCTTCCAAGGTATTTAACCTCACACTTTTCAAGGTTAAATTCCATCTGCCACTTATCTGCGCTTTTGACCATCCAGTCTATATCTTCCTGTAGCCCAAGACATTCAACCACACTGTTAACCACCCAGCCAATCTTTGTGTCAACCGCAACCTTACTAATCCTCCTACCGACGTTGTCATCTATGTCATTTATATAAATGACAAATAATAGGGGACTGAGCACAGATCCCTGTGGTATGCCACTGGACACTGGCTTCCAGTCACTAAAGCATCCTTCTGTCATCACCCTCGGTTTCCTACAACTAAGCCAATTTTGAATCCACCTCATCAAATTACCCTATATCCCATGTGCATTTGCCTTCTTTATTAGTCTCCCATGTGGACCTTGTCAAAGGCTTTGCTGAAATCCATATAACCTACATCAACTGCACAACCCTCATCTACACACCTGGTCACCTCCTCAAAAAATTCAGTCAGTTTTGTTAGGCATGACCTCCCTCTGACAAAGCCATGCTGACTATACCTGATCAAACCTTGCCTCTCCAAGTGGAGATAGATTCTCTCCTTCAGAATTTTCTCCAATACTTTCCCTACCACTGACGTGAGACTACTGACCTGTAGTTCCCTGGTCTCGGTCTACAATCCTTCTTAAATAGCGGAACCACATTAATGTTCTCCAGACCTCTGGCACCACCCCCCACCCCCCGCGTCCAGAGAGGAATTAAAAATTTGGGTGAGAGCCTCTGCGATCTCCTCCCTGCCTCCCTCAGCAGTCTGGGACGCAAATTATCCGGACCTGGAGATTTGTTCACTTTTAAGCCTGCCAACATCTCCAATATCTTGTCACTCCCTATATCAATTTGCTCAAGAACCTCGCAGTCTCACCCCCTGAGTTCGGTACCTTCATCCTCATTCTCTTGGGTGAAGACGGAAGTGAAGTATTCGTTCAACACACTACCGATGTCCTCTGGCTCCACCCATAGATTGCCTCCTTGGTCCCTAATGGGCCTGACTCTTTCCCTGGTTACCCTCTTCCCATGGATATATTTATAGAAGATCTTGGGATTTTCCCTTCTTTTACCAGAGCTTTCTCATATACCCTCTTTGCTCTCCTCATCGCTTTCTTAAGCTCCACCCTGCACTTTCTGTACTCCACTAATGCCTCTGCTAATTTGCTCCCCTTGTACCTGCTAAAAGCCTCTCTTTTCCTTCTCATCGCATCCTGAATATCTCTGGTCATCCATTGTTCTTTGGGCTTGTTACTCCATCCTATCACCCTAGAGGGAACATGTTGAGCCTGTAGACTCCCCATTTCCTTTTTACCGCTCTTCTGTAGATTTCCCCACAAGTAGCTGTTCCCAGTCTACCTTGGCCAGATCCTGCCTTATTTTACTAAAATCCACTCTCCCGCAATCAAAACACTTTTTTGCAACTTGTCTATTTGTTGTCCAAAACAAGCTTAAATTGTACCATGTTGTGGTCGCTATCACTAAAGTGCTCACCCAACACCATCTCAACCACCTGCCCAGCTTCAGTCCCCAGAATTAGGTCTGGCAATGCACCGTCCCTTGTTGGACCCTCTACATATTGACCTAAAAAGTTCTCCTGTACACATTTCAAGAAATCCACTCCACCCAAGCCCTTAACACTATAGGCAGAATTTTGCTGTTGGTGAGCAGGAGCCGGGGCCTGCTCACCGATGCATAAAATGACACGGGATGACGTCGGGCAGAACCCCGATGTCATCCCACCCTATTTAAATTTTCAGGAAGGCGGGGGCGCAGCAAAATCAGCTGCGGGCCCGCTGACATGTCAATAGCCAATTAAGGCCATGGACAGGATCATTTAAACAATTAGAGGACCTGCCCGTCCAACCTTAAGGCTGGCGTGTAGGCCAGGAGCCCCGGCAGCAAATAGATAAAGCATGAAACCTCATCCAGCGGCGGGATGAGGTTTCATGCAGGGTTTTAAAAATTGTAATAAAGTTATTAAGTAAATTATGAACATGTCCCATCTCATGTGACATTGTCACATGAGGGGGACATGTTAGGGTATTTTTTTTTCTATTTTTAATATTTTTCAAAGTATAAGCAATCTCCCTGAGGCAGCATTTAGCCTCAGGGAGATGAACGCTCTTTCGTGTGCATGCGCGAAAGAGTGCACTCTCACTTTTGGGGAATCCTCCCACCCACACAGGAAGCTCATAGCGCTTCTCACCGGACGTCATGCTGGACGGGCCTTAATTGATCTGCCCACGTAAAATGGCGGTGTGGCCCGCTTCTCTGGCGGGGATCAGCTCCCTGCCTGCTGGAGATTGGGTCGGGCCCACCCGCCTGACAGGCAGAAAATTCTGCCCTATGTCTATCCCAATTAATGTTGGGAAAGTTGAAATCATCTGATATAATTACCCATTTGTTATTGTTTTTTACACACCTCCGCAAATTGTGAACATATTTTCTCCTTAATTTCCCGCTGACTATCTAGAAGTCTATAATAAACACCTAACAAAGTGGCTGCCCCTTTGTTATTCCTAAGCTCTACCCACAAAGCTTCATTTGATGCCCCCTCCAAGATATCATCTCTTCTGACTGCAGCAACTGACTCCTTTACTAATAATGCAATGCCTCCTCCTCTTTTACCCCCTCCCCTGTCTCACCTGAATATTCTATATCCCAGAAGGTTGAGCTGCCAAACCTGCCCCTCTCTCAACCTTGTCTCAGTGATGACTACTATATCACAATTCCACGTATCAGTCCTCACCCTTAACTCATCCATTTTACGTATAATATTCCTGGCATTAAATTACAGGCCACCCTGTCTTGCCTTATTGCCTTAAAACTTAATGCAGCTGTTCTTGCACATGAGCAGGAGACCGAGCACATCCTGAGAGGGGCACAGCCAGAGTGGGAATGTGGAATTTGGTGCAAAGCGGGAATTGAACTGGTAAGTCTTTCTCTTTAATTTCTCTTTAATTTTTGTAACCTCACTAGTCTAGTTAAAAGGTTGGTAAGGTAGCTAACTCAGCTGTCAATCACCTGATGCCTGATTAGGGGTACAGCCAGAGTGGGTATTCGGAATTTGGTGCAAAGTAGGAATTTGGTGCATAGGGGATGAAGTGCTCTTTGCATTTATTCCTTGCTATCCAACTTCTTAAATCTTCAGAGCGTGCTGCAGCAGGAGAGGCTACAAGGGAAAGGAATGACCGGTAAGTAGTGGGTAAGGTATTTACTACTTTAATTGCTTATAGTTTAAGGTCTTTTTGTGGTTTACAGTTTGTATATTCTACAGTAACAAGGATCAGGAAAGATGGGCCCTAGAGTAATTGATTGAAAAGGTTTAATTTAAAGGGATAAGTCATGGCAGGAGAGCTCAAAGCTGTGGTGTGCTCCTCGTGCTCCATGTGGGAAGCCAGGGACATTTCCAGTGCCCGGGACCAGCATGTGTACAGGAAGTGTGTCCAGCTGCAGCTCCTGGAAACTCGGGTTTCAGAACTGGAACGGTGGCTGGGGACACTGTGGAGCATCCGCGAGTCTGAGAGCATCATGGATAGCACGTTCAGAGAGGTGGTCACACCGCAGATGAAGGGACTTGAGGAAGGAAGGGAATAGGTGACCACCAGGCAATCCAAGAGAAACAGGCAGGTATTTCAGGGGTCCCCTGGGGTCCTGCTCACAAATCGGTATTCCATTTTGGTGGCTGATGAGGGTGCTGGTTCCTCCAGGGAGTGCAGACAGAGCCAAGCTACTGGCACCACAAGCAGCCTGTCTGTACAGGAGGGGAGGAAGGGAGGAAAAGCAATAGTAATAGGGTATTCTACAGTCAGGGGAACAGATAGGCACAACTGTGGCCATCAACATGACTCCAGGTTGGTGTGTTACCTCCCTGGTGCCAGAGTTTGGGATGTCACTGAACGGGGAGGGTGATAAGGCAGAGGTCATGGTAAATGATGGTACCAATGAAATAGGTAGAAAGAGGAATGCGGTCTTGCATCAAGAATTCAGGAAGTTAGGAAGCGGACTAAAAAACAAAAAACCCTCTTGGATTGTGATCTCTGGATTACTCCTAGTGCCACATGCTAGCGAGCTCAGAAATAGGAGAATAGCGCAGATGAATACATGGCTTAAGAGTTGGTGCAGGAGGGAGGGTTTTAGATTCCTGGATCACTGGGACCATTTCTGGGGAAGGTGGGACCTGAACAAGCAGGACGTCTACATCTGAACCAGAGCGGGACTAACATCCTTGCAGGCGGCATTGCTAGTGCTGCTGGGAGGAGTTTAAACTAATTTGGCAGGGGGAGGAGGACACAGAATGTTAGCAGAATAGGGATACAGTAAAACAATCAAGTCAGAGGGAGTACAGCTGTAATAAGCTTCAAGGGAGTAAGGCAAAGCTGGATGGCCTCTGCTTTAATACCAGGAGTATTGCAGGTAGAACGGACGAATTAAGGGTGAGGATTGACATGTGGCATTGTGATATACTAGCAATCACTGAGACGTGGTTGAGGGAAGGGCAGGATAAGCAGCTCAACATTCCGGGATATAGAATCTTCAGGTGAGACAGGGGAGGGGGAAAAGAGGAGGAGGTGTTGCATTATTAGTTAAGGAGTCAGTTACAGCAGTAAGGAGAGATAATACCTTGGACAGGGCATTGAAAGAAGCTTTGTGGGTCGAGCTTAGGAATAAAAAAGGGGCAACCACATTATTAGGTGTTTATTATAGACCCCCAGATAGTCAGCGGGAAATTGAGGAGCAAATATTTGCACAATATGTGGAGGTGTGTAAAAACAATAACAATAGGGTAATTATATTACGTGATTTCAACTTTCCCAACATTAATTGGGATAGACATAGTGTTAAAGGCTTGGATGGAGTGGATTTCTTGAAATGCGTACAGGAGAACATTTTAGGTCAATATGTAGAGGGTCCAACAAGGGATGGTGCATTGCTGGACCTGTTTCTGGGGAATGAAGGCCGACAGGTGACTGAGGTGCTGGTGGGCGAGCATTTTAGCGATGACGACCACAACATGGTACACCTTAAGTTTGTTATGGACAAAGAAATAGACAAGTTGCAAAAAAATGTTTTGGATTGCGGGAGAGTGGATTTTAGTAAAATGAGGCAGGATCTGGCCAAGGTAGACTGGGAACAACTAGTTGTGGGGAAATCTACAGAGGAACAATGGGCGGTGTTCAAAAAGGAAATGGGGAGGGTACAGGCTCAACATGTTCCCTCTTGGGTGATAGGAAGGAGTAACAAGCCCAGAGAACCACGGATGACCAAAGATATTCAGGATGCGATGAGAAGGAAAAGAGAGGCTTTTAGCAGGTACAGGGGGAGCAAATCAACAGAGACATTAGTGGAGCACAGGCAGTGCAGGGTGGAGCTTAAGAAAGCAATTAGGAGAGCAAAGAGGAGATATGAGAAAGTTCTGGCTGGTAAAAGTAGGGAAAATCCCAAGATATTCTCTTAGTATGTCAATGGGAAGAGGATAACCGGGGAAAGAGTAGGGCCAATAAGGGACTAAGGGGGCAATCTATGGGTGGAGCCAGAAGGCATCGCTAGAGTGTTGAATGAATATTTCACATCTGTCTTTGCCCAAGAGAATGAGGATGAAGGTATCGAACTCGGGGAGGGAGACTGCGAGGTTCTTAAGCAAATTGATATAGGGAGGACAAGATATTGGAGGTGTTGGCATGCTTAAACGTGGACAAATCTCCAGGTCTGGATGATTTGTGTCCCAGCCTGCTGAGGGAGGCAGGGGAGGTGATCGCAGGGGCTCTCACCCAAATTTTTAATTCCTCTCTGGCCACGAGGGAGGTGCCAGAGGACTGGAGAACAGCTAATGTGGTTCGGCTATTTGAGAAGGCTTGTAAAGATAATCCAGGGAACTACAGGCCAGTAAGTGGTAGGGAAACTATTGAAGAAAGTTCTGAAGGAGAGTATCTATCTCCACTTGGAGAGGCAAGTTTTGATCAGGGATAGTCAGCATGGCTTTGTCAGAGGGAGGTCATGCCTAACAAAATTGACTGAATTTTTTGAGGAGGTGACCAGGTGTGTAAATGAGGGTAGTGCAGTTGATGTAGTTTGTATGGATTTTAGCAAAGCCTTTGACAAGGTTCCACATGGGAGACTAATAAAGAAGGCAAATGCACATGGGATACAGGTAATTTGATAAAGTGGATTCAAAATTGTCTTAGTTGTGGGAGGCAGAGGGTGATGACAGAAGGATGCTTTAGTGACTGGAAGCCAGTGTCCAGTGGCATACCACAGAGATAAGTGCTTGGTCCCGTATTATTTGTCATTTACATAAATGACATAGATGACCAAGTGAAGGGTAGGATTAGTAAGTTTGCGGATGACACAAAGATTGGCCAGGTTGTTAACAGTGAGTTTGAATGTCTTGGGCTCCAGGGAGATATAGACGGGATGGTCAAATGCGCAGATAAGTGGCAGATGAAATTTAACCTTGAAAAGTGTGAAGTGATACACTTTGGAAGGAGTAATTTGACAAGGATATATTCAATGAATGGCATGGTACTCAGAAGTTCTGAGGAACAAAGTGACCTTGGCGTGTGTGTTCATAGATCTCTGAAGGCATGCTAGTGAGGTGGTGAAAAAGGCATATGGGACACTTGCCTTTATCAATCAAGGCATAGATTACAAAAGTAGGGAGGTCATGTTGGAGTTGTATAGAACCTTGGTGAGGCCACAGCTGGAGTACTGTGTGCAGTTCTGGTTGCCACATTATAGGAAGGATGTGATTGCAGTAGAGGAGATGCAGAGGAGATCCACCAGGATGTTGCCTGGGATGAAACATTTAACTTATGAAGAGAGGCTGGATAGACCTGGGTTGTTCGCTGGAGCAGAGAAGACTGAGGATCGACCTCTTCGAGGTGTACAAGATTATGAGGAGCATGGACAGGGTGGATAGGGTGCAGCTGTTCCTCTTAGTTGAAGGGTCAGTCACAAGGGGGCATAAGTTCAAGGTGAGGGGCAGGAAGTTTGGGGGGGGATGTGAGGAAAAACCTTTTTACCCAGAGGGTGGTGATGGTCTGGAATGCACTGCCTGGGAGGGTGGTGGAGGTGGGTTGCCTCACATCCTTTAAGAAATACCTGGATGAGCACTTGGCACGCCATAACATTCAAGGCAATGGGCCAAATGCTGGTAAATGGGATTAGGTAGGTTGGTCAGGTGTTTCTCACGTGTAGACGCCGAACATGTAAGGGGCCAAAGGACCTCTTCTGCACTGTGATTCTGTGATACTCCCTCTGACTTGCTTGTTGTACTGTATTATGATGTGCCCCTATTCTGCTAACATTCTGTGGCCCCCCCCGCCCCCCGTCAAATTAGTTCAAACTCCTCCCAACAGCACTAGCAAACCCACCCGCAAGGATGTTAGCCCTGCTCTGGTTCAGATGTAGACCATCCCACTTGTACAGTTCCCACCTTCCCCAGAAACAGTCCCAGTGTTGCAGGAATCTAAAACCCTCCCTCCTGCACCAACTCTTAAGCCATGTATTGATCTGCACTGTTCTCCTCTTTCTGAGCTCGCTAGCATGTGACAATGGGAGTAATCCAGAGAATATAATTCGAGAGCTCTTGCTTTTTAGTCTACTGCCTAACTCCCTGAATTCTTGATGCAAGACCTCATCCCTCTTTCTACCTATGTCATTGGTACCAACATGTACCATGATCTCTGCCTTATCACCCTCCTCCTTCAGGATACCCTGCAGCCGTTCAGTGACATCCCAGACTCTGGCACCAGGGAGGTAACACCATCCTGGAGTAATTTTGATGGCCACAGTTATGCCTATCTGTTCCCCTGACTGTAGAATACCCTATTACTATTGCTCTTCCTCCCTTCCTCCCCTCCTGTACAGACAGGCTGCTTGTGGTGCCAGAAGCTTGGCTCTGTCTGCACTCCCTGGAGGAACCAGCACCCTCATCAGCCTCCAAAATGGAATACCGATTTGCGAGCAGGACCCCAGGGGACCCCTGAAATACCTGCCTGTTTCTCTTGGACTGCCTGGTGGTCACCTATTCCCTTCCTTCCTCAAGTCCCTTCATCTGCGGTGTGACCACCTCTAAACGTGCTATCCATGATGCTCTCAGACTCACGGATGCTCCACAGTGTCCCCAGCCGCCGTTCCAGCTCTGAAACCTGAGCTTCCAGGAGCTGCAGCTGGACACACTTCCTGCACACATGCTGGTCTCAGGCACTGGAAACATTCCTGGCTTCCCGTGTGGAGCACGAGGAGCACACCACAGCTTTGGGTTCTCATGCCATTACTTATCCATAGAACTACAGAACCATAGAACACTACAGCACAGAAAACAGGCCATTCGGCCCTTCTAGTCTGTGCCGAAATATTATTCCACTAATCCCATTGACCTGCACCCAGTCCATAACCCTCCAGACCTCTCCCATCCATGTATCTATCCGATTTATTCTTAAAACTTAAGAGTGAGCCCGCATTTACCATGTCAGATGGCAGCTCGTTCCACACTCTCACCACTCTCTGAGTGAAGAAGTTCCCCTTAATGTTCCCCCTAAACCTTTCCCCTTTCACCCTAAAGCCATGTCCTCTCGTGTTATCTTTCCTAATCTAAATGGAAAGAGCCTACTCACATTTACTCTGTCTATACCCCTCATAATTTTGTAAACTTGATTATCAAATCTCCCCTCATCTTTCTGCGCTCCAAGGAATAAAGTCCTAACCTGTTTAATCTTTCAACTCCTTAAGACCCGGCAACATCCTAGTAAATCTTCTCTGCACTCTTTCAACCTTACTGATATCCTTCCTGTAGTTAGGTGACCAGAACTGCACACAATACTCCAAAGTTGGCCTCACCAATGTCTTACACAACCTCACCATAACATCCCAACTCCTATACTCAATACTTTGATTTATGAAGGCCAGTATGCCAAAAGCTTTCTTTACAACCCTGTCTACCTGTGATGCCACTTTCAGGGAATTATGTATCTGAACTCCCAGATCCCTTTGTTCCTCCGCAGTCCTCAGTGCCCTACCATTTACTGTGTATGTCCTACCTTGGTTTGTCCTTCCAAAATGCAGCACCTCACACTTTTCTGCATTAAATTCCATCTGCCATTTTCTGGCCCATTTTTCCAGTTGGACCAGATCCCTCTGCAAGCTTTGAAAGCCTTCCTCGCTGTCCACAACACCTCCAATCTTGGTGTCATCAGCAAACTTGCTGATCCAATTTACTACATTATCATCCAAATCATTGATATAGACAACAAACAACAATGGTCCCCGCACAGATCCCTGAGGCACACCACTAGTCACAGACCTCCAGTCTGAGAAGCAATCATCCACTACCACTCTCTGTCTTCTCCCACACAGCCAATTTCGAATCCAGTTTACAACCTCTCCATGGATACCAAGTGTCTGAACCTTCTGAACTAACCTCCCATGTGGGACCTTGTCAAAGGCCTTACTAATGTCCATGTAGACAACATCCACAACCTTTCCTTCATCTACTTTCTTGGTAACCTCCTCGAAAAACTCTACAAGGTTCGTTAAACACGATCTACCACGCACAAATCCCTTTAAATTAAACCTTTTAAATCAATTACTCTAGGGCCCTGCTTTCCTGATCCTCATTACTATAGGATATGCAAACTGTAAACCACAAAAAGACCTTAAACTATAAGCGATGAAAGTAGTCAATCCTTACCCAACCTTACCCACTACTTATCAATCATTCCTTTCCCTTGTAGCCTTTACTGGTGCAGCAGGGCAAGACCACTCTCTGAAGAGTTAAGAAGTTGGATAGCAAAGAAAAAAATGCAAAGAGCACCTCCTTCCCCTAAGCACTGAATTCCCACTGTGCACCAAATTTCCAATACCCACACTGACTCTGGCTATGTCTCACTCAGGATGAGGTCTCGCATCCTGCCCGTGGATGAGGCTTCCAAAAAAATGCAAAGGATGCTTGGCCTTTTTGCCTGCCCACCAACCATAAGGTTGGACGGGCAGCAAAAAATTTGTTTCAATGACCTTGTTAATGGCCTTAATAGGCCTTTTAATTGTCAGTGGGTGCAGTAGCAACTCCAGTGCACACCCGCTAACCGAAATATCGCGTCTGCGCATGGACGTCGGGACGCTTGCCCGACGTCAACAAGCGTCATTTTTACGCTTGAGCGGGTCGGGCACACACCCACCTGCCCACCCACTGAGCTAAAAATTCTGCCCTCTGTCATGTGCATATCTGCCCATGACAGAGGAAGAGGATAAAGAAACGGAATCACAGGTTCACATGCTGACAAAGAACTTACCTGTGACTGTAACCAAACTGGATGAGATCAGGGAAGTGACCAATAACGACGCCACCCTAAGAAAACTGCAGCAGATTGTGCAAACTAGCTGGCCTACACATTGGAATGGAACCCCTTCTGCTGTACATGGGTACTGGAACTTTCATGAGGAACTTCATGTAGCAGAAGAAATACTTTTCAAGGGAGAAAAGGTCATAATTTCTGCAACAATGAGGAAAGAAATGTTGCAGCGCATAAAAGAAAGTCACCTCGGCATAGAAACATACAGTAGAAGAGCTTGAGATGTAATGTATTGACCTGGAATGGGAGCACAAATTGGGGAAATAGTGAATGTGTGTGCACTGTGCCAAAAGTACAGTAAGTCACAAAAAAAAAGAGCCACTTTGACCACACAGTGTTCCAGAGAGGCCCTGGCAGAAAATTGGAATAGACTTGTTCACATTTGACAAGTGAGTACCTACCTGCAGTAGATTATTACCCAAAGTTTTTTGAGTCTGTGCTGCTAAGAAATGATAGTAAGAGCATCATTGTAAGAAATTATTTAAAATCAATTTTTGCTCACCATGGCATACCTGAAGTGCTCATCTCAGATAATGGTCCACAATTCTCAGGCACTGAGTTTCGCAAATTTGCACAGAACTGGGAGTATGTCAAGTCCCAAATATTCATAATCTAATGGGATGTTGGAACGTACCGTGCAGACCTTAAAACACCTGTTCAAGAAGGCAAAGGCGAACGGAAGAGACCCCCACTTGGCTCTGCTGAATTTCAGAAATACTCCATTATAGGGCATTGATCATCTCCAGCACAGCTCCTGATGGAGACAAGACTAAGAACTAAGCTTCCAGCTGCACTCCAACTGTTATTTCCATAGCCTACAGAGTACAGGACCTGTTCAAACTGAGACAGCAGAGGCAGAAACAGGACTAGAGACAGTGAGGATTTAGCATAAAGGGATCTGTAATCTTGCTGTTGTCACGGGAATCACAGGAGAACAAAGGTCTTACATAGTGTAGACTCCCAACGGAAAACAGTACAAGAGAAACTGGAAATTCTTATGGAAAACAAACGTAACGCAACCCTGTACTGAAAACATCGCTGAAGATCAAATCCCAGAATGCACCAATGAAGCAACAGATAACCAGACAAAGCCTGAGAGTCCTGAAAACTATCCAAGGGGTGACAGTATCACAGAGCTGGAGAAGGCCCCTTGTCCTTCAAAATCACATCTGTCACCATTCAGAACATCCAGTGGAAGAATTATGAAAAAAACAGAGATACAGAGACATGTAAAAGACAAAACAGACTGATCAAAACAGTGAGAAAGAATAGATAATAGACTTTGTGCACTTGAGTTTTATAAAATATTGTTTTTCTTTTTTTAAAAAAAAGGGAAATATCATGATAATAGTTGATTGTGGTAGCGGACTCCAGTATTAGATACTATAAGGTACTCTGTACTCAAGATGGAGTCACCTGACCTGGGGTTTGATGGTCAGCTAACACATGTTGGAGCCTGTCTTGATAGAATTCAGTTACTGCAGATATGTGTTGAAATTAGGAAAATGTATTATCAATAAAGTTAGCTCAGCTACAATGTCAATGGCCTGTGGACATTATTGAAACAAAAAAAACACAGATGCCATTGTTCATTGAAAAATACATTACAATTTATCATGAGAAAATTCTGTGACTCTTATATAAATAAGAAAGACTTGTATTTATATAGTACCTTCCACGGCCTTGTATCATATAAAATGTAATATAGAAAATGCAGCAGTCAATTTGTGCACATGCTCTCCCACACAGCAGTGTGATGTTGACCAGTTAATCAGTTTTAATGATGTTATTTGATGGATAAATATTGGCCAACTGCTCTGCAGTTCTTTGAAGTAGTGCTCTCGGATCTTATCGATCAACCTGAGAGGGCATTCAGGGATTTAATTTAACATTTTATCTGAAAGAAAACATCCAACAATGCCACACTCCCACAGTGCTGCGTTGGAGTGTCAGCCTAGAATATGGGCAGAATTTTCTGTTTTACGGCCCACGCATCTCCACATGTAAAATGACGTGCGGTGACGTTGGGCGGGCGTCCCAACATCACTGCGCGCCATCGCGATATTTCACTGGTGGGTGCGCAATGAAGTCCGCGCGTGCCCACCATTACTTAACGGACCACTTAAGGCCCTTTAGCCTTCAATCGACGTTGATTTTTCGGTGCCCATGCAATCTTTGGGTTGGTACACGGGCTCAATAGGCAGGCAGGTAGGAGACATTTGTATTAATCTCATCCACGGGCAAGATAAGAGGGCTCAGTGGGGTCGTGAATCTGCTCTGTGAAGTATTTATTGGTGAAAGTTTTTCAAACTTGTCTGTGTGATCTGCAGTTCTTCAAAACGCAACCCAACAGCTTTTTCTGGATTCTTAACCCTCAGGTCAGCACTCTGCAGTGAGGAGTCTTTTCCAGGCCTGCAGGTTTCAGGAAGCCTTCCCTTAGCCTGGGAATGGGAACTGATCTGTCCACTGGAGGGAGCTCCTCTGAGGAGGCAGGAAAGACTAGAAGGGGGAGGAGACCAGGAGTGCACATTCAGCCTCCATGGGAGCCACCTTTGGGAGTGCAGACGCAGGCACAAGGGGTGCAGGGCCAAGAGGAAGGCGCCGCAGAAGATGCCACTATCCTGCTGCCAGGGTATACAGGCAGCGAAGCAGCTACCTCAATATGTTTGAGGTGCAGTGCCAAAGGAGGCTCCGACTCTCAAGGGAGACAGTCAACTATATCTGTCAGATGATTGGGCCTGAGATCTCCCCTAACTCTATGGGTGGACACCCCATGATAGTGGCTCTGAAGGTCACAGCTGCCCTCAACTTCTATGCCTCTGGCTCCTTCCAGGGGTCGGTGAGTGATCTTTGCGATTGGGTGTCTCCCAATCAGCTGTCCACACTTGTGTCAAGCACATCACAGACGCTCTGTTGAAGCGTGCATTGACCTTCATCTACTTCCGTTGGGACCAGGCAAGCCAGGCACAGCGAGCCAGAGGTTCGCAGCAATCGGTGGCTTCTCCCGCATTCAGGGTGCAATCGACTGCACACATGTGGCCATCAAGGCGCCAGCAGGTGAGCCCGGTGCCTTTGACAACAGGAAGGGCTTCCACTCCATGAATGTGCTGATAGTGTGTGATTACAGGATGCTGATTCTCCAAACCTGTGCCAGGTACCCAGGCAGCTTCCATGACGCCTACGTCCTTAGACACTCCCAAGTGCTGGGGCTCTTCAGTACTCCTGCCCAGTTTGATGGATGGCAGCTGGGTGACAAGGGCTATTCCCTCAGAAGGTGGCTCATCTCACCTCTCCGCCATCCAATATCAGAAGCTGAGCAGCGGTACAATAGGAGCCATGCCTCCACTAGGGCTGTGGTGGAGAGGGCTATCGGTCTTCTCAAGATGCGCTTCCGGTGCCTGGGCCATTCAGGAGGCACACACCAGTACCCCCCAAATCGTGTCTCGGTGATTGTGATTGCATGCTGTGTCTCCAAAGTCTTGCGCTGGAAAGGGGGGCGCTGTGGACGATGAAGACTTTGACGCAGTGTCTGCGGCTGCACATGATGAGTCCAGCACTGATTCCAAGGATGAGCATGCACAGGAAAATGCTGAGGGGATAGACGCTGACCCAGGCATACTCCAGGGAGGCAGGGACACCCGGGATGCTTTAACCCAACGAACCTTCAGCTAGTACAACACAGATGGATCACCAGGACAAGCCCGGGCTGCCGCCTCGATACTCGACACTTAAGTGCAAAATCTGCCAGGCCAGCAGCACTAATTAAGGGCCTTGTACATAAAGCTGAATGTCCAACAAATCACTCATTACAATTTTCTTAAATATACACCGGCAGAAGAAACAAGGCACCTTCAGCCATGGTCACACATCTGGCATTGAATATGTAAAGCAGAAGTTATCACAAATAGAAAACAATAGTGTAAACAATCAAAAAGAAATCAGAAGGACCTAATCTCGGTCCAAGACAAAAAAGCCAGTGAAAAACCCGTGGTGTGCCTAAGGTGCCTTATGCTTTCGTTTATAGGTGCTACGTCTTGGTGTTGCCCCATCGCTTGGAGTGGCATCTGAGACAGCCTGCTATCCTGTTGGCCTTGGTGACCTAGGCGGTCATCCTCTGGCCCGTGGAAGCCCAGGTGGGTCTTCTGGAGTAGGCTCTCCACGAGAGTCGCCACACTCTTTCCATGGAGGACGCTTGGCACTCGGACATGTGGCTTATTGCTTCGGCAAGCGTCCACGTGGACTTCTCCACCACGGACGCCATGCCAAGTATAGCCTCATGTAAAACCCCCAGATGCTCCCGCACACCAGGCCGCATTTCCTGCACCTGCTGCTTTGCAGACCATTCCAGAGGCATATCATCAGGCACTGGCTGAGCATGTGCCTGGTTCCCTGCAGTCCTTCAGCTGCTGGCACATGGGCACTCTCTGTCTCTGCCAGCTCCTCCAGCGAGTGTGAAGTGTCGTCACCACTATGCCCCGGGACACTAGCTGTTGTTCTAATTCCCACCGAGGTGCTAGTATCTGCGCAGGTGCCTGCCTCACAGAAATGATGTGATGCTGGTGAGACGTCAGGCCCCTCAGGTGTGAGAGGGGGCATTTGCTGCTCCTCCTTCCGGCTGTGCTCTGATGATGCTGAAAGGAAGAACAAGGATAGTGGATCAGTTAGCGTGCAGACAATGACAAAGTTCATCCCTGTCCCCCGGCTCATTATGCACTCAACCTTCCATAACCAATGGCCCAGCAATAACAATAACTAATTTAACAATCATTAATGCTATGACTGTTGAGGGGACAATGCGGACCTCACTGTTCGCTTAAATACCTGGCCGTGGCACCTGACCGACACCAGTAGAACTAAGTGCATGGTGCCTCTCCCATTCAAGGGCCTCCTACTCGAAGTGGCTTAATATGGAGAGCTGTGCCTGGCTGCCTCCAGTCCTCACATGCTTGGCCGCGTTATGAGCATTCTTCTCCTGAAAAAGAGAGGTGAACATTGATTAGGGCAAATTGCACATGGACTCTGTTCGTGCACAGCACACCCCAACCAGAGCAGGACATTTCAGGCCTCCAGTGCCTCCTCACCCCACTGCTGCTGATCACTCAGACAAAGATGCTAGGCCTGCTCCACCCGCCGCCTCCCCCCCCCCCCCCCCACCCACATGCTGCCAACATCACATTAGGAACCACACGGTATTTCCTCCCATAGCAAGGAGGCGCAAGCACATACAGTGTAGAGGGCAACAGATGGTTTGTTGCCATGCTACCTTGAGGCTCCCCTTCCACCATCTCATCACCCTGACTAGGGCATGTCCTGGCGTTCTGAGTCTGCGCCTAAGTGCAACTCCTCCAGGTTGCCCCCAAACCAGTCATGTGGGACTAAGATCAACATATGCTGTGGGGGAAAACTCATCTCCTCATGACCCACTCAGGCTGACCTCAGCATGGGCACTATCTGCTTACCCACCCAGCAAAACAAAAATGCCCTCAATGATTCAATGCAGTCACGACACTGAGACTTGGGTGGGGGAGGGGGCTGCAGAGGGTAAGGCTACCTGCTGGGTTAAATACCCAATGCTAACATGTTACCCTGCCAGAGCGCAACAAATCATTGAAGTGCTTGCAGCACTGGATCCAGGTATGCCGCACCACATCACGGGAGCTCACCACCTCCGCCATCTCCCTCCCTTGCACGTTTCATCATGTGGGGGGGCCACCTCCTCCCATCCTGGGGGACCAACACCTTCCGCTGTTCTGCCACCTTCTCGAGGAGAGCAGCAAGGCAGTCATCAAAAAAATGAGGGGTGCATTTTCCCTCCCCCGCTGGCCTACCCTCTAGACTGCTCACCCGAACCCCTCTGCTGCGGCCTGGAACTGGCCATTGTGAGCAGCCTATAAAAGGCTGCCAGGCCTTCTTTTAAACAGACTGCCAGGTTGCCATTGGACCCGGCTGTCTGTGCACGCCCGTTGCCACCCGCACACTCCTGCTATCTTCGGGAGTCGGGAAATACGCTGGGTGGACCTTAATTGGCCCACCTATGTAAAATGGCAGCACGGATTCGATCATGGGTGACGATCGGGTCCGTGCCTGTCCGCTCCACTGCCCCCCCCACCAAACGGAAAATCCTGGCCGATGTGTTCAAGCCCCTTGCACTCATGACCTGACTCAGAAGCAAAATTGTTTATTTTTTATTTTTTACTGTTGGATTTATTCAACATTAAACACATTTGGAACAATGTGATCATTCCTTTGCAGTTTCAATCATTTCTTTATCAATTTTTAGCTATAGAAATTAAAATCATAATTTAAACCATTAACAACATTGTTACTATTATATTCTAATTCTTCCTTTACCATTTATTTGCTTCAGAAACTGCTGTTTAATTTATCACCAAATGACATAATCTATTGAACTTCAAAACTGATTAAAAATGCCACCCTTAAACTCTTTTCTGAATAATGAATCCACAAAGCTGCAAAATCCACAAAATTCCACAAAGTCTATATTTGAAATAATCTTTCAAGTTTGTTCTTTTTTCTTTATAAAACAGAGCATTCCTTTTGTTGTGCAACCATGAACCTGGCCACATTTAACATTAAATTAATCGCCACTACTGAGGCAGACATTCCTCCAGTCTCCTTTTCAGAATGGAGTCGACTGGATTTCAATGTCCTTTCTTCAGCCCCTACCCAGCAAGAAGACCTCACATGGTTGAACATGGTGCTTGAAATAACTTAACTGTGGGCATTAGACCAATAAATGGGCCAGGTTCTCATTCAATGTCCCAACCACTTGACAGGGTGTTGTTTCAACTCACCTCCTTTTACATAAACAGCCAGAGTAAGTATCCAATGGCAACATGAGAACATAAGAAATAGGAGCAGGAGTAGACCATTTGACCCCTCGAACCTAATCTGCCATTCATTAAGATCATGATTGTGGTCTTGACTCCACTTTCCTACCTCCCCCACATAATCCTTGATCCCTTGTTGATCAAAAATCTGTCTAATTCAGTCTTAAATTTATTCAATGATCCAGCTTCCACTGCTCTGTGGCATGGAAAATTCTAAAGATTAATGATCCTCTGAGAGACGAAATTCCTCATCTCCGTGTTAAATGGAAGACCCCTTCGGCAAAATGGAGCAGGAAGAGCTCCAGCAAGCACCTCAGCTGTAGCCTCTAGGCCACCTCAGATCAGGATGCCGAAGACCTATCAGCAGAAGACCCTTCACTGCGTCCATTGCACTCTTCACCAGCGCAGATGCACACACCTCGGTGGGTCCTAGTTCTAGAGTAGGCTCGTGTTCACCAACTGGTGATCACCTCATGAACAGATACCCACACCTGGCAGAGGTAGTGACAGTCGAATTCTCTGAAACTTGGAGGGCTGCTGGAGACCAGGCCCTTGCAGAGTCCGAATCTGATGATAAGCCTCTGCAATCAGCCCTGAGAGAAAGGTTGGAGATGCAAAGACAGGCAAGGGAGCATCAGGCAGGGTTGTCAGAGGCCATCACCAGCCTGGAATGAAGGATGGAGGAATCTGTCCATGTTCTGCCTGATGTCGTGCCTCCAGCATGTGAGCACAATGAAGTTTCCATGGGAAGGTGGTGGCTGCCTTGGAGATGCAGATCCAGCAGATCATGCATTCCTCTCTTAACTTGGCGGTGTGAAATTAATTTACCTGAGAGTAATCATCATGGCAATGTGAAGCCTTCAGGAAAAGTGGACCAACAATGACTGTAAAAGAAACAGGACTGGAGGTGGAGTGCCTAATCTGGCAACCCTTAAGCCACAGGAGGAGGAGGTTCTGGTGTTGTTATCCGTTGAATGGACTAGCTTCATTGGCAGAAACAAGACTGGAGGAAGGCCTGGGGCTGGTAAGATTGGAAGGTGCTGAAACCAGATTTGGGATACAGAGAGGGAGAGGGCTAGGGGGAGATATACTGATGTCTGGCATGCTTACATGAATAGCACATCTGTGGTTTATGTGTTCAAAGGCAGGGAAGCTTCCTGGTGGAAACATTGTGAGTTTGCTGCACCTGTGGTTTAATGGTTGCAAGGTGTTGCTAATGGTGTTGAACACTGTGACCTTGCACACCCAATGAAGACTCCAAAATGCCAGTTAATACCAATTTTTCTGTGTCCTATACAGGTGAGCCTGCTTCTGCTGACACCACTAGACCTGTCAAACCAACAATTGCCTCCAAGGAGGAAGAAGAACCCTCAGAGGGTCTTTTTATTATTCATTCACAGGATGTGGATTTCACTGGCTGGGCCATCATTTAATGTCCATCCCTTGAGAAGGTGGTGCTGAGCTGCCTTCTTGAACCGGTGCAGCCCATGTGATATAGGTACACCCACTGTGCTGTTAGGAAGGGAGTTCCAGGATTTTGACCGAGGAAGGAACGGTGATATATTTCCAGGTCAGGATGGTGAGTTACTTGGAGAGCTTCCAGATGGTGGTACTCCCATGTATCTGCTGCCCTTGTCCTTCTAGATGGTAGTGGTCATGGGTTTAGAAGGTGCTGTTGAAGGAGCCTTGGTACATTCCTGCAGTGCATCTTGTAGATGGTACACACTGCTGCTACTGTGTGTTAGTAGTAGAGGGAGTGAATGTTTGTGGATGTGGTGCCAGTCAAGGGGGCTGCTTTGCCCTGGATGGTGTCAAGCTTCTTGAATGTTGTGGGAGCTGCACTCATCCAGGCAAGTGGGAAATATTCCATCAGACTCCTAACTTGTGCCATCCTAGATGGTGGACAGGCTTTGGAGAGTCAGGAGGTGAGTTACTCACCGCAAGATTCCTAGGCTCTGACCTGCTCTTGCAGCCATATTATTTATATGGCTAGTCCAGTTCAGTTTCTGATCAATGGTAACCCCCAGGATGTGGATAGTGGGGATTCAGTGATGGTAATGTAATTGAACATCAAGGGGCAATGGTTGGGTTCTCTCTTGTTGGAGATGGTCATTGCCTGACACTTGTGTGGCACGAATGTTACTTGCCACTTGTCAGCCCAAGCCTGGATATTGTCCAGGTCTTGCTGCATTTGGACATGGCCTGCTTCAGAATCTGAGGAGCTGCGAATGGTGCTGAACATTGTGCAATCATCAGGGAACATCCCCTCTCCTGACCTTATGTTGGAAGGAAGGTCATTGATGAAGCAGCTGAAGATGGTTGGGCCGAGGACACTACGCTGAGGAACTCCTGCAGTGATGTCCTGGAACTGAGATGACTGATCTCCAACAACCACAACATCTTCCTTTGTGCTAGGTATGACTCCAGCCAGCGGCGAGCTTTCCCCTGACTCCGTTTGATTCCAGTTTTGTTAGGGCTCCTTGATGCCACACTTGGTCAAATGCCGACTTGATGTCAAGGGCAGTCACTCTCACTTCACCTCGGGAGATCAGCACTTTTGTCCATCTTTGAACCAAGGCTGTGATGAAGTCAAGAGCTGAGTGGCCCTGGCGGAACCCAAACTGGGCGTCAATGAGCAGGTTATTGCTAACCAAGTGCCGCATGATAGCGCCTTTGATGACTGCTTCCAATACTTTACTGATGATCAAGAGTAGACTGATGGGGTGGTAATTGGCTGGGTTGGATTTGTCCTGCTTTTACTGGACATTCCTGGGCAATTTCCCACATAGCCGGGTAGATGCCAATGTTGTAGCTGTACTGAAACAGCTTGGCTAGGAGCGCGGCAAGTCCTGGAGCACAAGCCTTCAGTGCTTCTGCCGGAATATTGTCAGGACCCATAGCCTTTGCAGTATGCTCCTCCATCATTGAGGATGGGGATACTTGTGGAACCTTATTAAGTGAGTTGCTTAATTGCCCACCACCATTCATGACTGGATGTGGCAGGATTTGAGCTTAGATCTATCCGTTGGTGGTGGGATCACTTAGCTCTGTCTATCACTTGCTGCTTATGCTGTTTGGTATGCAAGTAATTCTGTGTTACAGCTTCACCACATCACATCCTCTTAAGCACCAGTGCAGATACAGGCACCTTGACAAGGATTAGCATGCTGGATGAGGGCAAGCACAATCTGGTGAGGCACTTCACATTCTTCCGTGCAGCTACTGGACAGCGAGGTGGAGCAGGTCTCTGGCAGTCAGAGAATGCGTGAGACAATTCAGTTAATGAGTGTGAGTTGAATGATGAGCTTCTGAAGTCATCCCTGTGTCTGCAGATGCTGGATGTCTGGTGCAAGGCACATGGAGATTTGGCAGATATATCAGAGGGGTTGTGTGCTCTGGCCCAGACTGTGGTAGTGTCCCATCCAGGCCATATGCACTGCAATCACCCACTCTTCAGAGCACCAAGCTTCTCCCATGATCAGACTGGCGACTGTTCTGGAGGGGCAAACCCACTGTATTGCTGACGCTATTGTGTATGAACTCAGGGGTCCATAGCCAACACAACAGCAGTCTAGGAACCTGGACACTGAGCCATCTCCTGGGACTTCAGAAAGGCAGATAGGACCACTTTGCCCTTGTCCCAGTGGATGAGCATCTGCTGCTGCCATCCGAAAGCACCTCTCAGGGCATTCCTGTTGGGGCAGCTTCTCCTCCACCCATCCACAGTCCTCCTCAATTGCCATGGCAAAAGAAGCTACTCCTGTGACTCGGCAAGAGTGTTCTAATGTGGCAGGGCCCTCAAGGCGGCAGCTGCACAGAGGACTCCCACCAAAGTCACAAGCAGATCAGCAGCGTTTTTCCAGCAAGTGAAGTGGGGAGTACTGTGCCAGAGCACAAGGAAAAGAATTGAGAAACTGCACACTGGTCACAAAGCAGGTCATGTAGTTGCATTTTGTAGATGTGATCAAAGACAAGATGTTAGTAAACCTTAAGTTCACTATCCCTCATGCAGAGGTTCATTTTATCTTTAAGCACTGTAGAAATTTAATTTTCAAAATATCCTTGACTCCTCAGGAGTGATGATGAGGAGTCAAGATGTAACAATACCTAAGAATTCAAAATGGTGAGTGCGTTGACAAGATATTCTCAGTGCGCTCACATTCTAGGTGGAATGATGTTGTGACACAGGCAATAAACACCTGAAGCCAAGAATTCATGACCTATTAGAACCTCTGCCTTATCAAGGTATCCCTTGTGTCACAGCCATCCATGTTCCCTCACTTCTTCTTTGCCCTCATCAGAGGAATGCCTGCTATCTTGTGTCTCCCCTTCCTCCAGGGCATCACCTCTCAATGGTGATGTTGTGTAGAGCACAGCATACAACGATCACCAGTGAAACTCTGGATGGCGCTATTCCTGATCTGTCCAGGCATCTGAACCAAATCTTTAGCAGCCTAATTGTCTGTTGGTGAAATGTCCTTTCCGCATCTGTTCCAGGGGCACTCAATGGAGTCATGAGCCATTTCTTCAAAGGGTAACCCTTGTCACCCAGAAGCCAATCATCCAGGACATCAGGTATATTGAATATGTCTGGCACCTGCGAGTTTCAGAGAATATTCAAGTCATGGGTGCTCTCTGAGTACCTAGCGCAGATATGCATAATTCATCAATTGTGGTCACGTACCAACTGGACATTTAAGGAGTGATGGGCCTTCCTGTTAATGAATGTACAGGTCTGACCTGCTGGAGCCTTTATGGCGAAGTGAGTGCAGTTTATTGCTCCTTGAACCTTGGGGAAATGGGTGCAAAGCCTCCGGCTCTTTCCAGTTGACTGTGGCAACCCATTGAAAATGCAATGTACTGACCTGCCGTTTGGAACATCATATCTGTAAAGGCCTTAATGCAGTGGTGTGCAGCAGGCTGTGTTATGCCACTGAGGTCTCCACAGGCAGCCTGAAAGAATCCAGTGGCAAAGAAACAGTCACTTTTATGACCACTGGCAATCCAATGGAAGCTGTCTCCCTGCCAGCATGTCACAGAGAGAGATCACTGTGGCTCTGGACAAACTGAGTCTCCTCCAGCACTATGTCCCTGATATCTGAAGGTAACTTATTCTCTGAATAGAGTTAGAATAGAATAGAATATACTGAATTGGCAGCCTGAATCCTTTTCCACCTCTGATGCAACACCTTCTTGTTCTGGCACAGGTCTGCCACCATCATGCACCACCAGTGCATCCTGAACCTCGCCATCTGCCCTCCTTCCTCTCCCTCTCAATCTCTTCCTCTCCTCCTCACTGGACACCATGATTCCCATGCTTTCGCTACCGAGAAGGTTGAGGTTCAGCTGAAGGCCTAAATTCACCTCACTGCAAGAAAAAATTATACCTCAAAACATCAAATGTATCCCCTGAATAAACAGCTTTCAATATCAAATACTGGCAGCACTCACAGCACCCTGAACTGCTGAGATCAAAGTAAGGACCCAGCTGGTGTCTTTTAACTCTTACAATATTCCCGTGAAAAAAACAAGATTTTTCCACTGGTGTGAATCACACTCTAAGTATTTAATTGCTCCCAGCACATATTATTGCAGTCAACTGGCACATTAACAAGCTTAACAAAGCAATTACATTAATTTTTAATAAGATGGGCAGGCTCCCGATTTCTAGGCCTGTGCACCTACGTATCATTGCATTCGGGTGGGATGACATTGGGAACGCGACTCAACGTCATCGCAAATGATAATCAGCACAGGCACAGTACAAGCCCGTTTTCACTGTATTATTCTGCCCAATGTGTGTATTTCTGTCCTGACATTTTAACTCACTTTTAATAGGAAATCCTCTCTTTTTATGTTTAATCACCTTTTTAAAGCTATGACTCTCTTTATTCCTGCCCTGTTTTGTTTACGTTGCTTACTTTTCTTGTAGATCCTTCCCTCATCTTGCTAGTTTAAAGTCTTTACTACAGCCTAATTACCCAATTTCCTCTAGGACACAGGCCCCATCCCAGTTCATGGAACTGATGTCAGTGTTCCATGAAGAACTCCTCTTTCCCACCCTTTAGCCACATCTTAATTCTCCTGATCTGTCTTTTCTGATGTCAATTTGCAAGTGGCTCAGGCAATAATCCAGAGATCATTATTCTCAAGGGCCTGCTTTATAATTTATAATCTAACTCCTGATATATTTCTGTTGAACCTTCTTTCCTGTTCCTACCTATATAGTTTGTTCCAACATGGAACACAACAACTGGATTTACCCTATCCCTTTCCAAGTTCCTCTCCAGCTGCCATAAGATATCCCTTAGATAAAAACAAAAAAACTGCGGACGCTGGAAATCCAAAACAAAAACAAAAACAGAATTACCTGGAAAAACTCAGCAGGTCTGGCAGCATCGGCGGAGAAGAAAAGAGTTGACGTTTCGAGTCCTCATGCCCCTTCGACAGAACTTGAGTTCGAGTCCAAGAAAGAGTTTTCAACTCTTTCTTGGACTCGAACTCAAGTTCTGTCGAAGGGGCATGAGGACTCGAAACGTCAACTCTTTTCTTCTCCGCCGATGCTGCCAGACCTGCTGAGTTTTTCCAGGTAATTCTGTTTTTGTTTTTGTATAAGATATCCCTTACCAGGTAGACTTGGCTGTAGAGGATTATTCTTTTCACAGGATATGGGTGTTGCTGGCTAGGCCAGCGTTTATTGACAATCCCTAATTGCCTTTGAAGGTGGGTGTGAATCGCTTTCTTGAACCACTGCAGTCCATGTGGTGTAGGTATGCCCACAGTGATGTTAGGAAGGAAGTTCCAGGATTTAGACCCAGCAACAGTGCAGAGAGTCCCCCATGGAGTCCCCATTACAATCACATTTCTATTCTGTTCTTCCCCCTCCCAAACAGCCTTCTAAGCCATAACGCCTTGATGTGCACTGTGTCTGTAGTGTTCCTCCTTATCCTCATAGGTAATGAGTACATCATACCTGTTGGACAGGACCAGGATCTGCAGAACTTCCTTCTCAACCTTTCCTAAATCCCAATACTAAGTTCTCTGTCAGTCACATCCTCTCTTTGTTTTCCCTTGAGGTGTGACTATAATTTGGATAAAACTGTTCAGAAATTCCTGTCCCTCCCTCATGTGGCAGAGTTTTTCTAACTTGCAGTCCATCTCAATGACTCTAAGTTGGAGAGATTTGAGATTGGGACATCTTCTATAGATATGTTGGCTCAGAACAGTCTCACAGAATCAAAGAATATTTACAGTGCAGAAGGAGACCATTTGGCCCATCGAGTCTGCACTGGCTCTCTGAAAGAGCATTCCACCTAGTCCCACTCCGCTGCCTTATCCCTGTAACCTTTGAACATTATTTTTTCTCAACCATCAATCCAATTCCCTTTTGAATACCTCCTGCCTCCACCACCCTTTCAGGAAGTTTGTTCCAGACTCCAGCCACCCTCTGGGTGAAAATATTTTTCCTCACATCACATTTACTCCTTTTGCCAATTATTTTGAATTTGTGCCTCTAGTTCTTGATGTTCTTGAGTGGGAACAGTTTCTCACTATTTACCCTGTCCATACCTCTCAGGATCTTGGATACTTCAATCAAGTCTCCTTTCAGCATTCTTTTCTCCAAGGAAACCAGTCCCAAACTCTCCAATCTATCCTCATAGCTACAGTTCTTCATCCCAGGAACCATTCACGTGACTCTCCTCTATATTCTCCCTCCAATGCCTTCACATCATTCCTCAAGTATGT
This sequence comes from Carcharodon carcharias, assembly GCF_017639515.1. Taxonomy (NCBI): domain Eukaryota; kingdom Metazoa; phylum Chordata; class Chondrichthyes; order Lamniformes; family Lamnidae; genus Carcharodon; species Carcharodon carcharias. Next base: position 53,272,311 of record NC_054467.1, on the reverse strand, counting down.
TGCCCAGAGTTGAACACAGTACTCCAGATGAGGCCTAACTAGTGTTTTATTCAAGTTCAACATGACTCCCTTATTCTTGTACTCAATACTCCTATTAATAAAGCCTAAGATACTATATGCTTTATTAACTGCTCTCTCAGCATGCCCTGCCATCTTCAATGACTTACATACATATATACTGAGGTCCCTCTGTTCCTGCATCTCCTTCAGAGTCTCTCCCTTTATTTTATACTAAATCCCCATATTTTTCCTGCCAAAATGGATCACCTCATACTTCTCTGCATTGAACTTCATCTGCGACTTGTCTGCCCCCAACATGTTTATGTCCTTTTGAAGTTCAAGATTATCCTCATGACAGTTGACAATATTTCTAATCTTCATATCATCCGCATATTTTGAAATCATGCCCTACACACCACAATCTAGGTCATTAATATATCAGGAAGCGCAAGGGTCCCAATACTGACCCCTGGGGAACTCCACTACAAACTTTCCTCCATTATGAAAAACAAGCATTTATCACTACTCTGTTTCCTGTCACTGAGCCAATTTCTTATCCCTTTTGTTCCATGACCTAGAATTTTGCTCACAAGTCTGTTTTGTGACACTGTATTAAATGCCTTTTGAAAATCCATATACATCACATTGACAATGTTTCCCTTATCAACATTCTCTGTTACCTCCTCAAAAAACTCCAGCAGGTTAGTTAAACATGATTTTTCCTTAATGAATCCATGCTGGCTTTCCTTAATTATCCTGAACTTGTCTAACTGACTATTGATTTTTCCCAAACTATAGTTTCCAGAATTTTCCCTACCACTGAGGTCAAACTGACTGATCTGTAGTTTCCAGCTTTATTCTTGCATCCCCTTTGAATAAGGGTGTAACATTCACAGTTCTCCGGTCCTCTGGCACCTCCCTTATGTCTAAGGAAGACTGGAAGATTATCACTAGTGCCTCTGCAATTTCCACAATCACTTCCCTCAGTACCCTTGGAGGCATTTCATCCGCTCCTGGTATCTTATCTGTTTTAAGTAAACATAACCTTTCTAACACCACCTCCTTCTCAACTGTAAATTCTTCTGGTGTACCAGTTACCTCTTACCTCACCTTGGCCTGGGTAGCATCTTCTTCCTTTGTAAAGACAGATGCAAAGCACTCAATCAACACCTCAGTTACTCACCAGCCTCCACATGCAACTCCCTTTTTTAGTCTCTAATCTTTCTTTAACCACCCTTTTATTATTTGCATGTTTATGGAAGATTCCCTTGGGAATTCCTTTTATGTTAGCTGCCAGCTTCTTTTCATGTTTTCTGCTTGCTTTTGTTATTAGTTTCTTTGCTTTCCCACTGGTCCTTCGATATTCAGCCTGATTCTCCATCACCACACCTGACATCTGTCGTATGTGCACTTCTTCCTTTTCATCTTCACCTCTATCTCTCTTATCATCCAGGGGTCTGTGGATTTATTTGTCCTACTTCTCCCCTTCAAGGGAATATACCTTGACATTGTCTGCAGTACTGTTTCTTTGAAGGTAGCCCATTTCTCAGCCATCGTCTTTTCTGCCAACATTTGATTCCAACTCACTTGACTTAGATGCATTCTCATCCCATCGAAGTTGACTTTCCCCCAATTAATTATCCCTGGTCTGGATTGCTCCTTGTCTTTTTCCATGGCCAACCTAAATGTTATGATCACTGTCCCCTAGAGGCTCTCCCATTGATATTTGATCCACTTGGGCCAACTCATTCCCAGAACCAGGTCCAAAAGTGCGTGTCCTCCCATTGGACTGGAAACATGCTGCTGCAGGAAATTATCTTGAACACATTCCATGAACTCTCACCCTTCTTGTCCCTTTGTACTATAGGAATTTATTTGAATAATTGAAATCTATATTTGAATAATTGAAGTCCCCTATATAATCTTGCACCCCTCTGTAATTTCTTTGCAAATTTGTTTTTCTACATCCTTTCCGTTAGTTGCTGGTCTATAAACTACATCAACTGAGGTTATTGCGCCTTTTTCATTCCTTACCTCTAGCCAGAGAGATAACATTCTTGACCCCTCTGGAACATCTTCTCCCTCCAGTCTCCCTTTCCTGTCTCTCCTAAACACCTTGCACCAGGAATATTTAACACCCGCTGCTGCCCTTCTTTGAGCAAGGTCTCTGTTATCGCAATAATATCATAATTCCATTTGCCAACCTGTACCTGCAGTTCACCAATCTTATTCACCGCACTCTGTGCATTCACACACATGCACATTAGCCCTCTTTCACTTTCCCCCTTATTCTGACCCCATCTAACGACTTACCATTGCCTACTCTAATTCTATCAAACTCTCCAAGTATTCTCTCTACCTTGATACTACTCTCTGATATATCCTCATTATCAGTTGATACTTTTCTACTTCCCACCATGAATTTCCCCTGGGTTCACATCCCCCTGCCAATCTAGTTTAAACCCTCTCCAACAGCACCAGGAAACCTTCCTGCGAGGACACTAGTCCCAGTCCCATTAAGGTGTAACCAGTCCTTCTTGTACAGGTCCCATCTGTCCTAGAACCAATCTCAAATCCTCAGAAATTAAAGCCCTCCCTCCTATTCCATTGCTCTGGCCACCTGCTGAACTGTTCATACGAACATATGCACAAGGAGCAGGAGTAGGCCATTCAGCTTCTCAAGCCTGCTCTGCAATTTAATAAGATCATGGCTGATTTGATAGTAACCTGAAAGCAGCATCCCACCTACTCCCAATAACCTATCACCTCCTTGCTTATCAAGAATCTATCCACCTCTGCCGTAAAAATATTCAAAGACTCTTCATGAAATGGTGGTGAAAGCAGAGTTCCAAAGACACATGACCCTCTGAGTGAAAGAAATCCCTACTTCTGTATTCAATTCCCCTCGCATTAAATGATAACATTCTATTAGCTTTCCTAATTACTCACTGCACTTGCATTCTAGCCTTTTGTGATTCATGCACTAGGACACCCAGATCCCTCTGCACCTCAGAGTTCAATCTTCCTATTATCATGCCCATTAGCATATGCCACTGGGCATGCTCTCCTAACTATGCAAATGCCTACTACTATAGCACTTCCAATCTTTCTGTACAGCTGAGCCACCTATGGTGCCACGAACTTGGCTCTTGCTACAGTCCTCTGAGGAAACATCTTGTTCACTAGTATCCCAAATGGAAAAGTGGTTAGAGAGCAAAATAGCCTCAGGGGATTCCTGCACTACCTGCTGGTTTCTCTTAGATACTCTGGTGGTCACCCATTCCCTTTCTGTCTGTGTACTTCTTAGCTGTGGTATGACCATCTCTCTAAATGTGCTATCCACATAATCCTCAGCTTGTGGCTGCACCACAGTGACTCCAACCGCCACTCGAGCTCCGCAACTCCGAGCTCAAGTTTCTGCAGTTGGTAACAATTCCTGCAAGTGTAGTCATTGAAGGCACTTGGTACCTACACGACTTCCCACATCCCGCATGATGCACATTCCACATGCCCGAGCTGTGCTGACATACCTTTATATAAAGCACTCACTGCAGTATTTAAGTTTATTTACTAATTTATTTTAAAGTATTAATTAATTTAGAATAATTCCTATGTATACTACAATTTACTGTGCTTATTAAATTCCAGTACCACCCATAAAAACAACTAAAATTTATCCATTTCTTAATTACACATGTACACGTTTTCAGACTCGCGTTGTTTTCAATCTCCCGGCCACCCACTCCTCTCACGCTGTTTTCAATCTCCCGGCCACCGCTCCTCTCGCGCTGTTTTCAATCTCCCGGCCACCGCTCCTCTCACGCTGTTTTCAATCTCATGGCCATCACTCCTCTATCAATGGCAGCCTTGGCAAGTAGGACCTGGTGAGAAAATTAGAAAAGTGTAATATTTTTAAACAAGTAGTTATACTTGGATTTAACTGAGAAGTGCCAGGAATAAGGGAAATTTAAGGCCAATATAATAATGTAATATAAATAACCCAAAGTAGAATAAAGTTAACGTAAGGGAAGTAGAGTTAAGACATAGCAGGGCGGCTCAGCCGAGTGAAATGTGTGTCCTGTAGTATGTGTGAAGTCATGGACGCCACCAGTGTCCTAGAAGACCACATGTGCAGGAAGTGCTGTCAGCTGGAGAAACTTGAGCTTGAGGTTTCAGAGCTCGAGTGGTGGCTGGAGTCACTGTGGCGCATCCACAAGGCTGAGGATTATCTGGATAGCATGTTCACAACACAGCGTAAGGGCCTGGAGACATTGAGAGAGCCCAAGAGAAGTAGGCAGGTAGTGCAGGAATCCCCTGGGGTCCCGCTCACAAATCGGTTTTCTGTTTTGGAAGCTTGTGAGGGCGCTGGTTCCTCAGAGAACTGCAATCAGAGCCAAGTTTGTGGCACCATAAGTGGTTTGACTGTACAGGAGAGGAGTAAGAAGAAAGAAAGGGCAATAATGATGGGGGATTCATTGGTTAAGGGAGCAGACAGGCATTTCTATGGCTGTAGACGTGACTCCAGGGTGGTATGTTGCCTCCCTGGTGCCAGGTCAAGATGACTTAGAGCGGCAGCAGGACATTCTTCTGGGAGAGGGTGAACTGCCAGAGGTCGTGGTCCACATTGGTACCAACGACTTAGGTAGGAAGGGGGATGTGGTCCTGCAATCAGAAGTTAGGGAGCTAGGTAGAAGATTAGCGAGCAGGACTTCAAATGTAGTAATCTCCGGATTACTCCCAGTGCCACGTGCCAGTGAATACAGAGATAGGAGGATAAGGCAGATGACTCCATGGCTGGAAAGATGGTGCAGGAGGGAGGGCTTTAGATTCCTGGGACACAGGGACTGGCTCTGGAGATGGTGCCTGGACAAGCTGGACAGGTTGCACTTGAACAAAGCTGGAACTGAGTTCCTTGCGGGGCATTTTGCTAGTGCTTTTGGGAGGGCTTTAAACCAACTTGGCAGGGGTGTAGAAATCAAGAGAAAATATTAGAGGAATACCAGGGAGGGACCAAAATACTGGGAGGGACAGATAGCACTAGTATAGAGGATACTATAATAGGCAGATTCGGAGTAAAGGAGAAAGTCATGAAGTGTAATTCAGGGTTACTATGCATAATGTGAATGCACAGAGTATAGTAAATAAGATTGGAGAGTTACAGGCACAGATTTCCATGTGGAGGTATGATGTTGTGGTGATAACAGAGACCTGGCTCAAGGAAGGATAGAACTGGGTGTTAAATATTCCTGGGTTCAAGGTGTTCAGGAAAGATAGGAAAGGAGGAGGGGTGGCGGTATTGGTTAAGGAGAGCATTGTAATGCTGGAGAAAGAGGATGTCCCAGTGGGTTCAAGGACAAAATCAATTTGGCTTGGGCTCAGGAACAAAAAGGGTACAATTACATTGCTCGGTGTAGTCTATAGACTGCCAACTAGTGAGCAGGACATAGAAGAATAAATCTGCAGGGAAATTACAGAGAGATACAAGCATTATAGAGTAGTCATAATGGGTAACTTTAATTACCCAAATATAGACTGGGATAGTGATAGTGTAAAGGGTGGAGTGGGGCAAAAGTTCCTAGATTGTATCCAGGAAAATGTTCTGCAGCAGTACGTGTCCAATCCAACAAGAGAACTGTTGGACCTGGTTCTTGTGTCAGTGTCAGATTAAGTGTCAGTGGGGGAACATTTAGGAGACAGTGATCATTGTTTTGTACACTTTAGGACGATGATAGAAAAGGACGATAGGCAATCCAGAGTAAGAATAATTAAATTGGACGCGAGCTGAATTTGATGGGACAAGACCAGAACTGGGCCAGATAGACTGAAACATAAGATTGGCAGGAAAAACTGTAACTCTTTCGAGTACAAACCCGTTTCCATCTGTTTCAGATGAAGTTACATTGTTTCATAGTTTGCCATTGTGAGATTTGAACTCTTGATCTTGGGGTTACAAACCCAGTACCGGAAAAAACTGTAGCTGAACAATGGGCTACCTTCAAAAAATAATTAGTTTGAACACATTCAAAGTATATTCCACCGAAAGGGAAAGGCAAGACAAACAAATCCAGAGCTCCCTGGATGAAAAAGGAGATAGAAATTAAGAAAAAGAAGGAAGTGCGCCAGTGACGGGTGAAGGGTAGAAAATACAATTGAGAACCAAGGGGAATACAGAAGGTTCAGAGGGGAGGTGAAAAAGCATATTAGAGAAGCAAAGAGGTATTATGAGAAAAGGCTGGGCAGCCAACATAAAGGGGAATCCCAAAGTCTTCTATAGGCATATAAATAGTAAAAGGGTGGTAAAATGAGGAGTAGGGCTGATTAGGGGCCTAGAAGGGAATTTACCCATGGACGAAGGGGCCATGGCTCAAGTATTAAATTAATACTTTGCATCCATCTTTACCAAGGAGGTAGATGCTACCCAGGCCATGGTGACAGATGAGGTTTAAAGTTGATAAGGAGGAAGTATTGAATAGACTGTCAGTCCTTGCAATTGACAAAGCACCAGGACTGGATGAGATGCATCCAAAGATATTGAAGGAAGTGAGTGCAAATTGCAGGGGCACTGGCCAAAATTTTTCAGTCTTCCCTAGACTCAGGAGAGGTGCCAGAGGACTGGAGAATTGCAAATTGTTCGAAAATGGTTGTAAGGATAAGCCCAGCAATTACAGACCAGTCAGTTTAACTTCAGTGGTGGGAATGATTCTAGAACAATTATTTGGGATTGGAAAAATATGGGTTGAGAAGGAAGAGCCAGCATGGGTTTCTAAATGGAAATTATGTTTACTAACTTGCTGGAGTTTTTTGAAGAGGTAACAGAAAAAGTCAATGAGAGTAATGCTGTTGATGTACATAGACTTTCAAAAGGCACTTGATGCAATGCCACACAAAAGACTTGTGAGAAAAATTATTTCTCATGGAATAAAAGGGACAGTAGCAACATGAATACAAAATTTGCTGAAAAATAGGAAGCAGAGAGTAATGGTCAATGGATATTTTTTGGGCTGGAGGAAGGTTTTTAGTGGAGTTCCCAGGGGTCAGTATTGGGACCCTTGCTTTTCCTATAAATATTAATGATCTGGATCTTGGTGTGCAAGGGACAGTTTCAAAGTTTGCAGATGATTCAAAGTTTGAAAGTGTTGTGAACTGTGAGGAGACGGTGTGGAACTTCAATAGAACATAGACAAGTTTGTGGAGTGGGCAGATAGGTGGCAGATGAAGTTCAATGCCGAGAATTGTGAGGTGATGCATTTTGGTAGGAAGAACAAGGGCAGACAACATAAAATAAAGAGTGAAATTTTGAAGGGGGTGCAGGAGTAGAAAGACCTGAGTGTATATGTGCATAGATCATTGAAAGTGGCAGGTCAGGTGGAGAGAGCAGTTAATAAGGTATATTAATAGGGGCATAGAGTACAAGCTGAATTTATATAAGATACTCGTTAGACCTCAGCTGGAGTATTATGTACAGTTCTGGGTGCCACATTATAGGAAGGATGTGAACACATTGGAGGGAGTGAAGAAGAGATTTACAAGAATGGTTCCAGGGATGAGAAGCTTCAGTTATGAAGATAGATTGGAGAGGTTGGGACTGTTCTCCTTGGAGAGAAGAAGGCTAAGAGGAGATTTAATGGAGATGTTCAAAATCATAGACTCATAGACGTCTATAGCACAAAAGGAGGCCATTCGGCCCATCATGTCCGTGCTTGTCAACAAATATCTGACTACACTAATCCTGTTTTCCAGCGCTTGGCCCATAGCCCTGGAGGCTATGGCAACACAAGTGAACATCTAAATATTTCTTAAATGTTATGAGAGTTTCTGACTTAACCACCTTTTCAGACAGTGAGTTCCAAACTCCCACCACCCTCTGGGTGAAAAAATTTCTCCTCAACCTCTACCTCTTACCTTAAATCTATGTCCCTGGTTATTGATCCCTCTACTAATGGAAAAAGTGCCTTCCTATCCACTCTATCTATGCCCCTCATAATCTTATACACCTCTATCAGGTCCCCTGTCAACCTTCACAGCTGCAAGGAAAACAATCCCAGCCTATCCAATCTTTCCTCATAGCTCAGACCCTCCAGCCCAGGCAGCATCCTGGTAAATCTCCTCTGCACCCTCTCCAGTGCAATCACATCCTTCTTATAATGTGGTGACCAGAACTGCACACAGTACTCCAGTTGTGGCCTAACCAGGGCTTTATAAGTTCCAGCATAACCTTCCTGCTCTTGTATTCAATGCCTTAGCTAATAAAAGGCAAGTATCCCATATGTCTTCTTAACCACCTTATCTACCTGCCCTGCTACCTTCAGGGATCTATGAATATGCACGCCAAGGTCCCTCTGATCTTCAGTACTTTCCGGGATCCTACCATTCATGTAATCCCCTGTCTTGTTAGCCTTCCCCAAGTGCATTACCTCGCACTTTTCCAGGTTGAATTCCATTTGTCACTGCCCGCCTGACCAGTCCATTGACCAGTCCTGTAGTTTACAGCTATCCTCCTCATTATTTACCACACTACCAAGTTTTGTGTCATCTGCGAACTTCTTGATGTTTGAGGCAAATCAACTGACATGTGGAGGGCTTTCAAACGTCAGCTGTTAAGAATTCAGGACCGGCATGTTCCTGCTAGGATGAAGGATAAGTATGGCAAGTTTCAGGAACCTTGAATAACGAAGGATATTGTGAGATTAGTCAAAAAGAAAAGGGAAGTATTTGTAAGGGCTAGAAGGCTGGGAACAGATGAAGCCCGTGGAAAATATAAAGAAAGTAAGAAGAAACTTAAGCAAGGAGTCAGGAGGGCTAAAAGGGGTCATGAAAAGTCATTGGCAACCAGGATTAAGGAAAATCCCAAGGCCTTTTATACATATGTAAAAAGCAAGAGGGGAGCCAGGGAAAGAGAAGGCCCACTCAGGGACAGAGGTGGGAATCTGTGTGTGCAGCCAGAAGAAATGAGATAGATACTAAATGAGGGTACTTCTCATCAGTATTCACCAAAGAGAAGGACTGAGCGGTTGATTTGTCTAGAGGAGAGTGTGTAGATAGCCTGGATCATGTTGAGATCAAAAAAGAGGTGTTAGGCGTCTTGAAGAATAATAAGATGCATAAGTCCCCAGGGCCAGATGGGATTTACCCCAGAGGCAGGCAAGGGAGGAGATTGCTGGGGCCTTGACAGAAATCTTTGTATCCTCACTGGCTATGAGTGAGGTGCCAAAGGACTGGAGAATGGCCAATGTTGTTCCATTGTTTAAGAAAGGTAGTAGGGATGATCCAGGAAATTACAGGCCAGTGAGCCTTATGTCAGTGGTAGGGAAATTATTGGAAAAGATTCTTCATGACAGGAATTACTACCATTTGGAAGCAAATGGCGTATTAGTGAGAGGCAGCATGGTTTTGTGAAGCGGAGGTCATGTCTCACTAACTTGATCGAGTTTTTCGAGGAAGTGACAAAGATGATCGACGATGGAAGGGTAGTGGATGGATTTCAATAAGGCCTTTGACAAGGTCCCTCATGGCAGACTGGTACAGAAGGTAAAGTCGCACGGGATCAGAGGTGAGCTGGCAAGATGGATCAGAATTGTCTTGGTCATAGAAGAGGGTAGCAGTGGAAGGGTGCTTTTCTGAATGGAGAGCTGTGACTAGTGGAGTTCCGCAGGGATCAGTGCTGGGACCTTAGCTGTTTGTAGTATACATAAATGATTTGCAGGAAAATGTAACTTGGCTAATTAGTAAGTTTGCAGATGACACTAAGGTTGGAGGAGTTGCAGACAGTGAAGAGGATTGTCAAAGGATACAACAGGATATAGATCAGTTGGAGACTTGGACGGAGAAATGGTAGATGGAGTTCAATCCGGACAAATACGAGGTAATGCATTTTGGAAGGTCTAATACAGGTAGCAATTATACAGTAAATGCCAGAACCCTTAAATGCATCAATGGGCCCCCCTGCCCATCTGGGTGTACAGGTCCACAGGTTACTGAAAGTGGCAACGCAGGTGGATAAGGTAGTCAGGAAGTCATATGGCATGCTTGCCTTCATCGGCAGGGTCTTGAGTATAAAAGCTGGGAAGTCATGCTGCAGCTGCATAGAACCTTGGTTAGGCCACACTTGGAATATTGCGTGCAATTCTGGTGGCCACATTACCAGAAGTATATGGAGGCATTGGAGAGGGTGCAGAGGAGGTTTACCGGGATGCTGCCTGATCTGGAGGTTATTACCTATGAGGAGAGTTTGGAGAAACTCGGATTGTTCTCACTAGAGCGACGGAGATTGAGGGGCGACTTGATAGAAGTTTACAAAATTATGAGTGGCATGGACAGAATAGATAGTCAGGAGCTTTTTCCCAGGGTGGAAGAGTCAATTACTAGGGGACATAGATTTAAGGTGAGAGGAGAAAATTATGGAGGAGATGTGCGGGGCAAGTTTTTTACGCAGAGGGTAGTGAGTGTCTGGAATTCGCTGCCAGAGGAGGTGGTGGAAGCAGGTAAGATAGTGGTGTTCAAGAGACATCTTGACGAATATATGAATAGGATGGGAGTAGAGGGATATGGACCCCGGAAGTGCAAAATGTTTTAGTTTGACAGGCAATATGATCGGGGCAGGCTTGGAGGGCCGAAGGGCCTGTTCCTGTGCTGTACTTTTCTTTGTTCTTTGTTCTATAACCCCTACATTTAAGTCCAAATCATTTATGTACACGACAAACAGCAAGGGCCCCAGCCCTGAGCCCTGTGGAATCCCATTGGAAACAGACTTCCAGTCACAGAAACATCCCTGTACCATGACCCTCTGCTTCTTGCCTCTCAGCAAATTTTGGATCCAATGTGCCATGTAGCCCACTTCAAATGCATTATCCCATCAACAATTCTAGTTACCTCCTCAAAAAATTCGATCAAATTTGTCAAACCCGACAATCCCTTAACAAATCCATGCTGACTATCCCTGATTAATCTGTGTCTCTCCAAGTGCAGATATATTCTGTCCCTCAGCATTTTTTCTAGTAACTTCCCCACCACTGAGGTTAGACTGACTGGCCTGTAATTTCCTGGTCTATCCCTTCCTCCTTTTTTGAATAATGGGACAATGTTAGCAGTCCTCCAGTCCTCTGGCACCTCACCTGTGGCCAGAGAGGATTTGGAAATTACTGTCAGGGCCCCTGATATCTCTTCCCTTGTCTCCCTCAACAGTCTGGGATACATCTCATCTGGATTTATCCACTTTTAAGGCCGTTAAACCTACTCGTACCTCCTCTCTCTCTCTATGTTAATTTCCTTTAATATTTCACAGTCCTCCACCCTGATGTCTATATTTGCGTTGTCCTTTTCCATTGTGAAGACCGACGCAAAGTATTAATTGAGGACTGCACCCAGATCTTCCAGGTCCACACACGGATTACCTCTATGGTCCATAATTGGCCCTACTCTTTCCCTAGTTATTCTATTGCTCTTTATATATTTTAAAAAAAAACCTTTGGGTTTTCCTTTATTCTATCCACCGATGCTTTCTCATATACCCTCTTAGCTTTCCCAATTTCCTTTTTAAGTTACCCTCTGCACTTTTTATATTCATGAGGGGGCTAGACAGAGTAAATAGGCAGAAGCTGTTCCCACTTGTAAAAGGATCAAGAACGAGGGGCCACAAATTTAAAGTGATTTGCAAAAGAAGGAAACGTGACGTGAGAAAAAATTTATTCACACATCGAGTGGTTCGAATTTAGAATGCACTGCCTGGAAGTGTGGTGGAGGCAAGTTCAAGAGGGCATTTGAATAGAAACAATGTGCAGAGGTATGGGAAGAAGGCAGGGCAATAGCACTAGGTCATAATGCTGGTGCAGACACAATGGGCTGAATGGCCTCCTTCTGTTAAATTCTGTGATCACCATCTACAAGCTCCCACATTCTGCACTCCGAACATGAAACCTGCTCTGCCATTTTGCAGGTCATCCTTATTTTTATTTATTTATTTATTAAATTCTTTATTCATAGTTGTTAGCAACTTTATCAAGTAGCTTAACTAGTTTAGCTTACACTTACACTTTACTGGTCCTAGTTTAAATTACTGCTCTGGTTTAGAGAAGTAAAGGAAACCTTCCAACTCACCAACCAATCACCTGCCAGCCTACCTAAAAAATGCTACTGGGTCTTAGCACTCAGGTCTCGCTTTCTCTCATTCCCTCTCTCAGATAGATTTGTGCTCTGTAAAAGACTTTGTTGTCTGAATCTTTTAACTAAAATAGCTTGTGTGGAAAATATCTCTACATATTTGCCTAGAATAATGTAAGCTATTATTATGTGACATAATATTTTATCAAGCAAAATAAATATAGAACAATTTTCAAAAACATGTATTTTCGAACATTTACTTTCCCAAATTAAATAGAAAATTTTGTGATTTTCTGTATGAGGATTTTTAGTAAAACACTTCCAAGAAAGAAAGATAGCACCTGGCACAACCTTGTGACACAGCAATTGATTACAGATTTCTTATTTTATTATACCTCAAAAGTAAAGTCCCAAAAGCACCTCTTCCTCATTGCGCCAAATTCCCTCACTCACCAAATTCCCCACATTAAGTAAGTATTTTGTCAAAGCATCAAACTGGACATCTTACAGCTTACCTCGTGTCTAAGCAAAAACTCCTTTTGGCAAAAATTCCAAAGAACTGAGCCAGCCCCTTATCTATATGGTCCAACCATTATTCCATGAGATTTTCAAATGCTTTCACAATTACCATTGCATTTGCCTGATTTGAACAATTGTAATCTTAATATAATTTAACAAATACTGATTTCCCAATGTTACATTGTTTATTACATGCAGGAACAAAAAGTAAAGCAGGAAAAGCATGATAAGAAGCAAAGGAAAATCAGGCACGTTTTGCAACATGATGAGCCACCACCTCCTTGGAGCCCCCCTAATAAAACAATACCATTTGGAAAATAAAATATTACATATCAGTGTTGAATCTGCATCTTTTAACCAAAAATGCCTCATGTGGAAAATATCTGTACGTACTTGCTTAGATTAATGTAAGTTATTATCATGTGACATATTTTATCAAATAAAATAGATACACAGCAATTTTCAAATACACTTATTATCATTAAGGCTTTATTTTCCAAATTTCAATAGAAAATTTATGATTTCCTGTATGAGAAAGAAAGGTAGCACCTTGCACAACCTTGGGACATAGCAAAGACATCTGATTCATTACTTTTTTGAATAATAGTAACATAGGAAATGTGGAATCTGGCAACCAATCCATGCACAATAAAGTTCCAAAAGCAGCAACAGGATAAATGACCAGACAGTCTGGGCTGAATTTTCTGGCTGGTGGGGGTTGGAGCGGGAGCAGGAGCAGGCGATTGGGTCCACCCCACCATTTTACGCAGACGGGCCAATCAAGGCCTTCCAGTGTGAATCGCGGTTCCTGAAGTCAGCGGGAGTGGGTGAGCGGCAGCGGGTCTGCGAAGACTGCCGGGTCTATTGACAACCCGGCAGCCTGGTTTTAAAAGTTGCTGCAGCCTTTCCATGGCTGCAAATTATGGCTAGTGGAAGGGCTTCCCAGAGTGCTGCTGGGGAGCAGGCCAGACAGGAGGGTAGGGCAGGGAGGCACTGTGCCCCTCGTTTTTCCGATGATTGCCTTACGGAGGAGGTGGCAGCACGGCGGGTGGTCCTGGAACCCCAGGACGAGACGAAGAGGCCCCCCCCCGATATGACCAAACGTGCCTGGGAGGAGGTGGCAGAGATCGTGAGCTCCCGCGACGTGATGCGGCGCACTTGGCTCTAGTGTTGCAAGTGCTTCAACGACTTATTGCGCTCAGGAAGGGTGAGAACCATGTTGGCATTGGTCACTTAACCCAGCAGGTAGGCTTTAACCCCTGGTACCCCCCCACATCCCAAGTCTGAGTGTAGTGACTGCATTGAATCATTGACGGCATGTGTCCGTTGCTGGGTGGGCCGGCAGATATTGCCCAAGCCGAGGTCACCCTGAGAGGGTCGTGAAGAGATGGGTTCTGCCCCTGCAGCAAGTGGTACACAGTGACTGACATCACTGTTTTGGGGGCAACCTGGAGCTACGCACCTAGGCACAATGTTGGAAATCCAGGACATGTTAAAGTCAGGGTGATGACATGCTGGGAGGGGAGCTTCAAGGTGGCATGGCACTGATTGATCTGCTGTCCTCTGCCCGCCACGTGCATGCGCCTTCTTGCTATGGAAGGTGCCTGATGTGATGTAGGCGGCATTTAGCTAAGGGGGTGGGGACAGGCCCAGCATCTTTATGGGAGTGTTCAACAGCAGTGGGGTAAGAAGGCACTGGAGCCCTGCAATGTACCACTCTGGTTGGGGTGGGCCGTCCACGAAGAGAGTCCAGGTACAATTAGCACTAATCAATGCTCTCCTGTTCTTTTCAGGAGAAGAATGCACATAATACCGCAGAGCAGGTGAAGACTGGCAGCAGGCCGGCACAGTTAGCGATTCTCAGCCGTTTCGAGTAGGAGGCCCTAGATTTGGAGAGGCGCCATGCGCCCAGGTCCACCAGTGTCGGTGAGGCTGGGGTGCCACGGGCAGGTATGTTTGCCCAGCAGTGAGGTCACCATTAATTTCCCAACAGCCATGGCAGTGCTGAATGTTCAGTGATTAAAGTTTGCAACATGGCATGACCATTGCATATGGAAGGATAATGATCCAAGGGACAGGGATACAAGTTAACATTGTCTCCATGTTAACTGATCCAATGTCCTTATTCTTCCTTTCAGCACCAGCAGAGCAAGGCCGGGAGGAGGAGCAACAGAGGCGGCCTCTCATACCTGAGGACCCTGAAGTCTCACCAGGGTCACACCATCTCTGCCGGACAGGCAGCAGTGCAGATACTAGAACCTTGGTGGGAATTAGTACATCAGCTAGTGTCCTAGGGCACAGCAGTGAGGGCACTTCATAGTCGCTGGAGGAGCTGGCAGAGATGGAGAGTGCCCATGGCACCAGCAGTCAAGAGGACTGCAGAGGACAAGGCACATGCTCAGTCGGTGTCTGATGATGTGCCTGTAGAGTTGTCCACGACGCAGTAAGCGCAGAAAATGCAGCAGGGTGTGCGGGAGCGTCTAGGGGAAATACATGAGGCTATGCTTGGCTTGGTGTCCGTGGTGGAGGAGTCTATGGAGACTATCGCTGAAGCAATGAGCCTCATATCCAAGCGCCATGTGTCCTCCATGGAGAGAGTGGCGACTCTTGTGGAGAGCCTCCTCCAGTAAACCCATCAGGTTTCCTGGGGATGCGCTCGAACCAGCAAGCCTTCACATCGGCATTGACCTCAGTTGGTCAGTGCCAGTGTGAGAGATGGTTTGGGCATCAAGCTTCCCAGCTCAGTCCCCATCCATCCACAGTGAGCAGGGAGGTCCAAAGTGACCTCACATCAGCGCAGCAGCTGCCTGTCATCTCTGTGGGCTCCTCTCAGGGTGCTCCAGATGAGGATGGCAGCTCCTCCACCCCTCTGCCAGTGACCGTTGCATCCGGTGAGGCTTTGACAACTGGGGAGCAGCGAGGGGTCAGCACCATGACGTAGCACCCAAAAACATAAGGCACCTTAGACATACCACGGGTTCATCATTGGTGCTTTTGTGTTGGTTTTTATGAGTTGGTGTGATTTTTAACACCCTTTTCATTTTGTTTCATTAAGTTTCTTTGGTTGCAATAATAAATTCAGCAATGTCACCATAGCTGAGGTTGCCTCTTTTGTTCTGCAGGTGGATGGTTTCCTATAATGTAATGTGTGCTTTGTGGGACATTCAGCTTTATTAACAAGGACCTTAGTTTATGTTCCTAACCAGGCAGATTTTGCACTGAGGTCTCGAATATGGAGCATACAGCCCAGGCTTGTCTTGGAGGTCCATATGTGATGTGCTAGCTGAAGGTTCATTGGATTAAAGCCTCCCAGGGGTCTCTGCCTCCCTGGAATATGCCCGGGTCAGAATCTACCCCCCTCAGCATTTCCCTGTGCGTGCTCATGCTCGGACTCATTACTGGAGTCATCGTGTGCATCCGCAGCCAATGCGTCTATGCCTTCATCAACCATTGTATCCCCCTTTCCAGCGCAAGGTTGTGTAGAGCGCAGCATGTAACCGCTATCAGCGACACACGATCTGGGGGGGTAAAGGAGTGTGCCCCGTGAGCAGTCCAGGCATCGGAAGTGCATCTTGAGAAGACCGATGGCTCTCTCCACCACAGCCCTTGTGGAGGCGTGGCTCCTATTGTACCGCTGCTCAGCCTCTGTTCTTGGATGACGGAGAGGCGTCATGATCCACCTTCTGAGGGGATAGCCCTTGTCACCCAGCAGCCATGCATCCAGCCGGGCCGGAGCACTGAAGAGCCCCGGCTCCTGGGAGTGTCTGAGGATATAGGCGTTGTGGGAGCTGCCTGGGTACCTTTCACAGACTTGAACAATCAGCATCCTATGATCACGCACTATCTACATGTTAATGGAGTGGGAGCCCTTCCTGTTGACGAAGGCACCGGGCTCACCTGCTGATGCCTCGATGGCCACATGTGTGCACCCTGGATGTGGAGGAAGCCAGCAATGGCTGCGAAGCCTCTGGCTCGCTGTGTCTGGCTTGCCTGGTCCCAACGGTTGGGACTGAAGGTCAATGCACATCAGAACAGAGCGTCTGTAACCTGTTTGACACAAGTGTGGACAGCTGATTGGGAAACACCACAAAGATCACCCACCGAGCCCTGGAAGTTAAGGGCAGCTGTGACCTTTAGAGTCACTGGCATGGGGTGTCCACCCACAGAGTTCGCTGAGATCTCAGGCCCAATCATCCGACAGATATAGTTGACTGTCGCCCTTGAGAGATGGAACTTCCTTTGACACTGCACCTCAGACATATTGAGGTAATTGCTTCGCCGCCTGTATAGCCTGACAGCAGGATAGTGGCGTCTTCTGCGGCTCCTTCCACCTTGGACTACCTCTTGGCCCTGCATCCCTTGTGCCTGCATCTGTACTCCCAAAGGTGGCTCCCCTGGAGGCTGAATGTGCACTCCTGGTCTCCTCCACCTTCTAGTCCTCCCTGCCTCCTCAGAGAAGCTGCCTCCAGTGGACAGATCAGCTTCCATTCCCAGGCTAAGGGAAGGCTTCCTGAAACCTGCTGGCCCAAAAAAGATTCCTCAGTGCCGAGTGCTGATCTGAAGGTTGTGAGTCCAGACCAAGGAACTGGCATGTGTTTTGAAATATTGTAGATCACACAGGCAAGTATCATTAACTTTGAAACATCAGAGCACACTCGCGACCCCACTGAGTCCGTGGATGAGGGTTATACAAATGTGTCCTTCCCACCTGCCAGTTACCCCGTGCGCCGACCTATGATTGCATAGGTGCCGAAAATTCGCAGTCAATTGGCACCTCAAGGGTCTTAAGTGGCCCATTAACTAATGGCAGGCATGCATCGGAGAGCATCGCGCGCCCACCCAACGAAATATCATGATGGCGCACAGTGACATCAGGACGCTCGCCTGACATCACTGCGCGTCATTTTATGCGCATGCGTGTGGGGCCTGCCCCTGCATGCCAACGGGAAAATTCTGCCCTCTGTTTTAGATATATTGGGTGGAATTTTCTGCCAGTGGCCAGTTTCATGGCCGACGAGAGCGGAAAATTCAAAGAGAGGCCAAAAATCAGATTTCCGCCAGTTGGAAATCAGTTTGGAAATTTCCCTTCAACATTTTCATGGCAGGGTGATGGTGAATCAGGTTTCCTGCTGATCCATGTTGGGAACATCATTTGCATGCATTACCATGTCATGAATACTCATTAAAAATGCCAATCACCGGAATCACATTAGCCCTCCCAACTTTGCGGGAAAATAGACTGGTCTAAATCATATTTATAAATGAGTGGCATGCAGTCATCCGCTCTGGCTTCGTTTGTGACTTTGAGGTGAGTGCAACATTCAAAGCCTACCTGCACCAGCGCTGCTCTAGGTTCTCACCAAAGCCACACTAATGGCTCACTGGCTTCCTCTCCACTGCTGGAGGGTGTGTTCTGCAGGTCTCAGGCAGGGGTGCACTCTGAGACAGAGACCAGCATTGCAACCAGGGGGAGAGGGGGAAGGAGGACTGAAACATGGGGGATAATGCGACGGTGGGTTTTGGGGTGGGGGGGTTGCTGAAGGAAGATGGAGACACGGGGGACAATGGGCTATGGTGGGGTTGGAGCATGGGAGACGATGGCAGTCAGAGGGGAGACCAAGGATGGGCAAGCTGGAGCACAACATGGAAGTCTAGAATGCAGACACAGAAAGGGTTGGA
Organism: Carcharodon carcharias; assembly: GCF_017639515.1. NCBI lineage: Eukaryota > Metazoa > Chordata > Chondrichthyes > Lamniformes > Lamnidae > Carcharodon > Carcharodon carcharias. The sequence continues at coordinate 53,254,017 of NC_054467.1, read as the reverse complement.
TGAGAATAGAACTGTATGAATCGGAGGGGATTCCCTCAGACTCCGGAATACAAGAGGGATGGGTTGAACAAAGACTCGTAGAGAAGGGGAAGGGAAGGCTGGCACATGAGGGACAGGTTACACAGAGACTCATGGAGAAGGGGGAGGGAGACTATGTTGTCATCAGTAAAGAAAGAATGGGAGAGCTCATTGAAAGACAGTCACAGTCCCTGGTCTAGAGCCAAGAGGTCAGGGTGAGAGATTAAAGGCAGTCCTGGGGTTTTGTGCACCTCATAGTCAAGGTGAGCAATTAAAGGCAGCCCTGGCACTTTGTGGGCCATATTACAGGGCTAAGCATGGCACACATGTTGTAGTCCCACTCCAGGGAGGGGCAAGGGCTGTGTGCTCAATTGAGATCAGGCACAGCTTGGTGAGCAGATGGCTGTGGGGTTGTCTGGCTCGGTACTGGGCTGCAGATGGGATGGTCATGGTTAGGGGAGGCATCTGCAGCTTGTAAATAGGGAAACTGTAATAAAGACAGGGGCCTGAATTTCACACTTGGTGTGTGCACAAAGTTGGCGGGCCTGGAAGCAGATGTAGAATCTGCTCCTGGGCAAGATCGCGTTTTCAATGCAATTTCATGCTGGGTGGCCAACTTAGACCTGCCCAGTGTGAAACGTGTCTTCACTGGTCGGAAGGGCCGGGCAGAGGAAGCTCCCTGAAGGCTGCCAGGGACACAGAGGGAGCTGTCGAGTTCAAGGAAGAAAGATTTGTGTGGAATAGAAATGGCATCTGCACCTGCTGGGCACGCCATGCAGGAGGCAAGTCCGGTGGGCACTCGTCCCCCCAGTTCTTAGATGAATGCCCTGGGACTCTTGGTGGAGGAGATCAGTGCCAGGCAGGACATTTTAATACCCAGGGATGATAAGAGGATGCCGCTGTACCTCACCATGAAGGCATGGGCAGAGGAGGCAGCCCAGGTCAGCAGCCATGATGTTGTGCAGCGCACAAGGGTGCAGTGCTGTAAAAGGCTGAATGATCTGCTCCACTCAGCAAGAGTCAGCAACAAGTTGGTGTGGATCTGTGTGGAGAAGTGTTAACAGCTGGCTGTTGCCCTCACTGCCCCCCCCCACCCCCCCCCCCACCCCCACTATGGTGCTCAGGGGTGTAAGAGTCCGAGTGATAACTGCCACTGATATCGGCGCTGGCCAAGGTGGTGAGCTCTGGCTGCAGGTTGGGGACCACAACTCGGATGTGCCTGCAAGGTGTTCCTCAGGTGGGGTTGGCCAGGCTACATGGCGCTCTAGTTAGACAGTGGACTAATCAATGCTCCTCTGTCCTACCAGGAGAAGAGAAGCCATAACAACATAGAGAGGTCAAGGACAGGCAGAGGCCCCCCAAATCTGATGATTCTGATTCGTGATGGAGTGCCAATGCCCAGCTCGGTCGGTGGATCGTAGAGAGGCAGGGGTCTCTGACGAAGGTAAGAGTTCAGTGTACAGTTATGTGAGTATCTGAGTTTGTAAACATTCTTGTGTTGTCCCATTTGAAATGGAAACCTCAAACCTTCGGTCTCCAATGTTCATTGAAAGACGATGGCACCATGATGCAGATCTCCATTCTCTCACCAGCCCGCCTAGCATGCACCATGACAGTGTGACGACTGATACAGCTGACATGTTGTTTTTCTCCCCTAGAATCACCATCCAGCAAACGATTACAGGAGTCCGAGGAGCCACCCTTGACACCGGAGGATCAGTGTCCATCAGATGCACCTACGTCACACCACCTGTCTACACCAGGCACCAGCGCAGATACAAGCACCTCAGTGGGCATTGGATCTTAGGTTACAATGTCAATGCTCAGTGGGGAGGGCACAGCGCACTCACACGAGGAGATGGTGGAGGCAGGGAGTGCCCAGAGTGCCGGCAGTCAGAGGACTGCCAGAGACCAGGGCCATGCTGAGTCCAAGGCAGATGATGAGTCTCTGGACTCGTCCATTAGGTGACAGATGCTGGATGTCCAACAGGATGCGTAGGAGGATCTGGTGGAGATCCATGGGGGTTTGTGTGCCATGGTCTCTCTCATAGAGGAGTCCATGCGGAGCATGAGTACTGTGTTGACTCTCAGCACCGAGCGCACTGCCTCCTCCATTAAAAGAGTTGCAACTCTCATGGAGAGACAGATCCAGGAACAGAGTCAAGGGTCTCTGGGGTTGTGCTTGGACCTGCAAGCCCTCACACAGGCAATGGCTTCAGGAGGTCACTGCCAGTGTGAGAGTTGGATGATATACCTATCCATCAATGCCTGTCCATCAATAGTGAACAGGGAGGTCCAGACCAACCTCACGTTGGCGTATGAGCTTCATGCCATCTCTGCGGGTTCCTCTCAGGGTGCTCTGGATGGCAGCAGTAGCTCTTCCACCCCTCTGCCAGTGACTGTGCCATCTGATGATGCTGCAACAACTAAGGAATGCCCAGCCATGGTGCTGAACACATCTTTACATGCAGTGGCCACGCAGGCTCTGCTGGCTAGAGGATGACCGCCAAGGTCATCAGGGCCAACACGACACCCAAGTCAAGCAGGCTGCCTCCAGTGCTGCTGCCATCGATGGGGGGTGGTCACCAAGCCGCAGCACTTGCAAACATTTGTATAAATCACCATGAGCAGAAAAAGGGCTTTTCATGGGTGATCTTCGGTTCTGCCATTATTTGTTAAGTTGTTTACTGGTGTGACTGTTAACACCTTATAATGTTATGTTTATTGTCTAAGTGCCAAAAGCATACAAATTTTACTCTTGTGTATGCCTGAGTATGCATCACTTGTTTTATAGGTGCAGGGCATGCCAATATCACATGCTGGACATGAAGGGCTCTAAACATTATTGCACAGGAACTGAATGGACTTTGGGTTCAATGGAATGGGTCATTTCAAATATCTGATACCTTGGCACGAGGTGGAAGCAGTGCCTTGGTAGCTTAGCTGAAGGTCCGTTGAATCAAGGCCTCCCTGGTGTCCCTGCCTCCCTGAAGATTCCAGAGCTCTGCCTCCACAAGGTAGCCATGAGCAAGAATTCATAGAGTGTATTTGGCACAGTTTCCTAGGACAATATGTGTAGATCCAACCAGGGATCAGACTATTTTGGAACTGGTAATGTGTAATGAGGCAAGTTTCATAAATGATCTCAGAGTAAAAGATACCCTGGGAAACAGTGACCATAATATAGAATTTAGCATTCAGTTTGAGACTGAGAAACTTGGGTCGGAAACAACTATGCTAAACTTAAATAAGGGTAATTATAAAGGAATGCAGGCAGAGTTGGCTGGAGTGAACTGGGATAGGATTTTAGCAGAAAAAATGGTTGATGAACAATGGCAGACATTTAAGAAAATAGTTCATGACTCACAACAAAGATATATCCCAGTGAGGAAGAAGGATTCAAGGAAGGGGATAAATCCTCCATGGTTAACCAAGGAAGTTAAGGATAGCATCAAATTAAAAGAAAAGACAAACAATGTGGCAAAGATTCGTGGTAAGCCAGAGGATTAGAAAAGTTTTAAAAATCAACAAAAGATGACCAAAAAAAAAAGGGAGAAAACAAACTTTGAGGGTAAACTGGCAAGCAATGTAAAAATGGACAGCAAGAGCTTCTTTAAATATATAAAAAAGAAGAGAGAGACCAAAGTGAACATAGGCCCTTTAGAGAATGAGACTGGGGAAACAATAATGGGAAACCAGGAAATGGCAAAAGAGTTGAATAAATACTTTGCATCAGTCTTCATTGTAGAAGGTATTAATAGCATTCCAATACTAAATGATCAAGGTGAAAAAGTTGGGGAGGAAATAAATACAATAACTATCACTGGAGAAAGGGTACTAGAGAAACTAATGGGGCTAAAGGTTTGCTTCCTAGGATATTAAAGGAGGTAGCTACAGAGATAATGGATATACTGGTAGTAATCTTCCAAGAATGCTTAGATTCTGGAAAGGTCCCAGAGGATTGGAAAACTGTCAATATAACACCCTTATTCAAAAAGGGAGGGAGACAAAAAACTGGTAACCATATGCCAATTAGCTTAACATCTGTCATTGGGAAAATGTTAGAGTCTATTATAAAGGATATAATAGCAGAGCATTTAGAATTACATAATCTAATCAAGCAGAGTCAGCATGGCTTCATGAAGGGGAAATTATGCCTGACAAATTTATGAGAATTATTTGATAAGGTAACTAGCAGGATAGATAAAGGGGAACCAGTAGGTGTAATATATTTGGATTTCCAAAAGGCATTCGATAAGGAAATTATTGGAGAAGATTCTTCGTGACAGGATTTACTACCATTTGGAAGCAAATGGGCGTATTAGTGAGAGGCAGCATGGTTTTGTGAAGGGGAGGTCATGTCTCACTAACTTGGTCAAGTTTTTCGAGGAAGTGACAAAGATGATCGATGATGGAAGGGCAGTGGATGTTATATACATGGATTTCAGTAAGGCCTTTGACAAGGTCCCTCATGGCAGACTGGTACAGAAGGTAAAGTCGCATGGGATCAGAGGTGAGCTGGCAAGATGGATACAGAATTGGCTTGGTCATAGAAGACAGAGGGTAGCAGTGGAAGGGTGCTTTTCTGAATGGAGAGCTGTGACTAGTGGAGTTCCGCAGGGATCAGTGCTGGGACCTTAGCTGTTTATAGTATACATAAATGATTTGGAGGAAAATGTAACTGGGCTAATTAGTAAGTTTGCAGATGACATTAAGGTTGGAGGAGTTGCAGAGAGTGAAGAGGATTGTCAAAGGATACAGCGGGTTATAGTTCGGTTGGAGACTTGGGCGGAGAAAAGACAGATGGAGTTTAATCCGGACAAATACGAGGTAATGCATTTTGGAAGGCCTAATATAGGCAGGAATTATACAGTAAATGGCAGAACCCTTAAGTGCATTGATGGGCAGAGGGATCTGGGTGTACAGGTCCATAGGTCACTGAAAGTGGCAACGCAGGTGGATAAGGTAGTCAGGAAGGCATATGGCATGCATGCCTTCATTGGCAAAGGTATTGAGTATAAAAGCTGGGAAGTCATGCTGCAGCTGTATAGAACCTTGGTTAGGCAACACTTGGAATATTGCGTGCAATTCTGGTTGCCACATTACCAGAAAGATATGGAGGCATTGGAAAGGGTGCAGAGGAGGTTTACCAGGATGCTGCCTGGCCTGGAGGTTATTAGCCAAGAGGAAAGGTTGAAGAAACTCAGAGGTTGAGGGGCGACTTGATAGAAGTTTACAAAATTATGAGTGGCATGGACAGAATAGATAGAAGCTTTTTCCCAGGGTGAAAGAGTCAATTACTAGGGGACATAGATTTAGGTTGAGAGGAGAAAACTATAGAGAAGATGTGCGGGGCAAGTTTTTGATGCAGAGGGTAGTGAGTGTCTGGAATTCGCTGCCAGAGGAGGTGGTGGAAGCAGGTACAATAGTAGTGTTTAAGAGGCAGCTTGACAAATACATGAATAGGATGGGAATAGAGGGATATGGACCCCGGGAGTGCAAAATGTTTTAGTTGACGAGCAATATGATTGGCGCAGGCTTGGAGGGCCGAAGGGCCTGTTCCTGTGCTGTAATTTCTTTGTTCTCTGTTCTTTGTACCGCACACTTAATAAGATATGAGCCCATGGTGTTGGGGGTGGTATATTAGCATGGATAGAGGATTGGCTAACTAATAGAACACAAAGAGTTGGGATAAGGGGGAGTGCCACAGGGATCAATGCTGGGGCCACAATTATTTACAATATATTAATGACTTAGATGAGGGAAGTGAATGTACTATTTCCAAATTTGTGGATGATACAAAAATAGGTGGGGAGACAAGTGGCGAGGATGACACGAAGAGTCTACAGAGGGATATGGACAGGTTAAGTGAATGGGCAAAAAAGTGGCAGATGGAATACAATGGGGGAAAATGTGAGGTTCTGCATTTTGGCAGGAAGAATAGAGGAGCTGAATATTATTTAAATGGAGAAAGACTGTAGAAGGTTACAGTGCAGAGCGATTTGAGAGTCCTGGTGCATGAATCCCAAAAAAGCTAACAGGTAATAGGGAAGGCAAATGGAATGCTGGCCTTTATTTCACAGGGAATGGAGTATAAAAATAGGGAAGTCTTGCTAAAACTATACAAGGTGCTAGTTAGACCACACCTAGAATACTGTGAACAGCTTTCGTCCCCTTATCTAAGAAAAGAAATACTGGCATTAGAGGCAACCCAGCAGAGAAGGTTCACTAGGTTGATTCCGGGTATGGAGAGATTTTCTTCTGAGGAGAGGTTGAGTTGATTGGGCCTGTACTCATTTGGAGTTTAGAAAAATAAGAAGCGACCTTATTGAAACAGATAAGATTCTTAGGTGCTTGACAGGGTAGTTGCTGACAGTTGTTTCCCCTTGTGGGAGAGTCTGGGACCAGAGGGCATAATCTCAGAGTAAGGGGTCACCCATTTAAATCAGGAATTTCTTCTCTCAGAGAGTAGTGAATCTGTGGAATTCTTTACTGTAGAGGCTGTGTCATTAGTTATATTCAAGGCTGAGATAGACAGATTTTCAATCACTAAGGGGATCGAGGATTATGGGGATAAGGCAGGAAAGTGGAATTAAGGTTATCAGATCAGCCATGATCTCATTGAATGATGAAGCAGACTTGATGGGCTGAATGGCCTACTTCTGCTCCTATGTCTTATGGTCTCACCGTTTCCTTCCCAGGCTCCTCATCTGATCCACTACTGGAGTCATCATCTGCAGTCAGTGGAGCTGCCTCGAAATCCCCATCCTCCAGTGGGTCCCCCCTTGCCAGAGCCAGATTGTGAAGATAAAAGCAAAATACTGCAGATGCTGGAAATCTGAAACAAAAACATAAATTGCTGGAAAAACTCAGCAGGTCTGACAGCATCTGTGGAGAGAAAGACAGAGTTAACGTTTTGAGTCTGTATGACTCTTCTTCAGGACAATCTCCAGATTGTGGAGAGTGCAGCATGACAAAGACTACAAGAGATACATGCTATGGAGGGTATTGTAATGCTCCCCCTGAATGATCCAGGCATCTGAATCTCATCTTCAGCCCTCTCTATCACTGCCCTTGTGGAGGCATAACCTCTGCTCTGCTTCTGTCCTTGGGTGCCAGAGAGGCCTCATAAGTCACATTTTCAATGGATAGACCTTGTCATCCAGCAGCCATCCATCAGGTCGGGCTGGAGAGACGAACAGCCTTGGCACCTGTTAGTGTCAGAGGATGTATGCATCATAGAAGCTGCCGGGGTACCTTGCACAGAGTTGCAGAATCTCTGTCTTGTGGTCACAAACTATCTGTACACTCATGGAGTGGAAGCCCTTCTAATTGACAAAGGCACCCGGCTCACCCGCTGATGCCCTGATGGCTACATGAGTGCAGTCGATGGCACCCTAGATGAGGGGGAACCCAGCAATTGCAGCGAAGCCTTTGGCTCATTCAGCTGGCTGGGCTCGTCTGTGACCCACCTGAACAGAGCATCAATCGCCAGCTTGACACTACTGTGGACAGCTGATTGGGACATTCCACACAGATCCCCCACTGACCCCTGGAAAGAGCCAGAGGCATAGAAGTTGAGGGCCACTGTGACCTTTAGAGCCATTGACATGAGGTGGCCACCCACACAGTTAGAGGTGACCTCCAGCCCAATCATCTGACAAATGGAGGTCACAGTCTCCCTGGAAGGCATAGCCTCCTTTGACTTTGCACCTCAGACATACTGAGGTAGCTGCATCGCTACCTGTAAACCCTGGCAGCAGGGTAGTGGCATCTTCTGCATCCCATTCTGCCTTGAACTCCCTGCTGGCCCTGTGCCCCCCCCCCAACTTTTGCCCACGCCTCTCTTCCCACAGGCCGTTCCCTTGGACACTGCCTGCGGACATCTGGCCTCCTCTTCCTTCTGCCCATCTCTTCCTCAGAGGAAGAGGTGCCACCAGTAAAGTGGAGGAGGAACAGCAAACTGTCAGTGACCGAAGGGTTCACATGGTATAAATCTACCAGGGGCCTTGAAGACACCAATAAGTCCTGAAATGAAGGCTAGTAATGCGAAGACTGAAGCTAAAAACAGAATAAACTGTCAAATTTCACTAAGAAACCAGCAGCAAACCATCACCTCCACTCCTCACAATGGGAATGCTCCAGACCCATTTTATTCCACCTTTGGATGACAGTTTGATAACGTGCTTGCCCGCCTGCCCATTTTGCCTGTGTGATGAGCGCGAAATTGTGCGGGCAATGTAAAATCTTGGTCATTAGGCTTTTTAATGGCCTTAATTGGCTCTTTAATTGTTGGCAGGTGTGACTCTGATTCCCACACATACCCACCAATCTCAGTATTGCCCACGTGCACGATGATGTCAGGACACACACCCAATGTCATTTTGTGCAATTTCACGTACGTTCAGGTCAGACGCATGCCCGACCTTGGACCATAAAATTCAGGCCAGGGTACTCAAAGCTCTCCTGGGGTTGGGGTGGGTGCGGTTTTCTCCTCCGTATGTGACTGTGCACACAGCCTCGAGATGGGGAGGGGTGAGGTCCACAACAATGATGGGTTTGTGGGGAGGGCTGGAATGTCCACCATAATTACAATGGGATCCAGGGCTACTGGGGGAGGCTGCAGAATAACCGGAGGGAGGTCTACCTGCACATAGTGAGGTTCCAGGAGGATCGGAGGGACCCGGACAGTGACAGAGGGAAGGTCGAAGCTGGCCTCAAAATTAAAATGCAGCACCACCATCTTGAAACCCCAAAATTGTTGGTCAGTTTGAAATTGAAACTGGAAATGAATCTGCACAGGAGGCAGTGTGGGAGCAGCTCACAGCTGGACTAAGGGACCTATTGGGGGGCACCCTCAAACTGCTTAGAATCTCAACATTGAGATTGAGTCAGAGTTGAGAGAAAAGAGGAAGACTTCCTTGAGAAGGAAGTCAAGGAATACAATTGGAGCCATTGCCTTTTAATATGCTTTAACAAGAGATTGCAGGAGTCACTGGTTTCACAATACAGTCACTCCATCTGAGCTTTAACAAAGAGCTATGTGAGAATGGAGAATGCAGGAAATCATTAAGGAAACACAGCTGCTGCTTGTCTGCCAGATCATCAATGAAAGCCTCTAATGTGTTTTCTCCAATTGGCATAGAAAATGGGCCAAAGGGCATCCAGTCATTGCTGAACTACAAGTTGAGCTTGATTAGCATACCAGATTAGAGATTGCAGGAGTGCCTTTGGTAAGGTGGCACATTTGATTAATATGCCCAAACCTCTCCCAACCTCTGTGGGATTGAGATGTCAAGTATCAGGTTGGCATCGTGGACACCTAGATCTGTGAATTTTGTACCTCAGCTGCAAGGCTGTATAAGCAAAAAGCTGGTAGTGCAGACACAGCTCCAGGGCATGACAGTGGCTTTCTGTTTGCGAGTGGGTGGTCTACTATATTTGCCCAGTGTTCATTAACCTATTGTATCTATCAGTCCACAGGGAGAAGAATGGAGCCTGCACTCAATGCTGCCTTCTTGATGGCAGTGATCCAATTGAGAAGGAGAAGGGTTCAGCATTGCCCAGCACAGCTTCGAAAGGATGCCCAGCCTGAGTTCCCTGGTCCAGGGGAGCTGCGGCAAAACCCAGGGGATGAAAGGGTAAGACCCATCACACGGAGGTGATTCGCATGACCAAGGGTCTCCCAAAGAAGACTTTCCTACCTGAAGATGAGCCAAAAACAATGCCGTGCACATCTGCGCTTGTCAAGAAATGTAGTGGATCATGTCTGCCACATTCTGCAGGAGGATCTAACACTCATGGACTGGGAGGACATCCCCTGCCGGTGCTCCTGAAGGTCACTGCTGCACTCAATTTTTTTGGCCTGCGAATCATTCCAGGGATCCACAGGGAACCTATGCGGCATCTCACAGTTCTCAGCACATAAATATATCAAGGTGGTGACAGATGCCCTCTACAGTAAGGCTCACCATTAGGTGAAATTCACACTCGATGAAGCTAGCCAGGCTGCTGAATTTCTGGGTTTTCAGCTATCTCATGATTCCCTAGCGTACAGGGTGCAATAGATAACACACATGTGGCTTTGAGAGCTCCTAATGTTTACTAACAGGAAAAGTTACATTCAAGTGGTGTGTGATCATCAGAAGCATATAGTGCATGCTGGTGCCAGGCATCCTGGGAGTTCCCATGACTCATGCATCCTGAATCACTCCTAGGTGCCTCACATAGAAACACAGAAACATAGAAAATAGGAGCAGATGTAGGCCATTCGGCCTTTCAAGCTTGCTTCGCCATTCAATACGATCATGGCTAATCCTCTATCTCAACACCATACTCCCGCTCTCTCCATATACTCCTTGATGCCTTTAGAGTCTAGAAATCTATTTCTTTATTAAATATATTGAGTGACTTGGCCTCCACAGCCTTCTGTGGTAGAGAATTCCACAGGTTCACCGCCCTCTGAGTGAAGAAGTTTCTCCTCATCTTAGTTCTAAATGGTCTACCATATCTTGAGATTGTGACCCCTTGTTGTAGACCCCCCCCCAGCCAGAGGAAATATCATCCCTGCATCCAGTCTGTCTAGCCCTGTCAGAATTTTCTACATTTGAATGAGATCCCCTCTCATTCTTCTAAACTCCAGTGAATACAGGCCTAGTTGACCCAAAGTCTCTTCATATGACAGTCCTGCCAACCCAGGAATCAGTCTAGTGAACCTTGTCTGCATTCCATCTGTGGCAAGTAAGGTAAGGAGACAAAACTGTACACATTACTCCAGGGGCAGAATTTTTAGCTCGGCGTGCAGGCACACCCCTGAGTCACTCGAATGTAAAATTACATCAAGTGATCTTCCCAAAGCCATCCCACGCTTGCGCAATATTTCGGTCAGTGCGTGTGCGCGCGCAAGTCAGAAGCATGCCCGCCAACAATTAACCCAATTAAAGCTCCAATTGTCCCCGATTTTCTATGGTCCATCCAACCTTATGGTTGGCAGATGGGCAAACCTGCCTGGCAGACTTTGCATTTTTGATTAAACCTCATTCAAGGGTGTGATGAGGTTTCTGTTATTAAATTTTAAAAAGATGTTTGGACAAAATTTTCATCATCTATATGTTCAGGTGACTGACACTGATGCGTGGACGTATTTTTCTCCATTTTAAAATCTTTATTTCTTGCATTTAAATTCTTCAGTTCCCTGAGGCAGCTCTCTGCCTTCAGGAAGCTTTCATTCAGTGCTCCCTCACACCTGTGATTATGTCAGCACCCACCCTCCTCCTGGTCTCACCCCAGCAGTGCTGAGCATTTATTCCTGTTTCCTGTCTGCTAACCAATTCTCAATCCATGCCAACATATTACTCCCAATCCCATGTGCTTTAATTTTGCACATTAACCTTTTATGGGGAACTTTATTAAAAGCTTTCTGAAAATCCAAATACACCACATCCATTGGCTCTCCTTTCAATTCTGCTAGTTGCATCCTCAAAAACTCCAGTTGATTTGTCAAACATGATTTCCATTTCATAGATCCATGTTGACTTTGTCTAATTCCCTTCATATTTTCTAAGTGTCCTGTTATCACATCCTTTATAATAGACTCTAGCATTTTCCCTACTACTGATGTTAAGCTAATCTGTCTGTAAATCCCTGTTTTCTCCTTCCCTCCCTCCCACATATTCAAAGGACCTCAATGATTTCATGGATGCCTGCTTGTGGTAAGGGGTACCCACTCAAACCTAAGGCTCATGACACTCGTGCGTCATCTTCAGAGTGCCTCGGAGGAGAAATACAATATGGTGCAGAGGTCAACATCATCAAGCAGACCATTGGCATCCTGAAGATGCATTTCTGATGTTTGGACTACTCAGGTGGGGCAATGCAGTACTCTCCACAAAGGGTGTCCTGCATAATTGTGGTCTGCTGCATCCTCACATTCTGGCACTTCAAAGGGGAGTTCCTTTGCCAGAAGGAGACATGGTGGAGGTTGAGAGCTCCTTGGATGATAAAGTGCAGGAAGGGAACCTGAAGAGGGAGATGAGGGTCAACTTCCACATGATAAAAAGGGATCAAAGGAAATGCCAAACAATTATAGGCCAGTTAGTCTTACAATGGTGGTGAGCAAATTAGTAAAATCAATCCTGAGAGATAGGATTAACTGTCATGTGGAAAGGCATGGACTAGTCAGGGATGGTCAGCATGGATCTGTTAAAGGAAAGTCTTGCCTCATAAATTTGATTGAATTCTTTGAGGAAGTGACAAGAAGGGTTGATGAAGGTAGCGCAGTGAATCTTGTGTACATGGATTTTAGCAAGGCATTTGACAAGGTCCCACGTGGCAGATTGATCAGGAGAGTAAAAGCCCATGGGATTCAGGGTAATGTGGAAAACTGGATAAAAGGTTGGCTTTGTAACAGGAAACAAAGGGTAATGCTCGATGGATGCCCTTGCGAATGGAAAGTTGTCTCAAGTGGTGTTCCACAGGGCTCGGAGTTGGGACCGTTGCTGTTTGTGTTATATATTAACGATTTGGACGTGAACGTGGGGGGCACGATTGAGAAATTTGCAGATGACACAAAGATTGGCCAAGTGGTGGATAGTGTAGAGGATAACCATAATCTCCAAAATGATATAGATGGGTTGGTGGAGTGGGCGGTAAAGTGGCAGATGGATTTTAACATAGAGAAGTGTGAGGTCATACATTTAGGAGGTCAAACAATTACAGGGATTACACAATAAATGGGAATATACTAAGAGGGGTAGATGAAGTGAGAGACCTTGGCGTACAAGTACACAGGTCCCTGAAGGCAGCAGTTCAAGTAGACAAGGTTGTAAAGGCGGCATATGGAATGCGCTCCTTCATTGGCAGAGATATAGAATATAAAAGTAAGGATATAATGTTGGAATTGTATAAAACACTGGTGAGGCCACAACTGGAGTATTGTTTGCAGTTCTGGTCACCACATTACAGGAAGGACGTAATAGTTCTGGTGAGAGTGCAGAGGAGGTTTACAAGAATGTTGCCAAGGTTAGAAAAGAGTAGCTACGAAGAGAGATTGGATAGGTTGGGGTTATTTTCCTTAGAAAAAAGAAGGCTGAGAGGTGTTTTGATTGAGGTGTATAAAATTGAGGGGAATAGATAGAGTGGACTGGATAAAATTGTTTCCCTTGGTGGAGAATTCTAGAACCAGGGGACATAGATTCAAGATAAGTGCAGAAGGTGTAGGGGGGACATGAGGGAGAACTTTTTTAAGTAGAGGGTAGTGGGTGTCTGGAATTTGCTGCCCAAGTTGGTGGTAGAGGCAGAAACTTTAAACTCTTTTAAAGAGTACCTGGATCTGCACCTTAAGTGCTGTAAGCTGCAGGGCTATGGGGCGGGTGCAGGAAGATGGGATTAGAAAGGGCACCTCGGTGTCCTCGGGTTGTCATGAACAAGATGGGCAGAATGGCCTCCTACTGTGCTGTAACTTTTCTATGGTTCTATGAGGAAGTCATCGAAGAAGCATGACGTGCCACACTGACAGGCACAAGATTCCAGGAGGTGTAAGGTACAGATAATGGTACACGACCACAGTGTTTCTGTCCCTTAGTGCCATGCCAGTGCACTGAAAGGCTTTTAACACCAGTAACATCAAGAGCAAGTTCAGCATTCAGACCACACCTTCAACCCTCATGATTCACCAGGCCCGAATCTTGGGAAAGGCCAGTGGCAGACCCAGTATTTGCATGCTCTGGGAAGTGAAAGTCTGCACAACTGTGCAAACGCTGTGTCAAAGGACTTTAATGAGAAACTTAGCAGACACTGAGATGCACACATGGTTGGAGACACCATCACGGCTGCCAGTCATGTGCTTTGGCACTACCAATGGCAGCCTTCTCATTTTGAGAAACAATTACAGCTAATCCTCCAAGGCTATTGAGCACGCCTAACTCCATGTTGTCTTGTAAGGAAGAGAGGTTAGTAACACATTTCGCAAACACTTCCAGTAAAGAGTTTGACACATCTCTGAAGTAACACAAGAGTCGAGTAACTATCATGACTCAGCTATGCATCACATGAGAATGTGAAGCTCACAAGGGAGGTGATCATTTGAGTGGGAACATGGCTCACCCTTGCAATAAGAGGACACATAGATGCATTAGTATGATGCTTTCAAATGATGAGACCATTCTCATGAACAGCAAATATATTACAAAAGTGCATGATATATATACCGTGATTGAACACCCATGACCCAAAAATGACATTAAAGTCTCAATGTTTCTAACCCTATCTTTACATCTTAGTGCTTCACTGACATCTGGAGCAGAGGTGGAGGCAGCCTCCTGACTGGTCCTGACTGACTCTTCACTGAAGAAAAGTCATACGGACTCAAAACATTAACTCTGTCTCTCTCTCTCCACACAGACAGATTTAGTCCATGACCAGGCTGAATACAACATTGCATGTCACTCCTGAGAATGTCAGGATGTGATCAACCCATGGAGGGCTCATCCATACTGGATTGCTGAGAGAGGTCGATTTCACCTTCCCTACAGGAGCGATCTCTGTCCTCCTCTGCCAATCCGGTGGCATCCACCTCGAATTTGGAGAGCTCCTGGAATGCAGCTGTTGCTGCTCCAGTCAGGGATATCTCCCACTTGTTGGGGGCAAGCTTGGCCTCCATAAAAATAAATGGATGGAATGTAATGAGAAGAGATGGAGGAGAGGTTGGGAAGCATGCATGCCTGCTGTATGTGCTGAGCCCTTCCCAATAAGGGCTGAGGATGGGGTTTGTGCAGCATGATAGATGAGATGCTGGAATGTTAAAACATCCATGAGACAGTCTGTTCTTTCTTTTTTTGTTATTAAATCTTTATTTAAAAATTTTTTTAACCACAGTCATAATGAGTAACCGTACAAAAAAAGAAACATACAGTACAGGAATAATTCAATACACTTACATTTGGAAGAGAAAGAAGTAGCAGGAAGAAGAAAAAAAAGGAAGGAGCAAAAAGAAAATAAAACCCTCCCCAAACCCCAAAAAATAAATAATAAGAAAATCAACAACAATCATAGGTCAGATATAGTTTCACCTGATATTACCTAATTAGGGTCAGTGATATTTAAGTAGAGAGCTGTAGTTCCTCAAAGTATTCTAAGAAATGTTGCCAAACTACATAAAATCCATCAGTGGAGTCTCATCCATGTTCTTTTCCCAAGTTCAAGATTCTGCAAAAGATCACATATCCAATTGGTAAAAGAAGGCGGGGCAGACTTTCCAATTTAATAGAATAATAGCATCACTCTGGATTTTTGGAAGAGGGATGCCATTAGATTCCATTCCAAAGAGTGCTGTAAAAGGAGAACATTCAATGTTGCTACTGAAAATGTGAGAATGATCTAAAAATCTTTGTCCACAGAATCACACAGTGCAGAAGAGGTCCTTTGGCCCATCAAGTCTGCACCGACATGTGAGAAACACCTGACCTACCTACCTAATCCCATTTACTAGCACTTGGCCCACAGCCTTGAATGTTATGACGTGCCAAGTGCGCATTTCAAAGGATGTAAGGCAACTAGCCTCCACCACTCTCCCAGGCAGCGCATTCCAGACTGTCACCACCCTCTGGGTAAAAAGGTTTTTCCTCACATACCCCCTAAACCTCCTTCCCCTCACCTTGAACTTATGTCACCTCAAGACTGACTCTTCAACTAAAGGGAACAGCTGCTCCCTAGCCACCCTGTCCATGCATCTCATAATCTTGTACACCTCAATCAGGTCACTTCTCAGTCTTCTCTGCTCCAATGAAAACAATCCAAGTCTATCCAGCCTCTCTTCATAACTTAAATGTTTCGTCCCAAGCAACGTCCTAGGGAATCTCCTCTGCACCCGCTCCAGCGCAGTCACATCCTTCCTATAATGTGGCGACCAGAAGTACACACAGTGATCCAGCTGTGGCCTCAACAAGGCTCTATACAACTCCAACATGACCTTCCTACTTTTGTAATCTATGCCTTGATTGATAAAGGCAAGTGTCCCATATGCCATTTTCACCATCCCACTAACATGCCCCTCTGCCTTCAGAGATCTATGGACACACACGCCAAGGTCTCCTCGATCCTCAGAACTTCCTAGTGTCATGCCGTTCATTGAGTACTTCCTTGTCAAATTACTCCTTCCAAAGGGTTAAATTCCATTTGCCACTTATCTGCCCATTTGACCATCCTGTCAATATCTCCCTGTAGCCCAAGACAATCAACCTCACTGTTAACCATACGGCCAATCTTTGTGCCATCTGCAAACTTACTAATCCTACCCCCCACATAGTCATTGTCATTTATATATATATGATGAATAATAGGAATCCCTGTGGTATGTCACGAAAGCAGCCTTCTGTCTTCACCCACTGTCTCCTACAACTAAGACAATTTGGAATCCCTCTTATCAAATTACCCTGTTCCCATGTGCATTTGCCTTTTTTATAAGTCTCCCATATGGGACTTTGTCAAAGGCTTTGCTGAAATCCATATAGACTACATCAAATGCACTACCCGCATCTAAACACCTGGTCACCTCCTCAAAAAATTCAATCAAATTTGTTAGGCATGACCTCCCTCTGCCAAAGACATGCTGACTATCCTTGACCAAACCTTGCCTCTCCAAGTGGAGATAGATTCTCTCCTTCAGAATTTTCTCCAATAGTTTCCCTACCACTGACGTGAGACTCACCGGTCTGTAGTTCTGGAGATTTGTCCACTTTTAAGCCTGCCAACATTTCCAATACCTTGTCACTCCCTGTATCAATTTGCTCAAGAAACTCGCAGTCTTTCTCCCTGAGTTCATCCTCATTCTCTTGGGTGAAGACGGATGTGAAGTATTCGTTCAACACTCTAGTGATGTCCTCTGGCTCCACCCATAGATTGCCCCCTTGGTCCCTTATGGGCCCTACTCTTTCCCTGGTTATCATCTTCCCATTAATATACTTATAGAATATCTTGGGATTTTCCCTACTTTTACCAGCCAGAGCTTTCTCATATCCCCTCTTTGCTCTCTTAATTGCTTTCTTAAGCTCCACCCTATACTTTTTGTACTCCACTAATGCCTCTGCTGATTTGCTCCCCTTGTACCTGCTAAAAACCTCTCTTTTTCTTCTCATCGAATCCTGAATATCTCTGGTCATCCATGGTTCTCTGGGCTTGTTACTCCTTCCTATCACCCGAGAGGGAAGATGTTGAGCCTGTACCTTCTCCATATCCTTTTTGAATGCCCCCCCCCCCCCCCCCCCCCCCCCCCCCCACTGCTCTTCTGCAGATTTCCCCACAAGTGGCTGTTCCCAGTCTACCTTGGCCAGGTCCTGCCTTATTTTACTAAAATCCACTTTCCCCTGATCCAAAACGTCCTTTTGCAACTTGTCCTTTTATTTGTCCATAACAAGCTTTAATTGTACCATGTTGTGGTCGCTATGACTAAAATGCTCTGCCACTACCACCTCAGCCACCTGTCCGGCTTCATTCCCCAGAATTAGGTCCAACACTGCGCCGGCCCTTGTTTGACCCTCTACATATTGACCTAAAAAGTTCTCCTGTACACATTTCAAGAAATCTACTCCATCCAAGCCTTTAGCACTATGTCTATCCCAATTAATGTTGGGAATGTTGAAATCACCTAATATAATTACCCCATTGTTATTGTTTTTACACACCTCCACAAGTTGTGCACATATTTGCTCCTCAATTTCCCGCTGACTATCTGGGGGTCTATAATAAACACCTAACCATGTGGCTGCCCCTTTTTTATTCCTAAGCTCTATCCACAAAGCTTCATTTGATGCCCCCTCCAAGATATCATCTCTCCTTACTGCAGTAACTGACTCTTTAACTAATAATGCAACACCTCCTCCTCTTTTATCTCCTCCTCTGTCTCACCTGCAGAATCTATATCCTGGAATGTTGAGCTGCCAATCTTACCCCTCCCTTAATCACATCTCTGTGATGGCTACTATATCACAATTCCACATGTCAATCCTCACCCTTAACTCATCTGTTTTACCTGTAATACTCCTGGCATTAAAGTAGAGGCCATTCAGCCTTGCCTTACTCCCTTGAAACTTAATGCAGCTGTACTCCCTTTGACTTGATTGTCTTACTATATTATGACATGTCCCTATTCTGTTCATATTCTGTGTCCCCTTCCCCTACCGAATTAGTTTAAACTCCTCCCAACAGCACTAGCAAACCCACCCGCAAGGATGTTGGTCCCGCTCTGGTTCAGATGTAGACTGTCCTGCTTGTACAGGTCCCACCTTCCCCAGAAACGGTTCCAGTGGTCCAAGAATCTAAAACCCTCCCTCCTGCACCAACTCTTAAGCCACTATTCTCCTATTTCTGTGCTCACTAGCACGTGGCACTGGGAGTAATCCAGAGATTACAACCCGAGAGGTCCTGCTTTTTAGTCTACTGCCTAACTCCCTGAATTCTTGATGCATGACCTCATCCCTCTTTCTACCTTTGTCATTGGTACTTTGTACTTTGGCCTTATCACCCTCCCCCTTCAGGATGCCCTGCAGTCGTTCAGTGACATCCCAGACTCTGGCACCAGGGAAGCAACATCCCATCCTGGAGTCACATTGATGGCCACAGTAGCACATTTCTGTACCTCTGACTGTAGAATCCCCTATTACTATTGCTCTTCCTCTCTCCCTCCCCTCCTGTTCGGATAGGCTGCTGTGGTGCCAGGAGCTTGGCTCTGTCTGCACTCCCTGGAGGGACCAGCGCCCTCATCAGTCTGCAAAATGGAATACCGATTTGCGAGCGGGATCCCAGGGGACTCCTGAACTACCTGCCTGTTTCTTTTGGACTGCCTGGTGGGCTGAGACGACACACTAGCTAAGCTTCAAATAGTAATCAACACCTATTCAGACTCTAATCAGGCGTCAGGTGATTGACAGTTAACTGGCACACAGTCTAAAATAAAGCCAACCTGTTCTGGTGTGTTATTGCTAATATTGTGCAAGTCCTCTGAACAGTGTCACCCTTTGAGTGCATAATGCCATTGTGAGAGTGTGAGTTTGGAGTGAGCTGAAGATTGACTTACCCTGGCAGAGCTGATGAGATCATTCATTATCTTCCTGCACTGGGTGGCATTTCTTTGGTGGTTGCCCGATGAGCAACTGCCTCCCAGTCCAGCAAGGTGAGGCTGGTGAGCCTCCTAGAGCCATCCCTCGGGTAGAGGACAGCCCAGTGCTGGCGGACTTCATGGATGAGGGCTTCAAGGGAGTCATTGTTGAACCTTGGTGCAGCTTTTCTCTTGGGCGCAACCATATTGAGATATTTCATCCACAGAGCTGGGCTGGAGAGAGGGAATGCATGTGTTCGGATGACGTTTAAATATGATGCCCGGACCTTTGAACCTATAGGTAATGGTGGGGTGGATGAATCAATTCCTGCCCTGCCATGTGATTCAGAGAGCTACTTACTGATGCACAATTGAGCTTCCGGTCATGAAATCAGGTGTGAGTTCCCACAATGCCTGCCAGTGAGAAACGTGCCATGAAATCCACCCACTCTTAGTGTCCAAAATGGAAAATTACACCCATTAATTAATGTAAACAGCTGGCTAGGATACCGGGAAGTCTCCTGCTTTTTGTTGAATAAAAATATATGAAGTAAGAATAGGTGTATCCTATTCAGCCCTTCGAGCCAGCTCCACCATTCAATATGATCATGGCTGATCTTCTACCTTCCTGCCAAAGTGGATATTAGTTTAGGTTTTACATTTCCGCTGAAATGCAGAGCCTCTGTTAGTGCAACATTCCCTAATTATGGTATTGAAGTGTCAGCCTAAGTTTATGTTCTCAAGTTTCTAGAGTGAGATGCGAACCCATAACTTTCTGGCTCAGAGATGAGAGTGTCACTGCAAAATGGCAATGTGGCTACCTTCTGAGGGAGATGACGTTTTAAGTATATAATCTAAAGTATTTCAAGTCATCATACATGTCAGAAGTAACTATATTCAAAACGCAATTGAAACAGAGTTGGAGTCGCCTTGACAATTCAACCTGAGAAAAAGGAAAAAGATTGTGGATGAGGCATACGTGAGATCCGAGTCAGATGACAAGCCTCTGGATCAACTCATCGTGGAGAGTCAGAAAAATGTGAGGGAACATCATGCAGAGCTGTTGGAAGTGCTCAACAGAGTGGCACGCGAAACAGAGGAGTGTGTGTCCGCCTGCTTTCTCATGAAATGGTGCTCACATGTGCGCATATGGAACAAAAACAAAAATAGCTGGAAAAACTCAGCAGGCCTGACAGCATCTGCAGAGAGGAAGACAGAGTTAACGTTTCGAGTCCGTATGATTCTTCTTTTTCCAGCTATTTTTGTTTTTGTTTCAGATTTCCAGCATCCAACTTTTATCTTAGTGTGCATATGGAGGTCTCCATGGGAAGGATAGCGGAAACCATGAAGACCCTGGTCTATCAGAATGTGGAAATGTGCACAGATCTGCATTACATCACGGCAGCCATGGGTGAGTTCCTGCAGTGTCAACGCAAGAGGGAAACGGGGCACCTCGACATTCCTCCAGGTACTCCTTCCTCTTAAGGAGTCACAGAATCACAGAATTGCATAGTGCAGAAGAGGCCCTTTGGCCCATCGAGTCTGTACCAACACATGAGAAACACCCGACCTACCTACCTAATCCCATTTACCAGCACTTGGCCCATAGCCTTGAATGTTATGACGTGCCAAGTCCTCATCCAGGTACTTATTAAAGGATGTGAGGCAACCCGCCTCCACCACCCTCCCAGGCAGCGCATTTCAGACCATTACCACCCTCTGGCTAAAAAGGTTTTCCTCACATCCCCCCTAAACCTCCTGCCCCTCACCTTGAACTTATGTCCCCTCGTGACTGACCCTTCAACTAAGGGGAACAGCTGCTCTCTATCCACCCTGTCTATGCCCCTCATAATCTTGTACACCTCGAGCAGGTCACTCCTCAGTCTTCTCTGCTCCAAGGAAAACAATCCAAGTCTATCCAACCTCTCTTCATAAGTTAAATATTTCATCCCAGGCAACATTCTGGTGAATCTCCTCTGCACCCCCTCCAGTGCAATCACATCCTTCCTATAATGTGGTGACCAGAACGGCACACAGTGCTGCAGCTGTGGCCTCACCAAGGTTCTATGCAGCTCCAACATGACCTCCCTACTTTTGTAATCTATGCCTCGATTGATAAAGGCAAGTGTCCCATATGCCATTTTCACCACCCCACTAACATGCCCCTCTGCCTTCAGAGATCTATGGACTCACACGCCAAGTTCCCTTTGTTCCTCAGGACTTCTTAGTTTCATGCCGTTCGTTGAATACTCCCTTGTCAAATTACTCCTTCCAAAGTATATCACCTCACACTTTTCAGGGTTAAATTCCATCTACCACTTATCTGCCCATTTGACTGTCCCGTTCATATCTTCCTGTAGCCCAAGACGCTCAACCTCACTATTAACCACCTGACCAATCTTTGTGTCATCCGCAAACTTACTAATCCTACACCCCACATAGTCATCTACGTTGTTTATATGAATGGCAAATAACAGGGGACCCAGCACAGATCCCTGTGGTATGCCACTGGACACTGGCTTCCAGTCCCTAAAGCATCCTTCTGTCATCACCCCCAGTCTCCTACAACTAAGCCAATTTTGAATCCACCTCATCAAAATACCCTGTATCCCATGTGGGACTTTGTCAAAGGCTTTGCTGAAATCCATATAGACTACATCAACTACACTACCCTCATCTACACACCTGATCACCTCCTCAAAAAATTGAATCAAATTTGTTAAGCATGGCCTCCCTCTGACAAAGCCATGCTTTGATTCATTGATCCAACCATGCCTCTCCAAATGGAGAGAGAATCTCTCCTTCAAAATGTTCTCCAATAGTTTCCCTACCACTGATGTGAGGCTCACTGGTTTGTAATTCCCTCGCTTATCTCTACAACCCTCCTTAAATAGCGGAACCACATTAGCTGCCCTCCAGTCCTCTGGCACTTCCCCCATGGCCAGAGAGGAATTAGAAATTTGGGTCAGAGCCCCTGTGATCTCCTCCCTTGCCTGCCTCAGCAATCTGGGACGCAAATCATCCGGACCTGGAGATTTGTCCACTTTTAAGCCTGCCAACACCTCCAATACCTTGTCACTCCCTATATCAATTTGCTCAAGAAACTCGCAGTCTCTCTCCCCAAGTTCGATACCTTCATCCTCATTCTCTTGGGTGAAGACGGATGTGAAGTATTCGTTCAACATTCTAGCGATGTCCTCTGTCTCCACCCATAGATTGCTCTCTTGGGCCCTTATGGGCCCTACTCTTTCCCTGGTTATCATCTTCCCATTAATATACTTATAGAATATCTTGGGATTTTCCCTAATTTTACCAGCCAGAGCTTTCTCATATCCCCTCTTTGCTCTCTTAATTGCTTTCTTAAGCTCCACCCTGCACTTTTTGTACTCCACTAATGGCTCCGCTGATTTGCTTCCCTTGTATCTGTCAAAAGCCTCCCTTTTCCTTCTCATCATAACCTGAATATCTCTGGTCATCCATGGTTCTCTGGGCTTGTTACTCCTTCCTATCACCCAAGAGGGAAGATGTTGAGCCTGTACCCTCGCCATTTCCTTTTTGAATGCCCCCCCACCGCTCTTCTGCAGATTTCCCCAAAGTAGCTGTTCCCAGTCTACCTTGGCCAGATTCTGCCTTATTTTACTAAAATCCACTCTCCCCAAATCCAAAACATTTTTTTGCAACTTGTCTATTTCTTTGTCGATTACAAACTTAAACTGTAACATATTGTGGTCGCTATCACTAAAACGCTCACCCACCACCACCTCAGCCACCTTTCCGGCTTCATTCCCCAGAATTAGGTACAGCATTGTGCCGTCCCTTGTTGGACCCTCTACATATTAACCTAAAAAGTTGTCCTGTACACATTTTAAGAAATCCACTCTATCTAAGCCCTTAACACTATGTCTATCCCAATTAAGCCGGGGGCCAGGAAGGAGGAGCAGAGCTGGATATGCCTGCGTCATGCACTCAAGAACCTCAGAGGCTCCTTCCGAGTCCTTTTGCCTGTGACCCCCTCAACCTCATTCTCTGTCACCACAGAGAGAGCAGCTGGCCCTCAGGAGGACAGCCAAAGCAAACCGGGGCCCTATGGTCTCAACTGTCCAGAGGAGGCAATAGGGCCAACCATTGCATAGGGTATCTCCACCCCTGCTGCTGACGTCAAAGCAGCACTAAGAAGGAGTGGTAAGCCTAGAAAAGTTAAGAAATTCTGATCACAAGTAGCTGCACGGGTAAACATATTTTGTCACTTTATAATATGAAAATATACTCACTGTCACTGAATAATGTGTAATGTTACCTTTCACCTTCATTGACAAACTTTGAGAGTCCTCCCACTGCATCTCCTTCCAATAGCAGTTCCGCTGTATGCAGGCTGGACCACGAGTGATTCTGGAGGGAGAAGTGTGTGTGGCAGGGCCTTTCGGAGCCTCATGCGAGCACTCTCCCACACACACAGAGTCTTCATCCATCACACTCATCTCACTGTTTCAAACATTTTCAATGCTGCCTGCTGGGGTTCTCTTTCAGTTGTCCATCTAAGCTGACCTGCATCCCCGTCCATCCACTGATTGCACTCCCATGTAGCACTTCTGTCCATCCAGCATGAGGCTCCACTCACTTTTGACTTCAACAACAAGGATCATAGTCAGATTTTTGCTCAACTGCCCCTCCCCCAGTCACCTAAGTCCTTTCCCGCATCACTGTTGACCCCCTGCCCTTGCGCATCATCTTCCATCTGCCCAACAACATAAACCCTTTTCTTTACAGATGTTCAGGTGAACGTACATATTTCATACCTTCCCACGGATCCCACCCCTTTCCACATTGACCTCCCCAAACTCCTCCATCCCATCCCCAAGGCCCGTGCCTGCCTTTGAGTCCCCATCGGTTGATGTTACCACCCTCACCGTCCCTTCTATCGCTACCGACACACCCTCACCCTCCCGCCCTTCCGGCTCTCTCTGCCCCCTCTCATGCTCATCATTCCCTGCTACCATGCCCATCCTCAGTTCACTCCACAGGAGGCAGTCAGACCCCTCCCTTACACGGTCACCTGTACATTCCTTACTCCCTCCTCCCGCCAGACACTTTTCATCCCCTGGACTCCTTCCTCCCTCTGGACTCCTTTCCCCCCTCCAAACTCCTTCCCTTACATCTTCCTCCCCCATTTACACCTACCTTCTCACTTGCTGCATTCTCCCCCATTACACCCTCCTCCCCCAACTCCCTCCTATCCACTCCCAACCTCACCCACCCTGCCACTTTTGTCCCATCCCCTCCTAATCTCACTTCCGGGACACCTTAGCCCCTCACCTCCCAACCTCACCCTCACATCCCCAACACCTTCGTTCCCACCCCCTCCCAACCTCACCGCCACCCCACCCCCCACCCTACACCCTGATACACCTTCTTCTCCAGTGAAGCCTAGACCGTCCTCTCCAATGTTGGCATTTATTTCGAGAGGACTAGAATATAAAAGCAGGGATGTGCTGCTGAGGCTTTATAAGGCTCTGGTCAGACCACATTTAGAATATTGTAAGCAATTTTGGGCCCTGTATCTCAGGAAGGATGTGCTGGCCCTGGAGAGGGTCCAGAGGAGGTTCACGAGAATGATCCCAGGAATGAAAGGCTTAACATATGAGGAACGTTTGAGGACTCTGGGTCTATACCCGATGGAGTTTAGAAGGATGAGGGGGGATCTGATTGAAACTTACAGAATACTGAGAGGGCTGGATAGAGTGGACATGAGGAAGATGTTTCCATTAGTAGGAGAGACTAGGACCTGAGGGCACAGCCTCAGAGTAAAGGGAAGACTTTTTAGAACAGAGATGAGGAGAAACTTCTTTAGCCAGAGAGTGGTGAATCTATGGAATTCATTGCCATAGAAGGCTGTGGAGGCCAGGTCATTGAGTGTATTTAAGACCGAGATAGATAGGTTCTTGATTGGTAAGGGGATCAAAGGTTACGGGGAGAAGGCGGGAGAATGGAGTTGAGAAACTTATCAGCCATGATTGAATGGCAGAGCAGACTCGATGGGCCGAAGGACCTAATTTCTGCTGCTATTTCTTATCGTCTTATGTGGGCAGGGTTCTCAATGAGTACTTTGTCTTCGCCAGGAGAGGGATGATGTAAACATTCTAGTTAAAAAGCCGGAGTGTGAAATATTAGATACAATAAACATAATGAGAGGAAGTACTGGAGGGAATGACATCCTTGAATGTGGATAAATCACCAGGGCCAGATGGATTGTATCCCAGATTGTTAAAGGAAGTCAGGGAGGAAATAGCAGGTGCTCTGAGGATCACTTTCCAATCCTCATTAGGTATAGGCGAGGTCCCAGAGGATTAGAGGTCTATGAACATTGTACCATTATTTAAAAAGGGTGCGAGGGAAAATTATAGGCCAGTCAGTCTGATTTTGGTGGTGGGAAAATTATTCGAATCAATTCTGGGAGACAAGATAAACTGTTACTTAGAAAGGTACAAATTGAACAGGGATAGTCAGCATGGTTGGTTAGGGGAAGATCATGTCTTACTAACTTAATAGAATTCTTTGATGAAGTAAGGAGGATTCATGTGGGTAGTGTAGTGGATGTTGTCCACATGGATTTTATTAAGGTATTTGACAAGGTCCCACATGGCAGATCCCATGGGATGTAGGGCAACATGGTGAATTGGCTCAGTGACAGGAAACAAAGGGTAATGGTCAATGGATGTTTTTTACAAATGGAAAGTGGTTTCTAATGATGTTCCACAGGGCTCGTTGGGGCCCTTGCTGTTTGTTGTATATATTAATGATTTGGACTTAAAATGTGGGAGGGATTACTGGGAAATTTGCAGACGACATAATTATTGGCCATGTAGCTGATACTGAGGAGGATAACTGTCGACTCCAGAATGTTATCAATGGTTTGGTTGAATTGGCGGTGAAGTAGCAAATGGAATTCAATCTGGAAAATTGTGAGGTAATGCATTTGGGAAGGGCAAACAAAGCATGGGAAAACTCAATAAATGGCAGGATATTGGGCAGGCTTGAAGAAGTGAGAGATCTTGGAATGCATGTCCAAAAGTCCCTGAAGGTGGGTAAGGTGGTCAAGAAAGCATATGGAATGCTTTCCTTAATTGGATGAGGTATTGAATACAAAAGCAGGGGTGCAGTGCTGGAACTGTATAAAACACTGGTTAGGCCACAACTGGAATTTTGTGTACAGTTCTGGTCACCACTTTACAGGAAATACATAATTGCTCTGGAGAGAGTACAGAGGAAATTTACAAGAATGTGGCCAGGGCTTGAAAATTGCAGCTAAGAGGAAAGTTGGATAGGCTACGGTGGTTTTCCTTAGAACAGAGGAGACTGAGGGGTGACATAATTGAGGTGTACAAAATTATGAAGGGCCTAGATAGGGTGGACAGGAAAGATCTGTTTCTCGTGGCTGAGGGGTCAATTACCATGGGGCAGAGATTTATGGTGATTGGTAGAAGGATCAGAGGAAAAACTTTTTCACCCAGAGGGTGCTGGGCATCTGGAATTCTCTACCTAAATTGGTGGTTGAAGCTGAAATGCAATGGGCCAAATGGCCTCCTTCTGCAACGTAACAATTCTGTGATTAATTTAAAAGATACCTGGATCTGCACTTAGAGCTCTGTAATCTGCAAGGCTACGGATCAGGTGCTGGAAAGTGGGATTAAAAATGAGCAGCTAGTTTCTTTTCTTCCCTTTTTGGCCAGTGCAAACATGATGGCTGAACATCCTCTTTCTACACCGTAACTTTTATATGATTGTATATTTTGGGGAGCCAAGGGACTTGTGAGAATGAGAACCTGAAAGAAATTAGTGAAAAAGTAATGCTGGAGAAATTAATGGGACTGAAAGTTGATAAATCCCCTGGACCTTATGATCTACGCCCCAGAGTATTGAAAGAGGCAGCTGTAGAGATAGTGGCTGCATTGGTGATCATCTTTCAAAATTCTATAGATTCTGGAATGGTGCCTGCAGATTGGAAGGTAGCAAATGTAACCTCAGTATTTAAGAAAGGAGGGAGAGAGAAAATGGGGAAATACAGATCTGTTAGTCTGATATCAGTGGTAGGGAAAATGCCAGAATCCATTCTAAGGGCAGATTTTGCCCTCGGCCGGGGCAGTTGGGAAGCTGACCACTGCCCGCGATCGGCAATGCACTGCGATTTCACGCTAATGGGCCAATTAAGGCCTGCCCAGTGAGAAACATGAGTGGCAGCACTGAGCGCTGTCTGTGTGGAAGGGGTGGACAGGAGGATGAGCGGGCCAAGCACGAACTTCATGCATGTGCGCGAGTGAGTGCTGCACAATCTCCCTGAGGCATGGAGCTGCCTCAGAGAGATGAAGAGGTATAACAAAAAATAATAAAGAAAATAAAAAGGTAATAAAACATGTCACATGAGCAGGGACATGTTATTAATTCAATTGCAAAACTGTTATTTTATTTTTATTTGCTTTTGGAAACCTCATCCCGCCCGTGGATGGGGTTTCCAAAGAAATGCGAATTTTTCGTCTGTCCACCAGCCATTAGGTTGGACGGGCAGTGAAAATTTAAATTTAATTGTTTACTTAATGGCCTTAACAGGCCTTTTAATTGTCGGTGGGCGCGCTGCTGGCTCTGGTGCACGCCTGCTGACTGAACTATTGCACGATTGCACATTGACGTCGGCACACAAAGCTGATGTCAACACGTGTCACTTCACGCTTCAGCAGATCATGTACATGCCCACCTGCCGAGCGAAAATTTCTGCCCTAAAGGATGTGATAACAGAGCAATTAGAAAATAGTGGTGAGATTGAGCAGAGTCAATATGGATTTATGAAAGGGAAATCATGTTTAACAAACCTGTTGGAATTTTTTGAGGATGTTACTAGTGGAATAGATAAGGGGGAAGTGGATGTGGCGTATTTGGATTTTCAGATAAGGACCCACATAAGAGGTCAATAAACAAAATTAGAGCTCCAGATTGGGGGCAATATATCGGTATGGACTGAGGATTGGTTAACAGACAGGAAATAGAGAGTAGGGATGAACAGATCATTCTCAAGTTGACAGACTGTGACTTGTAGGGTACCGAAAAGACCAGTGCTTGGGCCCCAGCTATTCACAATCCATTTGAACGATTTGGTTGTGGGGACCAAGTTTGCTGATGACACAAAACTTGGTAGAAGTGAGTTGAGAAGGAGTCAAAGAGGCTTCAAGAAACAGGGGTGATTGCTTTCTCTTCTTGCTGACACACTCACCCAACACCTGTCTGCATTCAACTTTTAACCCATTTTTCTTGTGTATTCCTGGGAGATGAAATAGTCTTATCTTCCGCCTAGAGTCTGTTTTTCTTTCATCTCAAGCCATTTTACACATTCTGTGATATAAAGCAACAGGTGGGTTTTTGGATGACTTCTGAAATGTGCAAATCAGTCTTTTGTCTCTGCAACCACAGGAGATTAAAGTTCGGTCTTTTGCATCTTTCCTATCTCCCTTTCAAGTGTCTCTGCTTGAAGAAAGGCACCTTTCAGGTGCAACATTCCATGTTCTCTCAGGACAGATCTTGTCAGTATAATCCACATAGGAATTTTCCAGAAAGTGGTCACTTTACATTATCATCTGTTGATCAGTCTTTACTTATATTTCTTTAAAAAACACACAAATGTTTCTTAAAAGAAGTTCAATATGCCCATAAGTAATTCATGGCTATAACCTGCTTTTAATGACACTTCCCCTGCACCATGAATGAAATGAGATTCATTCTCATTTGATTACAACAGGGAGAAAAACATAAGACAATCAGACACACACACTCTCATTCATTCTTTTAGTCTTGGTCAATATTATCTCTTCAGTTCTAACTGGGTCTCTTTAAGTTCTGGGCAGGGTATCTGCAATCACATTTGATTTCCCAGCAATGTGGGTGATTTTTAGGTGATACGGCTGGAGAAACAAATTCCAATGGAATAACCTGGCATTCTGTGTTTTAAAACCTTCCACAAAAGTTGCATTCATTTACAGATTAGCTTGGTATCCAGGTTTCAAAGTTGCTTTATTTTAAAGTCATCTCTGGTCAGTAACCTTGTGTCAGCCAGTGCGAGTAATTTATTTTGTTGGTTCAAAGGCTGCAAAATCCAACTCCAGGGCATTGGGGGAGGGGAGCTCCAGCTGCTCTGGGGCTCAGCTATATCAGGGTTCAGCATGTGCTGGGTTTCCTGCCTTACCTGGGCTGGCTGGTACAGCTTTTGATTTATTGGTGGGGGTTCTCCCACATCCACGTCATGGACTACGGATCATTGTAAATTTCTTTAAATTTCCTGAACAGGGCTGTCACATTCTCCAACTACTCATAGGCCAGGGTTGTTGATTGGGCATTTGAGATTCCAGGGTCTGCCAGCCTGGCAGCCGGGGGCTCAACTGGGGAAGAAGCCTGTCCCTCCTGGCTACCCTCCAAGGTGTCCACCCCCTGGTAGAAATTCACTGGTTGTCTGGGCTCTGGGTTTAACTTGGCTTCAGCTGCACTTGAACTCCCCATGTGGTAATCCCAAGGGTGGCGGAGTTTCAGGGTTTTGAGGAGCTGGGGAGGGGTTGGTTCCTAACCTGTCCCATTTTGTTTAGGACACCACTGCCCTCAGATGGTTCTCCTGCTGTTGCTGCAATGCCCTGCAGCTCATCAACTAGGTAAGGCATTCCCCTCAGTAGCTGCATGTCTTCTTTGGACTTTCCCTGTTCTCCCTGTAAAGTTGGAAACACAGTGTGGATGAGCCAGACCTCTGGCTCATCCTGCAGGGATGCAGGTGTCTTTCTTTTTTTCAAACATTTTGCCTGGTTTGGGACGTTTTTGCGTCCCTGTTCTGTCCTATATCTTTGGGAGAGCTTCGCTCACAAGAGTTGGACCAACTTCAGTTGCTGTGCCCTGTGGCTCTTCAGCTAAGTGGGACATCACCCTCACTCTTCCCTGCCCGATTTGGGAATTTCCCTGTTCCCTATTTAAATTTGCCACAAAGCTATCAATCAGACAGGACACTGGTTCGATAGCGCCCTCTGTTGTCTTGGGAATTTGCATTCCCCTAACCTTTTCTATGTCTCCTGGAACATTACTGCCTTCAAGTGGATGTTCAGCTCCTGTTGTACTCCCTCGTGGCTGTTCAACCAGTTGAGGCATCTCCCTCACTATCTGTCTTTTTGTTTGGAAACTCCCCTGATCCCTAATTAAATCTGCCATGAAGCTGTTTGTTAAACAGGCCTACTCTTATCCTCCTTTTTAATCTTTACATGTCCCTCATGGACCTCTTTTATTACTGTTGATGTAGCTTTGATCCTTTTTAACTTGCTCAGGTTCTACCTTGTTTCTTTGTACTTCTGCAAGCCTGTCTTTGGCCCTTTTAACTTCCAGTGGCTCCGCAGCTTGGCATGGCACCTCTCTCAGTCTCCTTACTTGTCTTGGAGCTCCCCTGGTCCCTGTCTAATTCTGCAAAAATGTACCTACTAACTCAATTTCCAGGTTATCCTCTCTGCCTGTTTTAATGTCCACTGGTCTCTTCTCAACTCTTGTTAACTTTACAGACCTAACCTTGGCCTTTTTAAATTCAAGAAGCTGTTTTTTAACTACTCCAACCTTCAATAGTTCTATCATCTCCTTTTGGGCTCCTGAACACTGTTCAGCTCTCTGCAGACTCTGGCTGCATGTTCCCTATCTATGATTGCAAGGAGCCCTTGTCTAACTACTCCAACCTTTACAGGCTCTATTGCCCCCTTTAAGGCCTCTGAGCCATTCTGGGTTCCCTGTATTCTTACAGGTCCTGGCTGGCTCCAGCCCTTTCAGCTTCTTCTGATTCAAGAGATTTTCCCTGACTTTTCAGGAGTACTATCCATTTTGCCAGCCTTTAACTTCCTTTCCAGTTCAAGTAGTCTTCTTTGGAAAGCTTCCTCCCTTTCTTTTTCTCTTTCCTGTCTCTCTTTCTGTTCTCTTTGGAAAGCTTCCATTTCTTACCATTTCTGTCTTTCCCTTTCCTCTCTCTCTCTTTCCTGCCTCTCTTCTTCTCTCATATTCTAATTCTTTTCATCTCTGTTCTAGCTGCATTCTCAGCAATTCTTTTCCTGGTAACCCACTGTAATATTACACATCTCATCTCATTTGAGGGAATCTCTAATCCTAAGTGCCTAACTCTTCGAGGGACAGAACTTTTAAATCCTCAAAAGTAACTTCCCCTTCTGCTGGAAAAGCACTTGCATCAAATGTGGACATTTTTACACTTTAACAGTACAGACTCAAGAAAGCCTTTGTGCATTATTTTAAGATAAAAGCAAAATACTGGCAATGCTGGAAATCTGAAACAAAAACAGAAAATGCTGGAAAAGCTCAGCAGGTCTAATAGCATCTGTGGAGAGAAAAAAACAGAGCTAACGTTTTGAGTCCATATGACTCGAAACGT
Organism: Carcharodon carcharias; assembly: GCF_017639515.1. Lineage (NCBI taxonomy): Eukaryota > Metazoa > Chordata > Chondrichthyes > Lamniformes > Lamnidae > Carcharodon > Carcharodon carcharias. The sequence continues at coordinate 53,222,473 of NC_054467.1, read as the reverse complement.
TAACTCTGTTCTTTTTCTCCCCACAGATGCTGTTAGGCCTGCTGAGTTTTTCCAGCACTTTCTGTTTGTGTTGCTTTTTTAAAAATTGGTTTTGAAGGAACAATTTATTTTCCTCATACTAATTCTTTTGTTTTGTCTGTGGAAACAATCTTGGCATGAGCCCCCAATTTGTTACGACTGGTCCCGGACAAGATCGCCAATTTGTTACAACCAAATCGGGACCCAAATTTTGCTATGATCCCAGGTGAGAGGAATCAGCTGGCTCCCCTTCTTTATTCAACCTGCTTGGTTGGTCACAAGGTTAATTTAAAAACCCTATCCCCTTGGATGTCTTTTCTCAGTCCAAATGTATTTACTTTTTAGAAGGAGCCAATTTAACCAGGCTTTCCTGAGTCAAAGAAAGAGTAAGTTTGCTGGTTACTAAAACCCGCAAAAATTAATAAAAATGCAACTCAAACACACAGATCAGAAATGAGAAGTTAAGAGTCCAAATAAAAGTTTAAAAATAAACAAATCAATCCTTGGCTTGTCCATGAAGCATGGATGGTAGTACATTGCAGCTGTTAAGCTGGGTGATTTCAGTAGAGTTGACTTTGGTAGATTTGCTGACTTTTGGCTTGTCCTTGGGCAAGGAATCCTGGTTCTGCAGGGTAGCTGAAGAAGCTGTCCTTTTGCTTGTGGCTTTTGCTGAGCCTTGCCTCCAGCAAGAGAGAGAGAGCGCGAGATTTCACCTACAAACTGCAGGGGTAACTTTTTTTTTCTTGCTGACACACTCACTATTACTGGTCTGCATCCAGCTTTTTAACCCATTTTTCTTGTGTATTCCTGGGAGGGGAATTAGTCATGTCTTGCGTCCAGAGTCCATGGGCAGACATTTCAGTTCGGTGGCAGGGATGGTTGGCGGGCCCAGGATCGGCCAGGAATCAGGCCGCCACCTGTGATCAGTCCCCAGCTGCGACTTCACGCTGGTGGGCCAATTAAGGCCCCCCTGGTGTGAAATACGCCTCCCCACTGGTCGGGAAGGGCCGGGAAGGTGCGAGGGGCCGTCCGCTGCTGGGTCAAATGGCAACCCAGCAGCTGGTTTAAGAATGGCACAGGCAACGCTTGAAGAGCGTCTCTTCTGTCTCTTGTTATCTAAGGTGATGGAGTCGAGTGCAGCTGGAGACGCCAGGCAGGAGGGCAGGTTGGGTGCGCACTCAGAATCACACAATGCAGAAGAGGCCCTTTGGCCCATCGAGTCTGCACCGACACGTGAGAAACACCTGATCAACCTACCTAATCCCATTTACCAGCACTTGACCCATAGCCTTGAATTTTATGATGTGCCAAGTGCTCATCCAGGTACTTTTTTAAAGGATGTGAGGCAATCTACCTCCACCACCCTCCCAGGCAGCGCATTCCAGACCGTTACCACCCTCTGGGCAAAAATGTTTTTCCTCACATCCCCCCTAAACCTCCTGCCTCTCATCTTGAACTTATGTCCCCTTGTGACTGACACTTCAACTAAGGGGAACAGCTGCTCCCTATCCACCCTGTCCATGCCCCTCATAATCTTGTACACCTCAATCAGGTCACCCCTCAGTCTTCTCTGCTCCAATGAAAACAACCCTAGTCTATCCAACCTCTCTTCATAACTTAAATGTTCCATCCCAGGCACATCCTGGTGAATCTCCTCTGCACCCCCTCCACTGCAATCACATCCTTCCTATAATGTGGCATCCAGAACTGCACACAGTTCATCAGCTGTGGCCTCACAAAGTTCTATAAAACTCCAACATGATCTCCCTATTTTGTAATCTATTATGCCTCGATTGATAAAAGCAATTTTCCCATATACCTTTTTCACCACCCCACTGACATGCCCTTCCGCCTTCAGAGATCTATGGACAAACACGCCAAGGTCCTTTTGTTCCTCAGAACTTCCTAGTGTCATGCCATTCATTGAATACTTCCTTGTCAAATTACTCCTTCCAAAGTGTATCACCTCACACTTTTCAGGGTTGAATTCCATCTGCCACTTATCTGCCCATTTGACCATCCCGTCTATATCTTCCTGTAGCCCAAGACACTCAACCTCACTGTTAACCACCTGGCCAATCCTTGTGTCATCTGCAAACTTACTAGTCCTACCCCACACATAGTCATCTATGTCGTTTATATAAATGATGAATAATAGGGGACCCAGCACAGAACCCTGTGGTACGCTACCAGACACTGGCTTCTAGTCACTAAAGCATCCTTCTGTCATCACCCTCTGTCTCCTACAATTTTGAATCCACATTATCAAATTACCCTGTATCCCACGTGCATTTGCCTTCTTTATAAGTCTCCCATGTGGGACCTTATCAAAGGCTTTGTTGAATTCCATACAAACTACATCAACTGCACTACCCTCATCTACACACCTGGTCACCTCCTCAAAAAATTCAATCAAATTTGTTATTCAACCTTGCCGACCTGCTGGAGGAGGTGACTGCCTGGAGGGACACCCTTGTCCCCAGAGATGGGAGGAGGAGGCCATCGCACTTCACAAAGAGGGCATGGAGGAAGCTTAAAGCGCAGGTTAGCAGCCATGACGTGGTGCAGCTCACATGGGTGAAGTGCTGGAAGAGGTTCAATGACCTGCTGTGCTCAGGAAGGGTGAGTACCATGTTGGTCTGGGCCAGTGTGCAGAAGTGTTAAGGTGTGGCCTTCCCCCCGTGGACCTCGGGGGCACAAGAGTCTGAGCACCAACTGTCAATGACACTCGAGCTGGCCATGAGGGTGAGCTCTGGCTGCTTGGAGTGAATGCCTTGCAGCTCGAGGGCCGAGATTCGGATGTGCCCTGTGAGGTGCTCCTCAGGCATTGCAGGTAGAGATTGGACTAATCAATGCCCCTCTGTCCATTCAGAAGAAGCTGAGCCATAATCAATCAGGGAGATCACTTGCAGGCCCAACTTACTGCTGCTCACCAGGTTCAAGCAGGACACTCTTGAGCTGGAGAGCTGGCATGCTCCACATACACTTGAGTGTGGAGAGGTGGGGGTGCCAGACAAAGGTAAGAGTGCAGTGCACAGAAGTGAGATTTTTGGATTGTGCAACCAATCTAGTGTAGTCTCTTCATTCATGGGAGCTTCGAACCTGGAGTCCCCATTGATCATTGAAAGACAACGGCACCATGATGCAGATCTCCATTGTCTTACCAGGGTACCTGGCTTGCACAGTGACAGTGTAGCGATTTAAACTAATGACATGTCCTTCTTCTCCTAAAGCTAAATTCACCAACACGCACTCGCTCTCTAGACACTGAAGGGCCATCCCTTATGCCAGAGGACCACTGGGCTTCATTTGCACCTGCATCACACCCACTCTCTGAACCAGGCACCAGCGCAGATACCAGCACCTCGGTGGGTATTAGATCAAAGGCTAGAATGTGGTTGCACATCGGTGAGGACACTTCACACACGCTTGAGGTGCAGGCGGAGGCAGAGAGTACCCAGAGCGCCAGCAGTCAGAGGACTACTGGGGACCAGGACACCACTCAGTTGAAGGCTGATGATAAGCCTCTGGAGTCGTCTATTAGGCAGCAGATGCTGGATGTCCAGTGAGGATCTGGCTGAGATCTGTGAGGGTCTGTATGCCATGGTCTCCGTGATGGAGGAGTCCATGTGGAGCGTGAGCACTGCGTTAACCGTCATGGCTGAATGCCCTGCCTCCTCCATTGAGAGAGTGGCGACTCTCATGGAGAGGCAGCTCCAGGGGCAGAATGAGGGGTTCCTGGGGTGGTGATTGGACCTGCATGCCCTCACACAGGCACTGACCTCAGGTGGTCCTCAGCACTTGCAAGTGTAAGTTAAAGGCACCATGAGCACAAGAGGGACAGGTCACTGGTGATTTTATGTTAATTTATGTTTCATTTATCTACACTGGTCTGGGAATGAAGACCAGAGAAGTTTATGTAAATAGTTTGGAATTGTCAAAATGAGAAAAATTGTGTTTTTGTTGTCATGGCCTGAGTAAGCTTCAGCTTTTTATTTTATTGGTTCAGGGTATGTCAATATGTAATGCTGGACATAAAGTCTGAGCTTTATTGCACAGGTACTGAGTGTTTTTTGTGTTCGAAAGAAAGGATCATTTTAGACATCCGGGATGGAGGCGGAAGCCCTGGAACGAGATGGAAGCAGATCTTTGGCAGCCTAGCTGAAGGAGTGTTGCATCAAGGCATCCCTGGTGTCCCTGCCTCCCTGGAGGTTTCTGAGGTCTGCCTCCATGCCCTCAACGTTCTCCTCACCGTGCTCCTCTTCTGACTCAATACTGGATTCATCATCTGTGGCCTGTGCAGCTCTTCCTCCAGTGGGACCCCCTTGCCACTGCCAGAATGTGGAGAGCTCAGCATGTAACTGCTATCAGTGACACCCGCTCTGGGGGGATATTGTAGAGCACACCCTGAATGGTGCAGGCATCGGAAACGCATCTTCAGAAGACCTATGGTCCACTCTACCACCGTCCTTGTAGAGGCATGACTCCTGTTGTAACTTCTCTGCCTCTGTTCTTGGGTGGTGGGGACGGGTCATAATAAGCCACCATTTCAGCGGATAACCCTTGTCACTCAGCAGCCATCAATCCAGTCGGACTGGAGCAGTGAAGAGCCTCGGCACCTGGGAGAGTCTCAGGATGTAAACATCATGGGAACTGTCAGGGTACCTTGCACAGACTTGCAGAATATGCATCCTGAGGTTGCACACTAGCTGCACTTTGCCTTTTTAATGGCCTTAGCTGGTCTCGTTAATTGATGGCAGTCGCAGCTCCAACTCCCGCATGTGCATGTCAACCGAAATATCACACGAGAGCGTGATGATGTTGGGATGCTCACCTGACATCATTACGTGCTATTTTATGCTCGAGTGCGTTGGGCACATGCCCGCCCACTTAGTGAAAAATTCTGCCCCTCAGACCATTTTATGCATTCTGAGATATAAATAAATAAATAAATAAATAATATAAACAGGAGATGGATTTTTGGAAAATTGCTGGGATGTGCAAATCAGTCTTTTCTCTCCGCATCCACAGGAGATTAAAGTTCAGTCTTTTGCATATTTCCTATCTCCCTTTCAAGTGTTTCTGCTTGAAGAAGGCCATGACACCTTTCAGGTGTAACATTCCAAGTTCTCTCAGGCAGGTCTGTCAGTATAATCCACGTAGGAATTTTCCAGAAAGTGGTCACTTTATATTATCAGTCATCTTTTGATCAGTCTTTACTTGTATTTCTTTTGAAAACACAGGTCTTCCTTAAAAAAAGTTCAATTTGGCCCATCAGTAAATCGTAGTTGTAATCTGATTTTCATGACAAGCTAAATGAATCAGCAAAAACACAGCAGATGGAACTTAATGTGGAAAAATATGAAGTTATCCACTTTGATCGGGAGAACAGAAATGCAGAGTATTTCTTAAATGGAGAGAGATTGGGAAGTGTTGATGTTCAAAGGGACCTGGCTGTTATTATTCATAAGTAACTGAAAATCAAGGATAGAACTTAGCCCTTGTCAGGCAGGCTCGGCGGGGTGGTCGGGAAGCTGACCACTTCCTGTGATTGAGGCTGGAAGGAGCTTTCACGCTGGTGGGCCAATTAAGGCCCTTCAAGCATGAAACGTGAGCCGCAGTGCTCAGCGCTGCCTATTTTGGGGGGGGTGTAGGAGGGCGAGCGGAGCGAGCATGAACTTCGCGCATGCGCATGGGGGCACGTGCTTGAGAATCCCTGAGGCAGCTCTTTGTCTCAGAGTTTTCAAGAAAAGATAAAGAATCGAAAATGTGACTCTGTCACATGTACAGGGACATGTTATTAATTAAATTTTAAAATTTTAATTTTATTTTTATTTGCTTTAGGAAGCCTCATCCTCCTCGCGGGTGAGGTTTCCTAAAAAGTGCAAAGGTCACTTGGCCTTTTCATCTGCCAGCCAACCATAAGATTGGACAGGCAGCGAAAAATTCAACTTAGATTTGAATTGCAACATAAACTTGAATTTAATTAGATTGTCAATGGCCTTAATAGGCCTTTTAGTTATCAGCAGGTGTGCAGACGACTCCGGCACACGCCCGCCGAATGAAATATCACGAGACTGTGCGATGATGTTGCGATGCATGCCCGACATCATCACGTGTCATTTTGTGCGTAAAATTCTGCCCCCTGTGTCAAAACCCTGTCATGCCTGTGGCATTTGAATGGGGAGGCTATGGTGGTTGGGGGGGCTGTCCTACCTTCAAGGGACTAAGTGGGGACAGAGTGACTGGGATAGAAGCAACCCATGGGCTTCACAATGGCTCCCTAGTTCGTAACTGGAAGGTGACCATGCAGGCTTCTGTACATTTTTGTGTCTGTCCATTGTTTTGCTGACAGAGCTCGTGCATAATGGATGGAACAGCCAGCGTTGCATTCATCCTGGCGATCAGGCAACTAAGCAGGAGGAGAAGAAGGGCCTGTTGCCACCATGCTGGGCAAAGGAAAGAGCCTCACCCTGATCAACAAGCACCAGCTGGGCCCCCTCAAGACCCTGAAGCTGAGGCTGGCAGACACATTGAGCGGAGACATTTTGCAAGACCAGAAGTCGCTTCTCATACCTCCAGATGGGCAAGAGACAGTCCTGTAGATGCCATTGCTGGTTAAAGGATATGTTTTTTTAATTCATTCACGGGATATGGGCTTCGCTGCCAGGCCAGCATTTATTGTCCAGCCCTAGCTGCCCTTGAGAAGGTGGTGGTGAGCTGCCTTCTTGAACTCCTGCAGTTCATGTGGTGTAGGTACACCTGTTAGGAAGGGTGTTCCAGGATTTTGACCCAGCGACAGTGAAGGAACGGCGATATATTTCCAAGTCAGGATGGTGAGTGGCTTGGAGGGGAACTTCCAGGTGGTGGTGTTCCCATCTATCCACTGCCCTTGTCCTTCAAGGTGTTAGTGGTTGTGGGCTTGGAAGGGACTGTCTAAGGAGCCTTGGTGAATTCCTGCAGTGCATCTTGTAGATGGTACACACTGCTTCTATTGTGCATCGATGGTGGAGGGAGTGACTGTTTGTGGATGTGGTGCCAATCAAGCGGACTGCTTTGTCCTGGACAGTGGCTCATCTTTGTCACATTTTCCAGGAGGAGTTGACACCGCATGGCCTGGGAGGCCACCCATTGCCAGTGGCTCTAAAATGACTGCCACTCTGAACTTCTTCATGAGGGGTCCACTGGAGGAAGGATTTCTCAAGCACCTGACCACAAGTGCATCTGAGAAATTATGACTCCAATACAGTTTTTAAACTGTCACATGCCTTCTGACACTCCTGTGTCCATTGAAACTTCTTGTTCTTTTTTAGCAGTTCAGTCAATGGAGCAACCACACTGCTAAAATTTGGGACAAATTTCCAGCAAAACCCACTCATGCCCAAAAGTCTCAAACTTATTGTTTCATCCCAGGCATGGGGAAATCCACGATAGCATTGACTTTCACATCTCTCAGAGCCACTTTACCATGTCTAATGGTATGGCCTAGATATGTAACTTGCGCTTTTGCAAATTCACTATTAGTCAAGTTCATCACCAAATTAGTTTCGTGTAGTTGATTAAATAATTCATCCAGATGTTATAAATGTGCCTTCCACGTTTGACTGAAAACTATGAAGTCGTCAATATAAAGCACAATTGCTCAGTCCTGCAATTACTTTGTCAGTCCTTGAAATGTTGCTGGTACATTTTTTATACAAAATAGCATGACTTTAAACTAACTTAGTTCATCTGGCATCAGAAAATTTGATATCTCCTTTGGTCTCTCTGATATGGCTCCTTGCCAATATCCTCTCAGCAAGTCAATCTGGGTAATAAACTTTGATTGTCCCACTTTCTCAAAGCAATTTTCCAAGTGTGGTAAAGGATATGAATCCGCTTTTATCATTGCATTCACCTTTGGATAGTCCACATAGTTTTTGTGTTCTATCTGGTTTCGGTACCATCGCAATAGGCAAACTCCAGTTACTGCAACTAGACTCCATGATGTCATTTTGAAGTATAAATTCAATTTCTCTCCGTACTTGTGATAACTTTGCTGGACTTAATCTATAAGGATGTTGCCCTATTGAAGGTGAACCTCCTACACCCACAACATGCATAGCTAAATTTGTCCTTCCCAGCTTATTCTCACAAATAGCCTTGTGTGACTGCAATAACTTCTTCAAATCACTTTGACACTTGTCTGGAAAGTAACTCATTATTACATTTAAGTTTTTAACTACCCCCTCATTATCCAATTTGATTAGAGGAAAATCAATTTCAGAATCCTTCTTTTCTACCTCTTTCTCCTTATCTACCACAACTAATACCTCTTTTTGTGTGCTTCAAAGTATTTTTAAGCAATTTACAAGATACACCCTCTGCTTCCTTCTTCTTTCTGGAGTATTTATTAAATAATTTATTTTACACAGTTTCTTTTCAATCCTGTAAGGCCTACTAAATCTGCCTTTAATGAGTCACCCAATACTGGTAACAAAACTAACACTTTTTCCCCAGCAACAAAACTACAAGCTGTGGCTCTCCTATCTGCCTTCACAGAATCACACAGTGCAGAAGAGGCCCTTTGGCACATCGAGTCTGCACCAACATGTGAGAAACACCTGACCTACCTACCAATTCCCAATTACCAGCACTTGGCCCATTGCCTTGAATGTTATGACGTGCCAAGTGCTCATCCAGGTACTTTTTAAAGGATGTGAGGCAACCCGCCTCCACCACCCTCCCAGGCAGCGCATTCCAGACCGACACCACCCTCTGGGTAAAAAAGTTTTTCCACACATCCGCCCTAAATCTCCTGCCCCTCACCTTGAACTTATATCCCCTCGTGACTAACTCTTCAGCTAAGGGGAACAGCTGCTCCCTATTCACACTGTCCATGCCCCTCATAATCTTGTACACCTCGATCAGGTCGCCCCTCAGTCTTCTCTGCTCCAATGAAAACAACCCAATTCTATCCAACCTCTTTTCATAACTTAAATGTTTCAACCCAGGCAAGATCCTGGGGAATCTCCTCTGCACCCCTCCACTGCAATCACATCCTTCCTATAATGTGGCGACCAGAACTGCACACAGTTCACCAGCTGTGGCCTCACCAAGGTTCTATACAACTCCAACATGATCTCCCTACTTTTGTAATCTATGCCTTGATTGATAAAGGCAAGAGTCCCATATGCCTTTTTCACCACCCCACTAACGTGCCCCTCCGCCTTCAGAGATCTATGGACACACGTGCCAAGGTCCCTTTGTTCTTCAGAACTTCCTAGTGTCATGCCGTTCATTGAATGTCAAATTACTCTTTCCAAAGTGTCTCACCTCACACTTTTCAGGGTTAAATTCCATCTGCCACTTATCTGCCCATTTGACCATCCCATCTATATCTTCCTTGTAGCCCAAGACACTCAACCTCACTGTTAACCACCTGGTCAATCTTTGTGTCATCTGCAAACTTACTAATCCTACCCCCCACACAGTCATCTATATAAATGACAAATAATAGGGGACCCAGCACTGGACACTGGCTTCCATTCACTAAAGCATCCTTCTGTCATCACCTTCTGTTTCCTACAACTAAGCCAATTTTGAATCCGCCTTATCAAATTACCCTGTATCCCATGTGCATTTGCCTTCTTTATAAGTCTCCCATGTGGGACCTTGTCAAAGGCTTTGCTGAAATCCATATAAACTACATCAACTGCATTACCCTCATCTACACACCTAGTCACCTCCTCAAAAAATTCAATCCAATTTGTTAGGCATGACCTCCCTCTGACAAAGCCATGCTGACTATCCCTGATCAAACCTTGCCTCTCCACGTGGAGATAGATTCACTCCTTCGGAATTTTCTCCAGTAGTTTCCCTACCACTGACATGAGACTCAAAGGCCTAAAGTTCCCTGGCTTATCTCTACAACATTTCTTAAATAGCAGAACCTCACTAGCTGTTCTGCAGTCCTCTGGCACCTCCCCCGTGGCCAGAGAGGAATTAAAAATTTGGATCGGAGCCCCTGCGATCTCCTCCCTTGCCTCCCTCAGCAGTCTGACACAAATCATCCGGACCTGGAGATTTAACCACTTTTAAGCCTGCCAAACCTCCAATACTTTGTCACTCTCTATATCAATTTGCTTAAGAACGTTGCAGTCTCTCTCCCCGAGTTCAATATCTTCATCCTCATTCTCTTTCACTTTCATCACTTGCTGTCATATCTTTATATGTTCCCTAGCTAATTCACATGCTCTGTTCAATCTTTCTCTGAAGTTTGATACATATTCCACGAGAGTAGTTTCCAAATTTTGACCCACCAATTTCTCATGAATCAACTTGTGGTACCCTTACCTCATGACCATAGACTAATTCAAAAGGATTAAATGCAGTCGATGCATTAGCAGCTTCTCCAATATCAAATGACAAGAATGAAATTACTCTACCCAATCCTGTGGATAGTCCTGACTATATGCTTTCATCATGCTTTTTGATGTCTGATTCCATCTTTCCAAAGCCCCTTGTAATTCAGGATGGTAAGCTGTTGACTTAAACTGTTTTACCCACAAACTATTCATTACTTCCTTAAACAGTTGTGACATGGAATTTGAACCCTGATCTGATTGTATTTCTTTTGGTAAACCGTATCTTGTAAAAAAAGTTAGTCAACTCTTTCCTCTTTGTTATAATATTTCTCAAAGGTATCACTTCAGGAAACCTTGCAGACATATCCATTATTGTCAGCAAGTACTGATTTCCACTTTTAGTCTTAGGGAGGGCTCCTACACAATCAATCATGACCCTAGTAAAAGATTCCTCAAATGCTTGGTAGCAATTGGAAGCAAAGGTGCCAGCTTAATCACTGCTTGTGGTTTCCCTATCACCTGACATGTGTGACATGTTCTATAGAAATTGACTACATCTCGATGCAATCCAGGCCAATAAAAATGTTTTTGTATTTTTGCCTGTGTCTTTCTAATTTCTAAATATCCCCCTGTTGGAATTTCATGAACTATTCTCAATATCTCATTTTTGTACTAAAATGGTATAATAGCCTGATGCACTTTCATCCATTTTTCATCTGCTGAAACCTGATACAGTCTCCACTTTCTCATTAACACGTTACCCTTAAGGTAACATTCTGTAATACACCCTGCCTCTGTTTCTGAGTAAACTGTCTGATATAACTGCTTTATTCAGCCCCACCAGCTACCTTGAGTTAAAGTCTTCAGCTGCATTCTCTTCCATTCTTTCTTCCTGAACAATCTTATCAAAGATTGTATCAGCTAATTGAACTTCAACACCTTTTCTCTGCCTTTCAATTTCCCCTTCTTTCTGTTTCAACCTGTGAGCTTGTGATCTTGTTACTACACAATCTGGAAACAATCCAGGATACTCTTTCTGCAGGACTTCTGTTGAAAGCACCACTATAGGCTGTTCAACTACCATAGGCATCGCCCACATCTGTGACCCTGCTATATCATTACCTAAAATAAATTGAACCCCTACAATGGGCAATTTTTTCACTACTCCAACAATCAACTCACTTGTTTTCGGCCTATTCTTTAAATTTACCTTCCACAATGCAATAGATTTAGCATCTCCGTGAACCCCACTTACTTGTTCCTGCAATACTCCCTCTAAATAACAAATACCACTATCCAATAACTTTAAGGATTGACTAGCCGCTGTGTCTCTTAAAATTTTAATATCTTTACCTGCTCCACCCTGTACACATGGAAAAGCTTCCCCTTCACATACAAATTCTTTAAACATTTCTGCTGCTCAGAACTCCTTTGGGTAAATTGTGAACACATTCACATTTCTTTACCTATCACAGATTCTTCCTGCTTTATCTGCACACAAACCAGTTTTTTCCTGTGCCTGGACCTCAGAATTCACAGTACTTTTACTTCCTGAACTTTTCTGCATCCCAATTAATTGCAAAAGATTTTCCCTATAATTTCCAACACATTGACTCTTTGTACCCAACTTTATTACAATGAAAACACCTCAATTTTCAAATGTCATTTCTGCCTTCAGCACCTTGCTTCTTAGTTTGAAAAAAAAACTTTGTGGGAATTTCCACCTATTTCTTCTATTCTCTGATTGCCTACCTTCCTTTCACCTTCCTACTTTCTTTCCTTTGATTTAAAAGGGTAACAAAAAAGGTTTAGATCTATGAACTAAGACATAATCATCAGCTATCTTTGCTGCTTGTCTTACCCTTTTAATCCTCTGTTCCTCCACATGAGTTCTACTGCTGAAGGAATTGAATCTTTAAATTCTTCCAAAAGAATTACTTCTCTAAGAGCTGCATATGTTGTCTCTATCTTTAATGCCTGTATCCACCAGTCAAAATTACTTTGTTTTACTCTCTCAAACTCAATATAAGTCTGCCCAGGCTGTTTCCTTATATTCCTAAATTTCTGCCTGTATGTCTCACACGCCAACTCATATGCACTTAAAATAGCTTTTTTTACCGCACCATAACCCACCGACACTTCTTCTGACAGTGAAGCACAAACTTCATGAGCTTTACCCACTAACGTAGACTGTAAAAGCAATGTCCAGTTTTCTTGTGGCCATTTCATCTGTTCGGCTATTTTCTCAAATGAAATAAAGAATGGCTCTACATACCTTTCTTCAGACTTTGGAAGAGCTTGCACTAAGTTAACCATCTCCCCACTGGGTTTTAGGTTGAAGGTTCTTTCATCATCAGAACCGTCCTCACCACCTGAGGTCTTTTTTTCAAACTCTAGTCTTTTAAGTTGGTACTTTCTTTCTCTTTCCTTCTCCCTTTCTTCCATTGCTAACTTCTCCCTCTGGAGATCAAGTTTTCGCTTTCCATTTCTCTTTGAAATACTCTCCTTTTTCCCTTTCTTTCTCTTACTCTGCCCTTTCTTTTTCATTTCCATTGCTTGTTCAAATTCAAGCTTCTTCATTTGTAAATGAAGTCTCACTACCTCCAACTGTGACTCACTAGTGTCAGATATCACTTCCAACTTCAAATGCTGTGCTATCTCTTCAACTATGTCTGCTTCCTTTGCCCCTATAGATAACCTCAACTGCAACTTATCCACCAACTCTGCCAGTTTACCATTAGATACTTTTTGTAATGCAATCAGCATTACGTCTTCTAATTCCAAATAAGTTTTAGCCATGGATACAGCCATTTTTGCAGTCTCACCACATTAAAATCCCTCATACCAGTTCCTGAATTAAAAGTGCTTCTTGTACTCGTAACCTTAAGATTCACCAACTCCAAACCAGTCAAGGAATTTCAAATATCCCGCAAAGAGTTTGTTAGGATGCAGCAGGTGATGTGCAAGGGCAGACCAAATCCATGGCGGAAACAATGGTTTTGCAATTTGTATTTATTTCGAGACGCATGCTCTGAATTCAAAAGTAACAAGTCCACCAAGACTTTTAGAGATTTTTTAAAAATTAAATTAAAATATTTATTAACAAAAGAAAAAATTTCAAGCACATATATAAGGCTACAAATTTCTACTATAAAAACTCCTAAAATTTCTAATTAACCTGACTCCCGGTTACACCCCCTCTAAGGAAATGGTCCAAAAATAGATCTTAGATTTTAAATAGATCCATCAAATTAACACAATACCTTGGATAATGGAAATCTAATTGGCTTTTCTCCAGCTTCAATTTCGGTAGACAGCAGGTTTATGCACAAATGCTGGAAGCTCCATTAAGGCTATTTCACACACTTTGTTGGATCTCACAATGCCTTCTCCTGATACATAGCCTCATCTCCTTTATATAAGTTTCTCTCTTTTTTAATATGTAAATTCTATTGTTTCATTTGTCTTTGAAACTGTATCTTCCTCACATTATAAAAACTTTAATGTTGCTACTATACATTGTCAGTAACCTTTGAGAAAAATAAACACATTCCTTAGCCTTGCTTCTCTGGATAGTTGTAAATACACTTTGAGATCCCTTTGAAATCCAAATCTCCCTTCATCTATCTAAAAATGCAAATTCCTTTCACACCCTACATGCTAAGCCAGCATCCATATTTACTAAATAGCATGTCAAGCACCTAGCTTCTTTTGATTAGTTAAAAGTTGCAGTCTACTTGACTCCAAACATAATTAAACCGCACACAGACCCAACTATACCCACTTCACAATAAACCAGAGAAATATTATGAAAATTGTTATACTGACATGACAGAGTCCTCATTGGCTTGGGAGACATTGGTCTCAACCTTAGCACAGACACAGTCCCAGTCCTCGCCAGTAAGCTCTGCCGTCTGGTTTTCATTTATGGTGAATGGCCTGAGCTCAGGCAACCCCCTCCGGTCTGGGATCTCTCCCTGTTGTTGTGGGCGATCATCTCCTGCAGAAAGACAAGTGGACAAACTGTGAGCAGGGCGGATAGAATGCAAATGATGCCTGCCTTCTATGGGTATTGAATGGACTTGTGTAAAGGCTGAGGACATTAGCTGCACAGGATAGGTGAAGAGATGAAGATGTCAAAATGTGTGTGATAGAGTCAGTGGTGATGTCCCTTGTGCTGGTAGTGTGAGAGATCCCTGTAACCCTGCGAATGCCTTTTGGGATTGTGAGATTGTGAGCTGAGAGTAAGAAGAAGGTTGCCTTACCCTGCCACAGCAAATGACCTCTTCTGCAGAGGTTGGCATTAGCCGTCCTGACAACCTGCTTTGAAGGTGGCATGGTGAGGTGGGTGGACCTCCAGCTCCCATCACTGGGGAAAAATATGTCCTGCCATTCTTCCACCGCATCAAGAAATGCCCCCTGCACATTGTTGCTGAACCATGGGACAGTTGGCTTCTTTCTTTTTGGGGCAATCACTTGCCATGACCATTCATGGGCTGCAGAGTGAACGTGTGCACGGATGCAGTTTAAATATGGTGCCCAGAAAGATGGCCCTCTGAGGGATGAATCTCAGCCCACCACTACCATGAGATGCGATGTGTTTCATATTCTTGCATATATAATGAGCTGAAAAACAGATGCTCTGGTGTGGCAACCTACCATGATGACTGGTAGAAACAAGCCACCTTTCCTGCCTGCCATTGCACTTAGTCTCCATAGTGGAAAATTCTGTCTTGGCATGCTGCCCTCGAAGCAACTTCATAGGGAACAGACTGTTGCCCATCTCCTGGAATGTGCTTTTGCAAAGCAAGCCTGGAAAGAGATACAGTTATTTTTGGTGAAGGACATGTTCAGTTCCTTAACACAAGTTTCTATATGTTGTCTCAGGAACACACAATGAGATGAAAATCAATTGCTGTTGGAGAACCATCAACTTGGAGAAAGGCATTATTTGGTCTGTCCAAAACTTCCAATGCAAAGATCTATTGATAACCAAGTGTGGCAGGTGGAAGATTTCAAGGTCCAGGACTTTGTGATGAGGGATTCGCTAAAGCCTGGGGCAACTGGCACAAAGACACAATGGGGAAAAGTCACTAAGTCCTTGTTGCCAAAGTATGTCTTTAAGAAAAAGAAACACAAAAGTGAGGATGAATATCACAATCTCACTTTTCTCTCTTTACTGTCACTGATGTCTTTTATTAAGCAAATACTGCTGCAGGGCAGAACACATTGAGTAAATTCAATTGACATATGGTTACAAGCCTTATGTACCAACGGCAGATCACCTGACTTTTTTTGATTTGTTCATGGGATGTGAGCATTGCTGGCTATGCCAGCATTTATTGCCCATCCCTAATTGCCCTTAAGAGTCAACCACATTGCTTGGGTCTGGAGTTACATGTAAACCAGACCAGGACATTAGTGATCAAATGGGTTTTTACAACAATCAGTCATGGCTTTGTGGTCATCATTAGGCATTTAATTCCAGATTTTTATTGAATTCAAATTTCACCATCTGCCATGGTGGGATTTGAACCCAGGTCCCCAAAGCATTACCCTGGGTCTCTGGTTTAGTGATAATACTGCTACCCCACCACCTCCCCTCATATTTAAACTAATTTAAACAGAATTTAAAGTAATTGCTGCAACAGAAGGCAAAACATACCTGGGTCAGTAGCTTCAAGTGACTGCTGGTCACTGCAGTCTGGATTCATGTGACCACGGGTACCTGTGAGCTTAAGTTTCTAGGTGCAATTTGATGGACATCCCCAAATAGATGTAGCCAGTGAGTTCTTGCCATTGTGGCCAGGGGCATTCACCAGTTCTGTGGGCATTCACTTATTTAGGCTCTTGAACCAGGGAAAATGATCAAGGGCAGTCCAGTGTGAAATGATCATGGGCGTAACTCACTAATTGTGATTTAAATACTGTGATCTTTAGTGGCTATTCCCATTGATTCTTCTCAGATTACACTGCTGCATAGACAGGAATCATATGGAAATTCCAGTCCCTTGTCTTTATTTGGGCTCACTACCAAATTTCAAATAATGTTAGGGGGAGATAGTGATAATATCACTGTACTAGGAACCCAGAGGCCCAGGCATCCTCTAAAGTGGGAGTATTTGTGAATTTTGATGCTGGAATGATATCTTTTTACTGTGTATCAGACTGCAAGCTAAACCTGATCTGCACATTCCAGCAGGAAAAAATTCTGCTTACAATCTGTACTGAAGAACAGAGCACTAATGATTGTATTTGCATAATGATGACCCATAATCTTGGGACCAAATAGCACTAGAGACTTAGTTTATCCTGAGTCTTTGATGCTCTTATATCTCTATTTACAACTAAACATGCAATTGTCATACTGGAAGAGTGACATCTGTGCCTTGGCTTCCTGTGATTATATTGTACAGTATAAGGTTGTGTACACTTGCAATAGAATCATGGGCCCATAAAAACCTGAGTCTGCAAACCAGCTGACAGAATAAGGGAGAGTAACAGCAGTGTTAATCGAGGATGCTTGGAGTTGCTCTCTGGTGGCCAAGGCTGCAAAATTAATAAACATATAAGAATAATACTTGATTTCCTTCTTAATATGAATGTTAATAAGAATTAATTTCTTATGGAGGCAATTCCCATGATTTCTGACAATGCAAAGACTGGAAGATTTGGCCCATAGTTGTAAGTCAGGATGGTGACTTGGTGAGAAACATGCAGGTGACAGTGTTCCCATGCATCTTCTGCCTTTGTCTTAGGTGGTAGGAGCCTTGGACAGTAGCTTGGAGAAAGCAGTGCATCTTGCTGCCACTGTGCGCCAGTGGTAGTGGGAATTAATGTTTTAAGGTGGTGGCAGAGGTGCTGATCAAGCAGGCTACTTTGTCCTGGATGGCATTGAGCTTCTTGAGTGCTGTTGGAGCTGCACTTATCCAGGCAGGTGGAAAGTATTCCATCAGACTCCTGATTTGTGCTTTGTAGATGGTGGACAGTCTTTGGAAGGTCAGGAATTGAGTTACTCATTCCCAGCCTCTGACTCGTTCTTGTAACCACAGTACCTATGTGGCTGGTCAAGTTAAATCTGGTCAAATATGGTGACATGCTGTTGGTGTTTGGGGGTTCAACGTGGTCATGCTGCTGAATGTCATAGGGAGATGATTAACTTCTATCTTGTTGGAGATATTCATTGCTTGGTACTTTGTGTGGCATGAATGTCACTTGCCATTTATCAGCCCAAATCTGTACCCAGGTCTAGCTGTGTGCATGCTTCAGTATCTGAAGTTGTGAATGGTACTGAACATTGTGCAACAATCAGTGGACATCCCTACTTTTAACCTTATGCTGCAGGATAGGTCATTGAAGTATTTAAAGATGGATGGACCTAAGGCACTATCCTGGGGCTGAGCTGATTGCTCCCTAACAGCCACAATCGTCATCTTTTGTACTGGGCATGACTCCAACCAGTGGAGAGTTTTAAGCCAATTCATACTGACTTCCATTTTGCTCGGGCTTCTTGACACCAGACTTGATCAAATGCTGCCTTGATGTCAAGCTCAATCACTGAGGTGGCAGAAGCAGTATGTAGATGAATTTGAGAACTGGTTTAAAAAAAACATAGACAAGAAATCATGGGGGCATTTCAACTATTCTGTTAATTGGACAGAAGAGGTATAAGGGGGATAAAGGAATGGAGTTGCTACAATACATACAGGACTTGCTTCTAACTCAACTATTGGATCTAGTAGTAAGGATTGAGCCAGAGAAGATACGAGAAGTAAAAATCATAGTCAAAGAGTCATTTATGGCATAGAAAGGAGGCCATTCAGCCACTGAGTCCATGCAGAGCAATCCAGTCAGTTCCCACACTCGATCCCATAGCCCTAGAGGTTTTTTTCCTGCAAGTGCTCATCCAGTTTCCTTTTAAAATCATTGATTGTTTCCACTTCTACCACCCTTGTCTCATGAATTCCATGTCATTGCTGCTTGCTATGTAAAACTGCCCCTCCTCATATTTCCGCTTCATGTCTTGCCTAAAATCTTAAATCTGTGTCCCCGGTCTTTCACTGTCCACAAGTGGGAACAGTTTTTCCTTGTTACCTTATCCAACCTGTCATGAACTTATACACTTATATCAAATCTCCCTCTTTTGTTCTAAGTTTTTCTGACCTAACCTTGTAACTGAAATCCCTTATTCTTGGAACCATTCTGATAAACAACTTCTGCATTCTTACATCCTTCCTAAAGTATGGGGACCAGAACTGGACTAACCTGGCAGGGGGCTGCGATCCTGAGAGGAGGTTCAGCAGAGGAAGATGCACAGCCAAAATAATAAGAGAGAACAAGTGAGTCTGGAAGGCACAGAAATTATAGGCCAGTTAAGGCACAAAGGAGTTTGGCAAGGTTGGATGGTATTTATTTTAATTGCAAGTGGTCTGACGAATAAGGCAGATGAGTTGAGGGGCACAAATTAACACATGGAAGTATGATGTCATTGCTGTCACAGAGACATGGTTGAGAGAGGGGCAGGATTGGCAGCTCAATATTCTAGGATATAGGGTCTCCAGGCGAGACAGGGAAGGAGGTAAAAGAGGAAGGGATATCGCAATATTGATCAAGGAAACAATTATAGCAGTAAGGAGGGATGACATCTTAGAAGACTCCTCAAATGAAGCCATATGGGTAGGACTTAAAAACAAAAAAGGAGCAATCACATTACTGGGTGTGTACTATAAGCCCCCAAACAGTCAGAGAGAAACAAGAGCAGATATGTAGGCAAATTTCAGAGAAGTGTAAAAATAATAAAGTAGTAATATTGGGGGATTTCAACTTCCCCCAATTGTGTCTAGAGGGAGTGGAATTCTTAAAATGCATCCAGGAGACCTTTTTAAGCCAGTACGTAGAAGATCCTACAAGAGAGGGAGGGGGTGGTCCTGGACTAAATTTTAGAGAATGAAGCCGAGAAAGTGGTAGAGGTATTAGTGGGGGAGCATTTTGCAGATAATGATCATAACTCTGTTAAATTCAAGGTTGTTATGGAAAAAGGACAAGGATGGGCCTGAAATCAGAGTTCTACGTTGGGGGAAGGCCGATTTTAATAAGATCAGATATGATTTGGCCAGAGTGGACTGGGAGCAGCTACTTTTAGGTAAATCTTTGTCAGAGCAGTGGGACTCATTCAAGAAGGAAATGGGGAGAGTAAAGGGCCAACATATTCCAGTAAAGATGAAGGGTGGGACCAACAAATCCAGGGAACCCCGGATGTCAAGGGATATACAGGATTGGATAAAGAGAAAAAGGGAGGCTTATGGCAGATACTGAGGGCTCAAAACAGCAGAAGCCCTAGAAGAGTATAGAATGTATAGGAGGGAACTTAAAAAGAAAATTAGGAGAGCAAAAAGTGGGCATGAAAAAACATTGGCAGGTAAAATAAAGGAAAATCCAAAGTTATTTTGTGAGTACATTAAGAGTAAGAGGATAACTAGGGAAAGAGTAGGGCCATTAAGGACCACAGTGGTAATTTATGTGTGGAGCCGTAAGATGTATTTAGGGTTCTAAATGAATACTTTGTGGCGGTGTTCACAAGTGACAGAGGCGACGTGGGTATGGAAATCAGGCAGAAGGACTGTGGTATAACTAAAGAAATTAGCAAAGAAAGGGAGAAAGTTCTAAGTGGTCTGGCAGGCTTAAAAGTAGATAAATCTCCAGGCCTGGATGAAATGAATCCCAGGCTGTTGAGTGAGGCAAGGGAGGATATAGCAGGGGCACTGGCAATAATTTTCAATACCTCTTTGGCCACAGGAGAGGTGCCAGAGAACTGGAGGACAGCCAATGTGGTACTGTTATTCAAGAAGAGAGGAAAGGATATAACAGGGAACTACAGGCCAGTCAGTCTAACCTCAGTGGTGGGGAAACTATTGGAAGCAATTCTGTGGGACAGAATTAATCTACACTTGGAGAGGCAGGGATTAATCAAGGGCAGTTAGCATGGTTTTGTTAAGGGGAGGTCATGTCTGACCAATTTGCTTGAATTTTTTGAAGAGGTGACCAGGTGTTTAGATGAGAGCAATGCATTTCACATAGTCTATTTGGACTTCAGCAAGGCTTTGGATAAGGTCCCGCATGGGAGACTGATGACAAAGGTAAGAGCCCATGGGATCCAAGGCAATTTGGCAAATTGGATCCAGAATTGGCTGAGTGGGAGGAAGCAGAGGGTGATGGTCGAGGGGTGTTTTTGTGACTGGATGCCTATGTCTAATGGGGTTTCACAGGGATCAGTGTTGGGTCCCTGGCTGGTTGTGGTATATATAAATGATTTAGACTTGAATGTAGCAGGGTTGATCAGTAAGTTCACGGATGACACGACAATTTATGGGATGGTAAATAGTGAGGAGGATAGCCTTAGATTACAGGAGGATATAGATGGGCTGGTCAGATAGGCTGATCAGTGGCAAATGGAATTTAATCCAGATAAGTGTGAGGTGATGCACTTGGGCAGGACAAACAAGGCATGGGAATACACGATGAATGATCGGGCCCTGGGAAGTACCGAGGATCAGAGGGACCTTGGTGTGCACATGCATGGCTATGAACTGGAAGTCTGTCACGGCCACCCATTTAAAGGAACATTGACATTGATTCGTGGCAACTTGAGAAGAGATCCAGATATGTTGCATTAGAAGCAGACCAGTAGGAAGACTGAAATAATGAAGTATTGGAGCAGCAACAGGTGCGAGCATATTTCTCCATTTTGGTGACTGTTGTGCCGGAAGTGTCTCATTCAGGATCCTTGCCAGGGAGGAAACAACATATGAGCACATCTGTCCCCTTCCCCTTCTGAATAAAAACTCTTCAGAAAAAGAGTCATATTTAACCCTTTAACCCTGTCTCTCCACACAGGAGGAACCTCAACTTGCCCCTTTTCAACAATTTTCCAGGAATAATGGAGGTAGGACAAATGGAGGGGTCCAGACCTATGATGACCCCAAGATTTGACAATCACTCTCCAAGAGTCCTCCTCCAGGTTGTGAGCATTCAATGGATGGCAAGAGACCTACCCAACAGACCAAAGAAGCCTGGATGGATTCAGCAGCCGTGCAGTCATCAAAAGGACCTGGCCGCAAGTGCTGTAAGAGGTGGAATGACCTCCTACAGTGGGAAGGGTGAGTATACAACAATTTGCAGATGGAGCTATATGGTAGGGTGTAATGTGTGCCAAGTGTAGCATTGGGTCACGTGCAGAAGGCACCAGACATCTCATTGCATGACATCTGTGGATTCTGAGCGGGGCTGGGGTCTGAGTGAAAAACCTATTAGTTTGCAAGAATCATTGTGAAGTGGCGGTCGCCGACCACAAGACATGTTGGGCACTCAAATAACAGCATGATCTTTCCATAGAAGATTCATATCAATCTCCCTTTTTCTTTGCAGGAGAAGGTGGCACATAATGCCCTTGAGAGGTCACGGACTGGAGTAGGAGCACTAAGCCTGGTCTTGACACTCCTGGAGGAGGTCGTCTTGGAGATGGCAGCCAGCCATTGGTGATGGAGAGGCTGGAGGACAGCCCCGGGGTGGTGAGATTCCAAGAGCCCTAGCTCTCAACTGGAATGATTGTGCTGATTTGGGGTGGGGTGGGCAAATTAGGGAAGAGGTGGGGAGGGAGCATTGATAGGTTTGACCTTGGTGGCTTGCAGCCTTTGGGGAGGAACATGTGTCTCAATTTTGAAAGGGCTCAGGGTTGAAACCTGGTTAGCACTTTTCAACATGTGTCTGTGTGTAGGATATTACATTTCCTAAGTTATCTTAAATGATGATGATACCTTCATAATCCTTGTTCCCTTTCCCCACAGATGAAACCTAGGTAACTGCAGGCACCCTGAGGGACCAGATTTAACCTCTGAGGAGAAGAGAGTCCTTGAGCAGCACCTTGCAGATAGACACACCTCTGTGGGTACGCAGAAATCACCAGGAAGGGTGACATTGTTTAGTCCAAACTTAGTACTACATGCATTTTTGGTTGCCATTTCATGAAAAGTATATGGGGTTGAATTTCATCTTCGGTGGGGTAAGTATGTGTTGGGTCGTTTCCATCTGACAAAACAGATTTCTGGCCATCATAGTTGATACAGTTGCGAGATGGAGTCTCATTATGAATGCTTGGTGCAATTCCAAGACACAATGATGGATTCAGCTCTTGGGCAATGTTTACACAGCTGCAAAGGGGACTGCTAGCTTTGTTTGACAGTTTTACGAGCTTGTAATAGATTTATCTTTCTTTGAAATGGTTTTTCAATATCTGTTTGTTTTATTTGGACAAGATTAGATGTCATGTGGATTAAAAGAATTTTTCAATGGGCATATGAATGGCTCTATTGATTGACAGTTTTATGACCATGTAAGAGGGTAATTTTTTTCAAGGTGATTTTGCATAGCTGCTTATTTTTTCTCATAAGCATTTCAAAGTCTTGCCAGTGTTATTATGTGGCTCATTGGTTTTGTGCATAGTGGCTACTGGAATGGCGCTTCAAAGGCTGTTTGTGTAAATCTCCAAACTGTTGAATGCAGGAGGACTTTATCCACTTGATGCACCCTTAGACAGTGCTGGTCAATTTGATGGACCCTTACTTTTTAAGGGCAGAGCCCTATAATCAATCACTGAATTCATAACATATTTCAATTTTCAAACAGCATCTAATTATGACAGTTGAAGCTGGTAAGCTTTTAAACTTACCTTTTATAAGTTCCTGCCTCCACGCAGGCTTCCTTAAGGTTCATGAACTTCCGGTACCCACAGGCTTCAGGAACCCAGCCATCTCAATGAACATAGCAACCTAAGGAAAAATTGTATTTGGAGCTTACATTTAAATAGTGGACCCGACCGACATCACTTCAAGTGCATGTCAGGTTGCAACCCACTATATTTTCCGACTTGGGGAAAATGGTGGATGATGGGAATGGCCTGGTATGTATAAAATTGTGACTCCGCATGCCTCCCACCCAATCCTCCCGATGCAGGTTTGCTCAGCGTGGGAGATGAAAATTCAGTCTATGGAGTCCCTGCAGATGCTGTAGTAATTTGCAATTATGATTGTGAAATGTGAGAGCATAGATATCAAAAAAGGATGACTGGTTGGGTGTCTATGCTCTTGAAAAAAAGCTGAGGGGTGACCTAATAGCGGTCAAAATCCTGGAATGCCTTCTTCAACAGCACTATGAGTGTTCCTGGACTGCAGCAGTTCAAGCAACCCACCACCACCTTCGCAAGGGCAGTTAGGGATGGGGAATAAATGCTGGCTTTGCTGTTGATATCAACATCCCATGAACAAATAAATAAATGTTATGGGAGCAAATGACTTATACTATTTCATTCCACTCTGCCCAGATTAAGCTCCATTAAGAGCTTAAGTGGGAACTTTAAGCCAATTACATTACAGCTGTGCTTGCTTTTTAGACATAGCACAGTATGCAAGTACATGATTTTTGAATTCGAGTTGTTTATCTACATATAAAAAGCACCGTGTTTATTCTATTCCGGTTGTCTCTTTGACTGGTTAGCTTCTCATACTGATTATGTAAAGGAAGAATAAATTAATAAATTACATAATTTCCAGCTTTTTAAAATATTTTTTCCACATTATGTGACCCAATAGTTCCACAATGTGAATTTTATGACCTTGCAATTGGTTGCTTGGCTCTGCATTGATCAATGAACCTTACCTAAAATGTATTTTCCATTAAAAAAACAGGAAAAATTTTACTGATATTTAATTGAACACATGATTGCAACAATTCAACCAATACAATATAAATAGTTTTCTCTCAACAACCTAGAACATGCAGGCATGGCAATAAACAAGAAAAATATCAAGCTTAACAATTTGAAACAGTGGGAGTAATTTTAACCTAACTCGCTGAGCGGAAATGCATGTTATTGGGCAGAACACCAGTTTTACATCTCAACTAATATTATTCTCCATTGGCTACAAACTGGAAGGGGTATAAAATAGTGTTGCACCCAATCTCATCAGTTTCCTGACGGATGGGTTAGGTGAAAACTGACCCCAGAATGATAGTGAACACCGCAACATGAAAATAAAATACAGCATTGTTCTTGAACATTAGTGCAGCCAAATATCCAAGTAAGAGGTCTTAATTTTGGTGCATGAGTAATGCTATAGGTATTAAAGAGTAAGATAACTGAAGGGCAACAGACAAATAGACCGTTACTGTGATGAAAAACTTGCCAAGTTCATTAACAGTATTCTTAAACCTTTAACGAGAATGTAAAACAATTTGATAAAGCTTTTATACACAGAAAAGAATTACACATTTGTGCCTCAATAAATTTCTTAGCATAACAAATGAACAAAAATATTTTTAGAAAGCTAACTTGCATTCCAAAAAACTTACAATACTTGGGTATTCCATTTACAGTACTTCTTTAGAAGAAAGACCCATGACTAGAAACATATAACCGTTGTCCAATATGATTGTTGTTACCAAGAGGTAGTGTTGTTGATAGTGGGTAGCTAGGATAGGAGTAAGGTCTAGATGTGTATTGCAGTAGACTAGATGCAGAAGTTGGAAGCGGTGTACCAACTTGAGAGAGACTATTGACTGAGTTGGTCCGACGCAAACTGTAGTCTGTAAGTACATAAATATGCACATTATTGCACAAAAATTGTATAATTATAACATTCAGTTATAGTTACAAAAATGTAAAATATGATAAAATCTCAGAGTTAGAGCCTTTTGGCTACAAACATCACATTGAGACAGCTAACATTTTGTGTCATGAGGGCCTTAATTGTTGCTTCATAAGCTTTTGCAATAATTTATCCAAAGAGATGTTTCAAATCGCTTTCCATATTTTTTGTTACACTGACAGCTAGTCATTTCATAGCTAGATATCTTTACAGTCACAAAATATTCAGATAAAGTGCATCTATATCATTACACTCACAAATCAGCTTCCAACAAATTCATGGGCAAAGTGCTTTGGAAGAAATAGTAGATTACATATGAACATGATATCTTTGGGAAAGGAAAAGAAAGAGATCATGGCAGGGATTTTTAGCAACTGATGGGGTGAGTGTGGAGGCAGGTGGGAGAAAAAGCTAGCACCACTGGCCAGTGTGCCAGCACCATCCTCACCCCAAGCCATTTTTCCAAAGGTGGGATCGGCAGCCTACCTACCCTCAAGTGTTGGGCAGCCAATTTAAAATACTTAATAGCATATTGAGGCCAATTTTCCAGTTGACCTGCGGGGCACTCCGAGGCACTGGGGACTAAACCTGGAGACAACGACCTGTTAGCAGTGTTTTTGACTCTCTGTGCCTGCCTGGTTTCAGCTACAACCGCAGGTGGCTCTGTAGAAGGGTTTACCCTCTATGATGATAGCCTGGCCCATGAGGCCATTTTTTCAAAGTTTAAAAAGTTGAAAAGAGGGTGCCTCAAAATGCCTGATATGCAGGTTTCATCTCCTTCCAAGCCACCTATTGCCCCTCCAGCTTCGAGAGCCAACATGGTACTCACCCTGCCAGAGGAAAATCACTGCCCGCTGTCCTTAAATGGACAGCCATCCCACTCTCTGTCTACTAATTGGCCAATTTGGGGAAAATCACTGCCAGTTGAATGTTTCCCACACAGTTGTGGCATTGTGGCCCTGATTTGAGCCTAACTTCAGGGTCCTGACTCAAAAAAGGCAAAATCCTCCATTAGTCTACTTAGAGTGGATGTCATTGAAACCTTTAATAAATTACAAGCAACTTATCCAGTCTATGCTATATATTGAGTCATAGAGTCAATTATGGCATAGGAGGAGGAGGCCATTCAGCCCATTAGGCCCATTCACCTTCTCCCCACATCATCTTACTTCTTTTCAAACAAATCATCTACCTCCCAAACTAGTCCTTTGGGCACGCTAAGGTGTTTTCACTTTAAATTTCTCCTGTTTCAGGATATGAAGTCTAACACATTTTGTTGGGGTTGGGAGAGGGGGAAACCACAAAACACATGGCATATCAATCAACTTTCTTTTATCCAGATGAAATCTTTCTATTGGCTACTGATGTTGCAGTTGACAATCAAAGAAAACAAACCCATGGGCTGAATTTTCTGTATGGCAGAGGGGTGGAGCGGGAGCAGGCGTGGACCCAATTGCTGCCCACGATCAGATCCGCACCGCCATTTTACACATGCAGGCCAATTAAGGCCAGCCTGGTGTGATGCCCGACGATAGAGGAAGTGGGCTTGCGGTGGCGGGAGT
This sequence comes from Carcharodon carcharias, assembly GCF_017639515.1. Lineage (NCBI taxonomy): Eukaryota > Metazoa > Chordata > Chondrichthyes > Lamniformes > Lamnidae > Carcharodon > Carcharodon carcharias. Next base: position 53,195,848 of record NC_054467.1, on the reverse strand, counting down.
GCATTGACTGCCGGGTCCAGTGGTGACCCGGCGGCCTGATTATCAGAAGGGCTGGCAGGCTTTACAAGGCTGTGCACAATGTCAAGTGGAAGGGCTTCTGGTGAGCAGGCTAGTCTGGAGGGTAGGCCAGCGGGTTAGTCAAGGCTGGAGGTTAGGGCAGCGGGAGGGTAGGGTGGCAGCACGGCGTGAAGTGCTGGTTCCCCAGAATGGGAGGAAAAGGCTCCCCCCACATGACTAAACGTGCCTGGGAGGAGATGGCGGAGGTGGTGAGCTTCCGCAATGTGGTGCGGCGCACCTGGATCCAGTGTCGCAAGCGCTTCAATGACTTTTTGCGCTCTGACAGTGTGAGTACCATGTCAGCATTGGTCATGTAACCCAGCAGGTCGTCTTATCCCCCTGCTGCCCACCGCCCTCCCCCAAGTCTGAGTGTAGGGACTGCACTGAATCATTAATGGCATTTGCCCATGCTAGGGTCAGCCTGAGAGGGTGGTGAAGAGATGCGTATTGCCCCCGCAGCATGTGTTACACTGAGTCCCACATGACTGGTTTGAGGACAATCTGGAGAAGCTGCACCTAGGCACTGTGTTTGAACTCCAGGACATGTCCAAGTCAGGGTGATGACATGCTGGGAGGGGGGCTTCAAGGTGGCGTGGCAACAAACCATCTGCTGTACTCTGCGCTCCACGGGCTTGCGTCTCCTTGCTATGGAAGGATATACCGTGTGGTGCCTAATAGGCAGCATGTGTCTAAGGTGGGGGTGGGGGGGCTGTGGAGCAGGAAGGATCTTTGTGTGAGTGTTCGACAGCAGCGGGGGGAAGAGGCTTTGGAGACCTGACATGTCCCACTCTGGTTGGGGTGGGCTGTAGGCAAAGAGAGTCCATGTGCAATTTTCACCAATCAATGTTCGTCTCTCATTTTCAGGAGGAGAATGCTCATGCACGGCGGAGCGTGCGAGGTCTGGCAGCGGGCCAGGCGCAGATCACTAGTCTTAGCCGCTTTGAGCAGCAGGCCCTGGATCTGGAGAGGTGCCAATGCCAAGGTCCACTGGTGTTGGTGAGGCTGGGGTGCCATGACCAGGTGTTTATGCCCAACAGGAGGTCAGCATTGTTCTCCGAACAGCCATAGTGCTGCTGAATGTTAATTAATTTAATTTTGCAACATGGCTTGACCATTGGTTATGGAAGGATGAGTGCACAATGATCTGGGGGACAGGGATGCACTTTGACATTGTCTCCACGTTAACTGACCCCCTTGTTCTTTCTTTCAGCATCATCGGAGCAGGGCTGGGAGGAGGAGCAGCAGAGGCCCCCTCTTACACCTGAAGCCTCACCAGCATCACACCATTTCTGTGAGGCAGGCACCAGTACAGATACTAGTACCTCAGTGGGAATTCGAACATTGGCTTGTGTCCTGGGGCACAGTGGTGAGGGCACTTCACAGTCGCTGGAGGAGCTGGCAGAGACAGAGAGTGCCCATGGCGCCAGCAGTCGGAGGCCTGCAAGGGACCAGGCACATGCTCAGTCGTTGCCTGATGATGTGCCTCTGGAGTCGACACCAATGCAGCAGGTGCAGGAAATGCGGCCGGGTGTGCGGGAGCACCTGGGGGAGGTACATGAGGCTATGCTTGGCTTGGTCTCCGTGGTAGAGGAGTCTACGCAGATGATCGCCGAAGCAATGAGCCACATTGTCCAAACGCCGGGCTTCCCCCATGGAGAGAGTGGTGACTCTCGTGGAGAGCTTCCTCCAGGAGACCCGTCAGGGCTTCCTGGGGATGCGCTCTGACCAGCAAGCCCTCACATCGGCATTGACCTCAGCTGGCCAGTGCCAGTGTGGGAGATGGTTTGGGCATCAACTTTCCCAGCTTGGTGCCCATCCTTCCACAGTGAGCATGGAATTACGAAGCGACCTGAATTCGGCACAGCAGCTGCCTGTTGTCTCTGCGGGCACCTCTCAGGGCGCTCTGGATGAGGGCGGCAGCTCCTCCACCCCTCTCCCAGTGACTGTAGCATCCGGTGAGGCTGCAACGACTGGGGAGATGCCAGCTGTGGAACTGGCAGCTCCCTCCCAGGCTGGGCCAGCACTGGCTCCATGGGCCAGAGGATGACTGCTGAGGTCATCGAGGTGAACAGGACAGCAGAATTAGCAGGCTGTCTCAGATGCCACTCCATGCGATGGGGCAGCACCAAGATGTAGCACCTGGAAATGAAAATATAAGGCACCTTAAACACACCATGGGTTTTTCACTGGTGTGTTTGTGTTGGCCTGAGATGAGGTCCATATGATTTGTCATTTTTTGGATAACACTATTCTTTTTTTGGAATAAGTTGGTTTGCTTGACATAATAAATTCAGATATGTCACCATGGCTGAGGGTGCCTCTTTTCTTCTGCATGTGTATGGTTTCTAAAATTGTAATGAGTGCTTGGTTGGACATTCAGCTTTATTAACAAGGACCTAAGTGACTGTTCCTGACCTGGCAGATTTTGCACTTACGTGTCGAATATTGAGCCTACAGCCGAGGCTTGTCCTGGTGGTCCATCTGTGGTGTGCCAGCTGAAGGTTTGTTGGATTAAAGTATCCCGGGCGTCCCTGCCTCCCTGGAGTAAGCCTGGGTCAGCATCTACCCCCTCAGCATTTCCCTGTGCATACTCATCCTCGGACTCCCTGCTGGACTCAACTTCTGCAGCCGCAGCCACTGCGTCGACATCTTCATCGTCCATCACACCCCCCCGTTTCCAGCGCAAGACTGTGGAGAGCACAGAATGCAATCACTATCACCAAGACACGATCTGGGGGGTACTGGAGTGCTCCCCCTGAGCAGTCCAGGCATCGGAAGCACATCTTGAGAAGACCGATGATTCTTTCCACCACAGCCCTTGTGGAGGCGTGGCACCTATTGTCCCGCTGTTCAGCTTCTGTTCTTGGATGGGGAGAGGCATCACGAGCCAACTTCTGAGGGGATAGCCCTTGTTACCCAGCAGCCATCCATCAAGCTGGGCTGGAGCACTGAACAGCCCCAGCACCTGGGAGTGTCTGAGGATGTAGGCATCGTGGGAGCTGCCTGGGTACCTTGCAGACTTGTAAAATCAGCACCCTGTGATGACACACCATCTGCACGTTCATGGAGTGGAATCCCTTCCTGTTGACGAAGGCACCGGGCTCACCTGCTGGCACCGGGCTCACCTTGATGGCCACACGTGTGCAGTCTATTGTACCCTGGATGCGGGGGAAGCCTGCAATTGCCGCAATGCCTCTGGCTCACTGTGTCTGTCTTGCCTGGTCACAATGGTAGTGGATGAAGGTCAATGCATGCCTGAACAGAGCATCTGTAACCTGCTTGACACAAGTGTGCACAGCTGATTGGGAGACACCGCAAAGATCACCCACCGACCCCAGGAAGGAGCCATAGGCATATAATTTGAGGGCAGCTGTGACCTTCAGAGCCACTAGCATGGGGGGTCCACCCACACAGTTCGTGGAGATCTCAGGCCCTGAGAGTTGACTGTCTCCCTTGAGAGACGGAGCCTCCTTCGGCACTGCACTTCAAATAAAATGAGGTAGCTGCTTCGCTGCCTGTATATCCTGGCAGCAGGATAGTGGCGTCATCCGCAGCCTCTTCTGCCTTGGACTACCTCTTGGCACTGCGCCCCTTGTGCCTGGGCCTGTCCTCCCCTGGAGGCTGAATGTGCACTCCTCCCTCCTCCTCCCTTCCTCCTCAGGAACAGCTGCCTCCAGTTGACAGTTCAACTTCCATTTCCAGGCTAAGGGAAGGCTTCCTGGAACCTGCAGGCCCGGAAAAGATTCCTCACTGCAGAGTGCTGACCTGAAGGTTAAGAATCCAGACATAGCAGCTAGTATGTGTTTTGAAGTACTGCAGGTCACACAGGCAAGTTTCAAAAACTTACATAAATAAATGCTTGACTGTGCACACTTGCGACCCCATTGAGCCCTCTTATCCTGCCAATAGATGACGTTAATACAAATGTGTCCTACCCGCCTGCCCGTTGCGCCAAGCCGAAGATCACATAGGCGCCAAAAAATTGGCATCGATTGGCGCCTCAAGGGCCTTAACTGGCCCGTTAATTAATGGCGGGCACGTGTCGGACATCATCGCGCACGCGCCCAGCGAATTATCGCGATGGCGCATGTTGACGTCAGGACGCTCGCCTGATGTAATTGTGTGTCATTTTACGTGCAGATGTGTGGGGCCTGCCCCCGCCCGCCAAAGGGAAAACTCAGCCCCATGATATCACAAGTCTGACTCGTAGACCTGGAAGAGTGCTTGTAAATTGAAGGAGGTATTCTTTTAGATAGTGATACTTTCCCATGAAGTTGCAAATTCCTGCAGAGAACCAGCACATAAGTCCCAGTTGGAAATCTTGCAAACAACCAATGAAAATCATGGTTTAGCCCAGATCCATTTGGCAGGTTGTCACTGATGTTCAAAACAAAGAAGACATTCACTAAATATGAGAAACAATTCAATACCTTTGTATCATAAATCAAGGGCATCCATACATTGGGTCTGCCTGACTTCATGTGAACAATTTAATCTTCCAAATTAATTTCTAACTCCCAACTCTTCTCTATGCAACCAAACTCATGGTTTACAGTTTCTTCCACTACTCTGTGAGTACTCAGTAAAACGGTCTGAACCTTTCAGTACTGTTTCTACTTCCTTCAAAATTACTATCATTGCTTCCTCCCTCAACTCAAAACTGTGACTTATCCATTTCCAACAATTTTCACTTTTTAGGTAGATTTACAAGTTTACGTTGTTAGGGCAGAATGTTACCTGGTAAGAGTGTACATTGGGAATTTAAGCATTCACTTTTCACAATAAAATGGGTCAAAATCAAAGGAAGGGCATGTCTGAATCCCAAAATGCAGCATTCAAAGTTTCACGAGGGAAGTATAATTCATAAATTTACATCTTCTACTTTCAATATTTCTCTCCAAAGTCTTGCAAGTTCTCTCCTACCACACTGTTAGACCTTCCAATTTGGCATCTGTAACAGTCAAAAATCATAAAAGATATCCTGGATGACAGCAGCTACGCCTTGATATCGCTGCGTATCTTTCTCAATCCCTGCACTGTCTTTAACATCACCAGCCACTTCATTCCCAAATAAATTTGCTCCTCTAAAATCTACCTCTCTGTTATCATTCTTAACCGGTTCCATTCATACAAATCGCAACAGAGTCTTTGGAACCCACGTTTTCTCTTTCCCAGTTAGCAGGTTCACCTCAGGTCTCACATGGCTCTATCACGAGACCCATTCCCTTCATTACTTATGGTACACCCGCATACCCCCTACTCCCACCATAACCCCCTACTCCCACCATCTTTATTAACTGGAAACTCAATTTTCAAAATGCTTACCTAGCTAACTATTCCAATTTCTTCGGAATATCAGTCCAAAACCCCATCCATCCTTGCCAAGCTAAAAAGATCTGAGCTCCCACAATTTAATGTTAATATCCTCTTCAAATACCTCCATGACTTCAATCAATTCTATTTCAGCAGTCAGCTTCAGGCATATGTTCTTGCATATATCCTTCACTCCTCACACTGGTCTATGCTCTACACCGTCCATTCTTTCAACTTCTGCAAATCCCTCTGCCTTGCAGTCTGTTAATAGTATGTTAATTATGTTGTTACGATACACAGGTGAAAGGCATTCACTGAGCACACATATATATAGGGGACAACTGAGACACTGGTGGGGAGGACAGCTATGAGACTAAACAAAAAATAAATGCATTTAAAGCGTGGTCAGACTTCAATATTTTTTTCCTATATTCTTTTATGGGATCCTTACATCGTTGGCAAAGCCAGCATTTGTTGCCCATCCCTAATTGCCTTTGAAATGAGAGGATTGCTTGGCCATTTCAGAGTCATCATATTGCCGTGGGTCTGAAGTCACATGTAGGCCAGACCAGGTAAGGATGGCAGGTTTCCTTCCCTAAAGGATATCAGTGAATCAGATGGGTTTTTACAATAATCAATGACATGGTCACCATTACTGACACTATCTTTATATTCCAGATTTTATTAATAGAATTCAAATTCCACCAACTTCCATAGTGGGATTTTAACCCATATCCTGAGGACATTAGCCTGGGTTTCAGGGTTACTGGTTCAGCAACATTATCACTACACACCATCTCCATTGAGTTAGAAAAATGGATGGTTATTGCATAGAAGAGAATATCATGGAACTTAACAGGTTATTTACAAGATTGCAGAAATTCTATTTGGAGATCTTTAATTCAGTACTTGTTTTCAAATTAAAAACAAAAAAACTGCGGATGCTGGAAATCCAAAACAAAAACAAACACAGAATTACCTGGAAAAACTCAGCAGGTCTGGCAGCATCGGCGGAGAAGAAAAGAGTTGACGTTTCGAGTCCTCATGACCCTTCGACAGAACTTGAGTTCGAGTCCAAGAAAGAGTTGAAATATAAGCTGGTTTAAGGTGTGTGTGTGGGGGGTGGAGAGAGAGAGAGAGAGAGAGGTGGAGTAGGGGTGTGGTTGTAGGGACAAACAAGCAGTGATAGAAGCAGATCATCAAAAGATGTCAACAACAATAGTAGAAAAGAACACATAGGTGTTAAAGTTAAAGTTGGTGATATTATCTAAACGAATGTGCTAATTAAGAATGGATGGTAGGGCACTCAAGGTATAGCTCTAGTGGGGGTGGGGAGAGCATAAAAGATGTAAAAAAAAACACAATGGAAATAGGTGGGAAAAGGAAAATCTATATAATTTATTGGAAAAAAAGAAAAGGAAGGGGGAAACAGAAAGGGGGTGGGGGTGGGGATGGGGGAGGGAGCTCACGACCTAAAGTTGTTGAATTCAATATTCAGTCCGGATGGCTGTAAAGTGCCTAGACGGAAGATGAGGTGTTGTTCCTCCAGTTTGCGTTGGGCTTCACTGGAACAATGCAGCAAGCCAAGGACAGACATGTGGGCAAGAGAGCAGGGTGGAGTGTTAAAATGGCAAGCGACAGGGAGGTTTGGGTCATTTTTGCGGACAGACCGCAGGTGTGCTGCAAAGCGGTCGCCCAGTTTACGTTTGGTCTCTCCAATGTAGAGGAGACCACATTGGGAGCAACAAATGCAGTAGACTAAGTTGGGGGAAATGCAAGTGAAATGCTGCTTCACTTGAAAGGAGTGTTTGGGTCCTTGGACGGTGAGGAGAGAGGAAGTGAAGGGGCAGGTGTTGCATCTTTTGCGTGGGCATGGGGTGGTGCCATAGGAGGGGGTTGCGGAGTAGGGGGTGATGGAGGAGTGGACCAGGGTGTCCCGGAGGGAGCGATCCCTACGGAATGCCGATAGGGGGGGGTGAAGGGAAGATGTGTTTGGTGGTGGCTTCATGCTGGAGTTGGCGGAAATGGCGGAGGATGATCCTTTGAATGCGGGGGCTGGTGGGGTGATAAGTGAGGACAAGGGGGACCCTATCATGTTTCTGGGAGGGAGGAGAAGGCGTGAGGGCGGATGCGTGGGAGATGGGCCGGACACGGTTGAGGGCCCTGTCAACGACCGTGGGTGGAAAACCTTGGTTTTCCAATCTCTGGTGATAGACTGTCCACCAATATCCATTACAAACCCACCGACTCCCACAGCTATCTCGACTACAGCTCCTCACACCCCGCTTCCTGTAAGGACTCCATCCCATTCTCTCAGTTCCTTCGCCTCCGTCGCATCTGTTCCGATGATGCTACATTCAAAAACAGTTCCTCTGACATGTCCTCCTTCTTCCTTAATCGAGGTTTTCCACCCACGGTCGTTGACAGGGCCCTCAACCGTGTCCGGCCCATCTCCCGTGCATCCGCCCTCATGCCTTCTCCTCCCTCCCAGAAACATGATAGGGTCCCCCTTGTCCTCACTTATCACCCCACCAGCCCCCGCATTCAAAGGATCATCCTCCGCCATTTCCGCCAACTCCAGCATGATGCCACCACCAAACACATCTTCCCTTCACCCCCCCCTATCGGCATTCCGTAGGGATCGCTCCCTCCACGACACCCTGGTCCACTCCTCCATCACCCCCTACTCCTCAACCCCCTCCTATGGCACCACCCCATGCCCACGCAAAAGATGTAACACCTGCCCCTTCACTTCCTCTCTCCTCACCGTCCAAGGACCCAAACACTCCTTTCAAGTGAAGCAGCATTTCACTTGCATTTCCCCCAACTTAGTCTACTGCATTTGTTGCTCCCAATGTGGTCTCCTCTACATTGGAGAGACCAAACGTAAACTGGGCGACCGCTTTGCAGAACACCTGCGGTCTGTCTGCAAAAATGACCCAAACCTCCCTGTCGCTTGCCATTTTAACACTCCACCCTGCTCTCTTGCCCACATGTCTGTCCTTGGCTGGCTGCACTGTTCCAGTGAAGCCCAACGCAAACTGGAGGAACAACACCTCATCTTCCGTCTAGGCACTTTACAGCCATCCGGACTGAATATTGAATTCAACAACTTTAGGTCGTGAGCTCCCTCCCCCATCCCCTTTCTGTTTCCCCCTTCCTTTTCTTTTTTTTTTCTTTTCCCACCTATTTCCATTGTGTTTTTTTTTTACATCTTTTATGCTCTCCCCACCCCCACTAGAGCTATACCTTGAGTGCCCTACCATCCATTCTTAATTAGCACATTCATTTAGATAATATCACCAACTTTAACTTTAACACCTGTGTGTTCTTTTCTACTATTGTTGTTGACATCTTTTGATGATCTGCTTCTATCACTGCTTGTTTGTCCCTACAACCACACCCCTACTCCACCTCTCTCTCTCTCTCTCTCTCCGCCCCCCACACACACACCTTAAACCAGCTTATATTTCAACTCTTTCTTGGACTCGAACTCAAGTTCTGTCGAAGGGTCATGAGGACTCGAAACGTCAACTCTTTTCTTCTCCGCCGATGCTGCCAGACCTGCTGAGTTTTTCCAGGTAATTCTGTCTTGTTTTTGTCTTGTTTTCAAATTGTTGGATTGTGCAAAAGCATGGTTAAACTCCTGATGTTGACTGGAGTTAGATTCTCAGAAAGAGATAAGCTTTTGGAACAGATGTCTGAAGCTTTAAAAAAAATCTGGGGTAACATTCATTTCCAGCTACTTTCATGGCACCAATGGAACCTTCAGCGGTAACAAAGAAAGACGGAGGATTCATTTCTGGCGGCATTTCTAGACTGTTTAGATATGGGGTGCAAGCATCAATACAAAAGAAGAACCACAAACAGAATAAATGAGGATAGGGACCCTTTTAGTAGCTTTAACAGAAAACAGGAATTGGGTAACTACACAGGAGAATGGACCCCAGGAATAACCGAGGAACGGCCAACAGATGTTTCAGATGTGACTCGAATTATCATTATGCAATGAATTGTCCAAAACGGAATAACAGGATTTTAAAAATGGCACATGACATGGAAGATTCGGAAGGGGAAGATGATGATACTGGTCAGTCAGAAGGAATTGTACTGGTCACCAGAACCTTTAGTCCAGTAAAGGATGTTCTAATTACAGACTCATTCAGTGTGCTGTGTATGTGAAGTGGTTTGATTAAGGTCTTACCTGGATTCTCTGAATAGTAAACACCAAAGTAAGGTTAAGGAATATGAAAGTTTTACTTCAGGTTCGGGAACGATAATATGCTAAAGTCACTAAAGAGAGTGGTGATTCCATGTAAAATGGCCAGGGTAAACCATTTTATCAGCACAGATGTAGTATCCAGTGTTACTGCTGAGTAAGCCATATATGAAAAAGGCTTGAGTGAAATTGGATATGAAACACAATAAGGCAATTGATTTTGGGAAATCTGTAGAGATTTACAGTTTACACAATCGAGACATTATTGTAGCCCCTTAACAAGACCTAACATTTCTAATCACCGTGTTATAGATAACATTGGGGGTAGAAGTCTAAAGGAAAAAAGGCAAATCAGTTTGCCCATCAATCTTGTAATAGGGTAAAAATCCGACTGAAGGATGCAGGGGTAATGGATGATGAATATACTAAACTTACAGAAGAGATCATGAGAAATGCAATATGGTTAAATAATATAGGAGGACACCATCATGGCCAGTAGTGAGTCTCCCATTTTGAAGGTATGGGATAAGGGCAAAAACATTTTCGTCTTACACTTCATAGACATGACAACAGATTCAGTCTGTCAACAGTAATATTTAGTAAAGGCAAAAAGGTAATTGTGCTGGAGTCAATGGAAAACTGGAAAGGAATTGGAGTGGGAGCTACATTCCTAACTGACAATGGGATGGAGAGGAATTTGCCAATGATGAATTTTAAACAATGTGTGAAAATATTAACATCGCAGCAATGAACATAACAACAAAAAGTCCCTTTAATAATGAGGTTTGTGAAAGAAATCACACAGTAATTGATGGGATGCTTCACAAAATCTTAGCTGACCAAACAAGCTGTAAACTGACAATTGCCCTGGTGTGGGAAGTCTATGCGAAGAATTCACTTCAAATGGCTATAGTCCCTATCAATTAGTTTGAGACAAACCCAAAAATACCTTTGGTGATGCGGGATCTTCCCCCTGCCTTGGAAGGGACTATGATTGGATGAATTTTTTCTGAGTACTTGAATGCCCTGCATGTAGGGTGTCAGGAAGATATAATAATGTTATTGAAATTTATTATAAAATAGTGGTAACTGTGTATATATGTGTTTGTGTGTGTGAGGCTTAATTGAGGCATAATTGGATTAAAGGCCGCTGGTCTGAAGGCTTTGATATATTAAAAGATAAACTAGGTTTGAAATGTTTAGTAGATAAACATGGGGGAAGTTTAGAATGTAAGGTGTAATGGGAACATTTGCATTTTTAAATAGACTAGATTGTTTTCAAAGCAAGGGTGAAATGTGTCACTTAGCCAGGTGAAGTTCAGAAACAGTGTGTTTATTTTTCCCAAAGATGACTGGTAAAAATTGGTACTATGATCATTTTTTATGATCAGGGAGGTAAAATCCAAAGACATGGTGAAACAATGGGAATTTGCATTCAAAGGGGAAAATATGTATAAATGAGACAGGGCTGTGTATAAGGGTGGGCATTTTAAGATCTAACAAGTGTGAAAAGCCTTCAGCATATACACCTCAAGCTGCTGTCTACAACAAACTGAAGTTAAGAAAACTCACTTTGAATTGGATTGTTCAGGGTATCATGTTTCTTTGCCTGGGCCTTTTAAAATCTGTGTCTTACTGTTGCCTATATAGAGGTGTAACTGGGAGTCAGATTAATTAGGGGATTTAGAAGTTATTATAGTACTAATTTGTAGACATATGTATGTGCTTACAAATCATTTTTCTTATTAATAAATGTTAATCTAGTTTTGTAAAAATCGAAAAGGCTCGGTGGTCTTATTATTACTGAATTCAAAGCCCGCATCTCAAAACATACAAATTGCAAAAATAGTTGTGGCAGTTGTCTCAAGTTTCCCTCTGGGATTTGAACAACTCAGCATTTATCATCGGCTGTGCCATAACAAGGGGGAAGGGCACTTATCAAGGCTTTTTCGAGGTTTCAGAAAATTTGTCCAGCCTTATGACACAGAATAAAGCAATCAGAAATAAATTTGAATGCAGAGGACATGGTACATTACAAAAGAGAAGGGCAGAAAGAGTCAAAAGGCCCGGGTAAAGTTATGGGCAGTGAATGGAAAAATGTTACTTTTACAACATGGCAATCAAACTATTAGGTACAGTCTTCGAGGTTAATTGGCGCCAATTATACATTTGCAGAATCTGAACAGGTAACAGAAAGTGAAGAGGCACACACACCTCATATACACATATGTTGGACAATTACGAGGAGCACATTATGAATACTGAAGTGCAGCATAAGACTATTTATCCCAAAAGACAACTACCCAAAGTTGGCACTACAGTAACATATACGCCAGCAGGAGCCAGTGAATAGAGGGATGCCACCATTATTGGGTGAGCAGGAAAAGCCACCTTCAAATGCAAAGTTGAATGTGCAAGATGAGGAACAGAAGGTAAGATCCATGGATTGACAAAATGAGATAAAAATGTGGAAGGCCAGAAAATGCAGTGTGAGCTCTAAAAGTGAACCAGAAAATGATCATGGCAGTTAGAAATGATCACAGACTTGCGAAAGGGACTCTGATGATAGGATGGAGAGATTGTGTAGTAATTGTCCAGAAAGAGATGGAAGGGTGAGTAGAGGTCATAGTTTGACAAGAACAAGGACCACAGAGAACAGACTAGGAATGCCACTAGAAGTAGAAGCAGAAACCCTTATTGTCGAGAAGTTTTGGTGCCTACTAACAAATCAGAAGATAAGTTGGTAAAGGACGCCAAACAAAAAGAGTTGGAAAGTATTTGTTGTATCCACTGAAATAGCAGTTGGGGTCAGCCAGCCTTCTCACACAGGTGGATATGCACAGAAAAGGTACTTCTTGATTGCACAGATAAGGATAAAGCCAGACTGTGGCTCAGGATTTCAAAGATAATGATACCCACTGCAGGTAAAGTGCACTTTAAGATTTTCTTAGTTCTTTTAGTAACATATTCCTGGGAATGCAAATCGATTGATGTTGCAGGGTGAGAAATCTCAAAGGGAAGTGTTTTGAAACCACCTAAAGACCATATGATAGGGAAACTGTGGAAATTAAACAAGCATGTTTATGGGTTGAATGATGCCCCAAGAGTGTGGCATTTATCAGTTAGGTTCGTCCTACTGAAATCAGGTTGTATTCAGCTAAAAGCAGACCCGGCAATGTTCTATTGGTATCATAAAAGAGAAACCAGCAGGCATCTTTATGATGCACATTGATGATTTTCTACGGGGAGGATATTCTGCAGAATTTTGAGCAATGGGGTGATAGATGAAATAAAGAAGGAGTTTAAGGATTGGACGTCAGGCTTACACATTAAACACTGACCTTGAATAAATAGTCTTATTTAGAAAATGTCAATTGCATTCCAATAAATCAGGCCAGATCCTCACAAAAAAGGATCCTGCATCCAAGGAAGGAATAGTCGAATTAAGAATTTGATTGCACAATTTAACTGGTTGTGCACTCAGAATGGACCCGATCACAGAATCACAGAGTGCAGAAGAGGCCTTTCGGCCCATTGAGTCTGCACCGACATGTGAGAAACACCTGACCTACCTACCTAATCCCATTTACCTGCACTTGGCCCATGGCATATCATAACATGCAAGGCTAAGTGCTCATCCAGGTACTTTTTAAAGGATGTGAGGCAACCCGCCTCCGCCACCCTCCCAGGCAGCGCATTCCAGACCGTCATCACCCTCTGGGTAAAAAGGTTTTTCCTCACATCCACCCTAAACCTCCTGACCCTCACCTTCAACTTGTGTCCCCTCGTGACTGGCCCTTCAACTAAAGGAACAGCTGCTCCCTATTTATCCTGTCTATCCCCCTCATAATCTTGTACACCTCAATCAGGTCGCCCCTCAGTCTTCTCTGCTCCAACGAAAACAACTCAAGTCTATGCAGCCTCTCATCATAACTTAAATGTTTCATCCCAGGCAACATCCTGGTGAAACTCCTCTGCAATCACAACCTTCCTACAATGTGGCGACCAGAACTACGCACAGTACTCCAGCTATAGCCTCACCAAGGTTCTATACAACTCCAACTTGATCTCTCTAATTCTGTAAACTATGCCTCGATTGATAAAGGGCAGTGTCCCATATGCCTTTTTCACCACCCCACTAATATGCCCCTCTGCCTTCAGAGATCTATGGACACACACACCAAGGTCCCTTTGTTCCTCAGAACTTCCTAGTGTCATGCCATTCATTGAATACTTCCTTGTCAAATTACTCCTTCCAAAGTGTATTTCAGGGTTAAATTGCATCTGCCACTTATCTGCCCATTTGACCATCTCGCCTATATCTTCCTGTAGCCCAAGGCACTCAACCTCACTGTTAACCACCCAGCCAATCTTTGTGTCATCCGCTAACTTGCCAATCCTATCCCCCACAAAGTCATCTATGTCGTTTATATAAATGACAAATAACAGGGGACCCAGCACAGTCCCTGTGGTATGCCACCAAACACTGGCTTCCAGTCACTGAAATTACCCTGTATCCCATGTGCATTTGCCTTCTTTATATGTCTCCAATGTGGGACCTTGTCAAAGGCTTTGCTGAAATCCATATAAACAACATCAACTGCACTACCGTCATCTACACACCTGGTCACCTACTCAAAAAACTCAATCAAATATGTCAGGCATGACCTCCCTCTGACAAAGCCATGCTGACTATCCCTGATTAAACCTTGCCTCTCCAAGTGGAGATAGATTCTCTCCTTCAGAATTTTCTCCAATAGTTTGCCTACCAATGACGTGAGACTCACTGGCCTGTACTTCCCTGGATTATCTCTACAACCTTTCTTAAATAGAACCACATTAGCTGTTCTCCAGTCCTCTGGCACCTCCCCTGTGACCAGAGAGGAATTAAAAATTTGGATCAGAGCCCCTGCAGTCTCCTCCCTTGCCTCCCACAGCAGTTTGGGACACAAATCATCTGGACCTGGAGATTTGTCCACTTTTAAGCCTGCCAACACCTCCAATACTTTGTCACTCACTATATCATTTTGCTCAAGAACCTCGCAGTCTCTCTCCCTGAGTTCGATACCTTCATCCTCATTCTCTTGGGTGAAGATGGATGTGAAATATTCGTTCAACACTCTACCGATGTCCTCTGGCTCCACCCATAGATTGTCCCCTTGGTCCCTTATGGGCCCTACTCTTTCCCTGGTTATCCTCTTCCTATTGATATGCTTATAGAATATCTTGAGATTCTCCCTACTTTTACCATCCAGAGCTTTCTCATATCCCCTCTTTGCTCTCCTAATTGCTTTCTTAAGCTCCACCCTGCACTTTCTGTACTCCACTAATGCCTCCGCTGATTTGCTTCCCTTGTACCTGCTAAAAGCCTCTTTTTTCCTTCTCATCGTATCCTGAATATCTCTGGTTATCCATGGTTCTCTGGGCTTGTTACTCCTTCCTATCACCCTAGAGGGAACATGTTGAGCCTGTGCCCTCCCCATTTCCTTTTTCAACAACCCCCCACTGCTCCTCTGTAGATTTCACCATAAGTAGCTGTTCCCAGTCTACTTTGGCCAGATCCTGCCTTACTTTACTAAAATCCACTCTCCCACAACCCAAAACATTTTTTTTGCAACTTGTCTATTTCTTTGTCCGTAACACGCTTAAATTGTACCATTTTGTGGTCGCTATTACTGATACAAATTTTGATGTACTGGAATTGAGCGCTGAGATGAAATATGCTGCAGTTGAGGAAGTTCTGAGAGAAAATTAAACATTAAAGAAATTAAATTTAGAGAAATGCATTCAAGTTCCCAGCCTTAAGTGATCCAGAAGAAATGAATTTAGCCATTTTTAGTGATGCTTCACATGCCAATCTTCCAGATGGATACTCCAGTACATCAGGGTTTGATACTCAAGTACATCAGGGTTTATCATATATTTAGTGGGAAAGAAGAACAAATGTTGTCCATTGGCCTAGGAGGCAGAGAAAATAAAAAGGGTAGTTGACACGAACAGGGGAGAGAGCTCATCCTGAGTGAGAAACAGCCCGAGTGAGTGTGGGTATTGGCAATTTGGTGCACAGTGAGAATTTGGTACTTAGGGGAAGAGGTGCTCTTTGCATTTTTCCTTGCTATCCAACTTCTTAAATCTTCAGAGCATGGTCTTGCCCTGCTGCAGTAGCAGAGGCTCTAAAGGGAAAGGACTGACTGGTAAGTAGTGGGTCAGGTCGGGTAAGTATTTACTACTTTAATCACTTATAGTTTAAGGTCTTTTTGTGGTTATAGTTTGCATATTCTATAGTAACGAGGATCAGAATAGAAGGGCCCTAGAGTAATTGATTGAAAAGGTTTAATTTAAAGGGACAAGTCATGGCAGGAGAGCTCAAAGCTGTGGTGTGCTCCGTGTGCTCGTTGTGGGAAGCCGGGGACGTTTCCAGTGCCCAGGACTAGCATGTGTGCAGGAGGTGTGTCCAGCTGCAGCTCCTGGAAGCTCAGGTTTCAGAGCTGGGGAACAGAGGCTGCGGACAGTGTGGAGCATCCGCGAGTCTGAGAGCATCATGGATAGCACGTTTAGAGAGGCGGTTACACCGCAGCTGAAGGGATTTGAGGAAGGAAGGGAATGGGTGACCAACAGGTAGTCCAAGAGAAACAGGCAAATAGTTCAAGAGTCTCTGCGGTCCCGCTCGCAAATTGGTATTCCATTTTGGAGGCTGAGGGCGCTGATTCCTCCAGGGAGTGCAGGTAGAGCCAAGCTTCTGGCACCACAAGCAGCCTATGTGTACAAAAGGGGAGGAAGAGCAATAGTAACAGATAGGTGCTAATGTGGCTGTCAGCATGACTCCAGGATGGTATGTTGCCTCCCTGATGCCAGGGTCTGGGATGTCACTGAACAGCAGCAGGGCATCCTGAAGGGGGAGGGTGATAAGGCAGAGGTCATGGTACATGTTGGTACCAATGACACAGATAGAAAAGGAATGAGGTCTTGCATCAAGAATTCAGGGAGTTAGGCAGTAGACTAAAAAGCAAAAACGCTCTTGGATTGTAATCTTTGGATTACTCCCATTGCCATGTGCTAGCGAGCTCAGAAATAGGAGAACAGTGCAGATGAATACGTGGCTTAAGAGTTGGTGCAGGAGGGTGGGTTTTAGATTCCTGGATCACTGTTTCTGGGGAAGGTGGGACCTGTACAAGCGGGACGGTCTACATCTGAACCAGAGCGGGACTAACATCCTTACTGGCAGGTTAGTTAGTAGCGTTGGGATTAGTTTAAACTAATTGGGCAGGGGGAGGGGACACAGAATGTTAGCAGGATAGGAACGCTTCATAATACAGTAAAACAATCAAGTCAGAGGGAGTACAGCTGCATTAAGTTTTAAGGGAGTAAGGCAAGGCTGAATGGCCTCTACTTTAATGCAAGGAGTATTACAGGTAAAATGGATGAGTTAAGGGTGAGGATTGACACGTGGAATTGTGATATAGTAGTCATCACTGAGACGTGGTTGAGAGAGGGGCAGGTTTGGCAGCTCTACATTCCTGGATATAGAATCTTTGGGCGAGGCGGGGAGGGGGTAAAAGAGGAGGCATTGCATTATTAGTTAAGCGATCAGTTACTGCCGTAAGGAGAGATGAAATCGTGGAGGGGGCATCGACTGAAGCTTTGTGGGTGGAGCTTAGGAATAAAAAAGGGGCAGCCACATTGTTAGGAGTTTATTATAGACCCCCAGATAGTCAGTGGGAAATTGTGGAGCAAATATGTGCACAATTTGCGGAGGTGTGTAAAAAAAAATAACAATACAGTAATTATATTAGGTGATTTCAACTTTCCCAACATTAATTGGGATAGACATAGTGTTCAGGGCTTGGATGGAGTGGATTTCTTGAAATGTGCACAGGAGTACTTTTTAGGTCAATATGTATAGGCTCCAACAAGGGATAGCGCAGTGCTGGACCTAATTCTGAGGAATGAAGCCGGACTGGTGGCTGCGGTGGTGGTGGTGGAGCATTTTAGTGATAACGACCACAACATGGTACAGTTCAAGTTTGTTATGGACAAAGAAATAGACAAGTTGCAAAAAAAAAGTTTGGATTGGGGGAGAGCGGATTTTAGTAAAATAAGGCAGGTCTGGCCAAGGTAGACTGTGAACAGATACTTGTGGGGAAATCTACAGAGGAGCAGTGTGGGGCGTTGAAAAAGGAAATGGTGAGGGCACAGGCTCAACATGTTCCCTCTAGGATGATAGGAAAGAGTAACACACCCAGAGAACCATGGACGACCAGGGACATTCAGGTTACTTTGAGAAGGAAAAAAAGAGGGTTATAGCAGGTACAAGGGAAGCAAATCAGCGGAGGCATTAATGGAGTACGGAAAGTGCAGGGTGGAACTTCAGAAAGCAATTTGGAGAGCAAAGAGGGGATATGAGAAAGCTCTGGATGGTAAAAGTAGGGAGAATCTCAAGATATTTTATAAGTACATCAATGGGAAGAGGATAACCAGGGAAAGAGTCGGGCCCATAAGGGACCAAGGGGACAACCTATGGGTGGAGCCAGAGGACATAGCTAAAGTGTCACATCCATCTTCACCCAAGAGAATGAGGATGAAGGTGTGGAACTCAGGGAGAAAGACTGCAAGGTTCTTAAGCAAATTGATACAGTGAGTGACAAGCTGTGGCAGGCTTAAAAGTGGACAAATCTCCAGCTCCAAATGATTTGTGTCCCAGACTGCTGAAGAAGGCAAGGAAGGAGGTCGCAAGGGCTCTGATCCAAATTTTTAATTCCTCTCTGGCCACAGGGGAGGTGCCAGAGGACTGGAGATCAGCTAATGTGGTTCCGCTTTTTAAGAAGGGTTGTAGCGATAAGCCAGGGAAGCACAAGCCAGTGAATCTCACTTCAGTGGTACGCAAACTATTGGAGAAAATTCTGAAGGAGAGAATCCATCTCCACTTGGAGAGGCAAGGTTTGATCAGAGATAGTCAGCATGGCTTTATCAGAGGGAAGTCATGCATAACAAATTTGATTCAATTTTTTGAGGAGGTGACCAGGTGTGTACATGAGGGTAGTGCAGTTGATGTAGTTTATATGGATTTCAGCAAAGCCTTTGACAAGGTCCCACTTGGGAGACTTATAAAGAAGGCAAATGCACATGGGATACAGGGTAATTTGATGAGGTGGATTCAAAATTGGCTTAGTTGTAGGAGACAGAGGGTGAAGACAGAAGGATGCTTTAGTGACTAGAAGCCAGTGTCCAGAGGCGTACCACAGGGATCTGTGCTGGGTCCCCTGTTATTTGTAATTTATATAAACGACATAGATGGCTATGTGGGGGATAGGATTGGTAAGTTTGTGGATGACTCAAAGATTGGCCGGATGGTTAACAGTGAGGTTGAGTGTCTTGGGCTACAGGAAGATATAGACGGGATGGTCAAATGGGCAGATAAGTGGCAGATGGAATTTAACCCTGAAAAGTGTGAGGTGATACACTTTGGAAGGAATAATTTGACAAGGAAGTATTCAATGAACAGCATGATACTAGGAAGTTCTGAGGAACAAAGGGACCTTGGCGTGTGTGTCCATAGATGTCTGAAGGCAGAGGGGCATGTCAGTGGGGTGGTGAAAAAGGCATATGGGACACTTGACTTTATCAATCGAGGCATACATTACAAAAGTAGGGAGGTCATGTTGGAGTTGTATAGAACCTTGATGAGGCTGCAGCTGGAGTACTGTGTTCAGTTCTGGTCGTCACATTATAGGAAGGGCGTGATTGCAGTGGAAGGAGTGCAGAGGCGATTCACCAGGATCTTGCCTGGGATGAAACATTTAAGTTATGAAGAGAGGTTGGATAGACTTGGGTTGTTTTCACTGGAGCAGAGAAGACTGAGGGGTGACCTGATCGAGGTGTACAAGGTTATGAGAGGAATGGACAGGGTGGATAGGGAGCAGCTGCTCCCTTTAGTTGGAGGGTCAGTCACAAGGGAGCACAAGTTGAAGGTGAGGGGCAGGAGGTTTCGGGGGGAATGTGAGGAAAACCTTTTTACCCAGAAGGTGGTAACGGTCTGGAATGCGCTGCCTGGGAGGGAGGTGGAGGCGGGTTGCCTCACATCCTTTAAAAAGTACCTGGATAAGCACTTGGCCTGTCATAATATTCAAGGCTATGGGCCAAGTGCTGGTAAATGGGATTAGGTGGATAGGTCAGATGTTTCTCATATATCGGTGTAGACTCGATGGGCCGAAGGGCCACTTCTGCACTTGTGATTCTGTGAAATCGCTTCAATAGCTTCTATGCTGTTTCTCCAGGGTTTCCACAGATCTTGGCCCAAGCTACTGCTGCTGACTGGAATTACCACCACTGAAATTGAACTACAAAATCTAACTGTGCTTTTATCTCATTCTAAAGTTTTGCATTTTCCCTTTTGTTTTCCTTGGCATCTAATGATTTTTCCTCTGCCCATAACATCTTTCTGTAGGTAACACATAAGTATAGGTTGTGTATAGCAAGATGTCTGGGGCTCATAAAAAAGGTTGCAATTGAGGTACGCCCTACCATAGTCCGCCATTAAATCATGAATCTGTAAAAAAGTGATTTTACTTTTCCAAAGTTATCTCCGTTACAGCAAGCTGAATTTTCTTACAATATTCTGGTATTTGGTCTCAATGACTGCAAAGTAGTTTTGGGGACAAAGGTTGGCCATGTTTGTTGGTGATGAATCTTTGCTACTTCCTGCTGTATTGCTCCACTCTGTATTTGTTCTTACATCAGGAGCGGTAATTGACTTTGGAAAATGGATAACATTTTCCTAACTGCCCGGAGCTTTATGACTCTGGAGAACAAACCTTGCTGAAATGGCCCAATGGCATGACAATCAAATCAGATTTGAGCATTTTTGATAATATTAGCTTAACACCTTAGGCAGAGATCTCTAGAATATCCCTATGTGCTCCAAAGCAGCAAGACTAGAGCTGTTCGCATGCGAGAAGCTTCCTATGTCATTACAAAATAAAATAATTAATTATTTTGCAAATTTTCCCATTCAGAACGTAATCCAATAATGGCACTCCATTTCAGTGGCTGTAATCTGTAGAAGTCAGAAATTTATTTTAAATCAATTAAATATGTGAGGCAAAGCGAAGCAATTATTTAGTTCAAAACTACAGTTGGAAAGGTCCCTTAATTTAAAATGTACACTGTTGCGATATAGTGCAGACTTCATTAGTTCTGTGCACTTTAAAATTAACACAAGCAGGAAAGCTTACCTAAATGTGTCAATGCATATTGTGCTGCCAGTTCCTTAGCATCTTCCAGCATTGTGCAGAGCTTATCGGGCATGAAATGGCTCAGTGTACCTTGTGAACTGTTTGCAAGGGATGGAATAACCACTTTATAAACAAGCAATTGCTTCCCGTCCTGACTTGTAGTTGAGTATAGGTAGTACTCTGGTGGTGCCCAGTTATTTTTGTTGCAGTAATACTCCAAGTGTGTAACTGAGGACTGAAAATGACTAGGCTTTAATGAGTAAATACTCAAAGGTGTAAGCTTTATTCCAGGGAATAGAGGATATGTGCACCTCTCCAGTTCAGGTGAGCATGGACTATGGTGGCCATTCAGACGTGCTGGTAAGCTTGGTGACCTTCCTGGGGTTTTTGGTACCCCTTCCTCTTTGTTGGTGAACGTCAGTCGTTGATTTTCACAATTAAGATTGACTTGACTACCTTGAGTGTATTTCCAAGAGCCATCTTTATTAACTGGTTTTGCAAGGGTGACTTCGATGCCAGCACCATCGATACACTTCCCGTTCATAATATTCATAGCAGCAACTGCATCATCTCTGTCAAAAAAGTGCACAAATGCATAGTCTCGGAGTTTTTTCACACGTTCAACTGCTCCAGGTTTGATTTTGTTAAACTCCATCTTTATGGTTTCCTCTGTTGTAGATATCATCAGGTTTCGCACATATAGTACCTTAACCTTTTGCATAGTTTCCTCATCTACTTCTTTTTCTGGGTCTGCCCAGTCCACTTGAATAGTATGTCCCCACAATTGGAAAGTACCTGAAAAAATAGATGAGGTAGGGTGTAAATTCAAAGGCAACACAGGCTTGGATCTAAGTTGTAAACTGTTAAAATACTTATTATTTTCTATCATAATGAATTACCAGTACAGTTTAACCTTGCCAGTACGGAACTCTGAAATCTGGAAACACCAGTTAGCTGGAATTTTTTTTGGCTGAAGGGTAGCAGAGTTAGCTTTTGGGGTTGTGAGCTTCAACACCCTCGCACTACCACCTCCCTCGCCGCCCCCTGAGGCAGCAATGGCGACTGTGGAGAGGAAACTACCAAGTCCAGAGGCTCTGGCGGAACAGCCCTGGACCCACTGGGTCAATGCCACCAAACAGTAAGGGACGGATATTGAGCCCAAAGTGCTCTTTAACTTTAAAAACACTTTTAGCACCGAGTGCCAAGTGGGCCTGGGATAATTGTGCGCAAACTTGGTACAGGGGCTGGCAAGTACAATTCAGTGATGTATTCAGAAGGGAAAAACAGGAAGTCATTCAACTGAGCTTGGGAAGGTGTCTTCTTGCTCCTGTCTGCCAGCAGGTTCCTTACCCATGACTAGCAACTAGCACTGGCAACTAGACTAAAAGTGGGAAAAGAAGGGCTAATTACAGTTTTAAGGCCTGAACTCATTTTGCAACAAGGAATTATATAATTATAGCATTTCTTATGATCTGTAGTGAATGCAAATGCTTCAAGACCACATCAAATGGGTTGAATGATTAGACTCCAAGTGGGTAGAAATCAGTTTTCCCATTGTTTACTATCTATTACCATCAAGAATATGCACCAATGCATTTGTACAAAATCATACTTTATTTTATAATGATCCTGTCGAGAACTTGGGGCATTTCGTAAATACAAATTGCTGTTTTGTACATAAGAACTTTGAATCTAACTGGTTTCTCCAAACACTGGAATCTCCAAACTAATTAAGCTATGTTTTTAAAATTCATATTTTTGCCTCGTTTTACAAGGTTTGCTAGAACATAATTACAAATTGAATGCTCTATGTCTTATGTCAATGCAACTGTTTATGCTCATTTTTAATGATGCAGCCATGTTCAATTTTCCTTGCTGCTTAACAAAGCAGCTTTAGAGAATTCAGAGATTAGGGCACAAATAGAGGAATTACTTATTACCCTCTTTAAAACCAAGGAAACGAGTTTGGTACTCAGGTTAACAAAAGTGTCCCTTACCCCTAAACTCACACATACTGGCCCGAGGCAGAAAGGCCTTCAGGCACTACAGGATACACTAGTCTTAAAGGGAGCCCTCTCTCCAGTTGTTTCCTACAGGGAGTCTGGGGTTATTGGGTAGAGAGAAAAAAAGTTTGCCCAGGGCAGGCCTGAGCTGTACCTCTGCATGGTGCTTGTGAACTATGCTCTTTGGAAGTTGCTGCCAGCTGCTTGATTTTCTCCCAGTCAGCAGCCATACGGGATGTTCTGCTCAGCTGCCTCATACTCAGGGCCACATTCGATCTTGGAATTGCCCCCAGTATCCTGCCTCACCAGCAGCTCGTGACATGTGTATGTTTATTACATATAGTTACTGAGAGATAAATAAGTCAGTAGAACAAGCTGTCATTTCATGTATGTTCAGTAACTAGCTCATTATAACCTTCCATTTGAAAGTAACAACTTCCAGAATGTCCTGTTTTTAGATAAATGAGAGATGTTTAAATAATTACTGCATTAGTTGTAGGTATTGTTTAAATTTAATCAATCCACCAATATTTTGCTCGGTAATAAAATCTGCAAGTGAAATTTTTTTAAAATGCAAAATATCTCATTTTTAGCTCCTTGTCTCTTTATCCTTCTTCAGACTTTGAACTAGAGGCCACTACATAAGCCCCAGCCCCCAGGCCACCTCAGATGAGAACGCTGAGGAAACCACCTAGGAAGAACCGTCACTGCGCTCACCAGCACCCTCTCACAGTGCAGAGACACACACCTTGGTGGTGCACAGTTCCAGATTAAGCTCTGGGTCACCTATTGGAGAATCACTGACATGTCCCTGCAGCAGTCGGAGGCAGGGACAGCCGAGGTCTCCGGCACTCAGTGGGTTGCTGGAGACCAACCACCTGCTGACTCCAAGATGAGCCACTGTGAACGGCCACCAACACAATGCTGGAGATGTAACAACAGGCAGCAGAATATCAGGCAGGGATGCAAAAGTCACTCAGCGGACTGGAGCAAATGATGGAGGAGTCTGCCCATGTTCTGCCTGATGTCAAGGCTCCGACATGCGAGTGCCTTGAGATCAGATCGGGAAGGTTGGGAATCACCAAGGAAGCCTTGGTCTAGCAGGTTTTGCTCTCGGCCCTGGACTCCATGGTCACACACACTGATGGGCATCATCAACGTCTTGGCGATAGAGGGGGTTGGGCACATTTACCTCTCTCTACGTGCCCCATCTCCTCAATGAGTCAGGGAGAGGTCCTCAGGAACCCACAGGGAGAATGTGTCAGCTGGACATCCCAGGGGACTCCACTCAGGACACTCCAAGGGTGTCCAGCCACTCAGAATCTCCTCTGCCTGTGACCCCATCCACTCCAACTGCTCAGGCCGAGGAGGGTGCATCTGCCCATGACCCTTATCAAGCTAGGGCCCTCCAGGTCTCAGGCCACCAAGGACATGCGAAAGGTCATTGCAGACATCAGGATCTATCAGTCAGACGTCAGTCTCCACCTCTGCTGCAGATGTTGGGGCTGCACCCAGGCATAGTGGTAGGGTTAGGAAAATTACAAAATATTGAAATCACTTTTGGGTCACAGGTGAGCAACCACTGTAAAAATATTGCACTTTCCTTAATACATTCTATGTTTATGTGAATGGCTTATGCAACTGAAAGCATTGTTATGTACATATGAATCCTCTTATTTTGAGGTTTAGCCATTAACCCACTCAGTGATAGTGTCCGTTTGTGAGACTTACATTCATGTGATGTCAACCTCACTGAAGATAGTTTCTGCACCCTTGTGTGATGTCGTGGAGGTATGTTACAATCTTTATTGGAAGTGTGTGCTTAATGCATTTGTAATCCTTTTTCCTCACAACACACCATTGTGTGAGGGCAACTGAGCAGCCTTAAGGGACCAACAGCAGTTTTGCCTCCTCAGTGGTCGTGCCGAAGGAGAAGACCTGGACAGGCAGATGATATCCCCATCTCACTGGCTGCTGTAGTTTCTCATTAATGTGGCGACGATTGCAACAATTAAGTTGCCGCAGTGTTCTCACTGTTGCTAGCACGAAAGCATACAGGGTTGACCTTCAAGAATTAAGGCCTGGTGAATCGTGAGACGCAAGGTGCTACTGTAAATGCTGAACCTGCTCTCTATGTGACTGGTTGGCCATAACTGTCAATGCAATGGAATGGCATCAAAGGACAGGGGTAGTGTGGCCACCTCCTAGTGCCTTCACTTTACTCCTCCTGGAATCTGGTAGCAATTAAAGTGGCACTGGCACGTCTTCCACATCATGCTTCCTCAATGGCGTTGTCCCACGGAAGCTGACCCTCATCATTCGCTTCATGTTCCTGGCCCTCCTCCTCTCATCCTTCTCAATTTCTCCATCTAGCAATGGGATCGCCCCTTTGCGATGCTAGGTTGTGAAGGGCGCAACACACAGTAATGATGCAGGATACCCTATCTGGAGTGTGCTGCAGTGCCCCGTCTGAGTGGTCCTGGGATAGTTATTCAATTTCATTGTTACTATTTAATTATTATCTCATCCGACGAAGCCACATGTCAACACACTGCACAGGCAGCCAGGGGCAAGAACATTGCACACACACATGCCCCTCTGCCAGAATCAATAACAGGTCTGTTCCCTTTCCATTGCTGCATTTGTAAACTTAGGGTAACATTGTGTTCGTTTTAAAAATATTTCAAGTGTGATATATTTTAAATATGCCTCTGTGAAGGAGAAAGTTGGAAAAACATTTCAAAGGGTAGAATTCCAGAATCAAAAAGTCAGAATTCTGCCAAAAGGCAGAAGTTTCTTATCCCTGGGTTAAGCTCTTATCCACAAGAGGAAACATTCTGTATCCACTTTATCAAAACCTTTTATAATTTTTAAGATCTCCATTAGGTCACCCCTCAGTCTTCTTTTCTCAAGAGAAAACAGACCTAGTCTGTCAATCCTTTCCAGATATGTATATACCATGCATTTCTGGTATCATCCTTGTAAATCTTTTCTGCACCCTCTCAAGTGACTCTATCTCCTTTTTATAATATGGCGACCACAGTACCCTAGTGTAATCTAAACAAGGTTCAATACAGGTTTTGCTTAACTTCCCTACTTTTCAATTCTATCGCTCTAGAAATAAAGCCTAGTGCTTAGTTTGCTTTTTTTATGGCCTTGCAAATCTCGGCTTCAATTTTTAGTGATTGGTGCATTAATACTCCGAGATCCCTTTGTTCCTCTACCCCGCCTAAACTTGCAACTTTTCAAGTAAGAATTTTATTCTTCCTACCAAAATTATAGAGGTAGTGGTAGAGGTATTCAAAATCATAAAGAATCTGGATGGAATTGTTCCCATTGGTGGAAGGATCAAGATACCAGGGGACACTGATTCAAAGTGACTGGCAAAAGAAACAAAGGGAATGTAAGGAAAAGCTTCTTTATGCAATTCGGATCTGGAATGCACTGGCTAAGAGTGTGGTGGAGGCAGGTTAAATCATGGCTTTGAAAGGAGACTTGGATAATTATCTGAAGAGGAAAACTTTGCAGGGGCAAAGGCAAGGGAGAGGTAATTGGTGCACTGTTCTTGCAGAAATCCAGCATGTCACAATGTGCCAAATGGCCTCCTTTTGTGCTGTAACCATTAGAACAAAAAAAGGCACAGCCATTCAGCCCATCATGCCTGTGTCATCTTTTTAGTGGGGCTGTTCAATTAGTCTCCCACTCTCTGGCTCATTTGCCATAACCCTGCATTTTTTTCCTCTTCAAGTAAATGTCTGAATTTAACCAGTGAGTCTCCTTCCACCAAAGCACTACATCACATTATCTGTGTTGAATTGCATTTACCGATTATTAGCCCATTCTGCAAGAAAAGGAAAAGCAGGTATATTCATTCATCATAGATTTTCTGATGTCTGCTGTCTGGGGTGACGTAACTAGCACAACCTCTTGAGAAGGGTATGTTTACTGACAGCAACCTTTGGATTTCTGCATTATTCTGTGCACATACAGGTTCAAGTACAGAATTTTTTGAAGCTGACAGGGGCCGTGGCTGCTGGCTGGAGAACTGGCAAGAGCGCTGTGTCACCTCTGTTCAGGAAGGTCTGCCAAATGATGTACCAGTCAGGCACTTGACAGGGCAGCAAAGGGCCTTCCTCCAGAATCAAGGGGCCAGGAGCAGCATGCTGAAAGCTGCTGACCAAAGGCTGGCAGCTCTTCTGTACTCAGCAGTTTCACCAAACATGGGCCTCAGATCGAGGAGGGACCCAGGCACAGGTGAGTGATGGTGGATTGGGGGTCGTGGGGGAGTCAGCAGCAATAGCAGGGGGTGGCTTTCAGTGCTCCACTGATGCTGGGTGCCGCAATCAGACATTGGAATGCCCTTGAACTGTCCTGGGAGCCCGCAAGAAAATGCAGCAGGGTTTGTTTCTCAAGCTCCTTACATGATGAGCCGCCTGCCTGCTGCAGGTGAGGCCCTTAAGTGGACATAAATCAAATTCTCTACAAAACCATCCTGACTTGGAACTATATTACCTTCACTGTCACTGGGTCAAAATCCTGGAACTCTCTTCTTAACAGCACTGTGGGTGTACCTACACCAGAGGGACCGCAGCATTTCAAGAAAGCAACTCACCACCACCTTCTCAAGGGCAATTAGGGATTGGCAAGAAATGCTGGCTTAGCCAGCGATGCCCGCATCCTATGAAAGAATAAAAAAAGTTGGCGGCAGGGCAGGAAGGCCTTCATTGGGGTGGAGATGGGAAGGAGGCAAGGCCCCTACCTGCCACCCTCCTGCCAGGTTAAATGCTACCCCACCACCAAATTCACCATGTGGGAGGGCACAAAACTTCATCCCATGTCTGGCCAGTGTCAGTGCAACTTATGAACACAGGCATCCAGTACTGTTATCAAATCCTTTTATTATTTTAAGCACCTCAATTCGATCACCTCTCAATCTTCTATACTCAAGGAAATGCAAGCAGCTTTAATGCAACATGTCATTATAACAACACTTTTTAGCCCCAATCTTATTCTAGGGAATGTGCACTACACTACATCTAAAACCAATATATTCTTTCCGGAGATGCGATACAATACTCCAGATGGGTCTAACCAAGTCGAGCATAACTTACTTCCCTACATGTTCCTGCCTCCTTGGACAGCCAGTATGCTTTTTGTAGGCTAGCTTTATACTCTGTGGTACTGATTGAGCACTGCACTGCCAAAGGTACACTTTCAGATAAGATCACACCAATAGCACTATCTGATCATTATTACATGGCTGTTTGAGGTGGCTTGCTGTACACAAATTGGCTGCTGCGGTTCCTCAACAGTGATGTTACTTAATAAAGTACTCAGGACAGAATTTTGAGGTCGTCAGGTTGGGTGGGGGGGGGGGGGTGCCTGGGAATGGCCGGGAAACAGCCCACCGCCCGCGATCAGCCTCTGGCTGTGATTTCAAGCTAACGCTGCTCCTCACTGGTCTGGAAGGGCTAAACAGGGGTGGGGGCCTGTCAGCTGCTGGGTCCAATAGTCACCTGGTGGCCAGTTTAAAACGGCACAGGCAACCCCAGGAAGGCTGCCAGAGAAGGGCATCTGTTGCTCGTTGTCCCGATGGACTCAAGTACGGCTGGAAATGACAGGCAGGTCGGGTGGGCACTCAGCCTCCAGCTTTTCTGATAAATGCCTTGCTGTCCTCCTGGAGGAGGTGGCTGCTTGTCCCCAGAGATGGGAGGTGGAAGACACCGCACCTCACCAAGAAGGCATGGGAGGAGGTGGCAGCGCTGGTGAGCAGCCATGGCATGGTGCAATGCATATGAGTGCAGTGTTGGAAACGCTTCAATGACCTGCTGCGCTCGGGAAGGGTGAATACCATGTTGGATTGGTCAGTGTGTTTAACTGTTAAGGTGTTGCCCTCCCCCCATGGACTTCAGGGATGCTAGAGTCCGAGTGACAACTGGCAATAATGCTGGTGCTGTCCACAGGAGTGAGCCCTGGCTGACTGTACTGAGTGCCTTGTGGCTCGAGGGCCTCGACTTGGATGTGCCCTGCGATGTGTTCCTCAGCTGGGTTGGCCAGGCTGCAATGGCGCTGCAGGTTGAGAGTGAATTAATCAATGCTCCTCTGTTATTTCAGCAGAAAATGAGCCATAACCAAGCAAAAAGGGAATGTACAGGCATTCCCCCACCCAACCTGCTGCTTCTCTCCCATTTCGAGCAGGATGCCCTTGCGCTGGAGAGCCAGCACTCTCCCTGTACAACCGAGCATGGAGAGGTGGGAGTGCCGGGCCAAGGTAAGAGCGCAGGACACAGAGGTGAGACTTTAGATTATGAAACCAATCTAGTGAAATCTCCTCATTGATGGGAGCCTCAAAGCTGGAGTCCCTATTGATCACTGAAAGATGATGGCACCATGATGCAGATCTCCATGTCTCTCCAGGGTCTCTAGCACGCACAGTCACCGTGTGGGGACTGAAATTAATGAAATGTCTTTGTTCTCCCTTTTAGATTCGCCAGCATGCACTCAGGCTCTGGATCAGAAGGACCATCCCTGACGCTGGAGCACCATCAGGCTGCATTTGCACCTGCGTCACACCCAGTCTTTGAAGCAGGCACCAGCGTGGATACCAGCATCTCAGTGGGCATTAGATCTTTGGTTAGAATGTCGGTGCACATTGGTGAGGGCACTTCACACTCGCTTGAGGTGCAGGGGGAGACAGAGTGCCCAGGGCGCCGGCAGTCGGAAGACTGCTGGGGATCAGGAAGATGCTGGGTCGAAGGCTGATGATAAGCCTCTGGAGTCATCCATTAGGCGGCAGATGTCCAGCAGGATGTGCGGGAGGATCTGTTGGAGATCCATAAGGGTCTGTGTGCCATAGTCTCCGTTGTGGAGTCCAAGCGGAGCATTGACCCTCATGGCCAAGCGCACTGCCTTCTCCATTGAGAGTGGAGACTCTCATAGAGAGGCAGCTCCAGGAACAGAATCAGGGGTTCCTGGGGTTACACTCGGACCACTAAGCCACTCATACAGGCAATGACCTCATGTGGTCAAATGCCAGTGTGGGAGATGGATAAGGCACTCAGTATCTCAGCTAGGTGCCCATCCATCCATGGTGAGCAGGGAGGACAAGAGCGACCTTACGAGCTGCTTGTCGTCTACGCAGGCTCCTCTCAGGTTGCTCTGGATAATGGCAGCAGCTCCTCCACCCCTCTGCCAGTGACCACGGCATCTGTTGAGGCTGCAATGACTGGGATATGCTAGCTATGGCACTGGCCACTCCCTGCCACATGGAGCCAGCGCAGGTTCCACTGGCCAGAGGACGACCTGAGGCCAAAAAGACACCAGCGTCAGCAGGATGTCTTCAATGCTGCTGCCAGCGAGGTTGGGGGGGGTGGGTTGGGGGGGGGCAGTGGGCAGCAAGACATAGCACTCGCAAACATAAGTTAAAGGCACCACGAACACAAAAGGGACAGTTCACGGGTGATTTTCTGTTAACTTATGTTTGATTCATAGGTCTGCTGGTGTGGTTATGAACACCAGTAATGGTAATGTCATTATGTACGCAATGTGACAATAACATTGAATTTTCCTTGGTTCTAATGGCCTGAGAACTTCACATTTTCTCTTTCTGGTGCAGGGTACGCCAGTATATAATGTTGGACGTGAGTGCCTCGAAACTTTATTGCACACGCACTGAGTGGACTTTGGATACAAATGAAAGGATCATTTCAGACATCCAGGATGGAGGCGGCAACACTGGCCCGAGGTTGGAGCTGATCTTTGATAGCCCAGCTGAAGGGGCATTGGATCAAGGTGTCTCTAACTCCCTGGAAGTTACCGATGTCTGTCTTCACACCCTCAGCATTCTCCTAAGACCATAAGATGTAGGAGCAGAAGTAGGTCATTTGGCATTTGAGCAGGGGAGAAACCTCATCCCAAGTGAGACACAGCCAAAGTGAGTATGGGTATTGGCGATTTGGTGCACAGCGGGAGTTCGGTACAGAAGGGAAGAGGTGCTCTTTGCATTTTTCTTTGCGATCCAACTTCTTAAATCTTCAGAGAATAGTTTTGCCCTACTGCAGTAGAGGCTACAAGGGAGAGGAATGACTGGTAAGTATTTACTACTTTTATTGCTTATAATTTAAGGTATTTTTGTGGGTTATAGTTTGTATATTCTGCAGTAACAAGGAGCAGGAAAGAAGGGCCCTAGAGCAATTGATTGAAAAGGTTTAATTTAAAGGGATAAGTCATGGCAGGAGAGCTCAAAGCTGTGGTGTGCTCCTCGAGCGCCATGGGGGGAAGCCGGGAACATTTCCAGTGCCCGGGACCAGCATGTGTGCAGGAAGTGTGCCCAGCTGCAGCTCCTGGAAGCTCGGGTTTCAGAGCTGGAATGGCAGCTGGAGACAGTGTGGAGCATCCGCGATTCTGAGAGCATTGTGGATAGTACGTTTAGAGAGTTGGTCACACCACAACTGAAAGGACTTGAGGAAGGAAGGGAATGGGTGACCACCAGGCAGTCCAAGAGAAACAGGCAGGTAATTCAGGAGTCCCCTGGAGTCCCTTTTGCAAATCGGTATTCCATTTTGGGGGCTGATGGGGGCGCTGGTTCCTCCAGGGAGTGCAGACAGAGCCAAGCTTCTGGCACCACAAGCAGCCAGTCTGTAGAGGAGGGGAGAAAGAGCAAACAGTCATGGGAACAGATAGGCGCTACTGTGGCCATCAACATGACTCCATGATGGCGTGCTGCCTCCCTGGTGCCAGGGTCCGGGATATAACTGAACAGCTGCAGGGCATTCTGAAAGGGGAGAGTGATAACGCAGAGGTCATGGTACACATTGGTACCAATGACATAGGTAGAAAAAGGATGTGGTTTTGCATCAAGAATTCAGGGAGGTAGGCAGTAGACCGAAAAGCAGGACCTCTGTGGTTGTAATCTCTGGAAAGTGTCCTATATGCTTTTACCACCCTACTAACATGCCTCTCCGCCTTCAGAGATCTATGGACACACACACCAAGGACCCTTTGTTCCTCAGAACTTCCTAGTATCATGCCGTTCATTGAATACTTCCTTGTCAAATTACTCCTTCCAAAGTGTATCACTTCGCACCTTTTCAGGGTTAAATTCCATCTGCCACTTATCTGCCCATTTGACCATCCCGTCTATATCTTCCTGTAGCCCAAGACACTCAACTCACTTAACCAATTTTGGGGTCATCTGCAAACTTACTAATCCTACCTCCCATGTAGTCATCTACGTCGTTCATATAAATGATAAATAATGGGGGACCCAGCATAGATCCCTGTGGTACGCCACTGGACACTGGCTTCCAGTCACTAAAGCAGCCTTCTGTCATCACCCTCTGTCTCCTACAACTAAGCCAACTTTGAATCCTCCTTATCAAATTATCCTGTATCCCATGTGCATTTGCCTTCTTTATAAATCTCCCATGTGTGATCTTGTCAAAGGCTTTGCTGAAATCCATATAAACTACATCAACTGCACTACACTCATCTACACACCTGGTCACCTCAAAAAATTCAATCAAATTTGTTAGGCATCAACCCAGGATCAACCTAGTGTATCTTCTCTGGACTGCCTCTAATGCCAGTATATCGTTCCTTAGATAAGGGGACCAAAACTGTTCACACAATTCTTGGTGTGGTAGAGCTAGTGCCATACGTAGTTTTAGCAAGACTTCCACCATGCTCCTCTTCTGACTCACTAATGAATTCATCATCTGTGGCCTATACAGCTGCACCAAGATCCTTTTCCTCCAGTGGGTACCCCCTTGCCAGTGCCAGATTGTGGAGAGTGCAGCATGCAATCACTATCAGTGACACCCACTAAGAGAGTGTCATAGAGCACCCCCTGAACGATCCAGGCATTGGAAGGGCATCTTCCTAAGACCTATGGTCCTCTCTACCGCCACCTTTGTGGAGGCATGACTCCTATTGTAACGCTGCTCTGCCTCTGTTCTTGGGTGGCGGAGAGTCGTCATGAGCCACCTTTTCAAGGGATAGCCCTGGTCACCCAGCAGCCATTCTTCCAGTCGGGCTAGAGCACTGAAGAGCCTCAGCAGCTGGGAGTGCCTCAGAATGTCAGTGTCATGGGAGTTGCCAGGGTACCTTGCACAGACTTGTAGAATCTGCATCCTGTGGTCACACACTATCGTTCATGGTGTGGAATCCCTTTCTACTGATGAAGGCACCTGGCTGACCCACTGGCGTCTTGTGGGCCACATGTGTGCAGTTGATTGCACCCTGGATGCGGGGAAACTCAGCAATCGCTGCAAAGCCTCTGGCTTTCTCAACCTGGCTGGCCTTATGATAGGATAAAGAATAAAGGTCAGTACCTGCCTGAACAGATCTTCTGTTGCCAGCTTGATGCAACTGTACACAGCTAATTGGGAGACTCCACACAGATTCCCCATCTCACCTCTGGAAAGTGCCGGAGGCGTAGAAGTTGAGGGCCACTGTGACCTTCAGAGCCACTGGCATGGGGTGTCCACCCACACAGTCAGAGCTGATCTCAGGCCCAACCATCTGACAAATGGATGTCACAGTCTCCCTTGAGAGGCGAATCCTCCTTCAGCATTGCATCTACTTCAATATGCCTGAGGTGCATCGCCACCTGTAAACCCTGGCAGCAGGATAGTGGCGTCTTCTGTGGCCCCTTCCACCTTGGGCTTCCTCCTGGTCCTGCGTCCCTTGTGCCTGCACCTCTCCTTCCACAGGTCCCTCCCCTGGAAGTTGCACTGAGACACCTAGCCTCCTCTCCCTTCTGCTCCTCTCTTCCAACTCAGAGGAGGTGCCTGCAGTGGAGACCACAATCCCCATTACCATGGTCACAGAAGACTGTCTGATATCGAGAAGGGTCCACCTGGTCTGAATCCTCCCGAGGCCTTGGAGGCACCAAGGAGACCTGAAATGAAGCCTGGAAATGCTGACAATGAAGCCCCAAACAGAGGTGAAGCTGCCAAGTAGCAATAAGTCACCAGCAGCAAAATATTTACCAAACTCACACTGGCAATACTGTTGACCGCTTTTATCCCTCCAGCGGATGAGGTTTTTGAAAATGTCGGCTGGCCGCCTGCCTGTTTAGCCCACGTGAAGACTGCAAAATTGCATGGGCAACGTTAAATCAGCTTCAATTGGCTTGTTAATGGCCTTAACTGGCCTCTTAATTAATGGCGGCTCCAGCACCCACAAGTGCCCGATGTCGTTGGGATGCTCACCTGATGTCATTGCACACTCTTTTGTGCTCAAACGTGTTAGGCGCGCGCCTGCACAAGTCTTTCCTACTTTTACACTCCATCCCCCTTGCAATAAAGTCCAACACTCCTTTTGCCTTCATAATTACTTGCTGTACCTGCAAGCTACCATTCTGAGATTCATGTCCGATGACATCTGGCCTGCAGCATTCTGCAGTCTCTCTCCATTTAAATAATATTTTGCTTTTCTATTTTTCCCTCAGTGGACCTCATTTTCTTACATTCTACTCAATCCTCCAAATTTTTGCCCACATACTTAGCCTACCTATATTTATTTGTAGATTCTTGCGTCCTCCTCACAACTTCCTTTCCTACTTATCTTTGTATCACAACTTGATATAAAATATTTTACGACTTGAGTACATCAGGACTCCAGTGGCCCAGAAGAAGCCAACTGTTCACAGTGCCAAACATCACTTATTCAATGCATTGCATGACTTTACCACCCCCACGCATTTAGTTTGAGGAGGGAGCATTCATGAAGCTTGAGTGACTAGCTACATGTGCTGTTGACAATGGAGAAGCAGGAAACTGCTGATCTGGCCAGTGTATGTTCTTCCTCAGATGCAGAGTCCGACATATATTCAAAAGTGCTGTATGTGAGCGTAAGTATTACCGAGTCATTTGGATTTCTCCAAAGCACAATGGTTTTGCAGAATTACAGTCTACCATGAGTATTTCCAGG
The DNA here is from genome assembly GCF_017639515.1 of Carcharodon carcharias. Lineage (NCBI taxonomy): Eukaryota > Metazoa > Chordata > Chondrichthyes > Lamniformes > Lamnidae > Carcharodon > Carcharodon carcharias. Next base: position 53,161,091 of record NC_054467.1, on the reverse strand, counting down.
AACAACTGCAGCAGAAACTTTCATGTCACAAGATCTTCACACAGTTAGTATACTGAAAAAATTGGGCTTAACTATGCAGCAAATTCACTTGATTAGTATCAAGCAAACAGGATGCGAGTGCAACTCAACAATTGCTAAAGCTCTGCTCCTGAATAGTTTGACATGGCAAGGGAATGTCCTGTGGCAGAATAGGCAGAGATACGGCTCAGTTCTCCACCAAATTAAGTTAGCATTTTGGAAATTGCCCCTTCCCCTCCAAATGAAAGTTAACATGCTAGAGAGCAGGTAAAATCAGCTAAACACCATAGAATCAAATGTTACAACACCAGAAGATGGACTAATTCACAGCAAGCTGCAAAGCCACTTCAATTCCAAAAGGTTCTCATTGATACAAAGTAGACATGTCCCCTATAAAAGTAAGAGTGGTACTGCCAAATCTAGACCCCCTGGTTGTCTCGAGGGATACAGGGGAAGATCAAAGAAAAAGAAAGCGGACGATAGGCACAAAGAACTAAGCACTGCAGATAGCCAAGATGAATATAGGAAGTGCAGGGATGAAGTAAAAAAGGAAATAAGAAAATCAAGGAGAGGGCATGAAAATAAATTAGAAAGTAAAGTTAAAGATAACACAAAGATGTTTTACCAATACATTAATGCTAAAAGGTTAGTTAAGGGAAAAGTGGGACCTATCAGAAATGAAGATGGAAACTTGTGTGTGTGGATGCAGAGGCTGTGGGAAGGGTTTTGAATGAATATTTTGTCTCCGTGTTTACAAAGGAAAGGGAGGATGTTGATATAGTATTCCAGGAGGAACACTGCGAGATATTGGATGGGATAGTCATAAAGAGACAGAAAGTACTCGAAGGGTTGAAATCCTTGAAAGTTGATAAGTCACCAGGGCCAGATGTATGGTTTCCGAGGCTGCTGAAGGAAGTCAGGGAGGAGATAGCAGATGCTCTGAGGATGATTTTCCAATCTTCACTTGATATAGGGGAGGTACCAGAGGACTGGAGAAATGCAAACGTAATTTTGTTTAAAAAGGATATCAAAGGAAATGCCAAACAATTATAGGCCAGTTAGTCTTACATCGGTGGTGAGCAAATTAGTGGAATCAATCCCGAGAGATAGGATTAACTGTCATGTGGAAAGGCATGGACTAGTCAGGGATGGTCAGCATGGATTTGTTAAAGGAAAGTCTTGCCTCACAAATTTGATTGAATTCTTTGAGGAAGTGACAAGAAGGGTTGATGAAGGTTGCGCAGTGAATGTTGTGTACATGGATTTTAGCAAGGCATTTGACAAGGTTCCACGTGGCAGATTGATCAGGAGAGTAAAAGCCCATGGGATTCAGGGTAATGTGGAAAACTGGATAAAAGGTTGGCTTTGTAACAGGAAACAAAGGGTAATGCTCGATGGATGCCCTTGTGAATGGAAAGTTGTCTCAAGTGATGTTCCACAGGGCTCGGTGTTGGGACCCTTGCTGTTTGTGTTATATATTAACAATTTGGACGTAAACGTGGGGGGCACGATTGGGAAATTTGCAGATGACACAAAGATTGGCCGAGTAGTGGATAGTGTAGAGGATAGCCATAATCTCCGAAACAATACAGATAGGTTGGTGGAGTGGGCGGTAAAGTGGCAGATGGATCTTAACATAGAGGAGTGTGAGGTCATACATTTAGGGAGGTCAAACAGTTACAGGGATTACACAATAAATGGGAATATACTAAGAGGGGCAGATGAAGTGAGAGATCTTGGCGTACAAGTACACAGGTCCCTGAAGGCAGCAGTTCAAGTAGACAAGGTTGTAAAGGCGACATATGGAATGCTCTTTGGCAGAGGTATAGAATATAAAAGTAAGGATATAATGTTGGAATTGTATAAAACACTGGTGAGGCCACAACTGGAGTATTGTGTGCAGTTCTGGTCACCACATTACAGGAAGGACATAATAGCTCTGGAAAGTGTGCAGAGAAGGTTTATTAGAATGTTGCCAGGGTTAGAAAAGTTTAGCTATGAGGAGAGATTGGGTAGGTTGGGGTTATTTTCCTTAGAACAAAGAAGGCTGAGAGGTGACTTGATTGAGGTGAATATAATTATGAGGGGAATAGATAGAGTGGACAGGATAAAATTGTTTCCCTTGGTGGAGAATTCTAGAACCAGAGGACATGGATTCAAGATAAGTGGCAGAAGGTGTAGGGGGTACATGAGGGAGAACTTTTTTTTAAATGCAGAGGGTAGTGGGTGTCTGGAATTCGCTGCCCATGTTGGTGGTAGAGGCAGAAATTCTAAACTCTTAAGAAGTACCTGGATCTGCACCTAAAGTACTGTTAGCTGCAGGGCTATGGGCCAGGTGCAGGAAGGTGGAATTAGAAAGGGCACCCGAGTGCCCTGAGGAGGGCTGGCATAGACAAAATGGGCCGAATGGCCTCCTGTGCTGCAACTTTTCTATGGTTCTGTGGAGAAATACAAGGAGCATCAGATTAGATGCTAGAATACATGCAGCAGAACCTGTTACAATGGAAAAGCACCAGGTTTTATTAAAAGGCTATTTTAAATATATAATATGCAGGGTAGAATTTTCGGGTCGGCGGGCGGCTGTGATCGGCAGGCCCAAGGGCAGCTGGCTAACAGACTGCCAACTGCAATTTTACGCTGGATGGCCAATTAACAGCTCAATTAATGAAAGACTCAGCGTTGCCAAGTAGGGGCAGTAGAAGGATGAGCACTGAAGTCAGCGTGGGGGTGGGGGGAGCTTGGTAGGAAAGCTCCTCAGGGAGCTGACTCATTTCAAATCAAAAAAAACAGAATGTAAAACCTGGGAAAAAAGTGTCCACACCACACGTCAGAATGAGTCACCTCAACATACGAATGCTGAAAATTCTGTCCAAACATTTTAATCTTTTTTTAAATTAATCTTGGAAACTTCATCATGCCCTTGAATGAGGGTTCCTCAAAAAGGCAAAGGCTGCTTGGCCTGGCCACCAACTGTAACGTTGGACAGGCAGTGAAAAATCACCATCAATTGCTACTTTAATGGCCTTAATTGGCCTCAATTTTTGGTGTGCACGCTGCCGACTCTCATGCGTGCCCACCGACCGAAATATCGCGTGAGTGCGTGATGATGTTGGGATGCTCGCCCAACATCGTTGCACGCTATTTCATACTCGAGTATGTTGGGCGCACGCCAAGTGAAAAATTCTACCCATAGACAACAAAGGAGTGGATAACAGAAGGAAATACGATGAGATGAGGAAAGAAGGCAAAACAAACTATTCAGAAGGTGGAATTTTATGCTGGCGGGATTTTACAGTCCTGCTGAAGTCAATGGACTTTGAAATAGCTTGCCGCATTTTAAAGCCCTGCCCCTGCCAAAACATGGCCGTAAAGTTCCATCCTATGAAACAAAACGATCAAGTAACATAAAAATAAGATATTCTACAGATACATCAATAACAAAAAAAAAAAAAATCAGGTTAGGACCATCATGTAAGCACAAGTTAAGGTTACACTACTCTGAAATATAGAAATATCAAACAATGCCTTTGCCTCTGTACTTACTGGGGAGAAAATGAAGTGCCAAGCGGTGTTAGAAGCGATAATAAAAGATATAGACATTTAAAACTGAAAGAGGAAGAAATTGATGAACTAACTTAAGGAGCATAACGCCCCATATTAGGTTGGATTTGAAGAAGTAACAGAAAGAGTGGCAGATGTAATATATTTGGATGTTCAAAAGGCCTTCAATGAGATATCACATGGTGGACTCATGACTAAGGTCAGAGCACGCGAAGTCAGGGAATAAGTAGCAGAAGGTACAAAAGTTAGCTACAAAACAGGAAGTTGAGAGTAGGAGTTAAGGGTAACCACCCAAGACTGGCAAAGGTGGAAAGTGGTGTGAACATGAACACGGTTGTTTACAATTTAAATAGACAATCTGAATCCTCCTGTTCCTACAGGGGATATGAAAATTTGCAACAATACCCAATTGAGAATATAGTTGATACTGCGAAGGACTGTGGCATTACATAAATGAACTTGCGGAATAGTTGTGTAATCTAGAAATTAATTTTAATATAGTATAAGTTGTTTGGTTGGAAAAATAAGGAGGTAACAACTTTTTGGAAAGTAAAAGTCTAAATGCTGCAAAGGAGAAAAGGGATCTGGGGCACAGATGCACTCATCTATGTTTTAAAAGCAAGCACAGCACTGGGGTTTTGTTTCTAGAGAGAAAGAATTGAAAAAAAGAGAAGTTATGTTAAATTTATTTTGAACATTGGTTTGACCACATTCTGGGAAGCCAAGAGGAAGTGTGCAAAACCAATCTAGATTGGCCTGTTTAAGAAAAAAATGCTATTTTTATAGATGCATACTGAATTATTTTGGCTAATGCTTTCCAGAACTTCTGCATAGTTCTAGTGCCCATATTATACAAATCATACACAGGTACTGGAGAAGATGCAACAAATATTTATGTGGATGATACCAGAACTGAGAGGATGTACTTATTAGGCAAGGCTGAACAGGCTCAGGCTCTTATCTCTGGAAAGAAGTCAGTTGACCTAATACAGGTGTTTAACATTGATGACATTTGACAAATAGAGGAAATGTTTCCACTTGTGGGGAAGCCAAAACTAAGAATCATACATATAGGATATGTACTATTAAATCCAATTGGGATTTCAAGAAAGAATAAACTTGCAGTTGCGTAGTGCCTTTCATGACTGCAGGACATGCCAACGTGTTTTATAACCAATGAATGTCTAAAGTGGGACAATTAGGGTTGGTATTAAAATATACACACAGTAAATAGAATAGACAATAATATTAGAGTAGACACGAGGGGCATGACCAATGGTGATTCTGGAAGTGTTGGCTTAGCATATGAACAATAATATCCTTCACAGCCTGTCTAAGCATAAGTCTTTGTGTGCTATATATAAGTTCTTAGTCTACGGGCGTTGTAACTTTTAAGGGAAGGGATGTTCCAATGCTGTTACATAGGGCCTATCTTCATTACTTAGGCAGGAACCAATGGGAGTGTATTGATAGGCCACCCAGATCAATTCAATGATCAGTAAAGAGCAGTTCAAAGGACAGTCAATTCTAGTCAGTCATGAGCAGGTGCAGAAGGAGGTGTCTAGCTCCATGCAGCTAAAGTGCTGCTGTCAGGCTGGGGAGTAATTTGGTAACTTTGTGCAGCTGGGGCTCAGATGAAGCCCCAGTAGCCATTTGCTTGTTCCATGCCGCTCTGAGAGTTCAGCTTAGAAGCTTTGGGAGCCATTGATGGCTCAGTGCAGCTAAGAATTGGGGCTCAAGAAATCCTATGTGACTGGGTGCGTTTTCAGAAGCAAGTAGAAGAGATTCCAGACAGCAGAGGTGTTGTGGTGAGCAGCCTCCAGATATTCAGGGCTTGGGAGAAATCCTGAGGAACAAACCCTGGAAGGGAGCTGTCGTTTAGGCAGTCTGAATCAAAGCAACTTTGCGGGAGTTCCGAGACTAGATCTTTGAAAGTACAGAATTGGAATCCCTTGTGAAGAAGGCAGAGTTTAAAGAGATTATGTAACTCCAAGTGAATACTAACATTTGGGTGGGTTCTTGAGAAATGCATTGGCTACATCTGTCAATTATTCTGTAGTATGGTATGTTCGACCAGTTTGCCTGTCAATTCACATGCACCTCAAGTTGATTCTGAATGTTAGAGTATATGATATATTTTATAAATTGTTTTATCTTTCTAAACTTGTATTGTAAATTTTGTTTTTGTTTGTTCCAAATCTGTGGAATCTTGTGGCCTCTAATATTATTGTCTATTCTAAAAGCAGGTGTCTTTAATCTCAACCTTTAACTACTTGAAACAAAACATGACTGGTCCCTAACCCCCCTGACCCACCTACCTCCACGTTCCAGGGTCTGGTTTGGCCAAGGATTGTAACAACGTGCTATTGTCGCTGCTGAGAAGGAGATAAGGGAGCTGAATTTTAGACAGGGCGATTGTGTCACAGTAGAAACTAGCCACGCCAAGGTTGCAAGTCGAGATAGCAAGGAGCAACTGCTAAGCGTGTATCGTCTGGCTCACTGATTAGGTTAAGAAACCCTCCATGTGATGAATGCACTAAAATAATTATTAAAAAGGTGCTATAGACTGCATCTTTTGAGAAGTTTTTCCTGGGTGACCAGGAGCTTCTCCCTTGCACGTGCTCAAAGATCTTTGCTTGCTTGAACCTCATATTTGAGTGTGGTAATTTTTACTACACCAACTGCTGGATCGAATGTTGACATCAGAGGGTGCGCGAGTAGTTTACTTTACCTCCTATTCGTTAGGGTAATCGGTGTTCAGGACAGGAAGCTGCCAGGCGAATTTGAGAATCCAAACCAGAGAATAAGTCTATGGGTGAAGTAACTAAAGATGCCTGTTCTCAGGGTAAGCGAATTAACAAATAGCTGTGGGGTAAAACAGGGATGGGACCCATAGGGAATAAGGACAATCATAGGGTAAAAAGGGAGAAGATCGTTTACCGTAGGAGAGTGACAATAGTCAGACTATAAAGTGCCAGCAATAGCAGCTGGAACTCAGAGCAGGGACCCGAAAGTTCACTCACCAAATTCTTGGCAAACAAGAACAAGATAATAATTTGTATAATAATTTATTTTATTCTAAAAGCTTCTACTGAGTGTAAAGATTCTTTTCAAAATGGCTCCCAGCTACCAAACAGAATTGTGAATTTCAACTGCCTTTCTCTTACCAACTGAGAAGACAAGGTTGCATCCCGACAGATTTTAAAAAAGACATCTTGAAATTCGGTGTTCCAAATTAGTAAGCAGAAATTCATTAACTTGATGGTTTTTCCTCCAAACACAGAGACTAAATGATAAGCCACTAGGTGTGAAAAGTTCAGGCCTTTTTGAACATGGCAGGTGGTAAGGAGACTTCGGATTGCAAAATAAGATTACCACTATTGGAAAGTGGCCCAGTGTTCTTGTACAAGTCACGTGATAATAATGGCCATTATGGCTTACCTGCAAAAAAAAAATCAAAAAGGGCAGAAAGCTGCTTATAACATATTTATTACCACTTTGAATGCTGAACCATGCAGCTGTACAGAACCTTGGTCTCACGCTGCAGCTGTACAGAACCTTGGTCTCACGCTGCAGCTGTACAGAACCTTGGTCTCACGCTGCAGCTGTACAGAACCTTGGTCTCACGCTGCAGCTGTACAGAACCTTGGTCTCACGCTGCAGCTGTACAGAACCTTGGTCTCACGCTGCAGCTGTACAGAACCTTGGTCTCACGCTGCAGCTGTACAGAACCTTGGTCTCACGCTGCAGCTGTACAGAACCTTGGTCTCACGCTGCAGCTGTACAGAACCTTGGTCTCACGCTGCAGCTGTACAGAACCTTGGTCTCACGCTGCAGCTGTACAGAACCTTGGTCTCACGCTGCAGCTGTACAGAACCTTGGTCTCACGCTGCAGCTGTACAGAACCTTGGTTAGGCCGCACTTGAATATTGCATGCAATTCTGGTCGCCACATTACCAGAAGGATATGGAGGCGTTGGAGAGGGTGCAGAGGAGGTTTACCAGGATGCTGCCTGGTCTGGAGGTTATTAACTATGAGGAGAGGTTGGAGAAACTCGGATTGTTCTCACTAGGGCGACGGAGATCGAGGGGCGACTTGATAGAAGTTTACAAAATTATGAGTGGCATGGATAGAGTAGATAGTCAGAAGCTTTCTCCCAGGGTGGAAGAGTCAATTACTAGGGGACATAGATTTAAGTTGAGAGGAGAAAACTTTTTTTACGCAGAGGGTAGTGAGTGTCTGGAATTCACTGCCAGAGGTGGTGGTGGAAGCAGGTACGATAGTGGTGTTTAAGAGGCAGCTTGACAAATACATGAATAGGATGGGAATAGAGGGATACGGACCCCGGAAGTGCAAAATGTTTTAGTTGACGGGCAATATGATCAGCGCCGGCGGGCCTGTTTCTGTTCTGTACTTTTCTTTGTTCTTAGTATACAGAAGTGGAGAAAAGGAATTAGGTGCATAAATGAGTGAACACATTGGATACTACTTGAGAAGGAATGGTACCACATTAATTAGGAGCACACTAAGGGAGTACTACAAGGAATACAATGACAGGTTTGGAATGTAGTGAATAAGGTTGCTGAGCTAACAAGCACAAATCACCATGAGAGAGTAAGGTGTAGTGGCAATAATGGGAACCAGGCTTTAAAATGGGAAGGACTGGCCATTTAACATTCAAGGACACAGTGTTCATTAAAGATAGGGAAGGAGAAAACAGAGATGCAGTGGCAGTGCTGATTCAGGAAGACAATGCAGTGTTGGAAAGAGGGTGTCCTTGAGGGGTCAGGAACAATCCATTTGTTTATAGTTAAGAAAGAAGAGGTATAATCATGCTACTGGAGATATTCTGCAGGCCTCCAAACAGCAAATAGAGGAGCACATCTGCAGAGTACTCATGGATGTGAAAGAGTGGTGATATTGGGAGACCTCACAGAATCTTAACAGCTCAGAAGGAGAACATTCGGCCCATCATGCCTGCAACGGCTCTCGAAATGAGCATTATGACCTAGTGCCATTGCCCTGCCTTTTCCCAGTAACCGTGTGCATTGTTTCTATTCAAATAATCAACTAACGTCTTCTTTAATGCCTCGATTGAACCTGCCTCCACCATACTTCCAGACAATGCATTCCAAACCTGAACCACTCATGTGAAAAAGTTCTCTCTCACATCACACTTGCTTCTTTTGTAAATCACTGTAAATCTGTGCCCTCTCATTCTTGATCCTTTTACGAGTGGGAACAGTTTCTCCCTATCTACTCTGTTCAGCCCCCTCCAGATTTTCAGCATCGCCATCAAATCTCCCCTCAGCCACCTTCTCTCCAAGGAGAACAGTCCCAACCTCTCCTATCTATCTTCATAGCTGAAGATTCTCACCCCTGGAATTATTCTTGTAAACCTCTTCTGCACTCTCTCCAATTAGTTCACATCATTCCTATATGGTACGCAGAACTGTACACAATATTCCAGAGGTCTAATGAGTGTCTCATAAATTCAGCATAACCTCCCTGCTCTTTCACTCCATACCCCTGTTAATATAGCCCAGGATACTATATGCTTTTTTAACTGTTCTCACCGCCTGTCCTACCACCTTCAATGATCTATGCACATATACACCCAAGTCTTTCTTCTCCTGCACATCGTCAAAATTTCACCCCTTATTTTGTATTGTCTGTCCATGTTCTTCCCAGTGAAACATGTCACCTCACATTTCCCTGCATTGAACTTAATCTGCCATTATTTGTCCACTCCAACGTGTCTATGTCCTTTTGACGTTCCACACCGTCTCCTCCTCGCAGTTCACAACACTCCCAAGCTTCGTATCATCCGCAAACTTTGAAATTGTTCCCTGCATACCAAGATCTAGATCATTTATATCAGGAAAAGCAAGGGCCTCAATACTGACCCCTATGGAACTCCACTACAAACCTTCCTCCAGCCCGAAAAATATCCAATGACCTGCTTCTTATTTTTCAGCCAATTTTGTACCCTTGTTGCTACTGTCCCTTTTATTCCATGAGCAATAACTTTTCTCACAAGTCAGTTGTGTGGCACTGTCAAATGCCTTTTCAAAGTCCATGTACACCACATCAACAGCATTACTCTCATCGACCTTTTCTGTTAACTCTTCAAAAAAACTCCAGCAAGTTAGTTAAACACGATTTCCCCTTTAAAAGTCCACGCTGGCTCTTCCTTATCAACTCATATTTTTCCATGTGACTACTAATTCTATCCCAAATATTTCTTTTCAGTGTTATCAATTGGGAAAATGTTAGAGTAAAGACAAAGGAGGGGGAGAGATTGCTGAAACGTGTTCAGGAGAACTTACTTGGCCAGTATGTTTTCGATTCAACTCAGGAGGAGGCATTACTGCATCTGGTGCTGGTAAAGGAGGTGGGCCAAAATTTTCAAGTGCCTTTGGCAGAACACCTGGGGAAGAGTGACCATCATACCATAAAGTTTACATTAGTAATGGAGAGAAGGGAGCAATCTAAAGGAGAACTTCCAAATAGGAAGCGTGCTAATTTCAATGGGATGTGGGGAGAACCTAGCCAACTAAAAACAGAGCCAAAGATTGACAGGAAAAACTGTAATAGAAAAATGTGTGATCTGTAAGAAGTTTCAGTACAGACTAAGTACATTCAAATAAGGACTCCTAAAGTGATAAAAGAAAGAGAGAACAGAAAAAAAAAGATCTGATACATGTTAATTCTTCAAGTGAAAACCAGGTCAAATACAATAAGTTGAGAGGGTGGAGGAGAAAATAAGACAGACAGAGAGAACGTGAGAATAAAAAGGCAGCATAAAAGGGAAACCAAAAATTTTCTACCGACATGCCAAGGCTAGAATACTTAATTACTCTTTGTGCCAGTGTTTATTAAGAAAGAAGTTGCAGACAAAATATTGGTAGAAACAGATGCTAGAGTTAATGGATGGGATGAAAATTGATATGCAAGATGTAATGGAAAGGATAGCCGTGCCAAGAGTAGTAAATCACCTGGTACAGGTGACTTGTGCCCCAGGTTCTAAAGGAAGTTAGGGTGGAAAGCTTGTGAAAATCTTTTGTTCTTCCCTAGATATAAAGGAGGAGGGGGGGATTGGAGAGTGGCAAATGCGACACCCTTATCCAAGGAAGGGTGTAAGGAGATTCCTAGTAAGGTAGCCTGTCCACTGCCTAGTACTGGATGCCTTTATTTCCGGGAAATTAGGGTTAGGGCTGAAGAATCATTTAAACAGGCAAGGACCTAAAGTAATTTTGCAAAATTATTTCAACATATGCAGCAAAGGGAAGTAAACCTCCCAGGAGGGAATAGACTCTCACCACCTTTGGTGCGATCCCATACGGGAAGCATAAAGCCAATTGTGGTTTCAAACCTGCTGAGTGGGGCAAGGGTATCCATTGAGTCCCCTCATTTAGCAAACACACTCAAATGTAAAGGTTTAGGAAGGAGGGATTCTAACCATACCATATCCTAAACATTACCATGACTAACTTTTCAGAGAGACCCATGACCAACATCTGTATCTAGGAATGTGCCCAGCACTATCCCATGTCACATCCCAAAGCCGTGTTGGAAAATGCAACAGGCACGAAGATCAGGCACAGTGTCCTGGGTGTGAATTGGTGAAAGCTTAGAGATCATAGCTGCCCCAGTAATGCGGCCCTGCCTCGCATGCTCCTACTAGGCTCTGGGTTTCTTAAGTTCGTCATGCGCAGCAGGCCCATGTTATGGTTATGAGCAAATGGGGCTGGTTTGGCTTTTCCATCAGTGGCAATAGCTTGTCAAAGAACCTCAGCATCAGAACTTTACGCTGGCTGGGCTCAGATTTGCTATCGGTGGATGACATTTCTTTTTCTCATGTTATTAATAAGACAGCACAGCTGACTGATAAAAACAAAGATGCTCCTAGTGTGTCTTTTAGTTGCGGCCTAGTGGATGGGAGGCCTATAGTATCGGTGTGGTGGTGGAGGTCTTTCCTCCTGTGCCATAGTGCTGCCACTCTGGTGTCCAGTAGTGGCCAGCCTAATTCCAAGTAACTTCAGGCAGGTCAGTTGAGCATCAGTGGTAGGTAAGGTTTTGGAAACAATAAGCAAGGCAAAAATGGAAGAGGCAGAGAGGCTTACACTAATTAAGTAGAGCCAACATAGATTTGTAACAGGCAGACTGTGCTTAACTAATCAAATTCAAATTTTTGATGGAATAGAGAAGGTTGATGCAGGGAAGGCAATGGATGTTGTCTATAAGGATAAGATAGTGTTTGACTAAGTACATATAAAAGTTTGGTTAAAAAAAAAAAGGCCGTTGGAATAGGAGGATCAGTGTCAGGTCAGATAAAAAATTTGGTTTAAGGACAGAAAACAGCGTGTCATGATAAATAGGAACATAGGAAGTAGGAGCAGGATTAGACCATTCAGTCTCTCAAACCTGCTCTGCCATTCTAGATTGTGGCTGATCTTCTACCTCAATGCCATTTTCCCACACTATCCCCATATCACTTGATATCTTCAATATCTAGAAATCTATTGATCTGACTTGAACATACTCAATGACTGAGCCTTCACAGCACTAGAAAATTCCAGTTAGTGAAAAAATTCCTCCTCATCTCAGTTCAAAGTATTCTTCCCTTATTGCCCGCTTCTATAGTCCCAGCGCCAATGGGAACATCCTTCCTGCATTTATCCTGTCAAGCCCTGTAAGAATTCTGTATGTTTCAATGAGATCACCTCCTATTCTTCTAAACACTAGAAAATATAGGCCAGTCTCCTCAATCTCTCCTCCTAGGACAAGCCCGCCATCCCAGATGAACCTTTGTTGCACTCCCTCTATGGCAAGTACATCCTTCCTTAGGTAAGGAGACCAAAACTGTACACAATACGCCAGGTCCGGCTCACCAAGGCTCTATACAATTGTAGCATGACTACTGTACTCAAATCCTCTTGAACATAGGCACCCAATCCCTTTGGCCATCAACACTTCCCAATCTCACCATTTAGGAAATAGTCTGTGTTTCTGTTTTTCAAACCAAAGTGGATAACTTCACATTTTTCCACATTATACTCACTCTGCCATGTTCTTGCCCATTCACTTAGCCTGTCTAAATCTCTGTGAAGAAGGTATAATAATTTTCATAATTTTTTATGGTTAAGTGTAAAGTAGGTTTATGAGGGGTTGTGTTGTTGTGTGTTTGAGAGAGATTTAACTACATTCTGTAGCCAAGCAGGTTGAAGTTATCAAAGGAGGTAAGGTGTAGAAGTGTCCTTAATATATTAATGAGTAAACATGGTTGGGGTCCTAGCATGCAAAGTTTAATGGGAATTTGCATTTTTAGATAAAAAGGGTGGGGGGGGGGGGTGGGGTTTGGTTTTCAAAGGAATCTGTCTGTTTACAAACAGTCAGACAAACAAGTTAAGGAACGTGTTTATTTTCGACAGTATAGTGGCAACATGAAATGATTTATATTATGAGAAAGGTAAAGTTCCAAAGACATATGGACAATGGAAATTACACATTAAAAGGACAAGCATGTATAAAAGCGAATGAGTCTGTGTGTCAGGAAGGCATTTTAAGCTTTAACAGAAGCGTGAGAAGCCTTTAGTATTTCTGTCCACAGAAACTGAGGCTGGAAAAAGCCACTTTGAATTCTATTGTCCAGGGTATTGTGTTAACTTGCTGGATCTATTTAAAATCTACTTTTTTTTTTAAACTGTTGTCTTAATGGAGATTTAACTGGAAGCCAGATTAAAAAGGGGTTTTAGGAGTTATAACAGTGGCAATTTGTAGACCTATGTGCTTGAAATGTTTTCTTTTGTTAATAAATGTTTAATTCAGTTTTTTTTTAAATCTGAAGTCCTGGTAGACTTATTACTTCTGAATTCAGGGCACGCATCTCAAAATAAATAGAAATTGCAAAACCATTGTGATAGCATGATCAAGTTTCCCTCGTGGCTTTGACCCGCCTGGCACACATCTGCCACATCATAACAGTCCCCTTGAAGCCTCTATGCATCCTCCTTACAACTCACATTTCCACCTAGTTTTGTTTTATCAGCAAACTTGGTCTCCACATCCAAATCACTGATATAGATTGTTAATAGCTGGGGCTCAAGCTTTGACCCTTGTGATACCCCACTAGACATAGACTACCAACTTGAGAATTGCCCACTTTTTCCTATTTCAGTTTTCTGACCGTTAACCAATCCTCAATCCATGCCAGTGTGTTACCAATTCCAACTGCTCTAATTTTGTTTACTAACCTCTTGAGACCTTATTGAAAGCCTTCTGAAAATTTAAATACAGCACATTCACTAGTTACCCCTTATCTATTCTGCTAGTTGCATCGTCAAATGACTCCAACAGATTTATTAAACATGATTTCCCCATCATAAATCTATGTTGACTCTGCCCAAACCTGCCATTATTTTCTAAGTGTCCAGTTATCATGTCCTTTTTAATAAATAGATACTAGCATTTTCCCTACTACTGATGTCAAACCAATAGGTCTGTGGTTCCCTGTTTTCCCTGACTCCTTTCTGAAGGGCTGGGGGCGGGGAGCTGGTTACATTTCCTACCTTCCAATCTGCAGGAACCATTCCACAATCTACAGAATTTTGGAAGATGACCAACACTTCCACACCACTTTCCAAATTCTGGCATGTAGATCATCACATTCAGGGGATTTATCTCAACTTTTCAGTCCCAATAATTTCTGTTTTTACAAATACTAATTTACTTCAGTTCCTCATTCTCGCTAGTCCCTTAGCTCTCTTGTACTCTGGGAGGCTTTTGTAACCTCCTCTGACAGACATGGAGTGGAATTTTCCATTCTGGGGACGAAGTGCGGTGGCAGGCAGGAAAGTCAGCATGATTCCCACTGGGCAACAAGGTGGATTTTCACGACGGATCTTTACAGCTCATTCGTTATGCACCAGCGAGGAGCTTGTCACAACTCGTGGCGGGGTAGGCAATTATTCATCCATCCCACTGTTACCTCATGGTGTCAAAGGTCCTGGCGGGCACACACACACACACTGCCGGCCTGAGAGGGAGGTCGCCAGGGAGGTCAGCGCAGCAAAAGCATGAATTATCTGATGGACCCTGCCAGGGGAAGTGAACAACCTTCTCACTCAATACTCCCACTCCCATAAAGGCATTAGGCAGACTAAGGATTAGAGTCCACAGGGATGTCACACATGACCAGATGGGACATCAGCACTGCATGTCTGCCAGCCACTTTAAGATCCCCATCCTATGTTAGATCCTGCACAAATGGCATCTTCATCCCTTACTGGGAAGGGCTCAGCACACAGCAGGCATGGATGCTTCTGAGCTCCTCTTTCATCCATTGTGCTCATAGTAAATCCATCTGTCTTTATGCAGCACAAACTTGCTCATAGTCAGCGTGAGAGGCCCATGGCCAGAGTGGGTATCCTAAACCCGAGGGCATTTACATCCCAGGGAGAGCAGATTGCAGAGCCAGCTGGTGAGAACAGATAAAAGCAAAAGAACAGAGATCATTCCTGTGCAGAAGACGAGATCGGCCTCCCCAACAAGCCAGTCAGGGTCCTCCAGTATACATCACATTAAGACAATGACTGAGTGACCTATAGTGTAGGAGCCTGCCTTGTCAGTCACTAATTATCTTTCTTCTCTGTTCCAGTTACCAGCGAGAAAAAGTGGAGCAAGCACCCCAGCTCAAATGATGATGTTGAACACTCATCTGATGAAGATCTGTCACTAGGTTCACCTGCATCCTCCAACAGCACAAATACACGCAACTAGTTCTAGAGTAGGCCCGGGTTCACAATCTGTCCACAGCAGGCAGAGGCAGTGAAAGCTGAGGTCTCGAACAGTCAGACAACTGCGGGAGACCAGGCCTTTGCAGGGTCACAGTCTGATGATGAATCTCTACAATCAGCCTGGAGAGAAATGTTGGAGGTATAGAGACAGGAGGGGGGACATCAGGCAGGGTTGTTTGAGGGGGGAGTCCATCCACGTGGTCTGATGTCCTGGCTCTGGCATGCGAGCTCACTGAAGTCTCTAAGGGAAGGGTGGTGGCCGCCTTGAAGACCCTGATCTAGCGGAATGCAGAGTTTCTGCCAGATTTGCAGTTGGGCCTGCACTCCATTGCTCTAGCCATGGATGAGTTCCAGCAATGGCTAGGCAGGGGGGGGCGCGGTGGGACAGGGCATCTCAACTTCCCTCCAGGTGCCTCTATTCCTCGAGGAGTCAGGAAGGGGCCGTCAGACACACAAAGGGAGGAGGAGTGCCAACAGGACACCCTGGGAGCACCCACCCATGAGTCTCCAAGGGTGCCCTGCGTTCCAAACCCCCTCTGCCTGTGACCCCATCAACTACAGGAGGTCAGGCCAAGGAGGGTGCACATCTACCCTGGAACAGGCGGCCCTTAGTAGGCGAGGGCTCTCCAGGCCTCAAATCTCCAGAGGATGCCCACCAAAGTAATCTCAGTCAACAGGGTGTCTCCACCTCTGCTGCGAATGTCAGGGCTGCACCTAAACGTAGAAGTAGGGTAAGAAAAATTAATATATTTTGAATGTACAACAGTGGCACAGGCATTCATTCACTATATATTTTCTGCACTATTGTAAATATATTTCAGTTTTGGCCCTCTCCAAAGCACAAGTATTGAATGGCTAATCAATGTAATGCAAGGTCCTATGTTCAATCAAGGGTATCTGAATATTCCACTCCCCCACCATTATCTCCCATTTTGTTTGCCCCCCCCACCCCCAACAATTATCTCCCATCTTGCCCCTCAGCTCCATGAAGTGTCTCTCAATCTCATCAGTCAATCAATCACCTTTAGTTCCACATCAGTGACATGAACAAGGGCACTTCCTATAAGGAAATGATGGCTGGACTCAATGTGACTTCATGACTGTTGTGACACAGCAGTTGGAAAAGGCTGATATTTAAAATCCCAGAGGGAAACTTTAAACAACTGCCCTGCACACAAAACCACTTTGTTATACCCAGCACTTCTCTTTGAATGTAAATTTTCATTGTATCACCAGGCCCTTTGAACACCACCTCTTCTAATAACCAAACCCCTTTCATAATACCAATTTTATAAGTAACATAAACAATGCTTGGTGTCTCCTAGCTAGGTGTAAGATTTCACCCAATCTTTGAATGCTCTATTCAACAAAATGCAAATGTCCTCTGAGTTTACATCTCAAATCTACGATACATCAAAGCACCCAGACTAGCTAGCTTTAATCCAATTAACACAGACACACCCACAGACTAAACATCTTAAAAAAATAATTTCCAATATTATATACATCTTCATGACAATGATAATTGTTCATGGAAGGTTATCCTGATTTTCCTGCTGCTGTCGCACTGAAGTCTGTTCTTTGTGGACGTTATAAGTATTAATTATGACCTATGTTGGCATCTTTCCATGCAAGTGCGTAATACCATTGCTTTTACTTTGTAACTGTGTGGCTTTGGTAAAAGTATTATTCATTGTCAAGTTCCAAAGCCTTTCATGCCACTCTGCAGCATTATTTTGTCTCTGCTTTTAAGGCTGAACATTACTCCTTTATTAATTCCCTCTCTCCCCCTGTGTGATGCTGAGCGATGGAAGCTCACTCAACTTGGTGACATTTGAGATATCTGATAGATGGGAATGTGTGAGAGATGTCAGAGGTGCGCGTTCATCTTGATGAAGCTGTCCAAGGCACTACAGGGACTCAAAGGCTCCTTAGACAGCACCTTCCACACCCATAACCACTACCATCAAGAAGGACAAGAGAAGCAGATAGTTGGGAACACCACCACCTGGAAGTTCCCCTCCAAGTCACTCGCCATTGCGACTAGGAAATATATTGCTGTTCTTTCAATGTTGCTGGGTCAAAATTCTGGAACTCCCTTCCTAACAGCATGTGGGTGTACCTACACCACATGAACTGCAGCGGTTCAAGGCGGCAACTCACCACCACCTTCAAGGGATGGGCAATAAATGCTTGCCCAGTCAGCGAAGCCCACAAGCCCTGAATAATATATTTTAAAAATTACCAGTGAGGATGTTACTTTACGCCTGAACAACTGCCTGGCGTTGCTTAATGGAATCCCTTTGTGAGGTCACAATGCTAAATGATATGGAACTCATTGCATGACTGCGCAATCATGCATAGCAAGGAATGACCTTTGTCCATCTCACAATATCAAGAACTGCAATGGTTATGAAAGGATTGCTCTGGCACGTCTCCTGGTGCTCATCAGTATCTATGAAGGGGTTAAGTTATCATTGACTGCTGCGTCAAAAGTGACTGGGTCACATTTGTCCCAAATGCCAAGGCAATGCACGACGTAAACTTGGCTGTCTTCCAACCAAAGCAGGGTTATCAGTGTTTGTCAATAATCAGACGATGGTCCCGCAGAACGTCCTGTACAATGCTAATATAATGCAGCTTTGTGTCCATGCTGTCATGTGACAGATCACTGTGTCCTAATGTCCAGAGACACCTTGGGGTTCAATATCAAGATGCAGGAGAGATAATGCTGTCTGGACGTAGCTATGTCTTCAGACGGTCAAGCAATAACCACTGATGGATGTTTTCCCTCTTAGACCACCTTGCTAAGTTACTGTCACACTGGTAATAAATGCATCAATGCGTGCAATAGCATTGCATCTTGAAGGCTGCTGTGGCTGACATTTTTGCAACTTGGTTGAAAGGAATGCATTGTGTGTAGTTGTCTAAAGATGTGCACTAGTGGAGTGCTTACCCCATTACACAGCAACCAGAGGCTACTGCCCCTTTAAAGGGTGACCCCATCATTAGGGTTGAAGATGACTTATGTTTCTTCCATTATCATTTTGAGATTGATGACCTTTTGCGAGATGTTGAAGATGACTAATGAGGTCTTACTGTTTCCCCTGCATTGAAGTGTGAAGAGAACTACGCTTATTAACTTGTTTTCACCTTAGTTCTCCTAGAATCCTGTAGCTATAAGGTTGCCATGGGCACATCTTTCATTGTCATACTCATGCAATGGCATCATGTGGCTCTTCTGAATCCTCGCCCTATTCAAATTCATCACCTTCAACATCCTCATCAGAGAAGACATGTTCCTCTGTGTCTCCCTCTGGCAATGCATCCCCCTTGGCAGCACTAGGTTCTGTAGGGCACAGCAAACAATGATGATTTGGGACATCCTCTCTGGCGAGCACTGGACAGCTTTGCCTGATCAGTCCAAACATCTGAAAAGCATCTTTCAGAGGCCAATAATCTGCTCTATTAAGGACCTTGTAGCATTGTATCTCTCCCTCAGATGCACTCTAAACGATAGACAGGCGTCATTCGCTACGTCTTTAGGCGGTACCCCTTAAGTAAGGGGAGCCAACCCTCTTAAGCACTAAAGCCCTCAAAGTTCTGTGGCACCTGTTGGTGACAAGATGTAAGTGCCATGACAGCACCCTGGCTATCTAGCACAAACATGCATGATCTGCTTCCTGTGATCACAGATTAGTTGGACGTCGTCTATTAATGAATCTCTCAGGCTGCTGCCAGGGAGCTTTCAAGGCTACATGTGTGTAGTCAATGGTGCCCTGCACTTGTGGAAAGCCTGAGGTCACAGCAAATCCCATAGCTCTGGCAGGCTGGCTTGCTTCATCCATGCTGAACTGCACTTAATGGTGAGCTTTATTGAAAAGGTAAAGGCGGCAGCATTGCCTCCAGCCTGCATTCTCAAATCCACCTTTTTTCTGTGAATTGAGAAATTAATGTTGTTCCTGTTGATTTGTTTTCCTCCATATACAAGGCAGCTATGCATTCTCAAGCCTTTGCATTTCCCTTAGACTGCACATCAAGTACCAAGGCTACTCCTTGCTGGATAATAACATCCTGAGGACAAGTGGCAGATCCTCTCAGACTTGGAAGGCGCATTCAGAAAGAGGGTGTTCATTAGTGTCAAAAGACCAAAGTCCGAGGAGTCAGTCAGCCTTGTGGTTGTCCTCCAGTGGCATTTACAGCTATGGATACCCAGTCCTTGCACTTCTGTCCTGACTTCAAGAGTGGTGCCTTCAATGTACTGGGAAGATAGAGGCTTGTATGGCTCATGCTGCATCTGTACAGCAGGTGTGACCATTGGTTCTTGAAGCCTGCATCCATTCAGATATGCCTCTGAGAGAAGCAGATGCTTGGGAGCATATGCAGTGCAGCATCTAAACTTAATGGATTGCAGCCTGAATGCACAATGGATTGCGGCCTGAATGCACATTATTAGAAAAAGAACCAAGCTGATTCATTGTGCATATGCGACCCTTAAGTTCAGGTGAGCCATGCACTCCATGGTTTGCACAGCAAGGTTATAGGGTGCTCTTTCAATCAGCCAACATTTGCTGTGAACTCCTCCCACACGCCAAGACCCCTCTTAACCGTTTTTCTCTCTAGCTTGATTTTCGGATCGTGTCATTGGAAGGCAAGTCGAAAATGGTGCTACTAATATTCACGTAAGAGATCAGCTTTCAACCTCCCGCTCTCACCCAAGTCCCTCCCATCCTCCTTCATCCTCACTTCCTCCTAATTCCCCTTCCTGCAATCACTATCCAGCCTCCCTGTTACCCTTGAATCCATCATTATTCATGCTGATATTCCTGTTCTTCTCCCCAGACCCTTTAATGTTGATGTCCCCTCACCCTTTGTCAAGCTGATCCACATGCCACTTTGTGATCCACTTTCCAGGTCTCCCCCTCCACCATGAGACCATCCAATTCACTGCCATTAATTTTCAGCTCCCGGCTTACAGGATGCATATGCCTTCCCTAACTGTGATGGTGCCATCTGCCTCAATACGCTGCCGCTAACTCCCAAGACTAAATTCCTTCTCCCTCCCAAAGTGGAACCAACACATGCAGAGGCCTCTAACATGGTCCACACAGCCCCAGGGCAGTCTGCTTAATACGTACCCAAGCGTGGGCCTTAGCCCAGTAGAGTACTCAATATGCCCCTGACAGCGTGGCCTCAGCCGCAGGACAGTCTTGTAACTAGCCCCAGGACAGGTTTCACAACTCACTCTTGCCTCCCATGCGCCCAACATTTACAGTCGGGAAATAGACCATTCTAATTTGGAGGGGGAGTGAGTTTCCGGTCAGCAGGCCTTTTAATGAGCATTCTTGAGATGAAAATAAATGCAAATATGGCTCCTGGCAGAGATGAGTGGTAAACCTGTCCCACCTTTAACCCACCAAAGTCAGGAGAACAAGATTCCAAACTAATTTCCTGCTGGCAGAAACTGACTTTTACAATCATGCCAAATTTTGTGCCTCTGCCCGCCACATTTCTCTCAATTGACGGAAGTGGGAAATTCCACCCAGTGTATTTGTTGGTTTCTCTGCCATTTCCTTATTCCCCAGGTCTCTGCCTGAAACTGGCCTACATTTTTCTTTGCAAGAATTTTCCTTTTTACATACCATAGAAGCTTTTACAGTATATTTTCATGTTTCTCGCTAGTTTACTTTCATATTGTATTTTCTCTTCATCAGTTTCTTGGCCCCTTTTTGCTGAATTCTAAAGTGATTACCATCCTCAGGCTTACTAATTTTTGGCAACTTTATAAACCTCTTCCTTTGATCTAATACATACTAACCTCTTTTGTTAGCCTTAGTTGGATTAGTTTTGCTCTTGGGTAAATAGTTGTTTACCATGTAGAATGATAAAGCATGATGTTCTCCAAGGGTCAATGGTAGAACAAAACCAATTAATTACAACACAACAAAGATAGGCTAGTAGAGTGGACAGACAAGTAGCAGATGGAACTGAATTCAAAGAAATATGAGATGATGCATTGTGGACAATATGGGTTAAATGGCACAATTTTGAAGAGTGTGCAAGGCCAGAAGGCCAGGGGCAAGGGGTGAGTTCACATACAAACATCTCTGAACTTGGCAGGACATGTTGAGGCACTAATTAGCGAAGCATATGGGACCATGGGCTTCATAGAGGCATTGAGTAACAAAGCAGGGAAATTATGCTGAATCATTCTGAAGCTCTGGCTAGGCCCCAACTTGCCTCCAACTACATCGCATTTTGCTCATCACACTTTGGGAAGGTCTGAGGGTCCTTGACAGCTTGCAGAGAAGATGTAAGGGAAGGAAGGAGGGAGGGAGGGAGGGAGTTTAGCTACAAGGTTACTTTGAAAAGCTGGGGTTGTTCTTCCAGCAAAGGAGATTGAGGGGAGGTTTGATAGTGCTGTTAAGATTATGACAGGTTTAGATAAAGACGACAAAGTATAGCAATCTCTATTTGCTGATCAAACTAGGGAACACAAATTTAAGGTTTTGGAGATAGATGTGGGGGAAGTGAGAAAGATTCATTTATTTTTACACAGCAAGTGTGAATACCCTGGAACTCTGCCTACAAGGGTGGTGGAAGCAGAGATGATCAACCATTTCAAAACGAAATTTGATGAGAGAAACAAACTTGCAGGGCTATGGGGAATGAGCAGGGCAATGGGATTAACTGGATTGTTGTAGAGCGTCTACATGGACCCGATGTGACATAGTGACTCTATAACTTGGAACTGTGTTGTACCAAACTGTAAAATTCTATTAAGGAATGCTTAAGATCCATAAATGTTACATTACCTATACCAGATAGGGTCCTCCATATTTGATCAACACCTACAAATAGGATCCCATGGGAAAAATATATTCTGAAGGATACTATCTACTTCAGAAATTTAGAACAATCTAAACCAGGTGAACTTTCATAATGCCACTATATATAAACGAGTAGGAACCACTGTTGTGTGTGGTAGTAAAAGAATGGAAACTGTAGCATTTTCTTGTTGTATTGGTTCACCTTATAAACAGTTCCATCTCAATA
This sequence comes from Carcharodon carcharias, assembly GCF_017639515.1. Lineage (NCBI taxonomy): Eukaryota > Metazoa > Chordata > Chondrichthyes > Lamniformes > Lamnidae > Carcharodon > Carcharodon carcharias. Next base: position 53,138,658 of record NC_054467.1, on the reverse strand, counting down.
TTATGCCTGTTATGTTGTGGTTCTCCAACCTCTGGCCATAACCTCACAGAAACCTCAATGCTTCAGGGTTTTGCTAAAATAATGATGACATACTGGGGAAACTCACAGAAATCTTACTCATTTAAACTTAAGCTGTTTGTTCTAAAGGTAGCAATTTCTTTTGTCATAGGGTGAACTTCCTTATAACTTCTGGTGCAGTTATGGGCAGAGCAGAAGTGTGGCAGAAATTAAAAACGTAGTAAAAAAAGGGAGTAGGCCATTTGGCCTCTTGAGCCACCTCTGCTATACAACTAGATCATGACTGACCTTCTAGCTCAATGCCATTTTCCTTTGTTATCTTTAATTATCTAGAAATCTATCGATTTCTGTCTTGAACATATATAACTGAGCCTCCACATCCTTCTGGGGGATAGGGAATTCTGAAGATTCACCATGCTGAGTGAAGAAATCCTTCCTCATCTCAGTCCTGAATGACCTACCTGGGAGGTGCCAGAAGACTGGAGAACATTGGTTCCGCAATGTAAGAAAAATTGTAGAGATAAGCCAGGGAACTACAGACCAGTGAGTCTCAATTCAGTGGTAGGGAAACTATTGGGAGAAAATTCTGAAAGAGAGAATCCATCTCCACTTGGAGAGGCAAGGTTTGATCAGTGATAGTCAGCATGGCTTTGTCAGAGGGAGGTCATGCCTAACAAATTTGATTAAATTTTTTGAGGAGGTGACCAGGTATGTAGATGAGGATAGTGCAATTGATGTAGTTTATGTGGATTTCAGCAAAGTCTTTGACAAGGTCCCACATGAGAGATTTATAAGGAAGGCAAACGCACATGGGATACAGGGTAATTTGATAAGGTGGATTCAAAATTGGCTTAGTTGTAGGAGACAGAGGGTGGTTACAGAAGGTTGCTTTAGTGACCGAAAGCCAGCGTCCAGTGGCGTACCACAGGGATCTGTGCTCAGTCCCCTTTTACTCATCATCTATATAAACGATATAGATGACTACGTGGTGAGATGGCTTAGTAAGTTTGCAGATGACACAAAGATTGGCCAGGTGGTTAACAGTGAGGTTGACTATCTTGGGATACAGGAAGATATAGACTGGATGGTCAAATCACAGACTCACAGTGCAGAAGAGGCCCTTTGGCCCATAGAGTCTGCACCGAAACGTGAGAAACACCTGACCTAACTAATCCCATTTACCAGCACTTGGCCCATAGCCTTGAATGTTATGATGTGCCAAGTGCTCATGCAGGTATTTTTTAAAGGATGTGAGGCAACCCGCTTCCACCACCCTCACAGGCAGTGCATTCCAGACCATCACCAGCCTCTGGGTAAAACATTTTTCCTCACATCCCCCTAAACCTCCTGCCTCTCATCATGAATTTATGCCCCCCTGTGACTGACCCTTCAACTAAGGGGAACAGCTGCTCCCTAACCACCCTGTCCATGCCCCTCAATCTTGTACACCTTGATCAGGTCGCCCCTCAGTCTTCTCTGCTCCAATGAAAACAACCTCTCTTCATAACTTAAATGTTTCATCCCAGGCATGATAAAGGCAAGTGTCCCATATGCCTTTTTCACCACACCACTAACATGCCCATCTGCCTTCAGAGATCTATGGACACACACATCAAGGTCCCTTTGTTCCTCAGAACTTCCTAGTGCCATTGCTGTTTATTGAATACTTCCTTGTCAAATTACTCCTTCACACTTTTCAGGGTTAAATTCCTTCTGTCACTTATCTGCCCATTTGACCATCCCATCTATATCTTCCTGTAACCCAAGACACTCAACCTCACTGTTAACCACCCGGCCAATCTTTGTGTCATCCACAAACTTACTAATCCTACCCTCCCACGTAGTCATCTATGTCGTTTATATAAATGACAAATAATAGAGGACCGAGCACAGATAATTGGCAGATGGAATTTAACCCTGAAAACTGTGAGGTGATACACTTTGGTAGGAGTAATTTGACAAGGAAGTATTCAATGAACGGCATAACACTAGGAAGTTCCGAGGAACAAAGGGAGCTTGGCGTGTGTGCGCGTTAGAGGGGTGGCGAAAAAGGCATTTGAGACACTTGCATTTATCAATCGAGGCATAGATTACAAAAGTAGGGAGGTCAAGTTGGAGTTGTATAGAACCTTGGTGAGGCCACAGTTGGAGTACTGTGTGCAGTTCTGGTCACCACATTATAGGAAGGATGTGATTGCACTGGAGGGGGTGCAGAGGAGATTCACCAGGATGTTGCCTGGGATGAAACATTTAAGTTATGAAGAGAGGATAGACTTGGGTTGTTTTCGTTGGAGCAGAGAAGACTTGAGGGTCAACCTGATCGAGGTGTACAAGACTATGAGGGGCATGGACAGGGTGGATAGGGAGCAGCTGTTCCCCTTAGCTGAAGGGTCAGTCATGAGGGGAGGGAAATGAGGGGAAAAACTTCTTTATCCAGAGGGTGGTGACAGTCTGGAATGCGCTGCCTGGGAGGGTGGTGGAGACGGGTTGCTACACATCCTTTAAAAAGTGCCTGAATGAGCACTTGGCACATCATAACATTCAAGGCTATGGGCCAAGTCCTGGTAAATGGGATTAGGTAGGTAGGTCTGGTGTTTCTCATGTGTCAGTGCAGACACATGGGCCGAAGAATGTGAGATTCTGTGACTTGTGTATAATTTAGTGCCTCTTTTTAGATTAACCCATTTCGAACCAAAAGGGCTGTGCACCACTCTTTCTATTTAAGTCACTCTGGACTGGGCTCCAGGGCCTGTGTGAAACCAAGAAATGTGACTTCAATTTGGGTTTTCCCTTTGTCCTTCGCCAAGAGTAAATCCAGACACTCACTCAATAACTCTATAAAAGGCCCAGCTGAAATCAGGAGCCTAAAATGATATCATTCTACAGGTTGAGTCATCTTTTTTAGAAGAAGTTCTTGTGTCAATGTTTTTATTCTCCCCTAGATTTCTTCTATAACAAATTAGGGTTGGTAAATTTGGTGATTCAACAGTCAAAATCAGGCTGCCATATTAAATTCTTCTTAAAATAACGTTGTACCTGGGATAAGTTTTCTTCTAGCCATTGCAGCAGCTCTGTGAGATTCGTATTCTACAAATGCAAATCCGCGATTCTTAGTCTTGTCAGTGGCACTGGGGTAGACAATAACATCGACGACACCTTCGGTAACCTTCTTCATCTCCTCAAGGATTTCTTCCTTTTTTTTCTCCTTTGGAATTGCGCCAATGAACAATCTGCAGTTATCCAAGCTAACACACACACCAATAAATTTTCCAGGTCGAATTTCATAATTGTTAAGCATTTTGATTGCATTCTGAGCTTCTTCTCTTGTAGTATACATTACAAAAGCATAACCTCGATTCTCACCACTAAATTCCATCATCAGTCTAAACTCATAAATTTTCCCTGCCCGCTGGAACACAGGTACCAGTTCATCTTCATACATGTCTCGTGGAATCTTTCCTACAAAGACTTCACATCCACGAGGTGGTGGAGGACCTTCCCAACCTGTTAAAGCAGGAGATGTGTTTAATCATTTGGTACAATCAGTATCAGGTAATTAATAGATTAGGAATCATGCTATAAATAATAAAAGATACAAAGTTACAATATTAGATATAACAGATTAACTTTTAATGCCACAATTTCAAATTGAACATTTATTTGCAGCAAATCACATCTGAATAAGATCACAAAAATAGATTTACTTATAAAATTGTTTATATTAAATTCTGGCTTGCGCGTGAAACCTTTTCCTCAAATTATGTTGTCCCCTTTTCTCAGGTCAGGCACTAATTGTAATTAAACATATGGTGGGCCAGTACCCTGAGTTCTCCAAAAACTGTCCCTCATCAAGCAGCCATTAGAAAATGTACACTAAGTTCTGTCTGGGAATTTACCCAAACCCAAAGAGCTATTTATACTGTTTTATGAAGCGAACTTTTATGCAAAGGTATATCCTGAATGTACTTCTCCACACTGAACACCACTTCAAAAGAAGTGATGCACTGAGGCATCAAGAGCACAGAATGGGGGACTTTAATGCTCATCATCAACATTGGCTTAGGTGTACCATTATTGATTGAACAGTGCAATTCCTGAAGGACATATCTGCCATACTGGGGTTGTGGCATGTGGCGAGAGCACCAACTGGAGGAAAAAATTAACTTGACCTTGTATCACTATCTACCTGTTGCAGATACATGTGTCATGATTGTATTGGCAGAAGTGGCTACTGCATAGCCTGTGCGCAGGCAAAGTCACATATTTGCACTGATAACACCTTCCATCATGTTTTGTGGCACTACCATGCTTAACTGGATAGTTTCAGATCAAATCAAGCAACTCAAATCTGGGCATCCTCAATGCTGGCCAACAGAAGCAGTAGAATTGTACTCCACTGTGATCTGTAACCTCAGTCTAGCAAATCTTTCACTTTTCTGTTACCATCAAACCAAGTGCCCAGCTCTGATGCAATGAATAACCTAGGGCAGCAAGCCAGGAACATAGCCAAGCATACCCAAAGAGGCACCAACTGGTGAAACTACAACACAAGCCTGCAAACATTCTGAACTGTGGTAGCAGTATGCTTTAGAAAGAGCTAAGCAATCTCACAACCAATCAAATTAAATCTCTACATATCTGCTACATCTGCCAATTAAATCTGTTCCCTCTTGTTCTCAATTCTTCTGCTAGTGGGAACAGTATTATGTTAATACCATTTTACAATATAGAATAAAGGAACATTTGGAATTAAAAGTAATTTTCTTTCCCTTTCCACTATTTACTGGCCTAATTATTTGGCTTTCATAGGTGTGATTACAGCACATTGATCTTCAATTGTCTCACAATCTGAAATTCAATCATTTTGTACAACTAGATCAGTGCTGGTATAAATCAGATCTACCTCATGTCCAAGTTTATATGGAATGCAGGTCCACATAAATATTTGAAAGAAAAAAAATCTGAAGGTTTTTTTTATATTAGGCACCTGGATCAGAGCATTACAACCTGGATCAGAGCATTACAACAAAACAAAAGAGTCAGGAGCAGGTGTAGACTATATGGCCTGTTGAACCTGCTTTACCATTCAATATCATCATAGCTGATCCTGGGCTTCAGCTCCACATCCTCAGTAGGAAGAGAGAAAGACAGACTTGCATTTATTTGCATTGCACCTTTCGTGATCTCAGGATGTCCAAAACAACTCTACAACTAATTAGTTACTTTTTTTTTTGAGTGTCATCGTTGTTACGGACAGGAAAGGCAAATTCTTGTCACAAACTGTCCATAAGCAGAAGGTGTTTTTGAATTATTTTTGAAGTAGGCTGTGGCATGTTTTCCCAAACCCTCAATTTGTGAGATCCAATTTACGAATAACTCACAGCAAGCTCACATTAGGATTGACTCAGTTCGCAATGTCTCACTCCAGTACACGTGCATGCGGCATGCACATGCGCACAATAAGGGTGTGGGGTGGGGGATAGAGAAAGTTTTACAGCTATGGACACTAACAGTAAAAGAACCACAGATGAATATTAGTTTATGTGAACATCAGAGTCCAGTGAGGACTCTTTCACAAAGGAGTTAGAGTTCAGCTGGCTGAAGACCGGAGTTGTAGAGTTCTCTTTACAGTTGTTGCTGATACCATAAGATGAAGTTGGCACACAGAGACTGGGTCAGTTCTGCAAAGGATGGTAGGATATTTTCCAGCAGTGATAGACATTGAGGAGCAGGCTGTTGTTCAGCCTGGAGATCTGCTTCTTGGTGTTCACTGGTTTCGATGTTAAAGAGCAGACTAATGGTTTTTCAGGCCTCTCCACTATTAAGGACAAAGCAGTCTGCTTGATCAGCACCCCATCCACCAACTTAAACATTCACCTCTTCATCTTGTGGGGTGAAATCTCACTGAGGAGTCAGGGGTTTCGCCTGCTGGCTGGAGAGCTGGCGAGACTCCAGTGCTGTCTCTTTTTGGGAAGACCCACCGGCCAATACGCCAATCAGGCAGCAGCAGGCCTTCTCCTGGAATCAAGACCCAGGGCAGAAGTCTTACCTTAAATTCCCTGTTCTAAGTTCACCACGAGCGAGAGCACAAGATTCTGGTTGTAGTTTCTTCTAGTCTTAGTCAGCCTGCTAGTGGCAGTCATACAGTTAGTTAATTAGATGGCTAGTTAGAACTGGTTCCCTTGCCAGCAGGGCCTGACTCAGATCTTTAGAATTTCAGGTTTTTGCTCACTGACAAGAGTAAATAGCATGGAGACAGAGTACTGCTAAACAGAGTACAGAACCCAGGAATTTGGTGAGTGAGGGAGTTTGGTGCAGTGAACGAAAGAGTCTTTTACAGAACAAGGAGTGGTCTGAGAGAGAGTGAGACCCGAGAACTGAAGTGCAGCAGCGTTAATGGGGTAAGCAGGTAAGTGATTGGTTGGTGAATTTTAGGGTTTTTAGGGTTCTATTTTTCTCTAAATTGGGACAATAGTACTGGGGAGATATTAATATTGCATTATATTTATCACCTATTGGCAGTAAGTGTCTGCAGCTCAAAGAACTTTGGCTTTGCATCGGTGAGCTTTGGACACTGCGATGAATCAGGGAAAAGTTACCTGGACATTCTGTTCCAGGAGGCAGTCACACAAGTTGGGTTAGGTGCCTCTGATTTGGTCCGTGGTCAGGGACAGTGGCGGGGGTTGAGCGGGTGGGGGTGGGATGCTTCATATGAGGGTGAATTTAGAAAGTTAATGATAAAGGATAAGATGCTAGTGCAGGGTGGCAATGCAGGTAATGATAAGCAGAGTACAAGAGGAAGGAACAGAGCATACAAACATTAAAGTGCACCAGCAAATAAGGTCAGAGTAGGAAAAATGGTTAAAAGGTAGAATAAAGACCCCTTATCAGAATTCCTGCAGCATTCCTAACAAGATAGATAAATTGATAGCTTAACTTGAAATAAAAGGACATGACATGACAACCTTTACAGGAGGTGTGGCTGCAAGATGATGAAGACAAAGAACGGAATATTCATGGGTATTTAACATTTCAGGAGAGGAAAGAGGGACATGGAGATGGGATAGCTCTGTTAATAAAAGATGAAATCACTACAGTTGCGAGGAATGATCCTGGCTCAGATAATCAAGATGTATAATCAGTTTGTGTGGAGATAAGAAATAGCAAGAGGAGGAAGTCGCTGTTAATAGTTTATATGTTCCCCCCTCTTAACAGTAGTTACATTGTAGGACAGAGAATAAAATCAAGAAATAATGTGGCTTGTAAGAAAAGAACCACAAGCAGTCCATGTCCAAATGCAAAAGACCTGGACAATATCCAAGCTTGGGCTGATAAGTGGCAAGTAACACTTGTGCCACACAAGTGTCAAACAATGACCATCTCCAATAAGAGAGAATCTAATCATCGCCCCATGACATTCAATGGCAGCATGATCACTGAATTCTCCATCATTATCCTGGGGGTTAACATTGACCAGAAACTGAACTGGACTAGCCATATAAATACTGTGGGTACATGAGCAGGTCAGAGGCTAGGAATCCTGCGACGAGTAACTCACCTCCTGACTGTCCACCATCTATCTACAAGGAACAAGTCAGGAGTGTGATGGAATACTCCCCACATCCCAAAAATGAAAAAATTGTGGATGATTTTAATCTTCATACAGATTGGACAAATCAAATTAACAAAGGTGGCCTTGATGATGGGTTCATAGAGTTTCTTAGAACAAAAGGTTCTGGAAGCAAACCAGAGAACATGCTATGTTAGACAACCTTTACAGTGGTGTGGCTGGCTGCAAGGTGAAGAAGGCAACATTGGATGCAGAATCGGTGACCACTTTGCGGAACATCTTCGGTCTGTTCGCAAGCATGACCCAGACCTCCCTGTCGCTTGCCATTTCAATACACCACCCTGCTCCCATGTCCATATGTCCGTCCTTGGCCTGCTGCAATGTTCCAGTGAAGCTCAACGCAAACTGGAGGAACAGCATCTCATCTTCAGACTACACACTTTACAGCCTTCCGGACTTAACATCGAGTTCAACAACTTCAGATCATGAACTCTCTCCTCCATCCCCACCCCCTTTCCGATCACCCTTTCCCAATAATTTATAATTTTTAAATATATTTTCCTAACTATTTCCATTATTTTTAAATGTTATTTCCATCCATTGTTTTATCTCTACCTTTTAGCCCATTTTGATCCTTTACCCCCACTCCATGACCCCCTAGGGCTCTCCGTACCTTGCTCGTCCTACTTAATGTCACCTATTAGCACATTTCTTAACTAATATCACCACCGTCAACACCTCTTTGTCCTTTTGTCTATGACATCTTTTGACAATCTCTACCTATCACTGGCCCTCTATCCAGCTCTATTAAACCAGCTTATACTTCACCTCTCTTCTATTTTTCCTTAGCGCTGTTGAAGAGTCATATGGACTCGAAACGTTAACTGTGTTCCTCTCCGCAGATGCTGTCAGACCTGCTGAGTTTTTCCAGGTATTTTTATTTTTGTTTTGCAGTAGATCTATGTATTTGGATTTCCAAAAGACATTCAACAAGGTGCCACACAAGATAAGAGCTCATGGTTATGGGGCAATATGTTGGCATGAATAGAGGACTGGGCAGCTAACAGGAAAAAGAGTGGGAATAAACAGGTTATCTTCTGGTTGGCAAACTATAATTAGCTGAGGTGCCACAGGGATCATTGCTGGGGCCTCAATCAACTAGAATCCATATTAATGACTTAGGTGAGCGGAGTGTATTGTAGCCAAATTTATTGATGATACAACAACAGATTGGAAAGCACAGCCTGCAAAAGAATGTTGGTGAAGTGTTTGGGTATAAATTTAGTAGATAGTGCATAATGTAGGAAATGTGAGGCTGTTTCCCCTTGTGGGAGTGTCTAGGACCAGAGGGCATAATCTCAGAGCAAGGGGTTGCCCATTTAGGACAGAGAAGAGGAGGAATTTCTTCTCTCACAGAGGGTAGTCAACCTGTGGAATTCTTTACCGCAGAGGACTGTCGAGAATGGGTTGTTATGTATATTCAAGGCTGAGATAGACAGACTTTTAATCAGTAAGGGAATCAAGGGTTATAGGGATAACGCAGGAAAGTGGAGTTGAGGATTATCAGATCAGCCATGATCTCATTGAATGGCAGAGCAGACTACTGGGCTGAATGGCCTACTTCTGCTCCTATGTCTTATGGTCTTAAGGTGATGGCAGGGTGGCATACAGTCGGGAGGGAGTTGCCCTGGGAATCCTCAACATTGACTCCAGACCCCATGAAGTCTCATGGCATCAGGTCAACCATGGGCAAGGAAACCTCCTGCAGATCACCATGCACCGCACCCCCTTCCCCATCAGCTGATGAATCAGTATTCCTCCATGTTGAGCACCACTTAGAAGAAACACTGAAGGTGGGAAGGGCTCAGAATGTACTCTGGGTGGGGAACTTCAATGTCTATCACCACGAGTGGCTCGGTAGCACCACCACAGGCTGAGCTGGCCGAGTCCTAAAGGACACAGCTGCGAGACTGGGCCTGCAGCAGATGGTGAGGGAACCAACAAGAGGGGAAAACATACTTGACCTCATTCTCACTAATCTGCCTGTCGCAGATGCCTTTATCCATGACAGTACCTGCAGGAGCAACCTTGTGGAGATGAAGTCCTGATTTCACATTGAGGATACCCTCCATCGTGTTCCGGTACTACCATTGTGCTAAATGAACAGATCTAGCAACTGAAGACCAGGCATCCATGAGGCGCTGTGGGCCATCAGTAGTAGTACTCAACCACAATCTGTAACTTCATGGCCCAGCATATCCTCCATTCTACATTACCACCAAGCCAGGGGATCAACCCTGGTTCAATGGAGTGCAGGAGGGTAAGCCAGGAGCAGCACCAGGCATACCTAAAAATTTGAGGTATCAACCTGGTGAAGCTACAACACAGGACTACTTAGGTGCCGAACAGCATAAGCAGCAAGTGATAGAGCTAAGTGATTCCATAACCAACGGATCAGGTCTAAGATCTCTAGTCCTGCCACATCCAGTCATGAATGGTGGTGAACAATTAAACAACTCACTCAAGGAGGCAGCTCCACAAATATCCCCAAACTCAATGACGGAGGAGCTCAGCACCTCAGTACAAAAGATAAGGCTGAATGATTTGCAACAATCTTCAGCCATGAAGTTTTTTTTTATTCATTCATGGGATGTGGGTGTCGCTGGCTAGACCAGCATTTATTGCCCATCCCTAATTGCCCTTGTTTCAATGTGTCAACCATATTACTGTGGGTCTGGAGTCACAAGGCGGCCAGATCAGGTAAGGATGGCAGATTTCCTTCCCTAAAGGACATTACTGAACCAGATGGGTTTTTATGACAATTGACAATGGTTTCGTGGTCATCAGATTTTAAATTCCAGATTTTTGATTCAAATTTCACCATCTGCTGTGGTGGGATTCAAATCCAGGGTCCCAGAGCATTACCATGGGTCTCTGGAATACTAGCCCAGGGATAATACCACTACGCCATCGCCTCCTCAGAGTGGATGATCCATCTTGGCCTCCTCCAAAAATCCTCAGCATCACAAATGCCAGTCTTGAGCCAATTTGCTTCACTCCACATCATATCAAGAAACTGCTGAAAGCACTAGATACTGCAAAGACTACGGGCCCTGACAATATTCCGCCAATAATAACGAAGGCTTGTGCTGCAGAATTTGCTGCACACTTAGCCAAGCTGTTCCAGTACAGCTACAACACTGGCATCTACCCAGCAATATGGAAAATTGCCCAGCTATGTCCTGTACACAAAAGCAGGACAAATCCAAACCGGCCAATTATTGCCCCATTAGCCTACTCTTGATCATCAGTAAAGTGATGGAAGGGGTCATCAGCAATGTAATCAAGCAGTGCTTGCTTAGCAATAACCTGCTCACTGACGCTCAGTTTGTGTTCCACCTGTGTCACTCAGCTTCTGACCTCATTGCAGTCTTGGTTCAAGCATGGACAGAAGAGCTGAACTCCAGAGGGGAGATGAGAATGACTGCCTTTGACTTAAAGGAGCCCATGGGAACTGGGGGGGTAAAACACTCTGCTGGCTGAAGGTCAGTCATCTCAGTTCCAGGAGTTCCTCAGGGTAGTGTCCTAGGCCCAACCATCTTCAGCTGCTTCATCAACGACCTTCCCTCCATCATGAGGTCAGAAGTGGAAATGTTTGCTGATGATTCCAAAATGTTCAGCACCATTTTCAACTCCTCAGATACTGAAGCAGTCCATGTCCAAATGCAGCAAGACCTGGACAATATCCAGGCTTGAGCTGACAAGTGGCAAGTAACATTAGTGCTGCACAAGTGCCAGGCTATGGTCACCTCCAACAAGAGAGAATCTAACCATCGCCCTTTGACATTCGAAGGCATTACCATCACTGAACACCCCCAACTATCAACATCCTGGGGATTACCATTGACCAGAAACTGAACTGGACTAGGCGTATGAATATTGTGGCTGCAAGAGCAGGTCAGAGACTAAGAATCCTGCAGCAAGTAACTCATCTCCTGACTAGCCAAAGCCTGTCCATCATCCACAAGGTACAAGTCAGGAGTGTGATGGCATACCCTCCACTTGCCTGGATGAGTGCAGCTCCAACACTCAAGAAGCTTGACATCATCCAAGACAAAGCAGCCCACTTGATTTGGCACCTCTTCCATAAACATTCACTCCCTCCACCACAGTGGCAGCAGTGTGTTCTATCTACAAGATGCAGTGCAGGAACTCAAAGGCTCCTTAGGCAACACCTTCCAAACCCACAACTGCTACCATCTAGCAGGACAAGGGCAGCAGATAGATGGGAAAACCAACTGCAAGTTCCCCTCCAAGCCATTCACCATCCGGACTTGGAATATATTGCCGTTCCTTCGCTGTCAAAATCCTGGAACTCCCTCCCCAGCAACACTGTGGGTGTACCTACACCACAGGGAGTGCAGCAGTTCAAGGCAGCAGCTCACCATCACCTTCTCAAGGGCAATTAGTGATGGGCAATAATTGCTGGCCTAACCAGGTACACCCACATCCCGTAGACCATTTGGTCCCTTGAGCATGTTCTGCCATTCACTCAGATCATGGCTGATGATCTTGTTTCGAATTCCACATTCCCATCTACCCCTGATAGCCTTTGATTCCCTTGCCTAACAAGAATCTATCGACAGCTGCCTTAAAACAGAAATAGGTCCTTCCTATCTACTCTATCATAATTTTATGCAGCTAAATTAATTTTCCCATCAGCTTCCTCTGGTCCAAAAAAAAAAAATCAGCTAAAATTCTCCATTCCTGGCAACATCCTCAAATCCTTAACAAAAACAGAATTACCAGGAAAAACTCAGCAGGTCTGGCAGCACTGGCGGAGAAGAATAGAGTTGACGTTTCGAGTCCTTATGACCCTTCAACAGAACTTACCTGTAAAATTCAACTCTTTTCTTCTCCGCCGATGCTGCCAGACCTGCTGAGTTTTTCCAAGTAATTCTGTTTTTGTTTTGGATTTCCAGCATCCGCAGTTTTTTGTTTTTATCCTCAAATCCTTTCTTTACTCTCTCAAATGCAATCACATCCTTTCTGTAATGTGGTGACCAGAAATGTATGCAGCACCCTAATTGCAGTGTAACAGTTCCAGCATACCATCCTTACTCTAACACCTATGCTTCAACTAATAAAGGACATTATGCCTGCCCTCATAACCACCTTATTTACATGCCCTACTACCTTCAGGAATCTGTGGACATGCACTCCAAGGTCCCACTGTGTCTCGACATTTTAGAATCCTTCCAAGTATTGCTTGCTCCACCCAAAAGCATTATCAACTCACACCTGGGCTGAATGCCATTTGCCACTTTTCTGCCTACCTGTCCAGTCCATTAGTGCAGTCTACAGTTTTCATCTTCACTATCAACCACACATACATTTTTCTTATCACCTGCAAACTTCTTAATCATGCTTACTACATTTAAGTCTCAAGCATTGGTAGAAACCATGAACTGCAAGGGACCCAGCACTGAGCTCTGTGGAACCCCACCAGAAACGGCCTCCCAGACACAAAAACAGCCGTCGAGCATTACCATTTGCTCTGTGCCACTAAATCAATTTTGGATCCAATTTGCTGCTTGCTTTTGGATACTAAGGGCTTTTAAATTTTCTGACCATTCGGCCACATGGGACCTTGTCAAAAGCCTAAAATTCACATAGACTGCAAGCACATTATCCTTATTGACTCTCCTTGTTACCAATTCACAATCAAGTCAGTCAGGTCCAACCTTCCCATAACAAATTTATGCTGTTAATGATTGTGTGTTTTTAAAAACTGATTACTTACACTGTTTGAATTTTTTTTTCCAATAAATTGCCTGAGGTCAGGATGAAAGACCTTCAATTATTCAAGCTATCGATTCCTCCCTTTTTAAATAATGATATGCAAACAATCCTCCTATAGCCTTATAGCTAGAAAGAATTGGAAAATAATGACCATCGCCTTTGCTGTTTTTTTCCTTGCTTCTCTTAACAATCTGGTATTTATTCCATCTGGTCCAGATGATTTATCCACTTTCAAGGATGCCAAAGATCAAAATCTTTCATCCCATCCAAAATTTCACACACTTCCAAGAAAATGGCCCAGTTTTTCGCCACACCCCTAGAAATGGAAGAAAGCTTCTAAGTCATGCCCTGAACCCAGCATTTCTCATTTTCGCAGGCATGGAACTGGAGTCAGTCCAGGGATTGCGCATGCACAATTCATAGAGACAGCTGATTATTTTGGAAGGCCAGGAGTATGGAATCCAGGCAGTGTAGATTAGGACAAGTAAGAGGAGGTCTGAACTTGATGGATTTGTTTGAATAGCCAGGGTATCCTTTGGGAGAGGTGTTTAGGAATATAGTATGCTCCTATCCCTTTGGATAGGTTCCCCGAACACCTTTGGGAGAGGCAAGGCATCCTATGAGATTGTTAAAAATGAACATAATTGTGTACTTTTTATGCATAAGCTCACTGGAACTGTCAAAGCTGTCAAAGAGCTGTCCAGCTGTCAAGGTGGGGTAGTGGTATTGTCACTGGACGAATAATTCAAAGACTCAGGGTAATGCTCTGGGGACCAAGGTTCAAATCCCACCATGACAGTGAAATGTGATTTCAATTAAAAAAATGGAGGTTAAAAGCCTAATAACGACCATGAAACCATTGTCAATCAAGCGGGCTGCTTTGTCCAGCTTCTTCAGTGTTGTGGGAGCTACACTCATCCAGGCAAGTGGAGAGTATTCCATCACAGTCCTGACTTGTACCTTGTAGATGGTGGACAGGCTTTGGTTGGGATGGGATGGGGTGGTCAGGAAGTGAGTTACTCGCTGCAGGATTCCTACCTCTGACCTGCTCTTGTAGCCACAGTTCAGTGTCTGGTCAATGGTAACCCCCCAGGATGTTGACAGTCGGGGATGGTAATGCCATCGAATGTCATGGGGCGATGGTTAGATTCTCTCTTTGCGTAGTACTTGCGTGGCATGACTCTTACTTGCCACTTTTCAATCCTGGATATTGTCTAGGTCTTGCTGTATTTGAACATGGGGCTTCTGTATCTGGGTCGTCGCATATGCAACCATCAATGAGCACCCCTTTTTCTGATTTTATGATAGAAGGAAGGTCATTGATGATGCTGCTGAAGATGGTTGGGCCTAGGACACCACCCTGAGGAACTCCTGCAATGATATACTCGAACTGATATGATTGACCTCCAATAACCAAAACCACCTTGCTTTGTGCTCGGTATGACTCTAACCAGCAGAAAGGTTTCCCCCATTCCTCACTGTCTCCATGTTTGCTAGGGCTCCTTGATGCCATACTCAATCAAGTGTCTTGATGTCAAGGCAGTAACTCTGACCTCACCTCGGGAGTTCAGCTCTTCAGTCCGTGTTTGAGATCAAGGCTGTAATGAGGTCAGGAGCAGAGTGGCCTGGCAGAACCCAAACTGAGTGTCAGTGAGCAGGTTATTGCTAAACAATGCTGCTAGATAGCACTGTTTATGACCCCTTCCATCACTTTATTGACGATTGAGAGTAGACAGATGGGACAGTAATTGGCTGGGTTGAATTTGTCCTGTTTTGTGTACACAGAACATACCTTGGGCAATTTTCCACAATACCAGGTGGATGCCAGTGTTGTAAGCTGTACTGGAAAAGCTTGGCGAGGGGCACAGCAACTTTTTGAACAGAAGTTTTCAGTGCTATTGCCAGAATATCGTCAGGGCCCATAGCCTTTGCAGTATCCACTGGCTTCAGCTGTGGATTATACAAACCCAAACTCTACAGGACTACTTCAGCTGAGCGCAGAGTTCAAACAGACATAATTTTCGCTGCAGTAAGGGCCTTACCCCAATGTGGGAGTTGCGAATCATTAGCGAAGTTGTAAATGCTCATGAAGCTCTTTGAAAACTGAAAAAAAAAACTGCTTGCCTTTATCTGAGAGATGAAATAAAATCTGTTATATCAGGTTCAATAACTGTTTGTTGACATTACCCTAATTGCTATTGTGACAGCATCATTCACAGAATCTCAGTGCAGAAGAGACCCTTCGGCCCATCGACACGAGAAGCACCTGACCTACTTTCTAATTCCATTTACCAGCACTTGGCCCATAGCCTTGAATGTTATGATATGCCAAGTGCTCATCCAGGTACTTTTTAAAGGATGTGAGGCAACCCTCCTCCACTACCCTCTCAGGCAGCGCATTCCAGACCGTCACCACCCTCTGGGTAAAAAGGTTTTCCTCACATCCCACCGAAACTTCCTGCCTCACACCTTGAACTTATGCCCCCTTGTGACTGACCCTTCAACTAAGGGGAACAGCTGCTCCCTATCCACGCCCCTCATAATCTTGTACACCTCGATCAGGTCGCCCCTCAGTCTTCTCTGCTCCAACGAAAACAACCCAAGTCTATCCAACCTCTCTTCATAACTTAAATGTTTCATCCCAGGCAACATTCTGGTGAATCTCCTCTGCACCCCCTCCAATGCAATCACATCCTTCCTATAATGTGGCGACCAGAATTGCACACACTACTCCAGCTGTGGCCTTGCTAAGGTTCTACACAACTCCAACATGATCTCCCTACTTTTGTAATCTATGCCTTGAACGATAAAGACAAGTGTCCCATATGCCTTTTTCACCACCCCATTAACATGCCTCTCTGCCTTCAGAGATCTATGGACACACACGCCAAGGTCCCTTTTGTTCCTCAGAACTTCTTGGTGTCATGCCATTTATTGAATACTTCCTTGTCAAGTTACTCCTTCCAAAGTGTATTACCTCACACTTTTTAGGGTTAAATTCCATCTGTCACTTATCTGCCCATTTGACCATCCTGTCTATAACTTCCTGTAGCCCAAGACACTCAGCCTCACTGTTATCTTTGTGTCATCCGCAAATTAATCCTAACCCCCACATGGTCATCTATGTTGTTTATATAAATGACGCATAATAGGGGACCCAGCACAGATCCCTGTGGTACGCCACTGTTAATGCTTGACTTCATTCCACAACTGACTTTTAAATCCAATCTAATTGACAGCTCAATGGGGTTATTAAAGATTAGCTCTCTTTGATTGGGAGCTGTGAATACAACTACTTTGTAATAAATATTCAGAACTTTATTTTATTTAATCTCAGTATGGCTCCTCAGGAATGCCCATGGTGGATTCTGAGTGAGTTGGTATGGAAGGTGTGGTGGGTGCGGGATTGCAGGTCACAAGCTGGCATTGGTTAGCACCAAGTTGGCATAGGGGCTTTAATTAGGTGCCATAGTGAAGGTTGGTGGGTCATGAGTTGGCACAATTGGCACTAGGTTGGCATGGGGCTAAATGGAGCCAAGGGGGTAGGTGGGGGTAGGTTGACATGAGTTGGCATGTAATAGGCATGGCAGTGGTTAAAGTGGTAGAGGGGTGAGGGCTAGAGATCTTAATGTTTGTGAAAAAATTGGGAGAAAAGTGGCAGGGAACCAAGGCAGAAATTTTAAACAGTCTGCCCCGACATTCAGCAGCTCATGGCTGCCTCTAATCTACATCTGGGCACTGCAGGCCCAACTCCATGCAGCACCCCCCTGCCACTGCCTGGAATGAAGATTCTGCCACATGGGGCACTTTTTCCAGAGGCAGCTACAGCAAGCTAGCAATTTCACAGCTCGGCACACCCACCTCGGGAGCAAAAACACCAAGGCTAATGCCTCCGGGCAGAATTTTGCCCTTCATGTGCGGGATCAGCAGGGGTGGTCGGGAAGCTGATCGCCACCCATGATCGGTAGTGCTCTGCGATTTTACACAGGTGAGCCAATTAAGGCCCGCATAGCATGATATGTTAGTGGCAGCGCTGAGCGTGGCCTGTGCGAAGTGGAAAGGTGGGGGGCGGTGGAAAGAGTATGAGCAGGCCTTGTGCGCCAGGGAGCACTGAATAATCTCCCTGGGGCACTGAGCTGCCTCAGGGAAATAAAGAATTTTCAAAAACCATAACGAAGAGCAGAAAAATAAAACTAAACATGTCCCCTCATGTGAGTGTCATATCAGGAGGGACATGTTTTTAAAGTTTTTATTTTATTTGTATTTGCTTTTGAAAACCTCATCCTGCCCATGGATGAGGTTTCCCAAAAAAAAAATGCAACGGCCGCTTGGCCTTTTTGCCTGCCCGCCAGCCTTTAGGTTGGATGGGCAGTGAAAAACTGAAGTCAATTGTTAACTTAATGGCCTTAATAGGCATTTTAATTGTTGGCAGGTGCGCTGCCGGCTCCGGCGCATGCCCGCCAGCCAACTATTGCGCGACTGCTCATTGATGTCTGCACGCTCAGCTGACGTCATCGAGCATTATTTCACGCTTGGTCAGGTCAGGCACATGCCCACACGCCGAGCTAAAAATTCTGCCCTCTATTTCTGTAGCCTAAGATCCCATATGCAAATTTAAACACAAACATATCAATTCGAAATCATTTGGCCCCTCGAACTTGTTCAACCATTTGGCAAGACCATGGTCTCAACTCCACTTACTTACCTATCCCCTATATCCTTTGACTCCCTTGTCAACCAAGAACCCATAATTCATTGTTAAAAATATTAAATGACCCTGCCTCCACTGCCCTCTAGGAAAGACCACAGGCCCTCAAAGAAAAATTTCTCATCTGAGTCTTAAATTGGAGACCCTTTATTTTTAAGTCTTAGTTCTAGTTTCTCCCACATTGCCTCAGCATCCACCCTCTCAATTCCTCTCAGGGTCATATATCTTTCAATAAGGTCGCCTCTCATTTTTCTGAACTCCAAAGGATACAGGCCCAACCTTTCTCCATAACCTTTAAGATCCTGAGGGGTGCCTTGGCAGGGTGGATGTGGAGAGGATGTTTCCTCTTGTGGGAGAATCCAGAACCAGTTTAAACTTGTTTAAAAATAAGGGGTCGCTCATTTAGGCAGATGAGTAGAAATTTTTTGAGAGTTTTGAATCTATGAAACTCCCTCAAAAGGCAGTGGAAGCAGAGTCTTTGAATATATTTCAGGAAGAACTAGATAGATTATTGGTTAACAAGGGGATGAGGGGCTATCTGGGGTAGGCAGGAATGTGGGTTGAGGTTACATTCAGATCAGCTCTGATCTTATTGAATGGGTGGAGCAGGCTTGAGGGGCCAAGTGGCCTATTCCTACTCTTAATTCGTATGTTCTTATCAACGCCCTATACATTTGTAGCAAGACTTTCCTACTTGCAATAAACCAAAATATTCCATTTGCCTGCTGAATCACTTTCAGTACCTGCATACTAATCTTGTGATTCAAGTATTTTTATATTATATGTATAATATTCATTCACATTTCTTATATGGTGAGACATTGGGAAGTGTTGATGTCCAAAGGGACCTGGGCCTCTTTGTTCGTAAGCCAGTGAAAGATAACCTCCCAGTGCAGCAAGCAAATCAAAAGGCAATGATATGCTGGTCCGACGATTTATATACAGAGTTAAGAAGTCTTGCTGCAATTGTATGCAGCCTTGGTGAGATCACGTTTGGAGGATTGCATACAGTTTTGGTTTCCTAACCTAAGAAGCAATATAGTTACCATAGGGGCAGTGCAAAGGTTTACCAGACTGATTCCTGGGCTTGTGGGATTGTCCTAGGAGAAGAGATTGGCCCTACATTCTCTAGAGTTCGAAGAACGAGAGGTATCCTCACTAAAGCATGCACAATTCAACCAGAGCTCGACAGGATAGTTGCAGGAAGGATGTTTCCCCAGGCTGGGGGGGGTGGTCGAGAACCAGGGGGCAGAGTCTCTGAATAAGAGGTAGGCCATTAAGGACTGAGCTGAGGAGGAATTTCTTTACTCAGGATGGTGAATCTTTGGAATTCTGTACCCCAGAGGGCTGTGAAGGTTCAATCATCTAGTATATTCAAGACAAAGATTGATTGATAGCTTAAATTTCTAGAAATCTAAGGATATGGGGATAATGGTATTGAAATAAAAGATCTGTGTTACAGTGCGCAGTTATGATTTTAGAAAGGTATTCTTATATGTTATATTTTTTTGAAACAGAGGGCGGAATCATCCCAGATTTACACAAAGTGTGATAGCGGGCGGGAAAAAAGTTCTTTTACCAATGGCAGGTTTTCGTCTCCCATTAATTATGCAGCCACAGGAAACACACCATCTCACTAGTGGGCAGCCTCCGATTTGGCCGTCACGATATTACTTCGCTGCTTCCTCCTGCAGGGTGCCATATTTGAACTGCAGCTGCATGCATACTTCTCAATGCTTGCAGCCCAGGAGAACACCAGTGAAGACATGCCCCAAAAGCCAAGAGTACAGCCCCCCAAATTAGTAACACAACCCTGGGATGCCCTCTGGATACTGTGGAGGCCTGCTGCGACGTCTTCTACCCCCACTCAGGCTGCAGGAGGCCCATCAGTGTCACTGCACCGGCTTGAGAGGCAGTGGCAGAGGTGATCAGTGCCAATGCCACACAAGGTCTGACATCCAGTACAGAAAACTGATGAATGCTCTCATCTGGGCTGCCAGGATAAGGCAACTATCTTATCACTCTAAACTTTCACATTCACTGGCATCTCACTCACTCTGCCAGCTCAAGGGACATCACCACTCACTCTCATGCACACCCTCACATCACCATTTGGCCTCCTCTCTCTGGAGACTTGCCTCCTCAGCCCTCACCATCTTGAGGCCACTTACAGAGATCAACATGTGCCACCACACACACCCTTGTCTGGTAGGTAAAGATCTAACCATGAGTCCCCCCTAACAGTGATGTTTTGCCACCTGCAAAGCCTGGTGCTGATTACCGCGAGTGCTGCCTGAATCAAGGTAGGCAAACAAACCTCGAAGTCCCGAGTGCAAGGCAGCTTACCAGGTGCATGTCACTTATGTACAATTGTGAAACATGTCAGTGTGGGTGCTCGGAAGATCCAATGGGATGCTAAAGTACTGAAATTAGTTTCTTGACACATGGCAGTGGGAAACACGGCCCGCCACTGACAGTGTAAAACCGATTTTTGGCCTTCTTGCCATTTTGTCACCCCCCGCACCCCCACCAGTACCATAATGTCAACATGCCCGGAGAATTCCAGTCTGAGTTTAAAAACTGTTCTCAAAGTGGCTTCAACCCATCAGACAGAATTGTGGATTTCAACCATCTTTCTGTTACCTCCTGAGAAGGCACAGATACAACCCCAGACACATTGTCTAGAAAAATAAACCATTTTGAAAATGTAATGATTGTTCAAATGAGTAAACAGAAACTAACTGACTTCACACAAAGACACTAACTGGCAAGGAGACTTTGGATTGCAAAATGGGATTACTGTTTGGCATCTCGTCCTGATCACATGATAGCATGGCCATCTTGGCTCCCTGTTAAAGGTATATGTAGTCGGAAAATTCAACCTGGTTCAAGAGATCCATCTTGAAGCTTCAACCCAGGGAGGGACATAGAAAGTTATCTAAAAACAGCTAAAGGCCTGCTGCAAAGTAACTAGGAAGATAAAAATGCCACAGCTGCAAATGGAAGTAAGGAACCTTCTTTCCTCCCTATAAAACTGATTTCACCTAAATTCACTTGTTAAAGCAACCTCTAGCAATTCAACAGTGGAAGCCTTCACAGCTGCAGATGCAACTCTGAAGCCCAACGACCTTCACTTCAGCCAACACACAACTTCAAAGCATATTGGGCATACACCAATTACAGACTGAAGTTAATTATCTTCATTTGATGCAGTAGTAACTTTACATTTTCTCAGGTGACTTCCAGAGCAATAGTGTGAAATAAACTAACCTTTCCCTTTCAACTAAAAAAGCTTTGCTGCTGGGTTGTTTTAAATTGAATTTCTCATTCCACGGGTAAGACGACACACACCCAGGTACAAATACTTGTTCATGGGTGACTGTCAAGGACGCTTTAAAAGATATTCCTCCAAACAGCAATGATCTAGGTGAGAAATGGCCTACTCTTGCTCCTATTTCCTAAGTTCCTATGTACTCTCATCTCTGTACCAGAGTTTTGCAATCTTTCCTTCTCCATTTAAATATATCACTTTTCTAGTCTTCCTGCCAAAGTGAGCAAGTTCACATTTTCCCAAATTATACTTCCTCTGGCAAATTTTTTTGTCCATTCGCTTAACCTATTCAAATCCCTTTGTTAACTCTATGCCCTCCTTGATTTACTTTCCTACCTATCTTTGTGTCATCAGCAAATTTAATCGCCATACATTCAGTCTCTTCATCCAAGTCATTGATACAGGTTATAAATAGTTGAGGCCCTAGCACTGATCCTCGTGGCACTTCACTGGTTAAAGCTTGCCAACCCAAAAATGGCCCATTTATCCCTACTTTGTTTCCAGTTTGCCAAACAAATCTCTATCCCCTACACCATGAGCTCTTATTTTGTGTAACAACCTCTGATCTGGCTCTTTATCAAATGTCTTTTGAAAATTCCAGTACATCAGAACTACAGTCTCCATGTTACATGTTATTTCCTCAAAGAAATCTAATAAATTAGAAAGACTATTTTCCCTTTCACAAAACCTTGTTGACTCGAAGTGCCCTGCTAGAACCTCCTTAATAATAAAATCTAACATTTCCCCAAAATTGCTAGATGTTAGGTTAACTGGCCTGAGGTTACCTGCTTTCTGTCTCCTTCCTTTCTTGAATAGAGGTGTTACATTTTTTTCCCCCCAATCAGAATCAAGGGAATTTTGGAAAATGAAAACCAATGCATCTATCTCCACAACCACTTCTTGTAGGGCCCTGGGATAACATCCATCTGATCCTTGAGACTTGTCAGCCTTTAGTACTAATATTCTCAGCACCCTTTTCCTGGTGATTGAAAGTTCCTTCCCTCCCTTTCACCTCTTGATTTACAAGTATTTCTGGGGTGTTACTTGCATCAACAGTGAAGACAGACAAATTATCTGTTCAATGCTTCCGCTATTGGCTTATTTCCCCATTATTAATTCTCACTAGAGGACTCTCACTCACTTCAGTTACTCTTTTCCTTTTTAAGTACTTGTAGAAAATCTTACTGTTTTGATATTTCTAGCTAGATTTCTCATATTCTAATTGCTATTTCTCATACTCCCCATTACATTGGTCATTCTTTGCTTGTTTTTAAAATTCTGTCCAACCTGTGCACCTAGCGCTAAGCTTCGCATAATACTATCTTTAACTTCCTTAGTTAGCCATGGATGGTACATTAATCTCCTACAGTCTTTTTCACTGTAATCTATTTTTGCTGAATGTATGAAATATCTCCTTAAATGTCTGCTGCTGCAATTCTACTGACCTTAACCTGTTTCCCCAGCTCATTTAATCAGCTCCATTTTCAGACCCTTTTAATTGCCTTTGGTTTAAAACACTAGTCTTAGATCCACTCTTCTCCTCCTCAAACTGAATTCAATTATGATCACTGATGCCCAAAGGCTCCTGTACTATGAGGTAATTCATTAAACCTGCCTCATTGCACAATACCTGGGCTAGAATAGCCTGCTCTCTGGTTGGCTCGAGACTCTTAAGAGGTTGTCCCAAAAATACACGATGAACTCATCTTCCTGGCTACCTTTTCCAATCTGATTCGTCCAATCTATATTTTTATTAAAATCACCCACAATTTTAACATCCATCTTACAAATCCCTATTATTTCTACCTGCACATCCCAACCTACAGCATTCTTACTATTAGGCCTATAAACTGCTCCCACAACTCACTTCTTCCCTTTGTTATTTCTTATCTCAACCCATACTGATTCTACATCTTGATCTTTCAAACCAAGGTCATCTCTCACTATTGCATCAATGTCATCCTTAATTAAGACGACAACCTCACCACCCTTTTATAGCTTCCTGTCCTCCTGAAATGTCAAGTAACCTCGAATATTAAGATCCCAGCATTGGTCACATTTCAGCCACATCTCTAACTGCCATCAGGTCATTTTTTTTTTACTGAATTCAAAGGATGTGGGCTTCACTGGCTGGGCCAACATTTATTGCCCAATCCTAGTTGCCCTTGAGAAGGCATTAATGAGCTGCCTTCTTAAACCATGTGATTTAGGTATACCCACAGTGCTGTTAGGGAGGGAATTCCAGGAGTTTGACCCAGCGACAGTGAAGGAACGGCAATATATTTCCAAGTCAGGATGATGAGTGGCTTGGAGGGATTCTTCCAGGTGGCGGTGTTCCCATGTCTCTGCTGCCCTTGTCCTTCTAGATGATAGTGGTCGTGGGTTTGGGAGGCGCTGTCTAAGGAGCCTCATACATATTTATTTCCATTTCAGCTGACAATTCATCCATTTTGTTATGAATGCTTTGGGCATTCGGGATACAGAGACTTCAGTTTTGGCTTTCAACTATTTTTGCAAACTCTGGCCTTATCAGCTGTAACACTCAAGTTTGTGCCCCTGCCCCTTCCTGCCTCTGATTGTCATTATCCTTACTGCTATTTGTTCTTTTGCCTCATCCTTTATCTTTAAATTTACCACATCTTCCCTCACATAACCCACCCCCAACTATTTAGTTTAAAGCCCTCATCACCACCCTAGTTATGCGACTTGTGAAAACACTGGTCCCAGTATGGTTCAGGCAAAGACCATGCCAATGGTACAGCTCCGACTTTCCCCAGTACTGGTGCCATGTCCCATGAACTGAAACCCATTTCTCCCACACCAATTTTTGAACTACACATTCAACTCCATAATGTTACCTGCCCTACAGCAATTTGATCATGACTAAGGTAACAATCCAGAGATCTTTTAGGTTCGGCTTTTTAATTTAGCCCCTAGCTAGTCATGCTCCCTATGCAGAACCTCTCTCCTAGTTCTACCTATGTTGTTGGTACTTACGTGAATCACAATACCTGAACCCTCCCCCTTCCACTGCAAGTTCTACTCCAGCCCAAGCAGATGTCCCAAATCCTGGCACCAGGCAAGCAACAGAGCTATCTGGACTCTCACTCTTGGCTGCAGCAAACTATATCTATCCCCCAGACTATACTATAAACTATAGTCCTATTTAATTCCCCCACTTGAATGGATTCCTGCACCAGAGTGCCATGGTCAATTCACTCATCCACCCTGCAACCCCTGATCTGATTCATACAAGCTGCAGGAACCTCCAACCTGTTGGCCAAATGAGGACTGAGGCTCCTCCACTTCTACCTTCTGAGTCCCCATACCTGCCTCACCCACAATACACCCTCCTGTCACTGACCATTAACCAAATAAAAACACACTGTTCTAGAAGGCACTCACACACCTTAGGCTAGAGAACATAGGGAACTCTCCCCCTCCCTGATGCATTGCACCGTCTGTAGTTTGGTCTCCAGTTCAAAGGCTCTAAGCCGAAGTTCTTTGAACCAGAGACACTGATCTGTTGTAGCCAGATCTGTAGTGTCAACAAACTACCACATACTGCAAACCAGCACTGCAATCTGTATTGTATTTTAATAAACTTTTTTTAAAAATTGAATGCATCTAGTCTTGCCTGTGCTTATATTCTTATTTCAATAATCTTCCAGCTGCCCCGATTGAATTTCTATAGATTGGGCAAGACAACAAGGAAATACCCACTGGCAATCACAAACCTGCTTACCTGTGATTTCAGACCTTGATTTTTATTTCCAAATGTGGACTCTGAACCCACTGACTGGATAGACAGGCCCTGCTCTCCTCGGCCCTTCTCTCCAAGCCCTCACCAATTTTCATGGCTCTGCTCTCAAGCTCTTGCCGCTTGGCCCTGCTCTCCGCTTGGCCCCACTTTCCTTGAACTCACGCTACTTTTTATAACCCTGCGGTCCTTAATCTCTCTTAGCTTGGCCCTGCTCTTTTTGAAGGTAATAGGGCCAATTTGTAGATCATTAGTACCATTGCACTGAAATACTTTAGACAGTAACGGTCCTTGTTAAAATGAATATTGTATCCCCTGAAAGCATACGGAAGAACAGCATGACTGAAATGGATGGAGGGTTGACATTATGAGGAGCAGTTATGTAAACAGGCATGTTCTCACTGGAAAAAAGGTTGAGAGGTGATAGGATAAAAGACTAGATAACGTAGGCCATGACAAGTTAATTCAATTCATCTAGAACAGTCGAACCAGAGGACATGACCTGCGCTTGAAAAGGGAAAATTCAAAACCGGATATAGAATCTTCAGGCGAGGGAGTAAAAGAGGAGGAGGCGTTGCATTATTAGTTAAGGAGTCAGTTACTGCAGTAAGGAGAGGTGATATCTTGGAGGGGGCGTTGAATGAAGCTTTGTGGATAGAGCTTAGGAATAAAAAAGGGGCAGCCACATTGTTAGGTGTTTATTATTATAGACCCCCATATAGTCAGTGGGAAATTGTGGAGCAAATATGTGCACAATTTGCAGAGGTATGTAAAAAAGAATAATTATATTAGGTGATATCAACTTTCCCAACATTAATTAGGATAGACATAGTGTTAAGGGCTTAGATGGAGTGGATTTCTTGAAATGTGAACAGGAGAACCTTTTAGGTCAACAAGGGACGGCGCAGTGCTGGACCTAATTCTGGGGAATGAAGCCGGACAGGTGGCTGAGGTGGTCGTGGGGGAACATTTTAGTGATAACGACCCACAACATGGTACAATTTAAGCTTGTTATGGACAAAGAATAGACAAGTTGCAAAAAATATTTTGGATTGGGGGAGAGCGGATTTTAGTAAAATAAGGCAGGATCTGGCCAAGGTAGGCTGGGAACAGCTACTTGTGGGGGAATCTACAGAGGAGCGGAGGGGGCGCGTTCAAAAAGGAAATTGGGAGGGTATAGCCTCAACATGTTACTCCTTCCTATCACCCTAGCAAGCCCAGAGAACCATGGATGACCAGAGATATTCAGGATACAAAGAGAAGGAAAAGAAAGGCTTTTTGCAGGTACAAGGGAAGCAAATCACTGGAGGTATTAACGGAGCTTAAGAAATCAATTAGGAGAGCAAAGAGGGGATATGAGAAAGCTCTATCTGGTAAAAGTAGAGAAAATCCCAAGATATTCTATAATTATATCAAAGGGAAGAGGATAATCAGGGAAAGATTCGGGCCCATTAGGGACCAAGGGGGCAATCTATGGATGGAGCCAGAGGACATCGGTTGAGTGGTTGAATGAATACCTCACATCCGTCTTCACCCAAGAGAATGAGGATGAAGGTATCGAACTCAGGGAGAGAAACTGCGAGGTTCTTGAGCAAATTATTATAGGGAGTGACAAGGTATTAGAGATGTTGGCAGGCTTAAAAGTGGACAAATCTCCAGGTCCAGATGATTTGTGGCCCAGACAGCTGAGGGAGGCAAGGGAGGACATCGCAGGGGTTCTGACCCAAATTTGTAATTCCTCTCTGGCCACGGGGGAGGTGCCAGACGACTGGAGAACAGTCAATGTGGTTCCGCTATTTAAGATAGGTTGTAGAGAGAAGCCAGGGAACTACAGGCCACTGAGTCTCACGTCAGTGGTAGGGAAACTACTTGGAGAAAGTTCTGAAGGAGAGTATCTACATTTGGAGAGGCAAGGTTTGATCAGGGATAGTCAGCATAGCTTTGTCAGAGGGAGGTCATGCCTAACAAATTTGATTGAATTGTTTGAGGGGGTGACCAGGTGTGTAGATGAGAGCAGTGCAGTTGATGTTGTTTATATGGATTTCAGCAAAGCCTTTGACAAGGTCCCACATGGGAGACTTATAAAGAAGGCAAATGCACATGGGATACAGGGTAATTTAATAAGGTGGATTCAAAATTGGCTTAGTTGTAGGAGACAGAGGGTGATGACAGAAGGATCCTGTAGTGACTAGAAGCCAGTGTCCAGTGGCGTACCACAGAGATCTGTGCTGGGTCCCCTATTATTCATCATTTATATAAACGACAAAGATGACTATGTGTGGGGTAGGATTAGTAAGTTTGTGGATGACACAAAGATTGACCGGGTGGTTAACAGTGAGGTTGAGTGTCTTGGGCTACAGGAAGATATAGACGAGATGGTCAAATGGGCAGATAAGTGGCAGATGGAATTTAACCCTGAAAATTGAGGTGATACACTTTGGAAGGAGTAATTTGACAAGGATGTATTCAATGAATGGCATGACACTAGGAAGTTCTGAGGAACAAAAGGGACCTTGGCGTATGTGTCCATAGATCTCTGAAGGCGAAGAGGCATGTTAGGGGTAGTGAAAAAGGCATATGGGACACTTGCCTTTATCAATCGAGGCTTGGATTACAAAAGTAGGGAGATCATGTTGGAGTTGGATAGAACCTTGATGAGGCCACAGCTGGCATACTGTGTGCAGTTCTGGTCGCCACATTATAGGAAGGATGTGATTGTACTGGAGAGGGTGCAGAGGAGATTCCCCAGGATGTTGCCTGAGTTGAAATATTTAAGTTATGAAGAGAGGTCGGATAAACTTGGGTTGTTTTCGTTGGAGCAGAGAAGACTGAGGTGCAACCTGATCGAGGTGTACAAGATTATGAGGGGCATGGACAGGGTGGATGGGGACCAGCTGTTCCACTTATTGAAGGGTCAGTCACAAGGGGACATAAGTTCAAGGTGAGGGGCAGGAGGTTTAGGGGGGATTTGAGGAAAAACTGGTGATGGTCTGGAATGTGCTGCCTGGCAGGGTGGTGGAGGCAGGCTGCCTCACATCCTTTAATAAGTACCTGGATGAGCACTTGGCACATCATAACATTTAAGGCCAAGAGCTGGTAAATGGGATTAGGTAGGTAAGGTGTTTCTCACGTGTCGATGCAGACTTGATGAGCCTAAGGGCCTCTTCTGCACTGAGATTCTGTGAAAGAGAACTGGATTATCTCTAGAGGAATAGTTTGCAGGATCATGGGGAAAAGGCAGGGGCATGGGACTAATGAAATTGCTCTTGCAGTTAGCCAGTACAGGCACAACAGTCTGAATGGCCTTCCTTTTGCATTAACCATTGTATGATTCTATAACTCTCACTGCTCTTTATGGCCCCATTCTCCTTGAACTCTCACTACTTGGTCACAAGGTCCCTCTGTCCCTTGCACATTCTTTAGAACTGTGCCAGACAGTATACATTGCTCCTCTCTATTCTTTCCACCAAAACGCACTCGTCTTGGGATTCAATTCCATCTGCCACTTTTCTATTCCTTCTATTACATTTGTCATGCTGCAGTTGATCTACCAATACCACCAAACTTAGTGTACCAATATTTACGTTTTACTTCATAATTCAATAGATAAATAATTCATATGTATATAAAATAAAGCATTGGTCCTAGCACTGAACATTGAGGGGCACCACTACCTACCATCCTCCAGTCCAAAAAACAACCATTTACCACAACTCAATTTTTTATTCTGAAGCTGACATTTATTCCATGAGCCTCAATTATGCTAACAAGCCTTTATGTGGTACTTTGTCAACTGATTCCTTAAAATCCATATAGATAACATTCACTGCATTCCCTTCATCAACATTCTCTGCTACTTCAAAAATATAAACATGTGGGTCAAACATGATCTGCCTTTTACAAATCTGGGTTGGCTCTTCTTAATCACCAGAAGCCTTCCCAATCCCTGTTTTTTTTTCTCTGGTTATTTTTCTAAAGCCTCACCCACATTGATCTTAAATTGGCCTGTGGTCAATAGGAATGTCCCTACACCCTTTCTTAAACAAAAGGTGTTACATTTGCCACTTTCCAATCCTCTGATATCTATCTGTATCCAGGGAAGATTGAAAGATTATGGCAAGCCTTTCCACTATTTCCATCCCCTTTCCAATCCTTTACAACATGGAATGCATGCCACCCAGACTAAACGACTTGTCCACTTGCAGGACAGCCAGCCTTTCCAGATGCCCTGTCTCTCAATTTTTTCTCCTTCATTACATCTACCATCTCCACTTCTACGAATATATTGTCAGCATCCTCTTCCTTAACCATCATCGACTATCTGGCCCATTCATCCACCTCCATCATTCAATAAAGTCATGGCTAATCTGATTGTGGCCTTAACTCCACTGTGAAAATAAAGCAGCTTAACGACTTCTATCTGGCCTTGCCAGATGCTATTTCCATTCACCCATGAAAGGTTGAAAAAAAAAATGTACGAAGTCAAAAATGTCCAGGAATACAATCAACTGTATTCCTCTCCGCAGATGCTGTCAGACCTGCTGAGTTTTTCCAGCTATTTTGTTTTTGTTTCAGATTTCCAGCATCCGCAGTATTTTGCTTTTATCAAAAATGTCCAGCTCAGCTTGCAATGGTTACTATCATGACACCCTTGAATTAGTCTGGTGTATAGTCAGATAATGGGCAGGAACACGCCTAGACATAAGACAATCAGATGGTGGAGTAGTGCCATGATACCCAAGGGAACACCTGAGCCAAGATGCAAAATGTGTAACAGATACATAAATAGTTTCTCTGGGAGGAGGGATCAAGAGCAAAATGCAGAAGTAGTGGTAAGGACACACCTCAGCCCCAAAAATATGAAGTTCCTACCACTAAATCCAGCACGATCAGTGTTAGAAAGAATCAGCATGTACAATCCCCCCTTAATTGCTTAGGTCATAGTCTATGTAACGCAAGTGTAGCTAAAATCATAGTTTGTAGCTACGCAAGTTGTAGCTTGTACCGTAAATTGTAGCTAAAATCTTATAAGAAATGCTCCTATCTTCAATTATCCATGGGATTTTCATGGAGATTCTTTAATCTTCACCATATATGCTGTTTCTCAGATGTTTCTGTCAAGCTGTTGATGTTGAGGTGGGAAATTGGGAAACCTTACAGAAATTCTTGCTCCAGTTTTCACATCACATTCCTACCTGGCGGTGGTCCACCGAACTTCCTTTGTCCATTTTCTTGTATCATTGTGTAGCCTGTCTGCTCCATCAAAGCAAGGAGTGCAGCTTCATTCTGGGTCACAGATCCAAGTTTATTGGAACCATTTGTCATATCCAGGCTTTCCGCTGTCATGGTCACAAAGGGTATTTTGAATCTGTATGAGAAAACAATAATAAACATGTTTTGTTTTCTTTCTTAAAATGTCCTTTATAAAGGTCTCCCACTTTTGATTTATGTATAACTTAGATGAATGTTAGTAAAATATTTATACTTCTAAGTTAAACAGAGAAGAACGTGTATGATCCTACATCTGTGAACTAAGTGGTTGATTTACAGTGAATTATTTAGGAACTGGACCAGCCATAGCAATACTGTGGCTACAAGAGCAGGACAGAGGCTGGGGATCCTGTGGAGCGTAACACACCTCCTGACTCCCCAGTACAAGGCAGTACAAATCGATCTTACACTTATGAACTGAATACATGAGTGGTTGATTTGTAATTAATTATTTTTTTGTAGTGAATTATTTGTGGTGCCTTGTAGATGGTGGGCAGGCTTTGGGAGTCAGGAGGTGTGTTACTGTCCCCAGAATTCCCAGCCTCTGACCTGCTCTTGTAGCCATCGTATTTATATGGCAGGTGCTGTTCAGTTTCTTGTCAATAGTAACCCGTAGAATGTTGACACTGGGGATTTAGTGATGGTCATACGATTGAATGTTGAGGGACAATGTTTAGATTTGCTCTTGTTGGAGACGATTATTGCCTGGTACTTGTGGCGTGAATGTTCCTTGCCACTTATCAGCCCAAGCCTGGATATTGTCCAGGTCTTGCTGCACACAATGCTTCACAGAATCACACAGTGCAGAAGAGGCCCCTTGGCCCATCAAGCCTGCACCAACGTGTGAGAAACACCTGACCTACCTACTTAATCCCATTTACCAGCACTTGGCCCATGTTACGATGTGCCAAGTGCTCATTCAGGTACTTTTTAAAGGACATGAGGCAACCTGCCTCCACCACCCTCCCAGGCAGCTCATTCCAGACCGTCAACACCCTCTGGGTAAAAAGGTTTTTCCTCACATCCCTCCTAAACCTCCTGCCCCTCACCTAGTATCTGAGGAGACACGAATGGTGAACATTATGCTATCATCTACTTCTAACCTTATAATGGAGGGAAGGTCATTGATGAAATAGCTAAAGGTGATTGGGCCCAGTACACTATCCTGAAGAACTGCTGCAGTAATTTTTTTTTTGTCTGCACTGGAGTGCTGTTTTTGGCTGCAGTAGAGAGCTTTAGTTGCAGTTTGGTGATTGAGGGAGTTGAAGGGTTAAATTCTAAAGTCTAGTCTTTCTTAAATTTAGCAATTGGTTAAAAGTTGCTGTTAGGGTTGGAAGGTAGGTGAGTTTTAGTTCAGCCTTAAAACAGGGCTCTTACAGGCTCTGCTTGCAGCTGCAACTAGTTAACTGGCTTAATCAGGTTTTCAGAAGCTAGGTTCAGAGAGTATAAAAGTAGGCCATCTTATGGTGCTAACCTTGTCTGCACTGGGGTGTTGTGTTTGGCTGCAGTAGAGAGTGTCAGTTGGAATTTGGTGACTGAGGGATTTTGGTGAGAAGGGAGGAAGTGCTCCTTTCTTTTTCTACCTTTGCTCAGAAAGAAGAGCGCTGGCCTTGGTAAGTAGGAACTGGTGAGTAAATTGGAAAAGTATAATATTTGTAAAGTTCCTATTTACTGTGAAGTGCCAGGATTAAGGGAAATTTAGGGCCAATATAATAAAGTAATATAAATAATCCAAAGTTGAATAAAGTTAATGTAAGGGAAGTAGAGTTAAGACATGGCAGGGAAGCTCAGTCAATTGAAATGAGTGTCCTGTAATATGTGCAAAGTCATGGATGCTTCCAGTGTCCTAGGTGACCACATATGCAGGAAGTGCTGTCGGCTGCGGAAACTTGAGCTCGATTGGCAGCTGGAGTCACTGTGGTGCATCTGTGAGGCTGAGAGCTACGTGGATAGCATGTTCAGAGAGACTGTCATACCACAGCTTAAGGGACTGGAGACAGAGAGGGAATTGGTGACCACCAGGCAGTCCAAGAGAAGTAGGTTTTCCGTTTTGGCAGCTGGTGAGGATGAAGGTGTTTGTTCCTAAGGAGTGCAGTCAGAGCCAAGTTTGTGGCACCACAAGCAGCTCAGCTGTACAGCAGGGGAGGAAGAAGGAAGAGCTATAGCGATGGGGGATTCATTGATTAGGGGAACAGACAGGCATTTCTGTGGCTGTAGATGTGGCTCTAGGATAGTAAGTTGCCTCCCTGGTGCTAGGGTCAAGGATGTCTCAGAGCAGCTGCAGGACATTCTTCTGGGGGAGGGTGATCAGCCAGAGGTTGTGGCCCACATTGGTAACAATTACTTCGGTAGAAAATGGGATGTTGTCCTTCAATCAGAATTTAGGGAGCTAGATTTGAAATTAACAAGCAGGACCTCAAATGTAGTAATCTCCAGATTGCTCCCAGTGCCAGTGAGCACAGAAATAGGAGGATAAGGCAGATTAATGCATGGCTGGAAAGATGGTGTAGGGAGGGAGGGGTTTGGGTTCCTGGGATACCGGGACTGGCTCTGGGGGAGATGGCATCTGAACAGGGCTGGGACTGAGTTCCTTGCGGGGCGTTTTGCTAGTGCTGTTGGGAAAGCTTTAAACACACTCAGCAGGGGTATGAGAACCAAGAAAAAATGAGAGGGATACCAGGGTGCACAAAGTTCTGGGATAGACAGATAGCACGAGTATAAAGAATAGTAAGTTAATAAATAAAGTCGGAGTAAGGGGTAAAAGTAACAATCTAAATCAGGGTTAACATATATGTGAATGCATGGAGTATAAATAAGATCAGGGTGTTATGGGCGCAGATTGCCATGTGGAAGTATGATGTTGTGGCGATAACAGACACCTGACTCAAGGAAGGGCCGAACTGGGTGTTATATATTCCTGGGTACAAGGTGTTCAGAAGAGATAGGAAAGGAGGGGTAGCGGTATTGGTTAAGGAGAGGATTGCAGTGCTGGAGAGAGCACGTCCCAGAGGGTTCAAGGACAGAATCAATTTGGCTAGGGCTAAGGAACAAAAAGGGCTCAATTACATTGCTCAGTGTAGTTTGTAGACCGTCAAATAGGGAGAAGAACAAATCTGCAGGGAAATTAAAGTGAGGCAAGCATTATAGAGTAGTCATAATGGGTGACTTTAATTAGCCGAACGTAGACTGGGATAGTGATAGTGTAAAGGGCAGAGAGGGGCAAAAGTTCCTAGATTGTGTTCAGCAGAATTTTCTGTATCAGCATGGGTCCAATCCAACAAGATACACTATTGGACCTGATTCTTGGAAATGAGACAGGCCAAGTGGATCAAGTGTCAGTGGAGGTATATTTAGGAGACAGTGATCATTGTATTGTACACTTTAGAATGATGATAGAAAAAGGACGATAAGCCATGCAGAGTAAAAATTAACTGGACAAGAATGGAGCTGGACCAGATAGACTGAAACGAAAGATTGGCAGGAAAAACTATAGCTGAACAATGGGCTACCTTCAAAAAAGAATTAGTTTGAGCACAATCAAGGCATATTCCACTGAAAGGGAAAGGCAAGACAAACAAATCCAGAGCTTCCTGGATGAAAAAGGAGGTTGAAATTAAGATAAAGAAGAAAAAGTGCATTTATGACAGATGTCAGGTAGAAAATACAATTGAGAACCAAGAGGAATACAGAAGGTTCAGAGGGGAGGTGAAAAAGCATATTACCGAAGCGAAAAAGGGTTATGAGAGAAGACTGGCAGCCAACATGAAGGCAAATAAATAGTAAGAGGGTGGTAGAAGGAGTAGGGCTGATTAGGGACTTAAAAGGGAATTTACACATGGACGAAGGAGCCATGGTTGAGATATTAAATGAATACTTTGCATCTGTCTTTACCAAGGAGGTAGATGCTACAAAGGCCATGGTGACAGATGAGGAAACTAGAAGGGTTCAAAATTGATAAGGGAGAAGTGCTGGTATTTGAAGTTGACAAGGCACAAGGACTGGATGAGATGTGTCAAAGATTCTAGAAACAATTATTCAGGTTAGAATTAGTAGTAACATGGAAAAATATGGGTTGATAAGGAAGAGCCAGCATGGATTTCTAAAGGGGAAATTGTATTTAACTTACTTGGAGTTTTTTGAAGCAGTAACAGAAAAGGTCAATGAGGGTAATGTTGTTGATGTGGCGTACGTGGAAGCATTTATCAGTGCCATACGACCGACTTGAGAGAAATGGAATAAAGTAGCAACATTGATACAAAAAATTTCAAAATTTGCGGATGGGTTTGCTAGTTCTGTTGGGAGGAGTTTAAACTAATTCGGCAAGGGGAGGGGGACACAGAATGTTAGCAGAATAGGGACACATAATAATACAATAAAACAATCAAGTCAGAGGGAATACAGCTGCATTAAGTTTCAGGGGGGTAAGGCA
Source organism: Carcharodon carcharias (assembly GCF_017639515.1). Classification (NCBI taxonomy): domain Eukaryota; kingdom Metazoa; phylum Chordata; class Chondrichthyes; order Lamniformes; family Lamnidae; genus Carcharodon; species Carcharodon carcharias. Next base: position 53,103,769 of record NC_054467.1, on the reverse strand, counting down.
AGGCTGAATGGCCTCTACTTTAATGCCAGTGGTATTACAGGTAAAACGGATGAGTTAAGGGTGAGGATTGACATGTGGAATTGTGATATAGTAGCCAGCACAGACATAAAAACAAAAAAAACTGCGGATGCTGGAAATCCAAAACAAAAACAGAATTACCTGGAAAAAATCAGCAGGTCTGGCAGCATCGGCGGAGAAGAAAAGAGTTAACAGACATGTGGTTGGGGGAGGGGCAGGATTGGCAGCTCAACATTCCTGGACATAGAATCTTCAGGTGAGACAGGGAATAAAAGAGGAGGAAGTGTGGCATTATTAGTTAAGGAGTCAGTTACTGCAGTAAGGAGAAATTATAGCTTGGAGGGGGCATTGAATGAAGTTTTGTGGGTAGAGCTTAGGAATAAAAAAGGGGCAGCCACATTGTTAGGTGTTTATTATAGACCCCCAGATAGTCAGTGGGAAATTGAGGAGCAAATATGTGCACAATTTGCAGAGGTGTGTAAAAACACTAACAATGGGGTAATTATATTAGGTGATTTCAACTTTCCCAACATTAATTGGGATAGACATAGGTGTTAATGGCTTGGATGGAGTGGATTTCTTGAAATGTGCACAGGAGAACTTTTTAGGTCAATATGTAGAGGGTCCAACAAGGGACGACACAGTGCTGGACCTAATTCTGGGGAATGAAGTGGGACAGGTGTCTGAGGTGGTGGTGGGGGAGCATTTTAGTGATAGCGGCCACAACATGGTACAACTTAAGCTTGTTATGGACAAAGAAATAAACAAGTTGAGAAAAATTTTCGGATTGGGGGAGAGCGGATATTAATAAAATAAGGCAGGATCTGGCCAAGATAGACTGGGAACAGATACTTGTGGGGAAATCTACAGAAGAGTAGTGGGGGGTGTTCAAAAAGGAAATCGGGAGGGTACAGGCTCAACATGTTCCCTCTAGGGTGATAGGAAGGAGTAACAAGCCCAGAGAGCAATGGATGACTAGAGATATTCTGGGTACGATGAGAAGGAAAAGAGAGACTTTTAGCAGGTACAAGGGGAGCAAATCAGCAGAGGCACTAATGGAGTACAGAAAGTGCAGGGTGGAGCTTAAAAAAGCAATTTGGAGAGCAAAAAGGGGAAATGAGAAGGCTCTGGCTGGTAAAAGTAGGGAAAATCCCAAGATATTCTATGAGTATATCAATGGGAAGAGGATAACCAGGGAAAGAGTAGGGCCCATTAGGGACCAAGGGGGCAATTTATGGGTGGAGCCAGAAGACATAAGTAGAGTGCTGAATGAATACTTCACATTAGTCTTCACCCAAGAAAATGAGGAAGAAGGTACAGAACTCGGAGAGAGACTGCGAGATTCTTGAGCAAATTAATATAGGGTGTGACAAGGTGTTGGAGGTGTTGGCAGGCATAAAAGTGGACAAATCTCCAGGTCCAGATGATGTGTGTCCCAGACTGCTGAGGGAGGCAAAGGAGGAGATCGCAGGGGCTCTGAACCAAATTTCTAATTCCTCTCTGGCCACAGGGGAGGTGCCAGTGGACTGGAGAACAGCCAATGTGGTTCCGTTATTTAAGAAGGGTTGTAGAGATAAGCCAGGGAACTACAGACCAGTGAGTATCACGTCAGTGGCAGGAAAATTTATGGAGAAAATTCTGAAAGAGAGAATCTATCTCCACTTGGTGAGGCAAGGTTTGAACAGGGATAGTCAGCATGGCTTTGTCAGAAGGAGGTCATGTCTAACAAATTTGATTGAATTTTTTGAGGAGGTGACCAGGTATGTAGATGACAGTAGTGCAGTTCATGTAGTTTATATGGATTTCAGCAAAGCCTTTGACAAGGTCCCACATGGGAGACTTATAAAGAAGGCAAATGCACATGGGATACAGGGTAATTTGATGAGGATTCAAAATTGGCTTAGTTGTAGGAGACAAATGGTGATGACAGAAGGATCCTGTAGTGACTGGAAGCCAGTGTCCAGTAGCATACCAAAGTGATCTGAGCTGGGTCCCGTTATTCGTCATTTATATAAACGACAGATGACTGTGCGGGGTAGGATTAGCAAGTTTGCGGATGACACAAAGATTGGCCGGGTGGTTAACAGTGAGGTTGAGTGTCTTGGGCTACAGGAAGATATAGACGGGATGGTCAAATGGGCAGATAAGTAGCAGATGGAATTTAACCCTGAGAGAGAGGTGATACACTTTGGAAGGAGTAATTTGACAAGGAAGTATTCAATGAACAGCATGACACTAGGAAGTTCCGAGGAACAAAGGGACTTTGATGTGTGCGCGTGTGTGTGTGCGCACGCATAGATCTCTGAAGGCGGAGTGGCATGTTAGTGGGGTGGTGAAAAGGCATATGGGACACTTGCCTTTGTCAATCAAGGCATAGATTACAAAAGTAGGGAAGTCATAGTGGAGTTGTATAGAACCTTGGTGAGGCCACAGCTAGAGCAGTATGTGCAGTTCTGGTCGAAGGATGCAATTGCTTTGTAGGGGGTGCAGAGGAGGTTCACCAGGGTGTTATCTGTGATGAAACATTTAAGTTACGAAGAGAGGTTGGATAGACTTGGGTTGTTTTCATTGGAGCAAAGAAAACTGAGGGGCGACCTGATCGAGGTGTACAAGGTTATGAGGGGAATGGACAGGGTGGATAGAGAGCAGCTGCTCCCCTTAGTTGAAGGGTCAGTCACAAGGGGACATAACTTCATGGTGAGGGGCAGGTGGTTTAGTGGGGGGATATGAGGAAAAACCTTTTTACCCAGAGGGTGGTGATGGTCTGGAATGCGCTGCCTAGGAGGATGGTGGAGGTGGGTTGCCTCACATCCTTTAATAAGTACCTGGATGAGCACTTGGCACGTCATAACATTCAAGGCTATGGGCCAAGTGCTGGTAAATGGGATTAGGTAGGTAGATCAAGTGTTTCTCAAATGTTGGTTCAGATTCGATGGGCCGAAGGGCCTCTTCTGCACTGAGAGATTGTGTTACGAAGCTTGGGAGTGTTGAGAACTGCGAGGACGGTGGTATGGATCTTCGATAGGACAGACAAGTTGGTGGTGCAGTGGGCAGATAGGTGGCAGATGAAGTTCAATGCTGAGAAGTGAGAGGTGACTTCTTTTGGAATGCATGTCCACACGTCCCTGAAGTTGGCAGGACAAGTGGATAAGGTAGTAAAGAATGCTTTCCTTTATTGGATGAGGTATAGAATACAAAAGCAAGAATGTAATGCTGGAACTGTATAAAACGCTGCTTAGACCACAGCTAGAGTGTTGCGTACAATTCTGGTCATCACATGACTGGAAGGACATAATTGCTCTGGAGAGAGATTACAAAGGAGATTTACAAGAATGTTGCCAGGGCTCAAAAATCACAGCTAAGATTCGGTAGGCTGGGATTGTTTTCTTTAGAACAGAGGAGGCTGAGGGATGACTTGATTGAGGTGTACAAAATTGAGGGGCCTGGACAGAGTAGACAGGAAACACTTGTTTCCCCTGGAGGTCAGTTACCAGGGGCCACAGATTTAAGGTGATTGGTAAAAAGATTAGAAGGGATATGAGGGAAAACTTTCCCACCTGGAGGGCGGTAGGTATCTGGAATTCGTTATCCAGATTGGTGGTTAAGGCAGAAACCCTCAAATCATTTAAAAGGTGCCTGGATTGAAACCTGAAGTGCTGTAATCTGCAAAGCTATGGAGCAGGTGCTGAAGGTGGGATTAGAATGGGTGGCTAGTTTTTTCACCTGGCACAGGTGTATAAAATTATGAGGGCCATAGATAGGGTAGACAGGAAGGAACTGTTCCCCTTGGTGGAGGGATCAGTAACCAGGGGGTATGGATTTAAGGGGCAGGAGGTTTGGAGGGGATGAGGGGAAGAATTTTTTCACCCAAAGGGTGGTGGGAACCTGGAATTCTGCCTGAAAGGGTGGTAGAGGCAGAAACCCTCATAACGTTTAAGTAGTATTTGGTTGTGCACTTGCAATGCCTTGGCATACAAAGCTACGGGCCTAGTGCTGGAAAGTGGGATTAGAATAGTTAACTACTTGTTTGACCAGCACAGACTTGATTGGCTGAAGGGCCTTTTTCTGTGCTGTAGACCTCTGACTCTGAGCTGAATGGCCTCTTTCTGTGCTGTAACTTTTCTATGGTTTGAGTTGTTTTGTTGACAAATCCCGAAGAGGTGGTATTTCAGTGCGGTAGTCATCTTCAGCTTGTTGACTCTAGTTGCAGTCAGTCTTCATTGGACAATTCCTGTCATGAGATGCAAGAAATTCCACCACGTAAGCCTCATCCACTTCAAAGACTCCCTCATCACAGACTCCCTCGCCAAGGTGATGATTTCACGAGGAACCTTAGGGACAGTGTTGTGAGATTCTCCATGACCACTGACACAATCAAGACACAATTTCTGCCACACACCGTTCAGACATAATGATGGGATTTTATCCCATGTATCAGCAATTTTGTCAATGCCCTTGATGTTATTGCCATGCCAAAGTTCCCTGACTGATGGTGCATTCTCGCCATCTGCTATCTTAATGAGCTGGGAGAAGATGCAGCGTAGGTAGTCTGCCTTGAATGCTGCAGTTGCTCCCTGACCCATGGGCTGTAGCAATGAAGTAATGTTGGATGGTAAGAAAATGGCCTTGATATTTTCAGACAATTCATCAAGGCTGACAGGATGACCCGTCAAGAGGAACAATATCTTGAAGGTGAGATTTTCTCTGGCACAATATTCCCTCCAAGCTGGGATGGCATACAAGGAAAGCAGCTGTAAATGTGCATAGGCTGATAGCTTCTTGGAAATTACTTGCTTCCCTTTCTGCAAGTACCGATGGCCATTAGGGTAGCTCAGCATGAACTGGTCACATTCCTTAATCAAAGTGTTCATTTGTCAGTGAGCAGTATAACCTAAGAATAACAGATGTGTGCACAGTTCACAGGGAGGTGCCATGTTGCCACCCTATTTTGGGAGCGGAATGTACTGCCAGTCTTTTAACTGAGCCATCCAGCATGCAGGGGGCTGCTGGACAACAATTACCCTCCAAACACTTGAGTGCTGATACTGTCTATATACTCGGACAGAATAGTGCTGCAATAGAGCCACAGTAATCCTCATATCTGAAATAATGCATCTGCTGCCTGTATTGTTCATGGGGCACACTGATATTGGCTACACAAAGTTTCCTGCCTGGTGGTGATTTGCTAAATAATACCCTAACTCAGTACACCCAAGTATAGGTATTAGCAATAAAAAAAACATGCTGGAAATACTCAAGTTTGGCAGCATGTGGAGAGTGAGAGTTAATGTTTCAGATTGCGACCAATGAATTGCTTATGGACGTGAGCATCTAGAAGCTGGCCATGACTCGGTGTGGGCGAGAAAATGGAATGATTTTCAGTAGTGCAACCTGGCAGCTAGAGACACCCAATACCTCACCAATTATCATGGTTTTCTTCCAAGATCAACCTGTGACCAACTTATGAGTACTGTGCACAATTCTGATCTCCACTTTATAATAGAGATGTAGAAACATAAGGGAAAGTGCAAAAAAAGTTGTGCAAGAACGTTACCAGATCTGAGAGTGCAGCTATCGGGAAAGACTGAACAAGTTGGGGCATTTTCTAGAAAGATAGAGAAGCAACCTGATAGAGGTTGTTAAAATTATGAAGGAGCTCAATTGGATAGATAAGATGTTTCCACTTGTGGCTGAGACCAAAATTGTAAATATTAGATAATCACTAAAATCTAATAGGGAGGAGAGGCTGTGGAAAAAGGAATAGAAGGATATGTTGATAAGGTTTGATGAGGTAATGTGGAAGGATGCTTGTGTAGCGCATAAACAATGGCATAGACATTGATTTGCCTGTTCCTTTGCTGTAAATTCTGTGCAGCAGTGGTGCTTTCATGCATGTGCGCAAAGATACATGTATGCACACATATCTAAACATTCCAAATCTTTTTAGGCTTCCAGTAGTGATCAAACAATATAGCCACTGATGGTGTTACCAAATAATGTCTTTCCTAAGTCCATCGTTTGCCATTTCACTGCAACTGGAGGGGCTGTTCCTGTGACTTAAGCATGATTGGTGGAAGGGTGCTGTTGTTCAAATGAGTACTAGAGATAGCTATGATTGGCAACTTCTAGGCCCTGCGATATAATGGCTGAAGTCAATGCACCTTAGCTGATGCTAGAACTATTTGGCTCAGCTGAGTTAGTGGCACCTATACAGGCATTGGAAGAGCATGTGAGGAGCATGTAGCTCCATTGCTCTTCGTCCCTCCTGTGGCATTGTGCCTGGCTCCATTGTGTGACATAGCCACACTGATTTACGTGACAACACCTTGCTGGAAATGTGTAATCTGATGCAAATCAGTATTCTCCATTCCTCCTCCCAGTCAGTTCACTTCTGGATAGCTTTCCCAGGTTGGAGGAGATTGTGGGCACCAGAGGTTGAATGATAGCAGTTTGATTTTTCCAGTGAAGCGACCACACTGGTGACAAAGACTAATAAATTGTAAGCTTTGTTGTAGCTTCTACAGAAAAGACCACAGATGCCATGTTAAAGTGCTGAATGTTGCATGTTGATTTCTCCATGTTTCAGCCATATTTTGGCAGCTCCTCCTAAGGTTGCCCAATGCATCCAATGCATATTGCCAAGATCCTCTTAAAAGTGAGGGCAGTGAAATGTACATTCCTGCTTCAACAGTACTTGGGCATGGATTCATTCTTCAGGCAATCGTGTTCTCATCTATCTTCTATCACTGCCAGCTGCTGCTGATTTGTTATTCATTTACTCACTTATTTATTCACTTACTCAGTGAAGACTCCTTTAACTCCCATCTTAAATGCCCTCTGAAATGGCCGAACAAGCCACTCAGTTGTGTCTAACCGCTACAAAGTCTGAAAGGAATAATGAAACCACAATAATGAGTCACCCAGCATTGACTTAGTCACCAGAAACACCAATGGCACCCCCAGCTCTGTTGACCCTGCAAAGTTGTCCTTACTAACAGCTGGGGGCTTGTGCCAAAATTGGGAGAGCTGTCCCACAGACTGTCAAGGAACAGCTTGACAATCATACACTCAATCGTATCTTACAGGCAATGTCCTAGACACCAGCACCACCATCCCTGGGTATGTCCTGTCCCACCAACAGTACAGAACCACCACCAGAAATGGCAGCACAGTAATATACAGTCAGGGAGAAGTTGCCACAGGAGTCCTCAACATTGGCTCTGGATCCCACGATATCTCATGGCATAAGGTCAAACTTGGGCGAGGAAGCTTCCTGCTGAGTACTGCCTACTGACCAAGGTGGCTATGTCCTAAAGGACATAACTGCTAGACTGGGTCTTTGTCATTTGGTGAGGGAACCAACGAGGGGGTGAGGGGGAAGCGTACTTGAGCTCATCCTCACCAGCTGACCTGTTGTAGATGGATCTGTCCATGACAGTATTGGTAGGAGTGCTCACTGCACAGTCCTTGTGAAGACAAAGACCCGTCTTCACAGGTAGCATTGGTGATCTTTCAAAATTCTATCAATGGAATGGTTACTGCAAATTGGAAGGTGGCAAATGTAACCCCACTATTTAAGAAAGGAGGGGGAGAGAAAATTGACAACTACAGACATCTTAGGCTGACATCTGTAGTAGGGAAAATGTTCAAATCTATATTAAAGGATGTGATAACAGGACACTTAGAAAATAATGGTAGGATTGGGCAGTCAGCATGGACTTATAAAAGGGAAATCATGTTCAACAAACCTGTTGGAGTTTTTTGAGGATGAAACTAGCATAAGGGGAGCTGGTGGATGTGTAATATTTAGATTTTCGGAAAGGTTTTGATAAGAGGTTAGTAAATAAAATTACAGCGCATGGAATTGGGGGAGTGTATTGATTGAGAACTGGTTAATGGACAGAAAACAGTAGGAATAAATGGGTCATTTTCAGGTTGGCAGGCTGTGACATGTGGGATACTGCAAGAATCAGTGCTTGGGCCATAAGTATTCATAATCTATATCAATGAGCTGGATGTGGCAATTAAAGTGATATTTCCAAGTTTGCAGATGACAAAACTAGGTGAAAGTGCGAGTTGAGGAGGATGCAAAGACACTTGCACGAGATTTGGGGAGACAGTATGTAAAAAATTTGACGGATGGAATAAGATGTCAAAAAATGAGGTAAACAGAAATACACTGGCCCAGATTTTTACCTTGTTGTGCAGGCATGGCGGGTGAGCCCGGGAACAATTGTGAAGTCAACCACTGCCTGCGACTGGGCCCTAACAGATTTCACGCTGGTTGGCCAATTAGCAGCTATCCAGTGTGAAAGACGCATTGCCGGGATGGGGGCGGGAGGAGGGCGAGCGTGGACGTTGCCCAAGTGCGCGCAATAAAAGCGCACTGAGGTACAGAGCCGCCTCAGCTGAACATTTAAAAATTCAAATAAAAAAAACTTATCACTGTTTAAAAATGTCCCCTCATGTGACTGTCACATGAGCAGGAACATGTTATGAATTAAATTGAAAAGTTTTTAAATTTAATTTTTAATTGTTGGAAACCTCATCCTCTCCGTAGATGAAGTTTCCTAAAAAATCCAAAGGCCACTTGGCCTTTTCGCCTGCCCACTAACTGTGAATTTGGATGGGCAGAGAGAAATTTCATTCACTTGTGACTTTAATAGGCGTGTTAACTGTTGTGCTGCTGGCTCCTGCGCGTACACGCCGACTGAAATATCGCATGAGTGCGCAATGACGTCGGGATGCTCTCCTGATGTCATCACGCGTCATTTTACACAAGCGGGCACGCGGCCACCTGCGCAGCGCAAATTTCAGCCCAATATTACTTAACTGGTGAGGGGCTGGGGAGTGTTGAACTTCATGGACTTGGTTGTCCTTGTTCATGAATTATTGAAAACTAACACGCAGGTGCAGCAAGCAATGAAGGAGGCAATTGATATGTTGGCCTTTATTGCAAAATGGTTTCTGTATAGAAGTAAAGATATCTTGCTGCAGTTATATAGAGCCTTGGTGAAACTGCATGTGTGCGCAGTTTTAGTATCCTTACATAAGGAAAGATATACTGACCATTGAGGGAGCGCATGGAGGGAATGTTCTTAAAATTGATGCTGGGATGGTGGGTTTGTCCTATGAGGAATAATTAAATGTACTGGGCCATTATTCTCTGGAGTTAAGAAGGTTAGGTGATCTCATTCAAACATAGAATTCCTACAGGGCTTGACGATGAACCAGAGGACACAATCTCAGAGTAAGGGCAGGCCATTTAAAGACTGGAATGAGGACGCATTTCTTCAGAGGATGGTGAATCTTTGGAATTATTTGCCCCAGAGGGCTGTGGAGCTCTGTCGTTGACAATGTTCAAAGCGGAGATGGATATAGTGCAGGAAAACGGTGTTTGAAGTAGATGATCAGCTATTATGTCATTGAACGGTGGAGCAAGCTCGAGGGGCTGAACGGCCTACTCTTCTCTTATGTTCGTATCCCACAACCAACAGATCAGATTTAAGCTTTGCAGTTCTGCCACATTCAGTCGTGAATGGTGGTGAACAATTAAACAGATAACTGGAGGAGGCTCCACAGATATCCCCATCCTCAATGATGGAGAAGCATCATTGCAAAAGATAACCTTTGGCTGAAGTGCCAAGTGGATGACCCATCTCGGTCTCCTCCTGAGGTCCCCAACATCACAGGTGCCAGTCTTCGGCCAATTTGATTCACTCTGTGATGTCAAGAAACGTCTGAAGGCACTGGATACAGCAAAGGCTATAAGCCCTAACAAGCATCCGGCAATAATACTGATGACTCGTGCTTCAGAACGAGCCACATTCCTAGCCAAACAGTTCCAGTACAGTTACAAAACTGACATCCAGCAATATGGAAAATTGCCCAGGTATGTCCTTCCACACACAGCAGGACAAATCCATCCCCTCCAATTAGCACCCCGTCAGTCTATTCTTGATCATCTGGAAAGTGTCGGCAGTTTGATCAAGCTCAGCGATAACCTCGTTGACTCTGTTTAGGTTTCCCCCAGGGCCACTCAGCTCCTGACCTCACTACCACCTTGATCCAAACACGGGTAAAATAGCTGAGCTCCAGAGGTGAGGCGAGAGTGACTGGCCTTGACATCAAGGCAGCATTTGACATCGTGGCATCAAGAAGCCCAAGCAAAGCTGGAGTCAATGGGAATAAGGGAGAAATCTCTCCACTGGTTGGAGTCATACCTAGCATCAAGGAAGATGGTTGTGGTTGTTGGAGGTTAATCATCTCAATCACTGAATCTCAATGACACAGAAGGAGGCCATTCGGTCCATCATATCTGCAACAGATCTCCAAATGAGCATTATGACCTAGTGCCATTGCCCTGCCTTTTCCCCGTACTCTTGCACATTGCTTTTATTCAAATAATCATCTAACATCCTCTTGAATGTCCCAATTGAACCTGCCTCCTCCACATTCCAGACCCGAACCACTCGTGAAAAAGTTTTTTCCTCACGTCACACTTGCTTCTTTTGCAAATCACTTTAAATCTGTGCCCTCGTGTTCCTGATCTCTGTACGAGCAGGAACAGCTTCCCCCTATCTACTGTCCAGCCCCCTCATGATTTTGAACACCTATATCAAATCTCCTCTCGGCTGCCTTTTTCGCCAGAAAAACAGTCCTAGCCCCTCCAATCTATCCTCATAGCATCCCTGGAACCATTCTTGTAAACCTCTAATGCACTCTGTCTAGTGTGTTCACATCCTTCCCATAATATGGTGCCCAAAACTGTACACAGTATTGCAGCTGAGATCTGATCAGTGTCTCATATAAATTCAGCACAACCTCCCTGCTCTTGTATGCTGTGCCCCTATTAATAAAGCTGAGGATACTATATGCTTTATTAACTGCTTTCTCCACCTGCCCATCACTTTCAATGAACTGTGCATATTTACACCGAAGTCTTTCTGCCCCTGCATCCTCTTCAAAATTTCACCTCTCATTTTATGTTGTTTGTCCATGCTCTTCCTAAACAAAAGGAAGGGGGAAGAAACAGAAAGGGGGTGGGGATGGAGGAGGGAGCTCAAGACCTAAAAGTTGTTGAATTCAATATTCAGTTTGTTTCTTCCCCCTTCCTTTTGTTTTTTCCAATAATTTATATAGATTTTTCTTTTCCCACCTATTTCCATTATTTTTAAATCTTTTATACCCCCCACCCCCACTAGAACTATACCTTGAGTACCCTACCATCCATTCTTAATTAGCACATTTGTTTAGATATCACCAACTTCAACACCTGTGTTCTTTTGTTCTTTTGATTATCTGCTCCTATCACTGCTTGCTTGTCCCTACAACCACACCTCCCCCTCCACTTCTCTTCCCACATCCCCCCCCCCCCCCCCACCTTAAACCAGCTTATATTTCACCCCTCTCCTTGTAAAGAAAAATCAGTTCTGTTGAAGGGTCATGAGAACTCGAAACGTCAACTCTTTTCTTCTCCGCCGATGCTGCCAGACCTGCTGAGTTTTTCCAGGAAATTCTGTTTTTGTTTCACCTTTGTTTCAACGCTGATACTGTCCCTCGCCCCTCCCAGGCTTTAACTTTGCTGACAAAGTTTCTCACATAGCACTACCCTCATCAACCCCCTCTAACCTCATCAAAAAACTCATTAGTAGCTGTCAAAAAAGAGGAAAAATATAGTTTGGATGTATTTCATATAAATCTTCAGGACAAAATGGCTCCCATATGTAGATTATATTAAGTAACAACAATGGAATCAAATTGACAAGCTTTAGACTTTCTCATCATTTGAATCCCCTATTTTGTTACTGTTTTGTACATGTAATGTATTTTTTTTCCCCCGCCACAATAGTAAAACTGATACCAATCATCAATCAAATCTTTTTTAGTTCAGGTTTATTTATAGCAATGACAACACCAATGAATGTGAAGCAGTACATTACGTATGGTCCCTTACATGATATTCCCATCCTATGATAGACTTCTTTGCTCCAACGACTGTTTTATTAGTTTCCTAATCTATCATAACCATAATACAAAACACTTTCAGGACATACATGGAAGTGGAGTTTTTGGGTCATATTTTATTGTTTTCATCAAGATTTTTTGGTATTGATAGGTATTGCAGCAAACAGCAGAGGGCAGATTCCACTTGATTACCACAAATTAAAACTCCAATGATACCCGTGTTTCATTGTTAGAGGTATGCTATAGATTTATAATTATTGCTTTGTAGCCTATCCAGTATATACAATTTTGTCAAATTACTTGGAATTAAAATAGAGATAAGACTTGGATCCCATTCAAAGATGGGTAGGTAAAACAGACATCATTCCATTTGATTCTACCTGAAATTAAACTATTCTCACTGAAATTTTAAAAAAATGTTTTCACTTCTTTAGAGAATAACATTGCTAGAGTGGTCAGTATCCAGAACATATTCAGAGAGCTCCAATTTGCTATTCATTGCTAAGTGGGTTGAAATCTGTGATATATCTCTGAAAATTTTTTTGACAGAGAATAAGATACTTCTAACCAGAGGCTGGGGGCGGGGGGTGGTCAGTGGTGGGGTGAAACAGTTTCAGGAAGCATCACTGCTCTAAGGAAAATAAAAACCTAGTTTCCGCTTTGGGTGGAATCGATAATTCCAGTCTAACCAGTTTTGTGCTTAGGACCAGCTTTGAATGTGTTTTTTAAACCAGCACAAAAGATAGCAGAAACACTTTCTGCGATGTGCTTAAATTTCTGTGGTTTTTTTGCCTTGTGATTGCTCAATTTCAGTCAAATTGAACAGAACACCATCACTACCTACTGGAAAATCCTGCCCACTATAGTTTGGTTACAACTAACATATAGCATTAAAGCAATGAATTAAGAAAAACTTAGGCTTTTCAGGTGTGCAAGAAAGCAACAGGTGGACTTATTTAAGTACATAAAACAGAAAACGGCAAGTTTAAATATGGCTTCAATGTATTAGGATAAATTCAGTAGCTTCATCCACACAAAAATAATCAACATGTGGAATGTGTTTTGAATAGGACAGTGAGTCGCAAACTCTGGAATCACGTAAAAGAAACATTCACTGGGGAGGAAGGGAGGAATGATAGATCCTTCTGGATGGATGAGTCAAATCGTCATCTAATAATTCCACCAAGATTGAAAGCAAGGCAGAAGAAACCCTACTTCAATTGGGGAAATGTTTGGTTCCGAGTATTTCTTCTCTCACTGCTGGAAGACTAAGTTTTCAGACCATCTGACAAGATGATTAATCATTTACTTGTTTCTTTGCTTTCAATGTACTTATTTTCCCAGTTTCTGTTCTTAGTGCTTCCAGAAATAATCAAAGCTAAAAATTTTAAGGTTCTTCAATAACAATGGCCAGTACTTTCTGAAAGCGCATGAGACAATTCAACTTGAACCCAATCTCCAACTTGATATATGCTATCATTTCAGAATGAATTAAACTATAAACAAGGTTAGAATTATTTGCTATAGAACAGTCCTAATGGAGAATTAACTGGGACACTATCAGTTGGTACAAACTTAACCCATACCTACAAAAAACAGTTCCAAAGACTTAATTGACATCATGGACAGCAACTGGAAGCTATCCTTGATTAAGATACATAGCCAATTTCAAATCACTACCTCAACCACTGACAGTGAAGGTTTTCTTGCACTGTCCAACTTCACTCTTGCTACCAATATCATCTTTAAGATTGTTTTCTCTTCCTTCAAGAGACTTCACTAAGTCTTGATGGAAAAAGTAAACCAAAGGAAACAAACCTATATGATTGAAATAGCTATTGATGACTCGTTTAATCCTTCATAAACAACAAAAATCACAAACAACTAATTAAATCCAATGGGTATCAAAATAAATAAAAATGCTTACATCAGCCATTCGAAAAAGCAAATCGTAGGTGTTCATTGCTGTTGCCTATTGTTATAAACTTGAATATGACTTTTGATGGGTCTAACTTGAACGTTAATTATTAAGCACTATTCCTTTAATGAGGCTTGCAATCATTGCTTTTCCCCACAATAAATGAATCTTTTCCAGTGGTTCGTTTTAGTAAAAGTCATGACTTTGTTACACGCCTTGTTAAAAAGTGCGAGAGAACAGTGCGCAACTGCTAACTACCGTTTTTCTATAGATTTAAGTAGACACGGTTCACTGGTTAAACGAGTAAATCAATATGTGGGCTCATTTACAAGATCTAAATCTAACTGCTACCTGTTCTGGCTGGGATGCTGACTTTCCAGTTACAGTACCTCATTATAAAGGATCAGAATACGAACCCCACCTAAGTATCAGCGATAGTAGAGTGGTGCGAGTGCGCTGTTTTTCCTTTACTCGACACCAACATGAACAAACTCGTGTGGGGCAGCGCGCGATAACGGGCGAGCTCGAGGCTATGGAACGCTGCGCTCCGGGGCTTCTTTTCCAGTTAAACGGTTTTATGTTCGGTGGGATCAGCGCGCGCCGGCGGGAACCGGCCCGAAATACTTTATTCAACTCACTTGTGTTCGAAACGGGGCAATGGAGTCAAGGGCTGGCCGCGCACATGGGAACTCATCAACACTTTAATCCTCTCTGCTCACGTGGGTCCTTTACGGACCCTTACTTTCACAGCGGGGCAATTTACGTGTCTGAGTCCAGTGGGGGTAGGGCGGGGTCGTTGGCTGTTGTCGGACTAAAATTGACGCCAGCCTCGATCCACAAGTTTATTTCTCTGCTGTCGCCTCATGATGCGTCAGCGTAATCGTGGGGAAATCTGAAAGCAAGGAAATTCAAAGTATGGGGCTACTGCTCCACAAAAAGATAAAAGCAGAACAAGCGAGATTTATTTTATCGCCAATTGTGTCAGTTTATCGATTAGTTCGAGACGAGAAAAAGAACTGAAGTAAACTTTAGGTGCCGTCTCCCCAACCAAGTGCTTGTCCCTGCCCACCTTACCTTGTTCACTTTTCTCTCCGACTCTGAAAAAAATCAACTGCAGCCTCCTCCACCACCAAGTGCTTCCCACAACGGTGGGGGGGGGAGAGAAATCTAAGTGACGTCATCAAACACACCTTGCCTTACACGAGGAGGGAATGGAGAATTAGGCGCTGAAACCCGTCCCTAATTGACAAAATGCTCGACCAATAACTGATCAGGCAGTTTCCAAAGCAGCCAATCAGCGGTGGCAAGGGGGTGGGATCAGGCAGCAGGCGGACCAGACGACAACTGAAATGTGCAGATAAAAATAAAAAACTGCGGATGCTGGAAATCCAAAACAAAAACAGAATTACCTGGAAAAACTCAGCAGATCTAGCAGCATCGGCGGAGAAGAAAAGAGTTGACGTTTCGAGTCCTCATGACCCTTGACTCGTAACGTCAACTCTTCTCCGCCGATGCTGCCAGACCTGCTGAGTTTTTTCCAGTTAATACTGAAATGTGCACGTGGGAAACAAGGCAAAGGGCTACTGAGAAACTTAGGAAGTAAACTGAAAAGGGGATACATAGACTACTTGGAAAGGAACAAGATCAATGATTATTATTCTGAGATAATTGATGAAATTTGATTTGCAGCCGTTTTGATACAAATGTGGTGCGATAATTGTTCTCTGCTGGGACACTGCTTAGTCTTTTTATCTCGAAATTCAACATGTGCAGGTAGAATTTTCATTGTGTTCAACTGTTTTACCACTATATCTTTCTTTGGCGGAATATAAGAACAAAAATAGACCATACAGGGACTTGGGCCTACGTTCAATTTTTAGGCCTGGATGTTTGAGTCGTAATAGCGGCGAAATTGTCAATGCTTGTTGTTATTACTCCTCTAAGCCTGACACTTTTGGAGTCTGATTATGTGCAGTTACATGCAGAAATTGCTGTTAGTTTAAAGAGAGCTATTAATTTTAATCTGGAATCATAGAGTCATTGCAGGGAGGCGATTTGACCCATTGAGTCCATACTGGCTCTGTGTAGTGCAATCAATCCTCTGCTTTATCCCGGTAGCTCTCAAAGTCTGTTTCCAAGTGCCCATCCAATTTCCTTCTGAAATCATTGATCATCTCCATTTCAACCATCCTTGTAATCTGCATAGTTCTAGGCAATTACCATTCGCTCTGTAAAAAGGTTCTTCCGAACATTCATCTTTCACCTCTTGCCCAAAACTTTAAATCTGTGAACCTTAGTCTTTGTATCGTCAGTTAATGGGATTTTTTTTCTTTCTCTACCTTATTTAAAACTGTCAAAATCTACTACACTTGTATCAGATCTTCCCTCAATATTGTTCTCTCCAAGGAAAACAACCCCAGCTTCCCCACTAACCTTGTTGCTAAAATCTCTTATCCCTGGAACCATTCCTCCTTGAGGAAACTCTCATCTTTATATAGCGTGGTGACCAGAATTGGACAGAATAGTTGTAGCCTAACCAGTGTTTTATAAAGATTCAACATTACTTCCCTGAAATTGAACTCAATACCTTTATTTGCGATGCTCAAAATCCCATATGCTTTGTTACTTGCTCTTTAAATGTGTCCTTCCATTTTCAAAGAAAAAAGCATGTGAAAGCCCATATCCCTCTGTCCCTGCACACTCTTTAAATACCATAAGACATAGGAGCAGAAAATATGCCATTTGGCCCATCGAGTCTGCACCGCCATTCAATAATGGCTGATAAGTTTCTCAACCCCATTCTCCCGCCTTCTCCTCGTAACCTTTGATCCCCTTACCAATCAAGAACCTATCAAGTCTATATTGCTAAATCTATATATATATATATATTATATTTGCTCCATTTCATTATCCCCACTGCATCACCTCTTACTTATTACAGTCCATCTGCCACTTGCCTGCTCATTCTGTTTGCCTATCTATCTTCTATTGTGGTCGATTAGTCTCATCTTCACTGTTTGCTACACATCTATCTCCTATTGTGGTCGATTAGTCTCATCTTCACTGTTTGCTACACATCCATGTTTGGTATCATCAGCACATTTTGAAATTTTATGTTGTATTTCAATATCCAAGTTAATATCAAAAAAGCAGTGATTTGTGACTGACCATTGAGGAACACTGCTGTCTATGCCAGGACCACAGATCCTATCCCTGAATTACTTAAGGACATACTGAACTTTTAAGTAAGACGTGTTTTTAAAGAAGGACATACAAGCAAGACCTGGCTGAAACTGTAAGGCAACCATTTGCTGGAAAATTCCTAAATGGATTACTTGACCAACTAGTTCAGAGAGAACGGAATGTCACACCTAAAAGGTGTGACACAGCCTACTTCAGTTAGAGGTGTTTAAAAGGAAAAGATACAATGCAAACTGAACTGTAATCTCCTGTGGTTGTGGAGATAATGGACAAATGATTACCATCAGATAAAAGCAAAATACTGTAGATGCTAGAAATCTGAAATAAAAACAGAAAATGCTGGAAAATCTCAGCAGGTCTGACAGCATCTGTGGAGAGAGAAACAGAGTTAATGTTTCAAGTCCATATGACTTCAGAGCTAAAGAGAAGTAGAAATATGATGAAATTTATATTGTTTAAGTGGGGTGGAGCAGGTGAAGATGGATAGAAGGTCAGCGATTGGGGAGGGAAGTGTTAAGGAGTGAGTGGCAAAGTTGTATGGACACAAGGCAAAGTGACTGTTAATGGTAGTAGTGATTACCATCTCAGCCAAAACCACCTCCTGTTGAGTTATCTCCCAGACTGCAAACATAAACTGAGTTGAAAAGAAAACAAATCTGGGTGAAAGACGTGTTTGTTTTTCCTTTCCAGAATATACAACTGCAACCCTTGTTCTGTGTGTTATTCTGGTGTTCTGTTTTGGTGTGTTGTGATGTGAACGTCACAGCTAAAGAGCACCAACTGGGCATCTCTGCTCTTGCAGATTAAAAAACACTCTGATTGTCGGAAGCAAGTCACAAGTCAGCAAAAGCACAATCAAAAAGGAAACAGGACAACTCCTTTCAACTAACCTGCTGACCCAAGAATCTCCAAACCAACTGGTCAACTACCTAAGTAATCTCTACCAGAATCACTCCAACTTAATGACCCCAATGTTTCACCATCTACCACTCACGAACAAGCCAAAGGACTGATTCATTACCTTTTTCGCTTTTATTTTTGGACTCTTTCTCATTTCTAATCTGTGTATATGGGTGTTGCATTTTTTTTCTCGCGTTTAGTAAGTAATAAACTCAGTTTCTTTCACTCAAGACAATCTGGTTAAATTGGCTCCTTTTAAAACATAAATACATTTGGACTGGGAAAAGGTATCCACTAGGGAAAGGATCTCTTTTAAATTAACCTTGTTGCAACCAACCAAGGCAGTTGAATAAGGAAAGGAAGCCAGTTCACTCCTCCTTACCCGGGAGCATAACAATTTGGGGTACCTCATCCAGCATCATCATAAATTGGGGACCTCACTCAGGGACTGGTCAAAACAAGTTGGGGCTCAGTGCCAGAATTTTTCCCACAGATGAAACAAATGAATTAGGGTGGAGAAGTAAATTGCTTCTTTGAAAGCAATTTTAAAACTTGCAAAAAGGCTTTCTTGAGTCTGTACTATTAAAGAGTAAAAATGTCCACATTTGATGCCAGTGCTTTTCTAGGAGAATTAGGGAAGTTACTTTTGAGGATATAATAGTTCTGTCCCTCGAACAGTTATAAGATTTACGAAGGCACTTAGAATTAGAATTTCGCCTGAAAGCTAGAAAACCCAAACTTTTAAAAGGGATAGCCAACAGATAGAGTACCAGTAGAGAGATTAAAATTAGAGCAACAGACAGGATTATTTCCATCAGGCGTGAGCAGACAATATGGCACGATTGCTTTCACAACGGCGATTGTCCGCTCAGCCCTGCGATGGTGGGCCACGTTTCCTGCCATCAGACATCAGGAACCTCATTGTTTTAGGTCTGCATATCATTATTAGGCCAGCCTGCTGGAATTGTTCCCCCCTCCACTGCTGGATCATCTGTCCACGTTGGCAGGAAAGCATGCTGATGTGTTTCACAACAGCTCATGGAAGGTGTGCTCTTGGCAGGCTGCACTTTGAGGGGAACTCTGAGGTGCGTACACGGTATCAGTTGGGAAACTCCTGCCAGGGTGACCTGGTGGACTTCAAGCTTGAGGGGAGTTGGTCGGTGGGGGGGGGGGGGGGGTGGGGGGGTGGTATTAAGGGCAGCCCTGCCATTGAGGCAACTTTTTGGGGGGGGCGGGAAGGGCTTCCTTGCGGTTGAGGTGACTTGGGGGAGCAAGGGGGTTGCCTTGCTGTTGATGCAACTCGCCCCGGGTGGGTGGGGGGTGGTTTGGTGGTGGTGGGGGGGTGAGGGCTATTAAAGGCAGCCTTGCCATTGAGCCAACTTGTGTGGGGGGTGGTTAAGGGCAGCTCTGCCAACGAAGTGACTTGTGCAGGGGGGCAAGAGCTTCCTTGCGCCTGAGGGGACTTCTGGGGGGGTTGGGGGTGCAAGGACTGCCCTGCTGTTCAATATAGCACACAAGCTGGGGTGAGTGAGGGAAGCAGCAACACATTAGGGAAACCTGTATACAGTGACCATTCCTCTGTAACTGAGACGGTTCAGGCACAACCACATTGCTATAACTGGAGTCGGGCTTCAAGCTTATCTTTGCACTCTAGCAATGCTGAGGCACCAAAGTACCACCAAGTGCTGCAGAGCTTTTCACCACCCCACCCACCACCCCCCCCCCCCCCCGCCCCCCCACCCCCAACCCTGTTTCAGACTGAAAATTCATGGGCAACTGCAGAACAGAACAGTTGGACAACTGCACATGTTGTACAATCTCTTCCCTAAAGCTGGCCATGGAGCAGTCGCTGCTAGAGGCGCTCATAGTCCCTTGTAATGTCAGCATCCTGGTTTGGACCAGCCTCCCCCATGGTTCAAGCTAACAGTGTGGTCTTACGGATGGGTAAGGCGAATGCCTGCGCCTGAACTGAGAGCACAGCATACTGTTCAATGGGCAAAACTGCTGCCAATCGGTTGGGTGAAGTGGGACGGAGGTGGGGTTTCGGGCAGCCATGCAGCACACTAATCTCTTGACCACCTGAGTGGTGGCCAGCACCCTCTGGGAAGCATACTTAACCAGGACAGGTTCTTAGTACTCCCATGCTAACCCACATACCCCTCTCTTCCATCCTGCAGGAGAAGTACATTAGGATCATGGAGCCTGGTGAACCAGCTGTCTGCCTGATGGCCTACAGAGAGTGAAGAGGATGGAGGAGAGAGTGACTGAGGCTCCTGGCTGTGCAGAGGCAGAAGCAACAACCTCAGGAAGAAGGGGCAACTGGGGCTCCCGTGCAAACCGCCCAAGAGCTACAGCGAGCCGTCGCTGGTCGGCGCCTAGTGAAACCCAGGGTCCATAGATGCTACCTTTCATTCCTGCAGATGACTGAGAACTAGTGTTGTTGAAGACTGCGCATGCCTAGGGAACTGGTCAGTCACATCTGCAGGATTTGGCACCATGAGAACATGGAGGGCATCCACTGCCAGTGGCTGTGAAAGTGACTGTGGCACTCAATTCCTATGCCAGTGGCTCCTTTCAGGGCTCCACAGGTGACCTCTGTGGGATCTCAAGCCTCCACCCACAAATGCATCCATGAGGTCATGGATATCATCTTTGCGAGTTCACAGAACTTTGTGCATTTTGTCCGGGATCGGGGCAGCCAGGATGCAAGAGCAATAGGATTTGCCCAGATCTCTGGTTTCCCACAGGTGCAGGGTGCGATCGACTGTACTCATTCAGATCTCCGTCGCAACACATGGTGAACTACATCACCATAAGGGCTTCCACTCACTGAATGTGCAGCTGGTGTGCAACCACCAGAAACACATCCTGCAGGTGTGCACACGGTTCCCAGAGAGTGCATCCTCAGTGCTTCCTACATCCTCAGTCGATCACAGATTCCTGAAATCTTCCATGGTACACAGAAGCTGCAGGGCTGGCTCCTAGGGGATAAGGACTACCCGCAGAGGCTGTGGCTGATGACACCCATGCAGCGGCCTCAGACTGCAGCAGAGGGACGGCGTAATGAGGCTCATGCAGCAGCTCGCAACTTGATGGTGTAGACCATCGGGATGCTGCAGATGAGGTTCCAGTGCCTGGACAGGTGTGGTGGTGCCTGCAAGAGAGTCCGCAGAGGGTGTTACGCATGGCCGTTGCCTGCTGTGCTCTTTACAGCCCAGCGCTGCAACGGGGCCACAAGCTGGCTGAGGAGGAGTTGGAGGAGCTGAAGGTATCTGATGAGGAGGACACTGAGGGGGATGAGGGTGAGGAGGTCCTCGAATGTGATGATGACAGGGATGAGGCCATCGCACTGGCTAGACGAGGTAGGTGTGCTTGGGAGGCCCTCATAGCTGCTGGATTTGGAGGATGATGACATGCAGTGAGGTGGCCCATCGATCCTCCCATTGCATCTGTGAACGTTTGACACCAGTGTGGCAAAAGACAGTGTGAATATCCTCTTGCGATATCCTCCTGTCATGCGGACACAGTCGAAGCCCTAATAGTCGTTTGATTGCAGGAGGGTGATGGCAACATGCGGACACTCCATAGATCTTCACATAGCCTCTCAGAATGTCTGACTCCTGAGAGAGACAGCGTGAGGGAGGGGGAGAGAGAGAGAGAGACGGCGTGAGGGAGGGGGAGAGAGAGAGAGAGAGACACGGCACGAGGGAGGGAGAGAGAGGGAGAGAGAGAGACACGGCGCGAGGGAGAGAGAGAGACACGGCGCGAAGGGAAGAGAGAGAGAGGGCGCGAAGGGGAGAGAGAGAGAGGGCGCGAAAGAGAGAGAGAGGGCGGGAGGGAGAGAGAGAGAGGGCGGGAGAGAGAGAGAGAGAGGGCGGGAGAGAGAGAGAGAGGGCGGGAGAGAGAGAGAGAGGGCGGGAGAGAGAGAGAGAGGGCGGGAGAGAGAGAGAGAGAGGGCGGGAGGGAGGGAGAGAGAGAGAGGGCGGGAGGGAGGGAGAGAGAGAGAGGGCGGGAGGGAGGGAGAGAGAGAGAGGGCGGGAGGGAGGGAGAGAGAGAGAGGGCGGGAGGGAGGGAGAGAGAGAGAGGGCGGGGAGGGAGGGAGAGAGAGAGAGGGCGGGAGGGAGAGAGAGAGAGAGAGGGCGCGAGGGAGGGAGAGAGAGAGAGGGAGGGAGAGAGAGAGAGGGAGAGGGCGCGAGGGAGGGAGAGAGAGAGAGAGGGCGCGAGGGAGGGAGGGAGAGAGAGAGAGAGGGCGGGAGGGAGGGAGAGAGAGAGAGCGCGATGGAGGGAGGGAGAGAGAGAGAG